>NC_067158.1:37100910-38300910 GCF_903995435.1 Acomys russatus | reverse complement strand
CTAACATTGGGCTCATTTTCCAACTGTGGCATTCATATGAGAAGATTAATCCTTAAATATGTGCAAGTGGGGAAATTCTATATTTTAGGGATATATATATATATATATATATATATATATATATATATATATGTGTGTGTGTGTGTGTGTGTGTGTGTGTGTGTGTGTGTGTGTGAGAGAGAGAGAGAGAGAGAGAGAGAGAGAGAGAGAGAGAGAGAGAGAGAGAGAGAGAGAGAGAAAGAGAACAACAGAATTCTTCTATTTGTTGAAGTTTTAAAGAAAGAAAATGGTAAATAAAAAGAATAAAGGTGGCCCTAAGAACAATTTCCTTTGGTTATGCACTGAATATTAATTTTCTAGCACTGCCATAGTAAAATTTGCTAGGGTCACTATATAAGAACAATTGTTCATGTGTCATCCAGGAGGCTATGAACATTGTGGCAGAAAACTGTCAGGATTCTCATGTATCTTCCCTCCTTGACTTACAGGATTTTTAAAAATCGCATTCTCACACTGTCTCTCCTTTGTATCATCCTCTCATAAGAATACCACCTATCCTCCACTAGGCCCTATCCATATGATCTATTTGACCTTCATCATGTTTTCAAAGAGATTGTTGTCCATCAGGCTCTCATTCCTGTGTACTTGGTGGTTAGACATTCAACCTCTAAATTTCAGAAGGACTGAATATAGCCTATAATAGGTTCCATTTCACAATGACTGAAGAACTGATGGACTACAGAAAAAACAATTTGTTATCTATTCAGAAATGCTGCTTGTGAACTTCTTTTTACCAGTGAGAAGACTCAGATGTTGGAAGATTAAAACCTTTTCCAAATTCTCTCATTTTTCAAGAAGCTGAGCTGGTGTTAGAAGAATCCCCCCATCTTGTACACGTTTTCTACTCTACCAATATATGATGTTTGTGTTTTCCAGTCTTTAGCCCAATATAACACTGAAATGGAAAATTAGGAAGAAAAAAAAAATCTTTTTCTTTTTTTTTTGTGACAATATAGAAGGAGGGCCACTCCAAGAAAAAGTGACACCAGGTATGACACACAAATATTGAGCAAGGACATTTCTTCTTCATATGGAAGACTGTGATAATATTATTTGGCTATTATTAAGCTTATCAATTTTGCAAGACTTCAAACATTATCTAAATTATACTTCAATTAGTTTATTCCAAACTTTGAAGGAAAACAAGAATGTAACTTCAATTCTATAGCTTGGCAACATACAGAACAATGAAATTATCAATGCTTAGTTGTCTCAGTTTCGTACCACCTTCTTCGTCTAGTAATAGGGATAACCTCAAAGTTAAAATAAAAAGAACAGTCCCTATGTGCTCTTGTTGAACATACGTGCTGCTATCCTATTCATAATACATTCCAGAGTCCTGCTTAAATTTTATTTTGAAAATTTTCTGTGTCAGTTCTGTTTTGAACATTTTTTATAGCATCACTCAGTCCCTCAAATCTTTTATGAGTGGTTGGCATCATGTGGAAGGTTTGATGGTTTTAGTATGTGAACAGTGATAGCTATTAGCTTTTCTTGACAAGCTTCTTTATATAATAAGCCATAAGTAATTGTTAGAAAATGTAATATGAACAACATCACCTATACAGTGTTTCATCTATATGCAAGTTCTTCTAAAAATTTATAATTTAAAGAATAACAAGCTATGAGTCAAATGAAGAGTTCTCACTATAAATTATATTTAACTAGATATCTGACCTGCTAGCAGTCTTCTGTGAACTAAAACTTGGCCTGAGTTAGAGACCTCCATAGTGACATTTTCCCAGTGCTGATGAACAGCAGCATGTCTTACTGCAGCCTTTGCTGTACATGGCCATTACCATTCTGACTTATTAAGCTTAAGCTTTCATGCATTTTAGTTTCTTCCATATATTTACACAGCCCTGTAGGCTTTGATCTTTTATAAACTTACTTTATTTGGGGTTCTTTAATGCCTATAACTCCCTTCCAGCTCACCTACCATAGATAGGAGATAAAAGAGATTAATGGGGACAGAAGAAGTAGACCTTTTTAGATTCAGATCCTTGGGCAGATTTTACTCTTCATTGTCGGTATTCCCATAGACCCGTTACACAGCAAACCAGAAAGTCAGCAAAAGTGACTGCAACTGCAGCAAATAGAACCCAGAGCTGAAGCTGGAAGCTGGAACTTTTAAGTGTTCTCTGGAGTTTTTCTCTCTAGGAGCATCTTGATGTGGAATAATGAACAGCCAAATGATAGGACATAATGCAAAGCCAAAAAGCCAAGCCTCTGGTCTGGGGCTCATGTATATCTCCTCCCAGAGTCCGTACAAGGATGTTTATCAGCTGGCAAGACTATGGTCTTGGAAAGAGGAGGCAGTTCCTCTTCTAGGGAACAAATGCTATGGGTCTTCTCACTAGTCTGTTTCACATCACACATTTGTGATCAAAACAAAAACATGTTTATATCCACCTCATAGCCTTGACACTGGATTCTTATGGTGAAACTGTCTTGTGCCATTAAGCCTGGGAAACTACTGTATTTATTTTTATGCCAAACAGTTATATGCAGCTTGTGTGGGAGCAAAGCTGCATCAATTCTCTCTTGTATAGTTAGAGCATCTTGGGTTGTTCACCCATGTCTAGCAAGTGATTTTTCTTTTTTCTTGTTATTTGAGCATTAACTCTTTTCATAAATAAATGAAAATCTGAACTAACTTGGAACCCCCATGACCTCATAAATTATTCTATTTAAGAAACTATTTTAAAATAAACAAATAAATATAATATTTTCTTATTACTTTAATTAAAAATAGATATTTTCTACATAATACATTGTGATTATTGTTTTCCCTTGCTCTGACATTCTTCCTAGTCCCTCCCGACCTTACTATTCATCCAGGTCCATCCCTTTCCTTTCTCTCATTATAAAACAAACTTACCTCTAATGGTTAATAATAAAATAAAATATGATTAAAATTAAATAAAACAAAAAATAACACATTTAAATAGGATAAAACAAATAGAAGGAAAAGAAGACAAGAAAATACATAAGAACAGTTGTAGATGCAGAGACCCATTTCATTTGGTCACAATTCAGGAGTCCCCTAAAAAACCCACAATTCTTCATATATATATATATATATATATATATATATATATATATATATATATATATACATATATATACACACACACACATATATACATGTAGATATGTGTGTGTGTATGTGTGTGTATTTCCTACTTCCTCCTCCACAAATCTCCTTGAGTTCAGCCTATTGTTTGGCTGTAGGTGTCTGAATATGTTTCCATCAACTGCTGTATGAAGCCTCTCAGAAGATATTTATGCTAGGTTCCTGTCTGCAAGCATAGCAGAGTATCATTAATAGTGACAAGAGTTGGCTCTTTCCCATGGAGTGGGTCTCACGTTGAAGCACCAATAGCTTAGGCACTAAAATCAACAATTAATAAATGTGATTTCTTGAAATTGAAAAGCTTCTATAAGGCAAAGGACACTGTCAATAGAACAAAATTACAGTCTACAAATTGGGAAAAGATCATCACCAACCCTACATCTGACAAAGGGTTAATATGCAAAATATATAAAGAACTCAAGAAATTAAACAACAAAAACCCAAATAATCCACAGAGCTAAACTGAGAATTCTCAACAGAGGAATCTCCAATGGCTAAGAAATATTTAAAGAAATGCCCAGTGTTCTTAGTCATCAGAGAAACACAAAAATCAAAACATCCGAGATTCCATCTTACACCAGTTAGAATGATTAAAATCAAACCTCAAGTGACAGCACATGCTGGAGAGGACATGGAGCAAGGACATCACTCCTCCATTGCTGGTGGGAGTTCAAATTTGTACAACCACTTTGGAAATCAATCTGTAGCTTTTTCAGAAAATTGGAAATAAGACGCTCCACCAAACCACAAGGACATGTCCTCAACTTTGTTCATAGCAGCTTAATTTTTAATAGTCAGAAAACTAGAAAATAACCTAGACGTGCCTCAAGTGAAGAATGGATAAAGAAAATGTACATTTATACAATGGAGTCCTCCTGAGCTATTAAAAACAGAGACATCATGCAATTTGCAGACAAATGGAAGGAACTACAAAAGACCATCCTGAGTGAGGTAACCCAAACCCAGAAAGACTCACATGGTATATATACACACGTATAAGTAGATATTAGCCATAAAATGCAGGATAAGCATCCTACAATCCATATATTTGAAGAAGCCAAGGAGTGCCCAAAGGAGGACGATTGAGTCTCACTCAGAAGAGGAAATAGCTGGAAGGAACTAGATAGGAGATGAATTAGGTATTTGTAATAGGGACAGTGGTGGTGGTGGTGGTGGTGGTGGTGGTGGTGGTGGTGGTGGTGGTGGTGATGGTGAGGATCACCTGTGGTGATTGGGGGAAGAACTGGGAGAGAGATCAGAATTTGGTGTGGCATACTCATCTCTGGTTGTGTTTGTGGGGAATCTTTGGGACAGGGAGCTTCCCAGGTGTTTATGGGAGTGACCCTAGCTGAGACTCCTAGTAGTGGGAGTTGAGGAGCTTGAAGTCGCCACCTCCTGTTGCTAGGTAGGACTTCCTGTGGAGGGAGGGTGCCACCAACCCACCCATAAAATCTTCAACCCAAAATATATCTTGCCTACAAGAAGCATGGGGATTAAGATGGAGTGGAGTGAAGGAATGGCACATGAAAGGCTATTATGTACACTCTTCTTCTGCTGGTGACCTGAACCCTGAAGGAAGGGATGATAGAGACTACCCATTTGGGTTCTAATCAAAGAACCTTCTCATGGAGTAGGCCTTAAATAAAATTGGATATTGATTGGCACTCCCCAAACCTTTATCCTAAGGTTACGTAGGATATGCATATTTTGCAGGCAGGACACTATTATAGATCAAATGGTTTATGGCTGCAGGTGCCTATAATTCTTCTTTGTTATTGTGCAAAGTACTTTCCTTTAACAAAGACACTAATACTTAGGGTTGAAGGCACTATGTTGGCACCAGTTCTACCTTTTCATGTTAAATAAGTATGTGTGTGTTATCCTCAGCAAAGGTAGCATTGCTGTCTGGAGAGAAACTGATAGTCTTGGCAACAGTCTGGGTTTTTTTGGGGATTCCATAGAACCACTGTGGCCAATATCTCCATTAGATATAACTCAGTTGCATTTCTGGAAGTTTCATTTGGTGATAAGAACTGTCTAATTCAGGCTTTGTCTCTCTAATTGTTTGAATATTTTATTTAGATTGCTTCTATGTACGCATATATTTTAGGGAGATTCTTCTGTATTAGGTTTCTATTCAAATCCTCAAATTCCCCATAATTTTAGCTGTCTGATATTTTCTTCCATGCATCCATCTTCACTTTCTCCTCCTATTTCATCCCTGTCTATTGCCTTGTGCTTTAATAGGGAGCTATGTCTGCTCATTCCCCAACTCTTTCTAGCCTCTTTTGTTTTAGAGATTGCAGCTTGTTTACAATTGACTTAGCAGCTAATATTTCCAAAATAAATGAATACATGCCGCAATTTTATTTTTGGGCTTGCATTGCTTCACCATGAAATTTTTTTCTAGTTCCTTCCACTTACCTGTGAATTTAATATTTTTAACAGCTGAGTAATACTCCATTGTATAACTCCATCACATTTTCTTTATCCATTCATCTGTTGAGAGATATACAGATTGTTTCCAATTTCTGGATATTATTATTATGAATAAAGCAGCAATGAACATTGTTGAACAACTGTCTGAATGGGAGAAGAGGAATCTTTTGTGCATATGATTAAATTTAGTAAGTTTTCCATGTACCTGTGCTAAATGAAAAGTGATTTCTTCCACATGAAAAATTCTAATTTACTGAGTAGTTTAAAACATTACAAACACTTAAGTGTAGGAAGAAAACTCTGTGTTTGTCAGAATGAAAATTTCTGAAACTTAGTAAGCCTGCAATTACTGAGGTCTAAAAACGTGAAACCTACAATGTCCGACTGATTTCTACCTGACATTTTTTTGTGTTATGTTGTGAGACAACACAGTAATACACTAAATTGCAGCCTTATATTATTTCTTAGATTCTTCCCTTTAAAAATATAATACCTGATAATTTTATTGCTCATTTTTATTTATAATTAGATAGAATTCCATAGCTTTACTGACTAATTTTTTGTTAACTTGACACAATCTAATCATCTGAGAGGAAGAAACTCAAATTCAGAAAATGCCCTCATAAGATTGGGAATAGGCAATGCTATAGGGCATTTTTTTAAAGTTAATGATTGATGTGCATGAGCTCAGACATTATGGGTGGTATTACCCTAGGCTGATTAGGTTTCTGTAAGAAAGGAGGCTTTACAGGCCACCAAAAGCAAGCCAGGAAGCAACATCCCTTCATGGCCTCTTCATCAGCTCATTCCTCCAGGTAACTGCCCTGTTTGACTTCTTTTGATGGTAAACAATGTAATCTCTTTCCCAGGTTATTTTTGTTCATGGTGTTTTATCACAGGAATAGTAACCCTATTTAAGATAGTATGGCATTTTCACTATCCTTTCATCAGGGTTTCGCCATTATGTAGCTTTTGTAAATAGAGCAACAATGAACATGATTGAACATGTGTCTGCTGTATAGGATGTTGAGTTCTTTGGGAATAGGTCAAGGAGTGGAATAGCTTGGTCTTATAGGAGATGACTTTTAGTGTTTTGAGTATTCACTACCTTGATTTCCAGAGTGGCTGAACCAGTTTGCAATGTTGCCAACAGTGAATGAGAGTTTCCCATACTCCCTCCATCATTTGTTGTCTATTGTCTTATCAATCCTTGTCATTCTTACTGGAATAAGATAAACTCTTAAACTTGTTTTGATTCGTATTTCCCTAATTGCTTGGGGTGATGAAATTATTATTATTACTATTAATTATTATTATTAGTTAGAGATAATTTTTAGCTATGTTGTCCCTTCTTTTGAAAAAATCTTGGTTCAGGTCTTAGGGCCATTTTATTAAATGACTTTTTTTTTTTTTTAACACTGGCTTTTGCATTCTTTACATATTTTGACTATTCATCTGTCTTCCATAAAGTCTAATAAACATGACTTCTTAAATATGTGCTGAACAAGAATAACAATTGACTGTGATAATGTGAATGGTGTGTGTGCGCGGGTTGTGGAAGCCCTCAGGTGGCTTTGGCTTCCACCCAATGCAAAGAATCATATATATATATATATATATATATATATATATATATATATATATATATATATATATATATGAAAAAAAAGGTCATTAATTTGAAGGAGAGCAAGGAGGATTATATGTGAGGGTTTGAGGGAGGACAGGAAAGTCAAGAATGATAAAAGTATATTAAAACCTCCAAAAACCGAAAGAAGTGATTTAACAATCATAGAAGCTCAGTAAAACTAAACAATATGTAACACATACATAATAATTGATAGTTTACTCTTTTTGATGCAATAAGCAGTAACACGAAGTAGGAAGATTAGGAGACATTAATATATACTTTTAGAAATGGGTTAAATGATAGATTAGAATGAAATTATTCAGATGGGCTTCGGGCAGGATATGACAACTGATGAAGAAGAGGCCCAGAATGAATGCTATGCCTGCCGCAACCACAGGTAGAGTGTAGTAACCATGTGCACATGTGTGTGCTTTACAGTGTTCTGATGCTAATCACTACAAGTAAATAGCAGATAAATGAAATAAACCTCCATGTGTGTCTATTTAGCTCCATGTGTCTCTTCAGTTATATATATATATATAGATAGATAGATAAATAAACACTGAGAAGTTAATTGAATATGAATGAGAATTTATGTTGATGTACATTGGATAAAAAAATTGCCTAGGATTTGGATAGCAAGATTCATGCTTACAGGTTAAAGCATTTTTTTTCCACTAGTTATTGAAATTAGGGCTTGGTACAAATCATAAATAGTAAAGGACGTTCTGCAAACCGATCTACTAGGAGATACATATTTCTTTAGGAGAATAGCTAGTAACTGTTCTTGTATGACTCAGAAGGGCAGAGGAGAGGCCGCCATGGCAACATTCTTGTCTCTCTCATCAGACCTTTAATTGAGCTTTTCATTTGTTTGGTACTTGGTAGCAAATATCAGTCCTTGGACATTCCCAGAAAGCATATCATCACTGAGATACAGCTCTGATTCCACACTCTATGGTTTTGAAACTTGTACCTGCGAACTCATTAGAGGAGAGTGAATGAGTGGACTCATGTTTTCCTATTTCTTGCATTGTTTTTTCTTTGCGAAAATAGTTTTGTGACTTAATACCTCAAGTCCCTTCACGTATGATATTATCCTTTTATGGTAATCTCTACCATGTACTTTTCTGCAGTAATCCAGTTCACAATTGAGAATAGATGACAGAACATTCCCCTGGAAGAAATCTTTCTCACTGATCTTTCATTCCTATATTAGAACCACATGAAATCAAATTAGTCCCTGGAAGATGAAGTACGTTCAGTAGGGTGTGCGTGGTTTTGATGGCTGAGATCATTCACTTCCTGGTGGAGGTGATTCACTGATATGGCTGCACCTTGAACATAAGTTATTTTGGCTTATTTCACATGACGGAGTTCATTACTTTTGTCAGTTATGTTGGAAGTGTGTGAGCAAAACCTGTTTCATATTGTGGGAAGGCAGCACTCAGGAAATAGCATCCTTTACAATGCTTATTTGAAACATAATTTTGAAAATTTAATAAAAAGCGTGTGCCATATTTATTTAACATGATCATGATTGGACTGAAAATATACATAGTTTTTGGAAGCACATTCTTCTCTATAGTTTAATGGAACTGTTGATGCAAAAACAGTTTCTTTACTGCCTTGTCTATTTTCTCCCTGTGCTTTAAATTTCATCAGATCTTAACTCTCTGATTTAGAGAAATCACAAATACCGTTCATTTACGAGATGTGTTTTTCACTGTAAAATTGAAGTAAACAAGAAAACAGGATTTTAAAAACCCAGGTGTTTATTTTTCACGCTATCAGCCACATAATACTTTTTAATGATTTGAACCATTCACTTGGAAGGTAAATTCTTCAGAATAGACAGAAGCTATACAAACTCCTCAGCAATGGGCCTGTTCAGGACAATGACTTGCTTGGAACCATGGCTATAGAAAGCTGAGGAAGCCATGAGTGCATGATGTTCTGAATAATGCGTGCTGTTCTCTTTAGAATGGTTATGTCAATGGGCCTTGTGTCAGATTCATGGAAGTGTGGCAAAACACTCTCCCAAGTGGACGAGACTCAGAGGAAAATGGAGAAGCCTTCCCTTCTGGTCCATATATGGATAATATGTGCAGAAAAGGTCCTTTATAAACTTATCACCTTATATACTTACAGTCTAAAGACTGGTCCATCAGAGACTGGTCTTACTAACAATAGCTCCAACTGTCCATTGGTTCAGCAATACCCCATCAATCCTGCTCCTTCTGTCTGTAAGAACTCTGACTCCATGTTCAGCTATATGCAGTAACTCTGCCTCCCTGTTCAATTCTATGTAATATACATACCAACCACTCCTGGGTTCTGTGGTTTCCCCAGGAGAAAGACTAGATCACCTAATCTTAGCTTTCTGTCCTTGTGTCTGTATGTCTTTTCTTTATTTCCTTACTGCCCCAATCATGTCTGTCCTTGGAGCTGTATCAGGATGGGGCCACATGGCTTAATCAGTTCTTCTTTCAGTCTGAGTTCAACACTGGCAGAAACACATGAAAAGGAATTCTACTTGAAATTTCCTAGAACAGCAAGTAGATGTATGCAGCTCCAGTTCCCAAACACAAAACATAAAGACACTTTGCACTGTTTCACACTTAGAAATAAGGAGCATAGCGTATCTCACTTGGTGTCTGCATCAATGCATTGAACAGGATAATCAAATAATGATCTTTATTTTTTTAAGGAGCTCTCCCACATGATTCTTAAATGCAGGCCCAAAAAGATGTTTGTCACATGTGCCCCCTTCCATCCATGTGTTGTTGTCAAATGTCTGCCTGCCATGTACATTCAGACTGGACAGGAGAGAGGCTTTTGGCTTCTAAGACACTATTTGCAATTTATTCCTGCTAGCAAATGGAAGAAGTATTTTCTCCAAAAGAGTATTAGTGGGTATATTAATGACACACCAGGCCAAGCCCGATACACAGGAATAGTTGACTAACAAAAAGCAAACTTTATTTGTATGTGTGTGTGTGTGTGTGTGTGTGTGTGTGTATAGGCGTTTGTTTGTTTCATGTTGTTTTATTTTGTCTTTTTATGTTCCATTGCTGTTTATTTGTTTAGATTTTGTTTTGTGTTATTTTATTTGAGAGCAAGAGTGACAGTTAGAAACCAAGAGTGAGGGAGATCAAGAGAGAACAAGAAAACATAAAGTTAGGTGGGCAGAGAGGTGGGAAGGAAATGGGAGGATTGGAGGGAGAGGAAAACATGTTGTACAAAAATATTTTGTACAAAAAAGTTTTTTTTTAAATGAATGATAAAGGTAAACGCAAAACAAAGAAAAATTTTTAAAAATACGTCAGAAACAATTTTGAAACATTGATGTTTGATTGATTGTTTTCTTCCCTTTTCCATGGCACATTTTGTGAACGCTTCTAATAAGCACACGCTGACTTGCATTCCCCACTCATTACCAGGATTTATTGAACCTAGAAATTAATATTGACTGGGGCAAAACAGCCACTGACTTCTCCTGCAGGTCAATAAATCTGGTGATGGAGGAACACCACACAGGACTCAGTACCATTTCCCTCTGCAGTTTGCATTCTGCCTTTGCCCTTAGAAGAATGTCAGTACAGCTGCCTGCTTCCAGTGGGCCTATCATGTTTTTAAAAATAAATTTACTTGCTGGCCATTTAGAATCTGTTTCCAATTTACATTGTGCACTAATAAGGGCCCAAGCATAAAGTTTCCCTCAGAAGCATTAGTATGTGTAGGTATAATGAGGCCAAAGCATATTCATCACAGTTAAATTTCATAAATAATGCCAGAAAAAAGAAAAAGGGAAAAAGCAGAGAAATTTACTATGCATAACAGCAAAGTAGAAAATGTATATAGTTTAATTATGCATTTGAAAAGACACAACTGTGGTATAGTCAAGTCTTTGAACATTTATGGACATCACTTCTTCTGCAAATTAAAGTTATGAATTGGCCTTTTAGGCATCTGACACTTCTATGATTGAAAAAATGAAAAAAGAAAACCTTTCAAAAGTATAATTTGTAGGTCTGGGCTTTTCCTACAATCTGAACTCTATGGAAAGCCATTTAAGACTCAAGGACAAGAAATCACAAAGAACTCGTGTTGGTCATTACTAAGTTTTTTTTTCCAGAACAGTTTGGTGTATATATCAATGGATGGTCAATAAAAATATTTCAAACTTAAACAACAAAAATTGAACTCCAGCAAAACAATAGCTCTTAAGTTTAAGATCTATGTTTAAATCCTGATCTTTCTGTGAACATACACACACACACACACACACACACACACACACACACACACACAGAAGACGGAGTCAGAGAGACAGAGAGATACAGAGACAGAGACAGACAGAGAGAGAGAGACAGAGGCAGAGACAGAGAGAGACAGACAGAGACAGACAGAGAGAGACAGACAGAGACAGAGAGACAGAGACGGAGTCAGACAGAGAGACAGAGAGACAATACAGAGACAGACAGACAGACAGAGCGACAGAGAGAGACAGAGGCAGAGACAGACAGAGACAGAGAAACAGAGACAGAGTCAGACAGAGAGACAGAGAGACAAGACAGAGACAGACAGAGACAGAGAGGCGGGGGGCTTGACACTATTTTATCTGAAGATGCAACAGTTCCTATGTTTGCCTTTGTCACACTCCTCATGCCCACCCCTGTCTGTCTTTCTGGAGAGAGCTGATGTCCAGGAACACCAAGTTGCATGCCCACAGTGAATACCTATTATCCTCGGCATCTACACTCTTCTAACTTCTACACTGATTGATGCTCTGGATTTACAATTGGCTCTTTGTCCATCTGCCTTCTCATTTTTGAAAGAATCTGCCCCTTTCAGAAAATAAGATACAAGAGGAAGGCATCACATGGCTCACAGAGGCTGGCAGAGATGTGAAATACTGCTGCTGATCTCATTGGAGAGACGACCCATCTTGAGTGACCCAGAGCATCAAACTGCAAGTAGAGAAAGAACCCAGATTTACTTCTGCAAAGGTAAAAGTCATCTGACCATACGATAAAAGTCATCTGACCATAACGTGGAGGGTAAGAAAAGTACAGCAAAGTGTAGGGCCCGTTCCTGTCCCTTAACTCTGTGGTGCTCTATCTTCGATCCTCACTGGCCTGCCTGATGCTACGCTTTTTACAGAACTTCCCACATCACCACCAGGAATTGCTCAATGATCTGCAGCAGATTATAGCACGTGAGCTGGCACATAAGATTTGTTTTTATAAAGTCGGACTCAATCTCACTTTTACAAGTTATCCCAAAAAATTATGAGAAGAAGCCAAGCAAAATCTGTCTTCCCTTCCCTATATTATAAGGATGATGCTGGAACTAGACCCCACAGTATAAATAATGGTTCTCAAACTTGTACTGCTGCAACCCTTTAATACAGCTCTTCATGCTACGGTGATTCCCAACCACAAAATTATTTTTGCTGCTACTTTATAATTGTTATCTTGCTACCATTTTGAAAGGCAATGCAAATATCTATTACACAGCATTATGTACTATGCAACCCCTTCCAGAGCTACTGGAAGATGAACTAATCGTTGGCAGGTGCTGATTGATGGGAGTTTTGTCTCAGCCACCATCTCAAGAAATGTTCCTTACTATTATGAACAACCAAGAGGGCCTTTTTCATTTTAAGAGACCCCAGTAGCTTGACTATGAAGTCAAATTCAAGGGAAGATTGGACTATACTGTGAACACAGAGGTCTCTCCTGGTCTGTAAGTTTCATCTTTTCTTTCTTTCTCTCTTTCCTTCTCTCTCTCTCTCTCTCTCTCTCTCTCTCTCTCTCTCTCTCTCTCTCTCTCTCCTCTCTCCTTCCCTCTTCTTGTTTCTTTGTATGTGCTGTGTATGTGTGTATGTAGATGTGGTGAGTGCATGTCAGTTTGGGGTGGCACATGTATGTATTTCAAAACTGGAGGAGGATGTTGGCTTCTTCCTCTATTGCTCTCCATCTTATTGCTGGAGGGAAGTCTCTCACTGAACCAGATGTTCAAGGAAACCCCCTGGAGCTATGTTCCTTAGGCAGCCACCTTCACAATTTAATTCAGGGAGGACTGGGAAAAATTTGAGATACACAAACCATTGCCAAATGTAAGGAAAGAAAAAAAAAAAAAGAAATGTTCACAGTTCAAATACAAGAATACACACACACACACACACACACACATGGTAGGGGGAGAGAGAGAGAGACAGATAGAGAGAGAGAGAGACAGACAGACAGAGAGAGAGAGAGAGAGTTCAAAAAGCAAGAGACAGAAAATAATATACAGATACAAAGTTTCCACCCTATAAATGGACTTATTTTTGTTAGAGAACATTTTGCAAATAATCTACTTTTTACACCCAGTGGGATGAGTGGCTCATGTATAAGCTTCAAGGAAAGCCAACTCTGATATTCCCTCTTAGAAAATACCCTAGGCTGCACACCATTGGGAACAAATGCACTCACACAGATAAGGCCTGGGCTTCATACTTCACTATTAAATAGGGGAAGCCATTCATGCTGGCTGATTTTCTTTGCTAAAGAACCTGGAAAGTGAAGAAAACATGGTTTTACTTGCTGCTGCTGCTGCTGCTGCTGCTGCTTCCCCCCCCCTCTTCCTCCCTCTCTTCCTCCTCCTTCTCCTCCTCCTCCTTCTTCTTTCTCTCTCTCTCTCTCTCTCTCTCTCTCTCTCTCTCTCTCTCTCTCTCTCTCTCTCTCTCCTCCGCCTCCACCCGTGTTCATGTCTATGTTTTTTTTCTCCAGAAGGGTAAAGTGCTCACCCTGACACCTTGCTTTGTTGTGTCTCTTTAGTAACTTGCAACATTTTCTTTACTTCTGTTGTCAGTAGGGAATCTAGGGAAAAGTTTTAGTGCTTTCTGTGAAAATTGCTGAGCTAACGGCCAGCAAGCCAACTAAGTGATAAGATAATGTAAAAGGCAACAGGAAAGGCACATGGAGTGGCTGGGTATAAATGACAGAAAGAGCAGGAACGAGGGGCTCAGATATGTGGCATGGAGGCCGTGGGAAAGGGTGCTGCCTGCGGTTTTTCTTTCTATCAGAACAGGACCTTCCCACCATGGGAACAGAGAAGTAAACCAGAGATAATTAATCTTTCTGATAAAAAGGGAGTATGAAATGACTTTTTAAAGGGAAAGGAGAAAGCCAAGACATGATCCTGAGGTTTTGTAGGTAGAATTTTACTTCTTCTTGACTTAACTTGGTGAGGCAAAGCATCGTTATTGAAGCTAATTGCTGCCAAACTCATTTTAGAGGTTTGCCTCCAGAGGGGCGCTGTTGGGAATTTCTGACAACCTTATAGAAAATTCTTAAATTGTTGTGGTCAGTCCCTTGAAAGGGTAGTGTGGGACTCAGCCTTTATTTGCTTCTTGGTTCATGAAGTGAGCAGGTTCCTTAAGCAATTCTCCCTGCCATTGTCATAGGAGACTCGCCCCCGAGGAGTCCACAACAATGAGGGGGGCTTCCTGCTTGAGGACTGACATCTCCCAAACTATGAGCTCATTAAGCCATACATGTCTAAGTTATTTGTTTTAGGGATTCCACCACTGTCATTTGGATGGAACACTAACAAAGAAATCAAAGTTTTAGCTGGGCATGGTGGCACACGCCTTTAATTCCAGCACTCAGGAGGCAGAGGCAGGCAGAGTGCTGTGAGTTCGAGGCCAGCCTGGTTTACAAAGGGAGTCCTGGACAGCCAAGTCTACACAGAGAAACCCTGTCTCAAAAAACAAAAAGGAACAACAAACACACACACACACACACACACACACACACACACACACACACACACACAAAGAAAAAAGAAAGAAAGAAAGAAAAGAAAAAGAAAAGGAAAAAAAGAAAAGGAATCAAAGTTTTAAAATGTGAAAAAAACATCCCAGTGTCACCACACTGGACTACACTTGACTACATCCTGGCTTGGTAGGAGGGTTTCTCTGACTCAAATTCCCAGCTCACTACTGTGGCTGGAACAATTCTTTCTCCAGTGTAGTCTTTTAGTCACATTAGAGTTGTGTTTTCATAAAAAGTGATAGTTGCCTATTTTAACAAAAACCTCCATTGACATTCTGGATAGCACTAGTCAGAACACTATTTAATTAATTTACAGTTGGGCTTCTCAATTAGCCATTTGCCCCCAAGTTTGTGTGTGCTCTTCGCTTACTCTTGGCTGAAGGAGAGGGAAGGATTTGGGACTCTCAGGCTGGAATTCTAAGGCTTTTGTGTCAGCTGGTTTGAGTTTAGGTTTCAGCAATAGGAAAGCCTGGTAGACTGGGGATGGGAAGGAGAGAGAGAGTCCAGAATATTCCACAACCTCTCAGCACCTCTTTGATAAAGAGGGCAAAAGTTTAGACCTACTCTTGTTACTATGTTCCAAGCAACACAATTGGCCTCATTCTCTGGTCTTCCATACTTGTGTCACTAAGTGCATATCTCTGCCTGTGCTCAGGTGGCTTTGTGGACTGACTGTCTCAACTGGGAACAGAGAAATCCTTTGCCAAAGTGAGGAAAGGTTGACCGGTATGTGCCTAAGACTTCCTCCTTCACTGGCACTTGTCCTCTTACTCAGTGCTCTCTTGGCCCCTTGTCTTTATTGGGTAACTTCTCTCCCCGGAAGAATCTGCACCTTAGTAAAGTAGAGGTTATCAGCAATGCTTGAAGCTTTGTCTTAGGATATTTTTCTCTGAAGTAAACTCACTTGTGATGAAGATCAACCGCGTAAATATCAAGTAACAGCACAAAGGGGAAAATTCCTTCCATCAGTTGGTCATGGAAAGAATGTGGAAACTTAATTGTACTTTTTAACCCTTAGGAATGGCAATACCCAGGAAGCAATTTACATGAGTGTAATTCTGTCTTTGACCTGAATTTAATCACGTGGAGGAAACAATAAAGGATGGGAGGGGAAGGGGGAATAGTAACACAAATTACAGTGTTCAAGGGCAATCCTGTGTGGAAGTGTGGTAGATACAAAACACTAAGGTAACTGGCAAGTGGCATGTCTCATAATGTGTATAGGTAGGCTTGATCCATGAATTCAGATAAGAAAACAAATCCAGAGAGGTTAAGTAATTAGGTCAAATCACAGATAAATTCAGGATGCAGAATTTGAGATCTAATCTTTTTCTCCCTAATAACGCTTCTTCCTTTTTGTGACATGAACTGTAAACATAAAAACAAAGCAAATACAACCAACAAACAAACAACTCATATCCATCTAGGGATTGAATAGCTCCACACTGTTTAGAATTAATTCAAACTACTAGTCAGATATTGATAAATGTCAACTAAAATTCAAGATTTCAGACTTCTTTTGAAACAGTGGAAACTGCAGCAGAAGCTAAGCCACATCCTTCACACTGTGGTAGGCATTGGCTTACTGTTAGGTATGTGTCTCCACCTCACAGGAGTTTGCATTTTATCTGTCTGTCTTCTTGACATTTTCTCCCACATATCTGCATCACTATGTTGTCGGCTTGACCTTGTACACGTTTAACATGTAGTGGCATATGATCTTAGAAGACTGGTTCCAACTCCATTGCTATGAGTGGTAAATATTTAGGGGATTGTTGGGAGTGAAGGAGGATGAATCAAATCATATCAATGTGATGTTCTAATTTTGTGACATGAGAAATGAGCTGATATTATTTTGTTACCATATTTATAAAGTGGATACACCTTCACACTCATTTGTGAAAAGAAATAAGTTATTAATTATGAAAATGAAAATCAAATAACATTTTCTGCCTTCAACATATATAGTACATATGTATATATGATTACCTTGATATCAGCATACATTAATGAAAATTCATCATATAGAGGGTGAGGTAAATTAGTGTTTGATTTGTGGGGATTTCTTCACTAGAATTGCTCTGACTGTACGGCCATAGTTTTTATGAATATTAGACACAATGTTTAGCAATAACAATACAATGGTGAGGTGAGCATTTACATGCAATAGAATTTTAATTACAAACTTTGGGTCTATAGGTGCCACTACCACTGTTAACTTTTTAAACACTTTTTATTCTGTGTCATCAGCTACACATACACATACAAAAAGAGGATGAGGAAGAAGAAAGTAAAGAATATGAGGAAGAAGGGTCAATAGATCCTTTGAATATATTTGCAGACAAAAAAGACGGAAGGGAAGCGGTGAAGAGGGTGAGAGAAAGGACCGAGTGAGTGAGAGACCATATTCATTCAGCTTTTAAGTAGTGTATTGTGACTGCTTTATTCTATTGTTAGTTGACTTATTTAATATCATCTTACTCTTAATTTATAAACAACACTTTGTAACAGATATGGAGACACAGGAAATCATAGAATACAGAGATCCTTCCTGTTGTATCTGCAGGCATACGCTGGAGTCTAATCTTGAATTGGGAAAATACTATTTTCCTCTTTTAGAAGTAAACTCTAGTGTGCTGTGTGTTTATTAGCATACAGCCACCATACTTCTTTCTCCCTTCCAATAGAGGTACTGTGAGCATGCAGACATTGTGTATTAATATAAATTCGACTCCAGTGCAAAGGACAGGGTTTGGCACTGATTATAAATGTATGTTTCACAAATGAATTCAATGAATGAATGTGTGGTGAGGCAAAAATCCAATTCTTTGTCCAGATGGTAAATCATTTACTTCTCTTTGTTAACAAAAAAAAAATTATTGCTTCAAGCAAGAGTTCACAAATGAGACCATCTTAAGTCTTTTCTGACATTTGAGCCAGAATGGTAGCTTTTCCCTCTGAGACACTGTGCCTAATTCTAAAATGCTTTTCCATTTTTTTTCATAGCCGGGTGGCCATAGGGCACTAGCTTACTATGTGTTTGCTTTTTATCATCTGAGAAGTTGGACAAGGCCCCCCTCTCTCATGGAGCTACTCAGGCCTTTGCTTGGCAAGTGCTATGCAGAGGGCTTTAATAACAGTTATCTATTCTCACCAACGGTGCGGGCTCTTAAGAGACTAGGCATCATCTATGTGGGCATAGGAAACGGCTAGGCATCATCATAGCTGAGGACAGCTTGCAGGATGACTTTCTGACTAAGGAAATGGACACAGATCTTGACATGCCTTTGTAGTGCTCCTGACCCTGGAGCCTCCAGTAACTCCAGCAGTGTAGGGATAATCTACACACACAGAAAAAAAGATTTTATTAATAGTCTTGAAGACATCCTGGGCCTAGGTGCTGGTCATTGATTTGGGTTTCTCTATGCTACCTCAGAGATATATGGTATGTTACTTTTTAGTCTTAAAGAGAAGATGTTTTAAGGTCACCTCATCTTCTTTCCAATTTTAGGGCTGCCAGGTTGGACACTCAATTTTAATGATGATCGTCTTCAAGCATTACTTTTGCTTTTGATGTCCTCCCACTAATCTGGGCCTGTTCAGGAAGGAAAATTATGCAATGGATCTCTTGAGTTCTTTCATTTCAAAGGTGATTAGATAAGGGAGAAGTCACTGAGTTAGAAGAGAGAAGACAAATGTGGAGCCAGCAAGAGAGGGCTGCTTGCAGAAACTTGAAAATCCTGTAGTGATTTCTAATTCTTACCTGACAAGTACCCGGATCTTGATGTTAAACTCCTATAAGACAGTATTGGCTCACAAGTGTGACTTGTCTTTGGGCCATATAGAAGGACTACAGCCTGTCTGATAGATATACAATGAATCTTAGGTTGAACACAAAGTCCACTAACAACAATCTCTACTTTTACCAAAAGAAGTACTAGCAAAGCTCATTAGTGATGGCAACACTCATCTACTGCTCATGTAATTGTTAATATTATTTGTCAACCTACAAGGACCTAGAATTACTGAGATTAAAAGCCTCTGGTGTGTCTATAAATGATGTTTCTAAATCGAATTAATTGATCTGAGAAGACCCACAGTAAGTGAGGGCAGCAGCGTGCCCTGAGATGGAGTCCTGGATGGAGTGAAGAAGAGACCGTGGGCAGAGCATCAGAGTTGTCTCTCATCTATCTATCTATCTATCTATCTATCTATCTATCTATCTATGTATCTATCTATCTAGGACTTTACAACTCTCCCTGGTTCTTTTTATGTCTTTCTTGAGAGGCTGGCAAGAACCCAAGTTTGTTTTCCTTGCTATGATAGTCTCCCTTCCTTTATCACTAAGCCCCCTGTTCGCATTGCCCAGCATGTGGCCGCCTCTTGCCATGTGTTTGAGCTGTGTGCAGTCACCCAAATGGCATAACAGTGTTCCTTCTTCCCTACTCCAGGCAGCTGTTGGTATTTATTGTGTACCTGCCCTGGGAGTTTGTCTTTTAAAACTCCAATAAAGTTGTTCCCAATCTCCCATTTAAGTCCATTCTTCAATTCTTTTATTAGTGGAACTAAGAACCCTAAGAGGGCATTTAGTTTCCCCGAACCAGCAGAAACAAGAAAACAAACCAATACAGTTTCCAAAGCAGCACATGTTCAGTCTGAGTATATGAATCAAATGATTATGTCCTCCCCTCTAATGCATGGCAGGCAAAACTTTACCCAAGATTATTACAAGACAGAGGACATGGAAGAGAGCTTCTGGCATTAAAAGTCACAAACAAGGGAAGGGAATCCCATCTTTGGTGTTAGCAACGGCTTACTTTTCTCCTCTGCCTGGCTCCCTTCTCTAAGAGTCAGGAAACACAGACTCTTATGTCCCAAGTTTGCTATGACAAAAGAAGTAAATATTGAGTCTTTTTTGTGGATATAAATTTTTTTTTGATAGGTAAAAATGTGTTCAATTAAACTAACACCCATTATCTTTTCTTTTCTTCTTTTTCTTTTTTTTTTTTGGTTTTTTGAGACAGGGTTTCTCTGTGTAGCCTTGGCCATCCTAGACTCACTTTGTAGACCAGGCTGGCCTCAAACTCACAGCAATCCACCTGCCTCTGCCTCCCGAGTGCTGGGATTAAAGGCATGCACCACCACGCCCAGCCTTAACACCCATTTCCTAAGCAAAGACTAGGCTAAGGTGCCATTTCTGCACTTCAGTGCAAGCTTTCCTTTGCTTGCTTCACTTCATCATCCCTCTAGATTAGGCAATAACAAGACAACAGGGGCCAAAAGGACAGAAAACAGAAACTAAAACCACTCTCAAGCAGTGATCAGGAGCAAGATTTAAGCTAATCAAATAAACATGCCTCCTGGTGTCTTGCAAGTGGTGTCTAACTAGAAAATATTGAATGAGGAAAGCCGTGGAGATTCCCCAAAGGCTTTGTCCTCATTCATTTTAGCAAGATATTTCTAAACATTTAATTTGAGGCAGGCACTCTGCAGACGCCTGCAAGAAACTGAAGACTTAGAAAGGCAGATGTGTTCACAGAGTAGCCCAGTACAAAACAGAAGGTAACGAGGTCCACATTGGCAGAATAAGCAATACAGAGGAAACACCTGCAAACGGAAAAGCATTTTCATAGCATCCAGCCCTTATCTGCTGGTTCCATTCATCTCATTGGTAATTACTGATCCGGTGTCAGTCTCTCTTCTGAACTCTTAATTCCAGCAGAGAAGTCTGTACCTGTTTTTCATGCTATATTACCAACATCTAAATTTAGGTATAGATTTCATGAAGGCTTTCAGCCTTGGTCGGCCAGAGAAGTGCCCCAAACTGTTCCCACTATCTCATTTGGTGAAATCTTTGGCAGTGAGCTCCTAGAGAACTGTGCAATTGCTGACACTTAATTTTACATGGTGGCTGGAAGCCAGTGGAATCTACAGAGCAAAGGGAGGAGCCAAGAGTGCAGGGACTAATCCCACAGGAAAGGAAAGTGGAGCTGTGCAAACTACCTGATGACACTCTTACCCCATTCACGCAATGGGGACTCAAGTGGCCTACCTTCCTGAGAACTGGAAGATACAAATGTTTGCCTTCCTCACTGCTCATTCCACCCAGCTTCCCAGTTTGCACAGCTGTCCTCACGGAGTCAAGTTCATGAATTCTTTACTGATAAGAAAGGAATTTGTATTCTTTTCTCTGTGTAAGTCATCACTTATGAGCACCAACCCAGACACTGAACTGAATGTTCAGCATGCATACTTTGAGTGCAGGAATATTAAGTGGACAAAATTTCTGATTACAAAAGTCCTTTATAGATATATTTGTAGAAGAGTTTTAATTCATAAACATGGCTGCTCTGTCCAGAAATCACATCTGAAGACCTTCTAGGTGTGTGTGATCCTGCTGGAACATAAACATGCCTTTCATCCAGAAGACAGAGGCAAGCAGATCTGAGTTCAAGGCCAGCCTAGTAAAGAGCAGGTTTCAGGCAAAGAGATGCTTAGGTTCAGGTGTGGTGGTACATGCTATACACACCTTTAACCCTGAACAATGAAGGTAAAGCTAGTTTGTATAAGGACATATTTGAAAATGATGTCTAATTTAGTGGCAGAGAAGTGATGAATTCAGAGAATATTTGACATTATAGAACGTAGCCAACTTTCATGAGAAAGAGAGGAAAAGGAAGCTATTTAAGGGGCAATAAAGAGAAGGAGAGGAAAACATTTTGCCAGAAGAGTTCAACAGAGAGGTTAGATGAAAGGACAAGCTAGAAACAGGTGAAGACAGAATGAGCCAATGAATGAGAAGGAACCAGAATATTAGAAAAGATTGCTGGAGTTAGTTTGAGGCCAAGCTGAGCAAGTCAGAGGCCAAGAGAAAAGCCAGTTTGAATAAGTCATCTGGGAGAGGAGTTTGAGCCAGAATAGCTGAGTTGAACCAGCCAGCCCAGAGCTCAGTAAGAACAACAAAGGGTGATCTTATCAAGCAATAAGACTCAGAGGCTGAAAACGTTCTAGGTCGAGGTTAGATTTTATGGAAGCTAGAAGCTTCCAGGACTAGGCGTAGGTTAAAAGGCAGAGGTATAATCCTCTGAGACAACAATTGTTATGGTGGAATAAAAGTGCTTTGTACACATATTTAACAATTAGTGAATTGGAAAATACAATGTAGACCATTAAACCATCCCCAAACCTCTATAAGCAAATAGAATTCAAGTTGTATTTAATTGATGCCAATCTAAATAGCTTTCATTGCCTAGATATAAATATGTAGGAAATATGAGTGAACATATATTTTATATAGGTGTAGATTTTTAAAAAATGTTTAATATTAAATAGTCAGCAACGTATTTGGATTCTAATATTTAATAGTTAAAGTTATTATTACTTTGGAGGCTAAGTCAGAAGGATTGTGAATCAAGACCAGGCAGGGCTACACAGGCATATGTGGTCTACAAATTGAGATGCTATCAATGTTCTCCACCCCACCTGACCTACACAGCTAAAAGAAAAAACAAGCATGAAGACAAACAATTAAAAATAGTTAGCTTTTTCATTCCCATCACTCTTGAAATTGGTGTCTTTCTTTTTTAACTGTTTTCTAAAGCTTAGGAACATCTCAACCTGATCTTTATTTTTTTAATACCTATTTTTCTTCAATAAAGAAAGGACACAAGGAATATTGTTGTAGAAATTTCTGAAAGGACAAAATAATCAAAACCTATAACTGTGGACAACAGGCATGAAGTGATGTTGTGCTGGCCTCTGCTTCCTTGGGAGTGCTGTTGATTCTTTTGTGGCCTTTCACTCCAAGAATCATTGCCTTTAATAGACAGTTTTAATTGTTAAGTTTCTTTTTATTTTATTTTATTTTTTATTGAAAAATAAAATCATTCATATTACATCTCAATTGCTATCCCATCCCATGCATCCTCCTAATTAGTAAATTTTTTGATTGTTAGAGTTTATTTTGGAAGTTTTTAGTCTTTATTGCAATGCTTTCAGTAATGAGTAAGATATTTACTTTCATTCTTCACCTGATGTTTCTTTGTATACATATACAATTGTATATGTACATACGCAGCTAGATGCCATTTGGTAATTATTATTTTAGCTAATGGTTATTTTAATGTAATTTACAATGTATTTTCAATTTTTATTCCTGTGTTTTGGAGTAATTTGTGTTGTTGTTACCTTTCACGGAGTTATGTCAGCATATATATGAATTTAGATAATGATTGTTACTATCTATAACAATTTTATATTACTCTTCATTTTCAAATAATTGCTTAGTAGTCCCCTTTCTTTGACAGCATTTAAAATTTCAAAAGTCAAATATCGTTGTTTACAAATTTATGTACAAATTGTCATGGAGATTATAAAATATTATCTTTATTATTGAGCCATTGAATTCGAGACATGTCAACATTACGAGGTTTCCAGACGTGTTTTTCTGTGTAGTTGTTTAGAGAGGTTTGCTTTCTGAGAATTGATATTATTCTCAAATTTCTTTCTTTTGGTTTTGTATATCAGTGACATCTTTTAATGGTGAACATGTTATGAGTCACAAACTTTCATTTTTGGTCAGGGTGGTCAATGTTTTCTAGTTCTTTGATATTGTAGAGATGCTGAAGGGCAGTCTACTTTAGTCTCTTCTTACACATTTGTCTGTATCTTTTCATTTTTTTCATTTTGATGAGTGTGAAGGGTTTTTTATGTTAGTTTACCTATAAGTATTTATAAAATATTTTGTCTACTCTCTTAGGACCAATTTTATGCCCCAACTTTCTTTCTCAATTGTGTAATGTATGCTTTCTTGTTGACTTAATCTTGCTTCTTAAGGAGGCATATCCAGGCCTTGTGAACTTTCTCTGTTTTCTCTTCTGCATTCATGAATGTCTTCCATGATGCCATCAGTATTCTCCTAATTTAATTCTCTCCTATCCATTTCCTCTATTAAAGGTTCCATAGAGAATTTATTATAACATTTTGGATTTATGAAGATCATTCTGATTATTTCAGTTTTTTAACTTTCTGTTCCACTCAATTATTTTTCTTATCATGCCTTACTTTTATGCTCTCCTGTTCTCTTTGAGGTTTACAATTTGTTTTTTTTTTTTTTTTTTTTTTCTCTCTCACTGTGATCATGGTTTTCTCCTTTTCACTAGTGCTATTGACCTTGCCTTTTGTAGTTTGTGTTGGAGGTTGGTCTGATGTATTTTGATGCTAATTACTGCTTTCTGTCTCTGTGACTCACCTTGCCTAAGAGCCTAACATGTTTGACCAATATAAGGCCATCACATCTGGGTTGGGCAAATGAGATAGGTGTGGTTAAGTGTCTAGGGCTTGGGGAGACAGAGAGAATCTTGGGAAGAAGAAAGACAGGAGGAGAAGGGAGAGAAAGAAGTTTGCCATCATGGATTAGGTTGAGGAGAAGCACATGGCTGGCGTGGATGGAGGATTTGGCCCAGATGAGGAACATTAGCAAGTATTTGGGGTTATGGATGGGAGGTAGCTTGATAGAAATTAGTAGAACCAGATGGCATGATGATTGGGACAGGGGTTACATACCATACCTGCCCCACTATGGGAAGTAGTTTAGGGGATTAATATCTGCTCTGTCCCAGGTTAACTAAGGCTATTTTAAAATACAACAGGTGTCTGTGTCTTGATTGATTGCTAGCAGGTTAGAAAATACTGCAGTAATAATAACTATAGGCCCAATAATATACCTTATTAGGACATACTGATAATTTAACAACAAGAAGTTTGCCTGGACACAACTCTGTCTTGTTCAGGGAAATCCACAGACTTATTCTTTAGGGAAAACAGTTCCTCATATTATACCACAAGCCCTCACTCACTGTAATCCAGAAAGAAGCCATCAGTTTCCAGTCTGAACTATTCTTTGCCCTAACAATTAGCCATCTCTCTGACTCTCCTCTTTTTTAAGCATTCCTGATATCCAACCTTCCATATTTCTGATTTGTTTTCATCCTGCTTAAATATCTCCAAAAGAAAAATATTCTGATATTTATTTTAGGTTTTCTCAAGGATCTAATCTTCTTCTGTCCGAAATCCTACAGAATTTTATGTGTTATTATACAAGAAGTCTTTACAGGATAAGTTAGAAAGCTAATGGCATCAAGTGACTGTACTATAAAGTAGTTATTATCTACTTTCTTTTAGATTGACAGCCTATTTCCACTTATGAAAAGTTATCATCAGGCAGCCCCAATACATTTTCTTTGTTTGGGACTATCTGTCTTTAAGTGTTGTAATGATATGACTACAAATCTATGGGCAAGGGACTGGTCAAAATGAATTTGGGGTATTTTTCTGTGTTTCAGTTTTTATTTTATTTTTTTGTCTCCAAATGGATAAATTATCTGAAGTTTTTTCAGTAGAAAGGAAGATTGTAATGAATTCTATCACCCAAAATCCATGTGATGGTGGTAATCAGAGAGGGGGACAGCTTCATGACACCATGCTGTTTTAACTTAAGGGAGTTAAGAGATAAAAAAAAAAAAAAAAAAAAAAGAGTTTTTGAAGCAAGAAAGGCATGTCAGACCATATGTGGTTATCTGAGTCTTGATTAATTTCATGGAAACACAGGAAAGAAGAAAAGCCCCAAGAGATATGCTGAGATATTTGAGGTTTTAGAAATCTATATAATCATAATCATAATCATGTTGAAAGTTAGAATTTGCAGAAACAGGAATGGTTCTCAGACATTTAAATATGTAAGCATTTTGTGTTTTGATATGTGTACAGTAAGTATAAATAAAGTGATTTCATGCTTATTTATACTCTATAGAGAAATTTTGGATTGAGTGCCCTCTTAAATAAGGACAAATGGTTCTCTCTCCAGGCAGAGGATCTTATAATCTTTGTAATTAGATGAACAATATAGGCCCCTATTGGCAATATAATGGAGCTCTCATGACTTTATTTGAAATTTTGAATTTTAAAAATGGTGCGGTTCCCCTTAAATCTCACACATTCTCTATTTCTGCTGCATGGTTTTATAGACAACCACTAGCTTCTTGTCACTTTTAAATGATTACTTTATTTAAAACTGAACCTTATGCCTTCTGGTAGAACCAAAATGTTCACTCATTGAAGCTGGTGACGTTAAGTCATATCACTTTCATTGCATTTGTTGCTAAGAAAATCATCCGCTTAAGCAATACCAACTGGATTTCAATGGACAGATTAATCTTTTCTTGAAAGCCTCATCTAATCTTCCTTGTTCGACAGGAAGTTTTCTGCCTTGTAGGCATTTGTGATCTTTTGGCAGTAAAGAAGAAATATAATCTTTATAAGTAGAACTTTAAATGATTTTTTAAAAGTAGGAATGCATAAATGCTCTAAAAATAAGATTGACTCTACTTGAATGCAAGTTTCAGAAGGAGTGGATTTATAAAATATTTATTTCTGCTAAAAATACCATTTGGTGGAAAAAGCACTTTGTTATATCAAGCAGAGATGCAATTATGACAAAACCTTAATTTATGAAAAATAACATTTCCAGACTTTTGACCTTGAACAGAGACCCATTGACACAGATTATTTTTGTCTGTAAACTGCATTCATCCTATCTGATTTAGAAGGCTATTGATGAAGACTAATGAAGGCTTTTCAGAGATGATTTCTGTACAACTTGCTTTAACAGAAGAGTATTATTACTTTGCTCTTTAATAAAATCAGGAAAAGCTGATGAGGGCCAGTTAGTTACGATTCTCTCTGGTGCCTTCCCTGATGGGGAAGTGCCTTGGGTGTGCCTTCCCAGTTTGTAAAAAAAAAAAAAAAAAAAAAAAAAAAATTCCTGAGGACAGTCTCAAAATAAGCCAGTCTGTTTTTAATTATGCTAGACAATGTTGTCTGTCAGCTCTTAGGACTTCTCAGGAGTCTTCAGACAAAGAGACATGTTTGAAGTCATACTGCAGTGTTTTGTGGACACTTCCAGCTGCACCCAACAAGCTCAAGTGGCTGATGCGTGGGTGTACCGGGGCCATTTCTCCCTAACTCCACACTCCTAGCGAGTGAGTAGTCCAGCCTTTTAGACATCCACATCCAGTTTTGATGTACCATGCAAAGCAAAACTGGAAACAACCACTGATGTGGATTATGATGAGAAACATGTCTCGTAGGCATCCTAAAAGACGGGAAATTTGCTCTTTCTACAATTCTGCAGTTTGGATGACGTTGTAGACACTGAAATGTAGGAAAAATAATAAGAGGAACACTCCAATTCTGTATTAGAACCATGTGACTAAGAAGACAGAGAAGGAGGGTTGGCTCTAGGTCATTTCTGACTATGTTGAAGCATGTGATTCAACTCTGTATCCCTTTACAAATAAAGGAATATCAACATGTGTGATTATTTTGAAAGAGCAAACAAACAAATTAGAAAAAATATAAAATGGGAAACCACCACGTGTGTGTCAAACCCCTCAAAAATGTATAAAGGAAGAAAATTACACCCATTACTATTTTCCCTTCAAAATATCTTTTTACTGTATCACTCTCCTGTTTCTTTTTTATATGATACTAATTTTGGAAATTTTATTTTAAAAATTCACAAATAAGTTTGGCTTCCTTTAGAATAGTTGTCAAAACAAACAATGTGTTTTGCTTAATGTAGTAAAATCTGTAAGACGTGGAAATTCTCAATCAGAAGCATCAAATTACCTTTACTACTAGAGTGAGGAGACAGCCTACTCCCTGGGTAGCAATGGCACATGTTCTCCAAGCACGAGGACATGAAGACCAAGTTCCAATCACTATGACTCATGTTAAGCAAAACAAAGTAAAGCAAAGCAAGCAATGCAATACATTTTGCTTGGTCTCTGCATGCACATGAATGCATGGCACACTCACATGCTTGCACATTGTTTTACAGCTGTAGACTACACACACGTGCACACACACACACACACAATTAATTTTCAACCTGTTTGTGATTTTCCTTCTGAAATCTGATGAAGAGTTTTGAAGGACTCATATTGTTACAAAGTAGTAAGACCTGTTTGATACATGTACATATTGTATGTATGTTAGTCATTAAATTGTATATGTTCATTTGTTCTACACAGCTATAACTAAAAACTGTGAGGCAAATTACTTCATAAATTGGTGTGCAAGATCCAGCAGTGTGGGACTGGAGGTATTTCTCCATGTCAAATGGAGAGAGATATGGAAAGCAACATGGGCATGAGCTGAATTCACTGCCTTCTGACCTGTTCTTTTAACCAGTCCCATCTGAGGGGGCATAACACACTCATGACAATATGTTTTAACCTCTTCCTGGACTGATTACTCCAACAACCTACTCTTTTCTCAATGGCCTCCACCTTCCAAAGTTTCCAACTCCGTCAGCATCATCACATAGGAGCACAGGCTTTCACTGTGTGAATCACCAAGGAAGGAATCATGTGCCACCACAAACTGACATGATTTTATGGAAGGGTCTAAGTCGGATTTTGTGAATTGGAGTGAAGGAGAGACAGAACTGAAGAATCGCATGCCAAATAATAACAAGAAAATTCAGCACAAGAAGAGGAAATGTGGGACAGGAAGTAAGCTAAAGGTTCCATAAACACATCTCACAAATGGATATGGGCTCATGGTAGATTAGGAAACCAAAACTCAGAAATTTGAGGTCGCTTGCACGTTCCCATAAAATTAGAGAGTTGGAAACAGGACTCAGGTTCACATCTCCCTGACTTAGGTGATGCCCTCAGGAAACATTCAGTATAAATTTGTTGTCTCTGCCACTTGCCAAGGGGTTGGAGCTTAGGAAGAATATATTTGTACACTCAAGTCAGTGACTGTTTTCTATGGAAAGCACTGGGAAAATGAATACCTTTGCTGTTATTTCTTTAAGTTTCACCAATAAAAAGAAGGAAAAAAAGCAATTCTAAGCCAGGAGAAGAGGCTGAACAAAGAGTAAACACACTGGTTAGAGGAAGCAGTGGAAGGCTTTCTTCAAACCTTGAGGCTGGTTTGGTTCCCGTTGTTGAAGCTTGCAGGGCAACCCAATGCGCACGTTGTATATCATGGATTTTAAATTCTTTTTCTTGATGTTGGTATTTGGGAACCCAAATAAATACCAAACTTTATTTCAGCACATAAGAGAATACACTATATTTTCAAGTGAGAGTAGACGCTAATGGATTAGCTGGTTGTACAGCATAGCAAATGCTAATTTAGACTAATTGTTGTCACTTTTCCTGTGTGTGGATACTGGTATAGCTCTCCCCAAAGCAGGAAGCACTTAGTAAAATGTCATGGCCCAGCTCATGCTTTCATCTAATTTAATGATGATGATGAAGATGAAAGTGAGAACAGCAATAATGCACTTTGAACAATATTTTTTATTCCATTACTGTAAGGCTTGGTTATCTGAAATGTGAGTACAGTAATAGATGTCATTTTGATTTTTCCTGTAGGACAAGTGAAATGGCTGCATGTCAGGTAGGATGAGATATGTAGCACGCGTTAAACCTGTCGTGTCATTTAATATCTTATGAATTATGAGTGCTCACCCTTCTTGAATTTGTCAGTTTCTCCTGATAGAGCAGTAAGAATCATCATTAAAGCTGGTGTAAATTGCTGTCTAAATGTATGCTCAATTTAACAACTGTCTATTAAAGTTATCAACACATTCCAACATCCATTAAACAAAAGTGCTGCTTGACGCATTGAAGCAGCAGTGATTATTAAAATGACGCAGGCAATATGGATATCCGTTCGTTCACCTTATAAAAGCAGCATATACAATAATTTAAAAATCAGTTGATTGTCACATTTAAAAAAATGTTTAAGGAGAGCAAGAAAATAAATAAAACCCTTTTCATATTCAATACATGCTAAATAAATCCTGGTGCCCCACACGATAAAACCCCTAAAATAACCAGTAGGTGTCTTAACTCTAAGTTAGATCAATTGGCAATGTATACTTATTACTCAGTTAAAAATGCTGAAAGGTTAAATATAAAATGTGTGTATTGTAATTTTCATGGGACTTTCAAAAAGCAAAAACAAAGCTAACTTCAATGTAACTGGATAAATTTGGTCACAAGCAGGTATTACTAGCCTTTTGAATGATTGGGATCTTAAGATTTTAAGTCTTCATGGTACTGGGAAGTGCAATGCAGGATGCTGGCAGAAAAATGTCATCAGCAGTCTTACCCAGCTGCGAATCCAGCGTGCTACAATAATAGCCAGCATGGCATGATATGCCCAAGAGTACAATAGTGGTTCCAATATTATAGAGATAACAAATAGCTTGGTGATTGGAGGGATCCATGGCAAGAAACTCATGACTGGTAACTGGTACTGTAAGTCGGACTAAGACCCCACCACCACTCTTTCTTTCTGATCCCTTGTGATATGCCATTTTTTTTCCATAGCCATGAACTGAGCTATATCCATGCCATATGATTTTGTTTTGGTTCATGTCCATCGTGTAATGGTTAAAGGAGCAATTGGCATGTCTGCTACTTTCAATATCTATTATTCACTTGTGATATCATAAATAAATCTCATTTTTGTTTTGAAAAAAAAAAAAAAGATTTTAAGTCACTGAGTATTTAAGAAGCCAAAGGTAGGCGTGGCCTGGAAACATTTAGGAAGAAGTATCAGGCACATCATGTATCCTAGGACGCAACCATCTTAGTTTGTAGGAATGACCATACAAATATGTTCTGATGTAACACAATTTATAGGTACCTCATTGGCACATGTAAAACATGGGGAAACAGAGAGTAAAATATGATATATTTTAATTAATTAAATATATTAATGAATATATGTTAAATATATACAGCTCCTCTGAATTAACTTAGATCCAAGGTTCTAAGTATTCATTAAGTCCCTATAGGTGCTATGTGATCACTGGGGGAAATAAGTGTGATAACTTTCACCTGTATTTAGTATATATCCATATGATTATTGCTGTTCCCCACTCTTTTTTTTTATTTATAGGGATTTGATAGGACTCATAGAAGAAGTACATGCTATTGGGTTTGAGTCTGTGTCTATTAAATTATTATGTATCTTAGGGAAATTTAATCATTTTATGCCTCAGTTAACTCTTGTATAAAATATATACAAAGGCCATCAGTTATGTACGACAAGGAGAATTGAAGGGATTTAGCTTAACAACAGCATCTGGGACTTCAGGACGTCTCAATAAATGAGGTGCCTCATCTGTTTACTGGTCTGTCTTACCAAATGATGCAATGCTTGAGAAATGCCTGTATTGAAAAATAAACCTTTGATTATCTTAAGCATATGCATGTTGTTGGCATTTGACGCTCATTGTGCCTCTTTCTTTTTTCTTTTTTTTTTCATGTCCATATTATTTATTCTAAGTAAATAAAGAATTAACAATCTTTTTAAAAATATAGTTTATTAATTTATTCATATTACATCTCAATTGTTATCCCATCCCTTGTGTCCTCTCATTCCTCCCTCCCTCCCATGTTCCCCTGCCCCATGATCATCAATGCTGATGATCCAATTTGTAGAATGAATTTACAGAATAATTCATAATAATAATTTACAATTTACAGAATAACAGTCTTCATTGGCAATGTGTAAATTAGCATCAAAGGTTTACATTGAACTATTTAAAACAATTATAGGCATATTCATAAATGAATATGTATTTTGTTTCAAAATAATTTGACTTCACTGCCATGATTTAATAATATTTATAAGTTGAAATGTATAAGATAAGATATCATCCAAAATGTCATTCATACTAAGAGATGACATGGTCAGATACTCAGTGACATCTAACTGATGTCCATTTCTTAGCAAATAAAAGTTAATTGAGTTTAAACCTGAAGAACTCACATATGACAAAGAAGGGAACATGTGAAAGTATTGTATGACCATGGACTCTAGAGCTATGGAAAAAGCTAAAACTATTAAGAAGTTGCCAAGTAATTGTTTCACACACAAATCTAAAAGTGATATTACAGTGAAAATACCCAGTTGATCATCATGGAAGGTGAAAGACTCAGTTTATTTAAAGCATCAGAAATAATATTCCTCTGGGTAAATGTACCATATTTTCTTTGTCCATTCTTCAGTTGAGGAACATCTAGATTGTTTGCATTTTGTTATGTTATAAGTAAATCTGCTGTGAAGAGAAAGAGAAAAGAGAGAGAGAGAGAGAGAGAGAGAGAGAGAGAGAGAGAGAGAGAGAGAGAGAGAGAGAGAGAGAGAGAAAGAGAGAAGAGAGGCAGGACAATATGTGCAGTAAACTTCGAACCCCTACCCAGATCTAGCCAATGGACAGGACATTCTCCACAGTTGAGTGGAGAGTGGGGTCTGACTCTCACATGAACTCTGGTGTCTCATATTTGACCACATCCCCTGGATGGGAAGGCCTGGTGGCACTCAAAGGAAGGACAGCAGGCTACCAATATGAGACTTGATACCCTATGTGCATATACAGGGGGAGGAGGTCCTCCTCAGTCACAGTCATCGGGGAGGGAGTAAGGGGAAAATGGGAGGGAGGGAGGAATGGGAAGATACAAGGGATGGGATAACAATTGATATGTAATATAAATAAATTAATAAAATATATATAAAAAAAGAACCAAAAAGGAAAAAAAAATAGAAAAAAAGAAATGTTAAAGCAAAGACTCTCTTGAGGTTGCTACTTTCAAGCTTACAATATAATCTAAACACCATCACTATCCATTAGGCTTGTCTGGAGCATGTATATAATAAATGATCACACTTATACCCCTAACTGGACCCAGAGAGATGGGAATATACTAATTTTGTAGGCTACAGGTTGACAAAGATACTAGAGTAGCGATCTTGCACCAAAAGTCTATGACAAAGTAATTCCTCAGTAAAACTTTTGACATATAGTTTAATTCTGAGTATTTTGTTCAGTTTATCTACACCTACAATCTGTGATTGGGGCCTTGAAACATTGTTCAATAATCCAGTTGGAACCAAGACAATCCTTTATTACAGCAAATGCCAGCAGGGTCAGTACATTTATTTATGTCACTAGTTTTTGAAGAATGATTTCCATGACTACGTAGAAAATCTTCAGTAAAAGGAAGAAAAGTAGCTCGATTTTTCAAACCCGCTAGAAGCCAGCTTGCACCTCATCAGTCAAGTTAAACCACGGGCCATTGGCAGAGTTCTTCTCTCTTGCAGGAATCTGATGGAAAGAGAAGAGGCAACCAACACATTTTTCTCTGACACTTCCCATAAATGCACTCTCTTGTCTGCTGGTAGATCTCTTCACAAGGAACACTTTGTGTGAACTTGACCTGGTATTCTTCAGGATGTAGAAAATGATGGCAACTGCCTAGCCTCAGCTTTTGGAGGTCTCCCCACTTTAGTAAAATTGCACACACTTTCTCTTTCCAGCCCCTAAATACTATGTAATTTTAAATTAAATCAAGTGAGAGTTAAAACAAACAAATGAAAATCAAGCAAACACACTAGCAACAAAACAGTATCTAAAGTAAAGAAGGGCTAAGCAGTTTAAAAAAATCTCAAAGAACAGATATTTTATTCTTCCATTTTCAATGCATATTATCGAGCTCATTGCTGAAAATATGTTAAATCTCCAAATATAACTATGCTTTGCTTTATCAAAGGATGAGAGAAATGAAGAAGCAGCCAATGATTTTAAAAATAACTTCTAAATATTTACATAGTACTTAAATTATTGGTCAGGCTCTAAGCACATGGTTTTCTTATAGATTTGAGAGAGGATGAAGAATGTGATATTAATTCCTTAGACTCATAAGTCAAGTAAAAATTAGTGATACCTATCACCAAAGACAACAATGACTATGGACATTGGGGATTCACAGTCCCTGATACAAGAAAAAAATTAATTGTGCTTCCAACACTATTCTTTGTCGTTTCTTCTATGTTTCCATAAAAATGGGAATACATATTGGCCCTCAATAAAATCAGTCTAAATATTTAAATTTAAAAATATAAGGTATACATTACATATTAGAGCAGTAAATAATGTGTCCAATTAGTAATCATTGAAGGACATTTGGTGCATGTGGAAGCAAAAATTGTTGAGTCAAAATTCAGAACACAGGATGCTGAGAATGGGCACACTAATCTGACATAAAAGAGAAACGAAACAGAAGGGACTAATGCTGCTTTGGAAAGTGATGGCTATGGTATATTCCTGATTGCATTCTTCCAAAATCTTGAGCAGCTGGATAAATACTTCTTAAGTAATATCAGTTAAGTGGAAATTGAAGAAACAGACAACTATACTAAAGAGAGAGTGCCTTCCTTATGGGGAGATAAATAACTGCTTGACTCTGAATTAACTGACCAAATGCATATTAGTAAAGAATATGGAGAAAGAGTGACTGTAGTCAAACGCAATGCTACAATGCCTCTGATGGGGGAAAATAGTCATCTTGGGAATGCCCTTTTTCTAATTTTTTTGGGTCAAATTTGAGCACACAAAGCCTGCATATGAAATTTTATCAAGGCTTCTATGAATTCAAAACAGTAGAAAAATTAAGAATCTTTTCCCAAATCAAGGAAGGAAAGTTTCAATAATACAAATTTGAGCTGTAAGCACAGTAAACTTATATAATCTACAGGACCTTGAGTGAATTCTATGTACTTTCTCCTAGTATATTTATCATGAGTGTTTTCTGTTTCTTCCTTGACCCCATTTGTGTTTGCACTGTTGTGAAGGTATTGCAGGAAAAAAAACAACAAAAAAAAAAAAAAACAAAAAAAACCAAAAAAACAAAAACAAGCAATAAAACCAAGCAAGAATGCTAAAAGATGTTAATGCATGAAAGATGAGAAATATGAGGTCTTTGGAAAATGCAGGGAAATCTATAGTTCTTTGGGAAACAGAGGTGGTTTTAAAAAAACATTTGCTTAGATCTGACTACCAAAAGTGAGCCAGTTGATATTAAATGTCTGTGCTAATAATTTTCTTTCTGCATCAATTGCTTCAGCTGTCATTTGAAATTATTGTAGCCTCATAGGAAGTGGGAGAATTTGAACACAATGTCATCTGCCCTTGCACATGCTATAGTATGGTAATCAAACTGGAAATTTATTTTGGTTTTTGTTTTTCAAGACAAGGTTTCTCTGTGTAGTACTGGCTGTCCTCGAACTCTCTTTCTAGACAAGGCTGGCTTAGAACTCACAGAGCTCTATCTACCTCTGCTGGGCTTAAAGGTGAGCTGCACCATGCCTGGCTGGAGATATCTAAATGCTACATGCTTCCTTATAGTTCCATGTCAATTTACATATATGTAAATATATATGTATTTGTGAGTTCACATAATTATCGTGCACCAGGACCAGGCTATTACATCATGGTTTCTTTTCATGTTTCTCTCTTCTGCTATATTCTTAACCTCTGGTGATTTCCTCTCCTTTACACTTTCGTTATTTTCAGAGAGTAATACAAGTGATATGCTACAGCCTTTGGAAACTAGCTCTATTTCAGTGAGGCTAACATTCTTGTACTCCATCCTTGCTGTACATATCAACAACTCATTTTGGTTTGTTGCTCAACAGAACAGCATTGTATGGCATTCTTGGCACTGGGATTTTTATTTGTTAGTCCCTGGTATCTATTATTGCTCTGTTATAAGCCCATTTTATATATTTTAATGCATGCATGTGTATATATTTAGGAAGCTTCTTCAGTGGTAGTTTTCCATATAACATTTTCCTGTCCTCAGTATTTCTTAATCACTTAAGTACACTTTGTCCAGATGCTTTCCAGTTGAAATCTTAGGGTAGTCTGCAATGAGAATGCATAAAAAAAGAGGAGAGTTAATGCCTCATTAATTTAGATAGGAATAAATTTTTACCATGTAGATTCTATTGGCATCAGGCTTATTGATCTCCAAACTTACCTGTGTGTGTGTTTAGGGTCTTCAAGAGGTATTTTGGCTATATATGTCTATATGGTAAGAAACTAGGTATTTTTGCAGGCCTGACTGACCTGGACCTTGCTATGCAGACTCGGCTGGCAGCAAACTCTCAGAAATCTACCTACCTCTGCCTCATATGTTCTGGAATTAAAGATGTGCACTACCACTCATGTATATTATTATTCCCTGTGTACGTTCTTTTAATAATGACTTTAATACTATCTTTAACACTGGCTAATGACAAAAGTAGTATTTCTCCGTTAGGCTTCATATGATATCACCTAGAAAAGACATGATGAGTGACTTGTAATTGATATGTGTGTGTGTGTGTGTGTGTGTGTGTGTGTGTGTGTGTGTGTGTGTGAGTCTAGTCTTCCTGTGTATTCTACGTAGCCATGATTGGAGAGGGCGTGCTGTTGCCTGCTTAAGAAGGAGGTCTAGGATAACTACTCACTTTTGACATGCATCAGCTGAGAACTTGAGATACCTTGTGATAGCCTGGGCTAGTAAAAATTTGCACACCTGAACTATGTCGACACAGTTGAAAGTGAGGTTGTCCTGCTATTTGTTGCATTTGCCAGTGTAGAGCAGTTTTTAAAAAGTGCTTTTACCTAGTTATGCTTTCCCTTTCCTGAGGATACATGCTATTATCATCTTTGTCTACATTGATGTTTCCAATTGGTTGGTTTTATTAACAGGCACGTTGGCATATATGGATAAACAAACAAACAAACAAACAAACAACTGTTATCTAATATAGTCCATTAGTCCCAACTTCTCTAATGCTTTTGTCATTTCCCTCAACAGTTCAGTGCTGATCTATGTTTTTCTTAAAGTTTAATGTTGAAATTTTTAGCTGTAAAGAAAAAGAGATACTCTTCTGTGGAAACAAAACTATTTTGTATAATTAAATGTTAGCATCGTTTAGCAGTATTATCAGTGGCTTGCTCTACATCTTAGTATAGTTGTTGGCTCTGTTTGTAAAGTTGATTAATCTCAAGAAAGACATCCCTTCTGTATGTTATTCACTCATTGTCAAAGGAATGTCCTGTAGCAGTAACTTTTAGAGGATTAAATTTAAATTAGGCATTCATAATGGTGTAGGCATTAGGTTACTGTGTAATTCAAATGCTGGTTTCTGTACACTCTAACATCTGTTTGCAAGCTTTCTTCTGAAAATCTCCTGTTTCAATGTTGAGTAAACATTGCTTCTTAATTGTCCTTTTGTATGCCAATAAAGCAGCTTACAGCCAAATTGCTAAGCAGGCCAGAGAATTGGGCTGGACTTCCTGCCAGGTAGGGAAGAAAGAGTTAGAAAGTATGGACATATGGTCAACCATGTTCATAGTGGCCTTATTCATAATAGCCAGAGCATGGAAACAGCCTAAGTGTCCCTCAGTAGAAGAACTGATAAAGAGATTGTGGTACATTTACACTATGGAATACTACTCAGCTATTAAAAACAAGGAATTCCTGAAATTTGTGGACAAATGGATTGAACTAGAATGATCATATTGAGTGAGCTAACCCAGAAGTAGAGAGATTCAAATGATATATACTCACTCATAACTGGACACTAGCCTAAGCGGCATGTCTCATGAAAGCCTTCACTTACCAGGAAAGTGGAATAGAGGTGAGGACATCCTATTAGGACTCTAGGTGAAAGAAATATATGAGATAGAGAAAGAGATGGATCCAAAGGGTCCTAGAAACCTACAAGAACACTATGATGGGCGGATCTGGGCTCAGGGGTTCTGCTCGATCTATGGCACCAACCAAGGACAATACATGCAGTGATCATCAAATTCTACACTGATTTAGCCACATTCTCCACAGTTAAGTGGAGACTGGGGACTGACTTTTACATGAACTCTGGTGCCCCATATTTGGCCATGTCCCCTTGATGGGGAGGCCCAATGGCACGCAGACTACCAATAAGAGACTTGATACTCTAGCAACATATTTAAGGAGAGGAGGTCCCCATCAGTCACAGGAAGGGGAATGGGGTGAAAGCGGGAGGGAGAGAGGAATGGGAGGATGCACGGGATGGGATAGCAATTGAGTTATAATATAAATGATTTTATTTTTCAATTAAAATAGTAAAAAAAATTTAGACTGTAAAAAAAAAAAGAAGAGAAAGTAGAGGATTCAGCCACAGGCAGAGGTCCAAGTGACATCAGGGAGGAGCTGGAGCTGAGGAAAGTTACAAAGTTCATGTATTGCTAGGATGCACCCTGCGAGGAAGCCAAATTTGCTTAAAGGGTTCTGTGCATGCCTTTAATCCCAGTACTCTGGAGGCAGAGGCAGGCTAACATGGAGAGGACCTGTCTTGAAAAACCAAAAACCAAGCCAAAACAAAACGAAACAAACAAACAAACAAACAAACAAAAAACCAAAAACAAAAACCTAATAACTGCTCAGCTCTTGTGCTGCGAAGCTTATTATTAAACAAATATAAGAGTTTCAATTGTTTGTTCGATAGCCAGGTTAACAGAGAAACTAGGAGAAATAAATACAGTTTTATAAAATTAACTTTAACATAAAGGTATAATCCTTTATAAGCAAAATAAAGTCTCTCATACAAAAACTCAAACTAGGAATAAAGTCCCACTGTCTTGCCAGTTAAGCAAGAATTTATTATGAGTACTTCAGTAAGAAAGAACATCACAACATTATGAGAAGCTTTATTAGAAGGTTCTAGAGTGTGCTAGTTGGGTTTTGTCAATTTGACACAACCTTTTTCATATCTGGGAGGAGGAAATCTTAATTGCTTCTATCAGACAGGTCTGTTGGCGTGTCTGTGGGGCATTTTCTTGATTAATGGTTGCTGTGGTAGGGTTCATCTCTATGGGTGGTGCCACCTCTGGGCAGGTGGTCTTGGCTGTATATGAAGCCAGCTGAGCAAGCCATGATGAGCAAGCTAGTAAAGCGACACAGCATTCTTCCAAGTTCTCTACTCTTGTTGCCATCTTGAATTCCTGCTCCTTTTGTGATAGACTATAAATTGTAAACTGAAATAAACCTTTTCTTCTCCATTGTTGTTTTTGGTTCTGGCATTTGTCACAGTAATAGAAGCATAACTATAACACAGAGCCTCTGAGTCAAGGACTATCACCTCTAGCTGGAAAAGTGTGTCAATTGTATTTTAGTGGGCACTCTAAAATTGGCAATCATTTCTTCTTCCCTGAGAATAATGGAAATGTCTATTGATTAAACAAATCCTGATCATTACGCCATTCTAGCAAGTGAAATCATTGATATAACCAAATAGTGAATCAGGAGGAGGAGTTAATAGGGACTGGATGTTGGCTCAAGTAAGTTCCTATGGGTCTTTCAGTTGGGAACTAGCCAAAAGTTCCTGAGATAACCGATGGTGCAGATAAGAAAATGCTAGATTAGTTGTGTGTCAAGTACTTTGCTCCAATGAATATTTTATTATATTGACAGAACAACTATGCAAGAGGAAGTTCATTGTGTAGAAAGCTTGTTTTGCAGGAATTTCCTATAATAAATGGTGAAGTCATTTGTGTAGTTTACAGCATTATCTTCTTATGGAAGAATTTTATGGAGGAAAAGGGGGTTTTTGTGTAGACAAGAACAGTCTCACATCTTTGCTGTCATTATGGTTATATAGATGCAGTTGAATTTAAGATCAAAGCGGTTAAAATAGGAAGCTATTTTAGAGGTAGAAAAAGAAAAAGTCAACCCACAGCATAAAAGTTCACAATTTTCCATGGATTCTCAGAACTACTACAGATGCTTCGTGGTTAGCTTTCTCAAGTTAGATTCTCTCAAATTGAGCAGGCTTTCTGCTAGTTTTTTTTCACAAGCTGTACTGTTTAAGTATAAGAAGCACAAATTTTACTAGGTTTCAAATCTTTAACTTTTCAGAAAAAGAGTAGACATAATTAGCCATATCATTGCCAACACTGAGATTACTAGTTTCAGTAAAAATCTACTGTATATAAAATACTTACTTTAATTTTGTCATCTGTATATGTATATGTTCATGTATATTCACACATATACACATTTTATAGATTCATTTGTATTTTTAAAATATTATCCATACATGTATATATGGGAACATTTATTTCGTATTGGCCACAAACTCATGGCAACTGTTCTGCTTGAGCCTTCTGCTTTAGAATACAGGTTTGAAGAATTGCCCACTGTGTCAGTATATTTTATTTAAAGAAAAAGTCAAAGAAAGCACTGATAATTTGAACCATATTTTGATAACTTATTGGTTACTTAATTAATTACCTTATTTAACTTTTTGTCTTGACTTTGCATTTTATTAACAGATTTTATATAATAATTGTATCTATTTAGTTTAATTTCTTTTTGACCCTGCTTTATCTCTTTTTAGCTGTTACAGTGACTTGTCTCTACTGGCATTTTTGTAAAATGTATGATGTAAGTTTTGTTTTGTCCCCTATTTGGCTTGGCCAGGACCATTAGTGTGAGCGCTGGATTACAATTATTTCCAGAACATAGAACAGTACAGCTGACAGACTAAGAAATGTTCAGTTTGTGGTTTCTTTAAATGGATGAAATTCTCAGAGACACTCACCATCTACTGAGGACAACAACCATTCAAGTGATTGTATGTAGATTTCTTTCTGCATGTGTGATTTTCTAAAGAACAAGTCTCTTTATCCAACTGTTACTCCGCTCATATTAGCCTCCTCAATTCCTCATCTATCAAATGCCTTAAAGCAGAGCATGTCCCTTTAAAAAATGATAAAGTCATATATCAGATTAGGTATGATGTTAATAACATCTTGTAACTTTCGTATTATGTGCCTTTCATCAACTACTTTGAAACATAAGCAGTTCTGATGACCTGATTTTAATCTCCAGGACCCACATAGTAGAACAAGAGAAAGACTCTTTCATCTAGTCCTCTGACCTCCATATCCATGCCATGGAGCTAGGGGACACACACACACACACACACACACACACACACACACACACACACCCTGTACACACACACACTACACAAAACACAAGCACACCACACACACATGCACACACATACATACACATTATATATCCTCCCCATGTTACTCAAAATAAATAAGGAAACATAATGAAAATATAAAAACAGTTATTTTATAACCTTATGTCATTGAATTACCGTTTTAAAGTTTGTGTCCTGTAATGAAATACAGTACTTCTATTAGTTGGCTTCAAGGTGATTTTATTTTAGATATTAGGTTATTGAAATACAGTTTCTATAGAAACTGTATATGTAGTGACCCTTAGAGATAAACTTGAAAACATTTACTGGGTTGCAAAAATGTTCGCTGTCCTCCCTCACTGTGCTGTGGCAGTGAATTTAAAGATTCTACGTTAAATCCAATACAATTCTAACTCTGCAAAGTAGAGTTTTTCTGACCAAAACTCCTTATTTAGCCAAAGAATCCCTGTCACCTCTTCTAATAGAGGTGAGGAGTCTGAGGAAGCCTTTGGGTTAGTTTGCAGTTGCATAACACATATTCATTTTAGATTCAAAATCTGAGGTCAGTGTTAATGTTGAGCTTAGGATTCTGGGTCTCATGGTCTTATCTTCAGGATATTTGGAGATTATTTCTACTGAATTGTATATAGTAAAATGGTTCTCTTTATATATAGCTTGTGTTTAACCTTCTTACGGCGTCTTTACATTTTTCTTATTCATTTGCATGAACCTAGTTTTAGATGCTAACTTGAAGTAATTTGGACACAAAAATCAGTGCATTTAAAAAGTCAGGATCTTATCTCATAAATTTTTTTTTTATAAAAGAAAATATAATGATTAATCGAGTATTCCTTATCAAATGTTAGACTTCACAGTAGCTTTAAATTAAAAATAAAACCATAAATAAATAAATACTTCTAAGGTCCCTTTATCAATTTATGGAAGTTCCTACATTTTCCTTTCTGGTCTGGATTTCATCCATATGGCTTGCTGTAATAAATGAAACACTGGCAAACATGCATGTGGGTTTTGTGAATTTGCAGGGTATTTGAAGAGTGATGAAATTACTGCCAGCCTGACTGAGAGGCAATTAGAAAATTAGGGCATCCCACTTTCTAGAGGTAGTATACCATCTGAGAAGGTACAGATATCTCTTTCTTAAATAAAGAATCAGGGCGCTGTTTAAAGATGGCGGCGGAGGAACCTCAGCAGCAGAAGCAGGAGCCTCTGGGCAACGACTCCGAAGGTGTTAACTGTCTGGCCTATGCCCAAGCCATTATGGCTCAGCAGGTCCGAATCCAGGAAGAGATTGCTATGCAGAATCTGCTGGTATCAGAGCAGCTGGAACTCTCAGTCCTGTACAAGGACTATGCTGAGGATGACAACATCTACCAACAGAAGATAAAGGACCTCCACAAAAAGTACTCATACTTCCGGAAGACCAGGCCCATGGTAACTGCTTCTATTGAGCATTCTCCCACTTGGAGGCACTGCTAGATGACCAGTGCACCTCAGACTACCTTGTGGTCTACCTGCGGATGCTCACCTCAGGCTGCCTGCAGCGGGAGAGCAAGTTCTTCAAGCACTTCACGGAGGGCATCCAGACCGTGAAGGAGGTCTGCCAAGAGGAGGTGAAATCCATGTGCAAGGAGAGCGACCACATCCACATCATTACACTGGCCCAGGCCCTCAGCGTGTCCAACTAGGTGGAGTGCATGGTGAGGGTGGCACCACCAACCCACACGTCTTCCCTGAGGGCTCCGAGCCCAAGGTCTACCTTCTTTACTGGCCTGGACACTACGCTATCCTCTACAAGTAGGGCCAGCTGGCCTGCTGTGCCCTATCCCCTCCCCCTGCCAGGTGCTAGACATGTACAGAGGGTTTTCTTTCTCTTTTCATCTCATTTGTGTGTGTGTGTGTGTGTGTGTGTGTGTGTGTGTGTGTGTGTGTGTGTGTGTGTTGTGGTTGTAAATGGTCATATTTCACCCTTCCCTTTTCTGTCATACAACCTTCCATGTTTTATTTAAAGGGGATGCTGGTTGTGGAAAAAATAAAGAAAGGAAGAATGAGAGAACTGAATTGCAACCATGTAGAAAAAATGTGCCTCGGAGCTAGTAGTACAGAATATGACTTCTTTCAATTCAAGAGAAAAAAGAAGTGTTACAGAATAATATGCATCGATACTGTGTGGCTGGGTAGATTTCCCACATTGCTATTTACTGCACACTTCTTTGCCTTCCTTACAAACAGGCTTGGGAAGGGGCCTACCTTTCCTTTGTGTGCAGAGCATATGTACATAGTTTTTGTCATTCCCATTGTAGCACATAAACAGTAGATGGTTGTCAAAACCTATCAGATACAGCCCATAAGATTAGAGCTAAAAACTTATATTAAAATGACCCATCATACTGGGACGGATTATTGAAAATATGTGCTACTTTGAAAATGGAAGGAGTGTGTACACAGACTGTTGCACCAACCAAGCATGATATGCATACAATGAACCTGGACCCCATGTTCAGATCTAGCCAATGTACAGCTCATTCTCCACTGTTGGGGGGCAAACGGGACTGCCTCTGACATGAACTCTGGTGTCCCCAATTCGATCACTTCTACTTGGTGGGGAGACATGGCAGCACACAGAGGAAAGGGCAGCAAATTATCTGGATGATAGGCTGGTGGGCTGTGGTGATATGGTCCTCTGATAGCAGGAGGTCCCCTTCTGTCAGAGGTCTAGGGGAAAGGAATAAGTTGAAAGAGGGAGAGAGGGTGAAAATGCGAAGATACAAGTGAAGGGATAAGGAATGGGATGTAATCTGAATAAATTATAATAATAACAAAAAAATTCATGAGTGGAATTAGTTATCATGAGACCCAGGACACTAAGAAACAAAATATCTCCCTATTTTTGATTCTTCCCAAGAGGAGAGGTTGGGCACTTTTCATCCCTTTTGGTCTACATAAGCCAATGGAATATTAAAAATATTATCTGCAGAGGCCGCCACTTGTACGTCAGAGCTTTTCTTGTCTTTCCTGATGTTGTTTGAACATGGTTCCCTCAGACATGGGCAGTGATCAGACTATAGGCTGATGACAAATGTGTAATGCCATCCTCTTTCTTCAAATAGTTCTAAACCAGTAAGTCCAGTCTGCTGGGAGAAGTAAGGAAAATGCTACACTCTTGTAACCTACAATTACAAACCGATAGCTAATGCATAAATGTGTAAAGCTAACAACAAAGGTGAGACCATTTTTGGCTAAGTCTGGACTAATCTGGTAACCCAGGGAACCACAAGATCAGTAGCTATTGTGTTATGTTATGGTTTTAAAGCTGGTTTTTAAGAGTCAGACAATACTTAACTGAAAAAAAAATTTGCCAAGCAAATCCATTTACTTGCTCAAAAATATTGCGGCAGTGTCTTGCATTTTAAATTGAAAGTATTTTATAGGCTAAGATTACCATTTGTTGCTAAAATTAAAAGAAAAACAATGTGGACTTTAAAATCTATAAAAAATGTAATGTGTACTTATGTAGCTTGAGATTAACCTGAAAAGTTATTGTTTTGTGTGTATGTGTGTGTTTAAAAACCTACTCATTTTCAACAAGAAAATTCAAACGGCCAATGTAATTTTGTGCTGGATTTAATTTTACTGTTCTCTTTTAAATAGAAAAACCCCAAGCCAGAGCACTAGAATGCCTGCATAAAATGTGATTTGGTGGTGAATACACAATCCAACTTAGGCCAATTTCTTGAGACTCAGTAACTTCTGGGGCTTTTTTGGCAATGAGAATTGCTGTCTTCGTAAACAGCAGAGAGAACACCCCTACTTGCTATAACCGCACCATGCTCACAATTCAGATTTATTTAGTATGGCCTCTAGGCAGAATGGTGAAATTCAAATACAAACGGTGAAACTGAATGCTGATAGCAATATTTGAGATCATGTACCCAACTCTTTTTGAAGCTTAATTTTTTTTTTTAACCCTGAGTTTTTCCATTGTCTAACTCAGCAAGTTCTTTGAAGTCAATACAAGTTAAGATTCTGGAGAGGAACCAAACTAGTTCTGGCTACACACATAACCCGACATGAGTGTACACTTCATATCAAATGACTAATTCTTTATATAGATGTAAGTCTATAAAATATAAATTCAGGTTTCTCTGTGAAAAAAGGAAGAGCTTCTCCTCTCTACAAGAACTCTATCTCCATGTTTTGGCTTTTACGTATTAGAAGACGGTTGCCAGTCCTTTTCAGATCCATAGCAATCAGTTACCCTTCTGGTATGATATTCTTTGTGTGTTCTCCAGCTATTCCTTCCTAAAGATGTTGTTGCAGCTCATTAACAAGAACAACTATGTCCCTAGTGTCAGAGGTTTGAATGAAAAGGATCCTATTCCCTTTTTTTTTTAAAAAAAAAAAAATCTAGTGCTTATGTTTGAAACGGTGCACAGAGACATTAAAATTGTTTATCTGTAGGTCATCATATAAACATACGTTTGTTGCAGGAAAAGTAAACCTCTCATAGGCAAACAAAGCAGAAAGGGATTGGGTGCCTAGGAAGTTGATGAAAGCACAGAGGAATTGATGGCAGAGAGCAGTGCAGAAGAGTTTGAATTCAGGTCTTTATCCTGTAAGAAAGAGGAAAATATTCACTGTTGCTGCAGGAAGGATTGCTACCATTACCACTGCTTAGTCATTAGACATTTATATAGAATTCAGTCGTTTAAAAGTTCTGTGGGATATTGTTTGAAGAGATATTTTCTTTTATTTTTAACTTCCTCAAATCTTTCAGGTAGCATCACACTTGAATCTAAAGTCTTAATTGAAAGTTTTCTCTTGCCAAGGATGTGCAATCATTTTGCTAATGGTTTACATTCTTAAAATGTTAATTTTATTCAAAATACCTTCAGAGTTGACATATGACATCACAGCAAAATAAATGTACACATTACAAATATTTCTTCTCATGTCAGAGTCAGTCCCCGCTCTCCACACAACTGTGGATAATGTCCTGTCCCTTGGCTAGATCTTAATAGGGATTTAATATTTACTGTATGTATTGTCTTTGGTTGGTTCAAGTATCTTGATCAGACTTCCCTGTGTCCAGATCTTCCCATTGTGATGTTATTCTTGTGGGTTTCTATCTGTGCTCCATATTTGACCACTTCCCCTTGGTGGGGAGGACTAGTAGCACTCAGAGAAAGAACAGGAAGGCTACCAAGATAAAACTTGATAGGCTGTGACCATATGGTGGGGGAGGAGGTCTGTTTCTGTCGCAGACCTAGGGGATAGGAATAGGGTGAAAAAGGGAAGGAGGAAGGGGGGAATGGGAGGAGACAAGCAAGGGCAAGGGGATAAAAATTGAGATATAATCTGAATAAATTAATAAAAAAGAAATAAAGAAGATATATTCTCAAAGGCAGGTGTATCCTATTCAGTTACTATAAGTATTGGCTCTCTGGTTGGTAACAATAGCCTCAACGACATGTTTGAATGGCAGTCTCCTCGTGCCTGAAATTTCTAGTCGTTAGTATAGTATTTGCTAGTGTAGCTAAAGTTCCTCTATCTAAAATAGCCACTAGCTACCTACTTAAATATGGCCAGTTTGAATTGTAATATCAGTTCTAAGATATAGTAAATATACATATATCTAAATATTGTCGTACATTGGCGATATTAAAGTAAAGCAGTGAAGGTTAACATCAAATGATACCTTTATCACTTTAGAGTTAAATCTGCTAATATAATTCACCCTACACTTCTACAGGGCAGTTCTGAGTAGGTGACTCTGTTACAAACTAAACATAAAGGGAATGACAATAATGTGAGAAACTGAGGTCCAATGGCTTAATGCAACGACCATTTGTCCTAACACCATTAAAACATTATAGCACACCTTAGCAATTTATAATGATGCCTCACACTAACTACTTTCCATAAAGGGAGGCTTCAATTCTAGTTTCAGAAAAGGACAATGAGATTTCTTTCCTGTCTAAAAAAAGAGTAGTGCAACATCTTACTCCAACAAGTGCCCCCACTTTACCCCCCTGAAAGTAAAATAACTTTTTCAAGAAGCTAAATAAGTCACATGACTGGCCTAGCTCTCATGAGCTTGCACAATGTAGGGGAGTTCATAAAATATTTGGTGAGCATCACTGTTCATGTCAAAGTCTTTCCATCTGCACTTATGGTACTCTCTACTCTACCATACAGAATACCATTAATCCTTTTTCTAAAGGAGACATATTCAAGTGCCTTATGCAATTGCTATACTGACTTATGTCCTAGGACTCTGAGTGGCAGAAAACAGTCTTTACATCAGTTTTGAATGCAGTTCTTTTTTACACGGTAAGGATACAAAGTGAATATATATATATATATATCGTATTATATCCTGACTAATGTACATTAGTGGGTCAAGGGTAGTATATGAAAAGTAGATATATTTAGCAAGGAAAAAAGAAAAAAAGAAAAACATTCAATCCTGCCCCTGTACGGAGATGCTTAGTAGAGCTCTTTCCTGACATGCTTTGGTCAGCTCCTGATTCTGCAGTGTGGGAAAACACCGCAACATCACAGTCTGTTGTTATCTAAGCATTTTCCCCTTTCTGTTGTCTTCCTTGGCTCCACAGATTTGGGCTGAGGAAAGAAAATTCTCTTTAAGAGTAGCCACTTTATCTTTCCTGCTAATGAACGTCTAGTTTGAATAATGATAGAGTTCAAATACACTTGGATCCCTTCACTGTATGCAGTTTCCTGGCAATGTACCTTTCTAAAGGACTTAACTATACTTGATTGACCTCAGCTCAATGGGACAGAAACTGGCCAGTGTTCATTTAAGAACAATGTCACTTTCAGATCCCACCTAATTTGATTAATTATAGAACTTTGGGGTCGAGGCCTCAAAAAAATCTCAAACTCTCCCTAAACTATTTTATGTGATCAAAGAGTATTATACTATGCATTAGTTGGTTTTCTGTCGCTGAAGCCTTTGTGAAGAAAGGGCAAATTTTGGTTCACAGCTCTGGGAATTAAACCTTTCATAGTGAAGATGCCATGACAGGGGCAGATCCTCTCTGTGGCAATGGAACAATATTTGCTCGAGTCTCAGAAAGTCAGGGAGCAGAAAGGTGAGAATTCTAGTGCTCAGGTGGCTTTCACTTTTGTCCATTTTTATTCAGTCTCGGACCCCAGGCATGGGCTGGTACAGTCCACATTCAGTTAAACCTCTCTGCAAGCAACTTCCAAGACACGTTCAATGGTGTGCTTTACCAGTACTATCAAGATGTCAATCAAAATAGATCATCACACTGTGGAATTCTTCTCATTCCCCTAAGAACATTGACTCGGTTCAAAGAATAACATAAAATGTTAACTGGATATATGCACTGCAGGCAAGCAGGGCCAGTAATTTATGATGGGGGGTACCACACCACCGCCCCTGAGTTTGCAGATGTCCTCTAAGAACTTCCCATGTATTGGTTCACTTGAGTTTCAGTTTCCCCCACATTTTATGCAAGAGATGAGTAAAGTAGGGAGAACTCATGAACTGTACTCGTCTTTGGTAAGAATAACAGTGAAAATATAAGTTAAAGCGAAGCAGGGAACACCAGCTGATGGCAACCACTCACAGGAGGAGCATAGAGATCTCTAAACTGCAGGAAAAGCTACAATTACAGTTTGTACACTTACACAGACTCATCTTATGTTTTTAATTATGCTTGTCTCCTGAAGCTCTCTTTTTCAACAAAATATAGAAATATCCAGATGAAAGAATTAATTTTGCTTTTGCATTAAATGTCATTAACCTTTTATTTTACCTGAAGTTAGCAAATGGCTAATATATATTCAAAAGAAGATCATTTGCAGTTTGTAAAATATCACCTGTGTATTATTAACCAAAAAAAACAGGTATCTATCATCACCCCTCAAATACAATGTTTTCCAAATGTTCATACGGAGGAATAGCCTAGAAAAGTCATAATTATTAGCATCATACTGATTTAAATGAAAAGAGACAAAACAAAGATACATTCACATAAACTCATTTGACCAAAAGTTCTCACATTTTAATGGACATGTCATGCTGCGAATCACCTGCATGCTGGGCTTATGTAGATATTTTTAATAGTCTGCTTACCCTTATTTCATGAGCATAATGGGGAAGGGGTATTCTGAATACACATTTTTCAAAGACTGACATAGGTTTTCAAAGGGACATTTGAAGGTTTTACTGAATTAGGAGGTAATGCAAAGGAGACAGACTATGAGTTTGGTCTTAGTAGTTTAATGAAACTCCCAAGAACCTAGTTTCCGACATTTAAGGCTTAAGATATCAGATATTGTACCAGAATTGTTCCTTTATGACTCCAAGGAGAATAAACCTCTGTACTTACTTCCTTGGTCGTTTTCTCTGGAAAAGAGACAAGGGGTCATTGTCATGACCCTCAGGAATGGTCTCTCATAAAATGTTAGCATCCTCTTCTATTATTTCAGTGAAGCCTGAACAAATATCTTTTCTCATATTCTGCCCTGAATTATATCCTTTTATCCTTCTGAATAAATTGCTATGGCAACTGACATATTTCTGAGATAGCTACCATGGTAATAGCGATAAGTTACCATGATGGCCTAAGATTCTGTCCCTGAACTGTCCTTAATTCTTCATGCTGTAACACTGGGGAGCAGAATGGCATGGCTATGATGGAGAGGAACATGATGTCACCTAGAAGTCAGCTCATATCACACCCTTGATTTCAGAACAGCTCACCATTCTCTAGAACCTGAAGTCTGTAAAATAAGTCATTACCATTCCATTCTTTTCTGGCCTGAAGGATGCAATATGCATTTAGAGAGTCAGTTGAAGGATGTGAACATGTTCCCCACTCTGGGAAACTAGAGTGTTTCCAGGAGAAAGAGTCTACAGCCCTCTGATTGTAGTCCCACAATGATTCCCATTAGGATGATGACAGATGCAAAGCAGTGTTTCCTGGCTGGTGGTGACTTTTAGTGGTCTATGCTGGAAATAGAATCCCTTATCCTAATAGGAGCTCTTGTGCTCCAAGAAACACAATGAAGCCAGAACAAGTGATGATGGAACAAAGAAACAGAAGGAAGATGCCAAATGCACAACTTGACAAATTTACATTTCCCCTCTAACATGGCCCAGGTCCATGTTTATGGAAAATGAACAGTAATTGATGGTAAGTATTGCTCCTTCTCCTAGCCTGGTTATTGGGTAAAGTTATCTCTCATGAATGTTTAATCATTTATTCAGTGTTCACAATCCTATTTATACATGATCCTTCAAGACAAATTCAGTTCTTATGAAGCCTGCGTTTAATGTTAATGCAAATCCATAGCTCGCACCTTGGAGGAAGTGAAACAAAGTTTCTTTTGAAGCCATTTTGGGTGACTATGATCTGGAAACAGATTTAAGTTACCCTGAATTCCATGTTCAAATGTAGAAACAGATTCACAAAGTTTTATTCCTTTAAAGACTATGGTAAATAATGGCAAGTTTAAGACAGTGTGGTGGAACATCAGAGGCCATCACAGCAAGACACGGGAGGGGAGGAGTTTTGCCTGGGCCTCACATGTTATCTGCTGACATTCTTCGTTTCTGGGTTGGTAATAGCTAGTGGTCTGGTATGTTTACAGATTTCAAAAGGATTTTGTCTAACAGTCACGTGATGTTAGTTCTGACACAGAGGTGGGCAGTGGTGGCTATTGCGAAGGTCTAAAGCTAGCTCTGGATTAGGTCCTGCGGCATTTCACCATCTGCATGTCACTGAGGAGTTACTCAGTTACCAAGTCTTTGCAGAAATATCTTCCCCCGCCTCAGGATTTCTCATTTACAGATGATGAGATAGATAAGATATCTGTGTAGGAGAGGTGCTGAGGGCAAGGAGGAAGTGATTCCTAAAGTATTTGGCTGGAAAGAAAATGAAATAAAAAACATGCACATTGCATAACCCAGACTGGTGAGAATTGTGTCAAAAGGCATACAAGTCCAGAAATTTAAGTGAGAGAACTCTAAATCCTATATCCTCATTCTATAATTGAGAATGTTTAGATTCCAGATGTACCCGAAAATATTCATGGCTGTTCTGTCTTCTGTAGTATTGCCATGAAAACATGGGGTTGGGAAAGGATTCCCCATCTATGCAAAAAAGTGTGTACCAGAGAGGTGCATGAATAGCTTTTCAGTTAACAGAAATACAATAGAATTTGATTTATATATACAAGAATAAAAATTGTGACATCAAAAAAAGCTCCTTTCAAAGAAAAAAATGTTCATAAACAATTCATACATCTAACGAGTGCATAAGTATGTACAATGTCACCGTAGGATGCCTGACAGCAATGAACTTGACACCTTGTTCAGAGTGGAGTTTGCTTTTTACTCTTGGCATTTTTGCTGAAATGCTGACCCTAATTTTCCAAGACACAAATAAATGCATATTGACCATCACAATCGCTTAAGTGTCTCAAGCATGGTTATGAATTGGAAAATAAGCAAAATATATCAGAGCAGGTATATCATTTAGAATAAGTGAATGCCCTTTAAATTAACAAGTAACTGCCTTATTGTAAGGAGTTAGCATAATACCAATTCGTCATCTACTTGGGTGCTCAGGATTGGGCAGCTCTGCCTCACATCCCCTGCACTCAGGGATGCAGTGTGCTCCAGCTTTCATCTGTGTATTGTCAAGGCCTGAGGAGAAGAATGTGAACTCTACACATTTCATATAGACTCCTAAACCTTAGACTGGCAGACAAGTTTCATGGACATTTTATAGCTAAAATAAGTCATATGGATGGCCCCACCTCCAAAGAGACACAAATATCTTCTCTCTTATTTCTTTAATTACACCGGACACATTGAGAAAACAGCATTAATGATGACTCTTAAACAAAGCAGATCCTGCTTGCCCTGAGCAGGAAAAAAAGGATGGTCTTGAGGAAGGAGTATTAAGTGGACCTCTTGACTTTGTACAGCATAGTATAGAGTTCAGTTACTTGGTTTTCTAAGTCATGACACATTAGAAAATATTTTCAGAGTGGAGGTGTTTTATGATATTCATTAGTTTGTTAGGATATCCATAAAAACTTATCATAACACCAGGTGGCTTCAACAGCAAAAATCTATCTTTGTAGTTTTGATCCAAGGTCAACCTGATGGCAGAGTCAATTTATATCGAGGCTTTTCCTCTGGCTTGTCTGTGGCAGTTTTCTGTTTTTGATTGCTTTTCTCTTTATATTAGTGGTTCTCAACCTCCCTAATGCTGCCACCATTTAATACAGTTCCTCATGTTGTGGTGACCTCAGCCATAAAAACATTTTGTTGGTGCTTCATAACTGTAATTTTGCTACTATTATGAACCATAATGTAAATATCTAACAAGCAGGATGTCTGGTTTGTGAGCCCTGTAAAAGGGTTATCTGACCCCCTGAATGTATTATGCCCCACAGGTTGAGAACTGATGCTTTATACAGTCCTCACGCTCTGATCATTTCTGTTTGTAAGGACACTAGTGTCCCCACACCCCATTAGGCCACACTAATGATCTCACTTCAACATAACCACCCTCTACAAACTTTGTGTCCCAATGCAGCCACATTCCAAGGGCTCAAGGTTTCAACTCTCCTCAGATATAAATTGTCATGTAGCATGGAAGTAAAATTAAAAAATTAGAAGACAAAATTTAGACTCAGAAATTTAAGAAAATCCGAGAAGTGGGGAATAGGTTTAAGTCAAAAGAGGCACAGAAATTCCCACCCTAGATATTGGATGCTGAGTAATAGATTAATGTGATAAATAGTTCCTCAGTTGGGAAGTAATTAATGGCTAACAGGCATGTCCTGTTCCTAAGATATAATTATACTAACCAACAATAGAACCGTATACTTTTTTAGTACTTGAGGAAATTTAATTTTAATGAAGCCCAGTTTTCTTTAAATCAGCAAACAACGTAAAAATGGGAGGTAGCTAAGAAAAATATTATAGATGCAGGAAATAATAAGCTTAATACACTCAAAAAAGTGAGAGTGGTTGGAGTTCAAGGAGCAGGGGGAACAAAGAAGCAACAAAGTCACAAAGCAGCAAGGATCAACAAGGAAAGAACACGGTGGAGACTGGTGCAGGAATCTGGTCTTTTGCCTGGGGATATACTACAGTGAAGTGCTAAGCAGAATACTTTGGCCACTGTGTTGAGAGTGAACCCTAGGACGGCAGACAAGATAGCTCTTGAGGGGCTTGAGAAAACAATGCAGTGACTTAACCCGAGTTATTTGAGAGGAGGTAAAATATAGGATGTACTTAGAAAGCAGTGAGTGGTTCCAGTCAAATGGAATATGGGTAGGAGAGGAAGGAGATGTGGTTGTTTCTAAGTCCTTCCTGAATGATTATAAGAAAAATTGCCACTCAACTGTGGAGAAGGAGAGTGTGATATGACTTTCTCACGTACTATGGTGCCTCACATTTGACCATGTCCCCTGGAGGGGGAGACCTGGTGGCACTCAGAGGAAGGACAGCAGGTAGCCAAGAAGAGACTTGATACCCTATGAGAATATATAGGGGGAGGTAATCCCCCTCAGGAACAGTCATAGGGGAGGGGAATAATGGGAAAATGGGGGGGGGGAGGAATGGGAGGATACAAGGGATGGGATAAACATTGAGATGTAACAAGAATAAATTAATTAAAAAAAAAAAAAAAAGAAAGAAAAATTGCCGCAGAGTAGAAGAACTAAGCAGAAGAGGCAAATATGGGAGGAAGGACCTCACCTTTTACATGCTGTAATGCTTGAAAGTTTTAGGTGCCTTCTCACCATACTAAACAAAGTATTTGAAGTTCCTAAAAAATTTAGATGATGGATTTATATTTCCATCAGGGCTGGATTTCAATCAATATGGTATAAAAGTTCCTTTTTTCCACCCATAACTTTGATAGTTTCTTGTGTGTGTGTGTGTGTGAATGTTCTCTGCATGTGTATGTTTTATCCAGGATAATTTTAATTTCAGTGTAGATGCTTAATTGTAGGGCATTACACAGGCTAAGCAAATTCACTACACTGAGATATATCTTTGATTTGTGTTCTCTTAATGACAGATGTTCTGACTTAAATGAGATGGAAGAAACAATTTAGTTGTATTTACCCAATTTCTAAAGATAATGAACTTTGTTCATGAATTTATTAGCTCTGTATCTCTTTTGTTTGAAAATTTTGTTGGATTTGTTTGTGTATATACTGAGTAGATTAATTATTCATCACATGTTTGATTTTTAAAGTTCTTTGTATAGTCCTCATATAAACATGGGTAAGATGAATAACCAAAAAACAACAACAACAACAAAAAAAAAAAACAACAAAAAAAACCAAACTTGCATCTGTAGGTAGTTGCTTTATGACACTGGTTGTTTCCTTTGGTATGAAGATTATTAGTTTGATGCAACATGATTTGTAATTCTTTGTTTACATTTTTTGAAGGTATTGGAGACCTGAGTGAGGTTTGAGTAACCATTTAAAAATGTTTACTATTTCAGGTTTTACTTTAATGCCTTTGATACAATTTGAGTTAATTATTGTTTGATATGAGTGATGGAGGTGGGTTTCAATCTTCTACATACAAAAATGATAGCTTTGGTTTTTTTGTGAGTCTTCAAGATTAGTCTTGCATTGAGCGACACTGCTTATTTTTGTGGTATCCTCATCTTAATTTTGATACTAAGACTCTCTACTACAATATAGAACTGTTTCCTTTTGCTCTTGTTGGCCCTGGCATTGCTCTTCTTGCTCAGGATTATTTCATCTATTTGGAGTTCTTCATTATTCCGAATTAATTAGAGGCCTGTTCTTTTTTTGCTCTATAGAGAACGTGATTGTTGATAGAGGTTGCTTTTTCACGATGCTCATTTTTCCAATCTGTGAATATTGAAAGCCTTTCCATTTCCTGTTTATTTCTTCACTGCTGTATACTTTCATGCTTCTACCTCAGGTATTCATCAAGGACATTTTTATAGAGGTTTCATATCTGGTTTCTACCCATATAGTGAATGGTACCATATGCATGCACACACTGGGTAGAACTAAATGTACTCATGGTCTTAAAAAAGAATCAGTGAAATTCATAGAGAAAAAAGATAGAGGCAATAACAGAATAATTGAAAGTGAGAGGTGAATGTATATTTGATTGAAATACATTATATATATATATATATATATATATATATATATATATGCATAACTTCCTCAACAGTAAATTAAAATGTTGTATCACAGAGCTATAGTGAAAATGACAACACAGTATTGTCACAAAACAGGTATGTTTAGTGCTGGAAAAGAACAGAGGACTCAGAAATAAGTCAGTGTAACCACGTACCTCTAATTTTTGACAAATCAAACAAAGCTGACTCAACATGTAGTCCTGACAAAGCTGATATCCACCTGTAAAAGAAATACAGATGCTTATTTTCATTGGGAGTTGGTTATACGCATTATTGGTATTTTATAGAAAGGTAACTAGGTTTGACTCAGGGATGTATCTCTTTTCCTTTATCTTTCTTTTGTAGGTAAGGAGATAGCTGAAAAGAAAGAAAGGGGGATATAGAAATATAGAGGAAGGATAGAACAAAAGTGGATTATTGAATCTACTTCTCATCTCAAGCCCCTAATTGTTACTCACAAATAAGGTTATTTTTAATTCGAGGTATTAAATTTTGTATATTAATGCAAATCATGCTCATGTCCAAAACTAGTCTAATTTTATCATAAGAATATATATTCTAGGTATAATAGATAGGTATGATTCTATAGATATGAGGTCTTTAAAAAACCTCAGAGGCCTACAGAATATGACATTTAAATATGTTTTTATTATTCTAAAGATTCTTTGACAACAATACAAGTTAACTCCTGGCAACACCCATCCTGCCTCAAAGAAGATGAGCATCAGAGAACCTCCTTATTATGTAGGGGATATTTCTTTAACAAAGAGATTTCGACTGGGACTCCAATAGCATATGGAATAGCCCCAAGAATTACAGAATCACACTACATAAGTTTCTCCATTGTAAAGGGAATTAGCAGAATAAAAATCCTACATAATGAGAGTCTTTTTGAAAACTTTTTATTACATTTATTATTCCATTTTAGGTAGGTGTGTGTGTGTGTGTGTGTGTGTGTGTGTGTTCATGTACATGTTCAGAACTCTTCTTATTTCACACTGGTCCTCAGTTGATTCACCCTTTTACTACTAAAAGAGTGAAATTAATATCATGATTCTCCTTCCTCAACTTTTGAAGCTTGAGCATTGTTAAATACATATTTAGCAATTTCTTGTCTTCCATTGAAAATTGTCTGCTCATTTCATTAACCATTGTTGGTTGGCAGTTAATATTTTGGTGTTTACTTTTTATACTCTTTTATATACCCAACATATATGAACCTTTGGCGTATAACTGTCAGAGATTTTCTCCCTTTCTTGGGCCAGTGAGATGTCTCAGTGGATAAAAGCATATGCTACTAAGCTGTGATAGTTCACCTAGATCAATATGATAGAAGGAGAGACTCATAGCAACTCACAAATCTTTCTAGCCCTGGATTTGTGTTTGTAAGACTTGCTTTGTGCCATAAAATACGTTATATTTTAGGACATGATTATAAGCTTCTGAAAAGAATATGTGTTTTGTAGAGTGACATGGCATTCTCTAGAAGCCTGCTAAGTAATTTGACCTACAATGTAGTTTAGTTTTGAAGATTTTTTTTTTGATGATTTGTTTGCCTTAATGTCATGCCTACTGATGAAAATGGAGCATTTAAATCGCTCACTATTATTTTGTAGGACCTTATCTGTCCATTTATGTCCTATAGTGATTACTTTATGGAAGTGACAGTACTGGGCTCCATTTTTTGGTACACAAATCTGCTTGCATTCCATAAGACCTACCTGCACTAGGAACATCAAAGTAATATCTCAACTCCCCTTCAACCCCAAGCCAACTATGTACCCCTAAGGCACACACAGTAATAGTAAACTGAACTCTGTCCCTTGTGCTCCATTTTCTATCCTGCAACACTGCCTGCTTTCCTGGAGACCACACTGGCACCAGGGAATCCCTGGCCACACTAGTACCCCAGAAGCAAGGTTAGCACTCAAAACCCCAGAAGCCCTCAGGCCACAAAATTGTTAGAGGAGACACCTTATTGGACCTGAAGTTTAAGTATTCTCGAGAACCCCAGGGCATCAGTTTAGAAGATGGAGAAGAAACAGAACCAAGGGAGAAAATCTAAAACCATCCATCCAACAAAGATAAACTCAGAAATCATTATCTAAACTTATAACAAGCACCAAACCCTTATGGATAAAGGGCAGCGTAAAAACACAGTCAACAAGAGCCAGGGAAATAGCATGACCAGATCCCAGCTATCCTACTACAAGTACCACTCAATATCCTAACACAAAAGAAGCACAAGAAAATGATCTTAAATACAAACTTATAAAGATGATACAGGATTTTAAAGAGGAAATGATAAATCCCTTAAAGAAATATAGGAAAATACAATGAAATAGGCAAAGGAGATGAATAAAACTGTTTAACACCTGGATTGAAAATAGGGTCTAATTTCCAAAATATATAAAGAACTCAAGAAATTAAACACCACCAAACCAAATAACCCAATTGAGAAAAGGGGCTTGGAACTAAACAGAGAATTCTCAACAGAGGAATATCAAATGGCTGAGAAACACTTAAAGAAATGCTCAACCTCCTCAGTCATCAGGGAAATGCAAATCAAAACAACTCTGAGATTCCATCTTACACCCATCAGAATGGCTAAGATCAAAAATTCAAGTGACACCACATGCTGGCGAGGATGTGGGGAGAGAGGAACACTCCTTCATTGCTGGTGGGAATGCAAACTAGTACAGTCACTTTGGAAATCTATCTGGTGCTATCTCAGAAAACTGGGAATAAGGCTTGCTTAAGACCAAGCTATTCCACTCCTTGGAATATACCCAGAAGATGCTCCAGCACACAACAAGAAAATTTGCTCAACCATGTTCATAGCAGCCTTATTCATAATCGCCAGAATGTGAAAACAGCCTAAGTGTCCCTCAGTAGAAGAATTGATAAAGAAACTGTGGTACATTTACACTATGGAATACTATTCAGCTATTAAGAACAAGGAATTCCCAAAATTTGTGGATAAATGGATTGAGCTAGAAATGATCATAATGAGTGAGTTAACCCAGAAGCAGAAAGACTCAAATGGTATATACTCACTTATATCTGCACACTAGCCCAAGGGGCATGTCCCACGAAAGCCTTCACTTACCAGGAAACTGGGACAGAGGGGAGGACATCCTATTGGGACTCTAGACGAGAGAAGCATGGGAGAATAGCAAAGTAGAAGGATCCAGAGGGTCCTAGAAACCTACAAGTAGAACATTATGATAGGCAGGTTTGGGCCTAGAGGTCCCACTCAAACTAAGGCACCAGCCAAGAACAATACAGGTGGTAAACTTTAAACCCCTACCCAGATCTAGCCAACAGACAGAACATTCTCCACAGTTGAGTGGAGAGTGGGATATGACTTTCTCAAGTACTCTGGTGCCTCACATTTGACCATGTCCCCTGGAGGGGGAGACCTGGTGGCACTCAGAGGAAGGACAGCAGGTTACCAAGAAGAGACTTGATCCCTATGAGGATTTAACAATCACTGATCTTTAATACTTTTCAATACCAATGGACTCAATTCCCCAATGAAGAGACACAGACTATAAGGATGAATGTGGAAACAGAATCCATCATTCTGCTGCATACAAGACACATACCTCAACATCAAAGATAGACCTCAGAGTAAAGGGCTGGAAAAAGATATTCAAAGCAAGCCGACCCAATAAGCAAGTTGGAGTAGTCATTATAATATCTAACAAAATTGACTTTTAACCAAAACTAATCAAAAAAGACAGGAAAGGACACTATATACTCATCAAAGGAAAAATCCACCAAGATGATGTCTCAATTCTGAATATTCCCACATTCATAAAGGAAACATTATTAAAGCTTAAATCACACATTGAACCACAAAATAATAGTAGAAGACTTCAACACCTCACTCTCTTCGTTGGACAGGCCACTCAAACAGATGCAAAACAGAAAAATAATGAAACTAACAGATGGTATGACCCAAATGGGCCTAAATGATATTACAGAACATTTCACCCAAACAAAAAAGAATATACCGCCTTCTCAGCGCCTCATGGAACATGTTCCAAAATGACCATATACTTGATACCAAAGCAAGTCTCAACCATACATGAACTGGACCTAGGCTCCTTACAAAGATGTAGCTGATGGGCAGCTCAATCATCATGTGTGTCCTCCAGTAAGGGAGGACCTTACTAGACAGTGGACACTGTCTCTGATATGGACTCTTTTGACAGCTTTGTTGATCTCTTCTCCCTGAGAGACTGCCTTTCCAAGTCACAGAGGAAGAGGACAAACTCAGTTCTGATGCAACTTCATGAGCTTGAGAGGATTGGATGGTGGTCTCCCATTTTCTGGGGAATAGAGGAGGGGGGTAAAAGAGAGGGAGGGAGGTTAGAACTACGAGGCAAGGAAGGGTGGGGCTACAACTAGGATGTAAAGTGAATAAGTAAATTGGATGTCCAATCAAAATCAATCTACAGATCCAATGCAACACCCATTAAAATTCTAATACAATTCCTTACAGACCTTGAATGAACAATACTCAACATCATATAGAAAAACAAAACAAAACAAAATCAGGATAGCTATAACAATCCTGTACAATAAAAGAACTTCTTGAGATATCACCATCCCTGATTTCAAGCTCTACTACAGAGTGGTAATAATAAAAATGATGTGGTATTTCAAAAAACCAGACAGGTCCTTCAGTGGAATTGATTTGAACATTCAGAAGTAAACCCATATACCTATGTGGGTTGGTTAAAAAAAGTGATACAGTGGAAAAATGAAATCATCTTTAACAAATGGTGCTGGTCAAATTGGATATCTGCATATAGAAGAATATAAATAGATCCATACCTACTATCCTGCACAAAACTCAAGTCCAAGTGAATCAAAGACCTCACCAAAAGCCAGATACACTAAATCTGATAGAAAAGATAGTGAGGAGTAGCCTTGACCACATTGACACAGGATACAACTTCTTAAATAGAACAAAAAAACTTTGTCAAAGGGACAAAATGGCAGCCTACAGATTGGGAAAAGATGGAAGGCTGATATCCAAATATATATAAAGAACTCAAAAAACTGGATATTAACAAACAAGATAACCCAATTAAAAATAAGTTACAGATCTAAACAGAAATGTCTTGACCGAGCAATCTCTAATGGCCAAGAAGCACTTAATGAAATGTTCAAAGTCCATAGTCATCAGGGAAATGCAAATCAAAACAACTCTGAGATTCTATCTTACACCTGCCAGAATGGTCAAGATAAAATATTCAAGCAACAGCTCTTGCCGTCAAGGATGTGGAGGAAAAGAAACATTCCTCCATTGCTGGTGGTAGTGTAAATATGTACAAACACTTTGGGAATCACTTTGGTGGTTTCTCAGAAAACTGGAGTGCATATCTACCTCAAGACACAGTTATATCACTCCTGGGCATAAACTCACAAGAAGCTATACCATACCACAAGGACACTTGCTTAACTGTGTTCATAACAGCTATATTTGTAATATCCAGAAACAACCTCGTGTCCCTCAACTGAAGAATTGATAAATAAAATACGGTACATTTACACAACAAAGTATTACTCAGCCACTAAAAACAATGACATCATGAAATTTCAAGCAAATGGATGGCATTAGGAAAAATCATCCTGAGTAAAGTAACCCAGACTCAGAAAGGCAAGCATGGTATGACTCACTTATAAGTGGATATTAGTCATAAAATACAGGATAACAATGCTATAGTTCACAGACACAAAGAAGCTAAGTAACAAGGATGGACCAAGAGTGTCTGCTTGAATCTCACTGAGACAGTGAATTAGACTAGACATAGGGAGAGGGTGTAAGTGAGGACTTGTTTTGGGAGGTGGTGGAGATGGTAACAGGAGGGATGAGGTTGAGGGAGAATGGAGGGAGAGAGTACTGAGACATACAGTTGGAATCAGGGGAGGGGCATCTCTGGGAAAAGCTAGACACCCAGGACAATGGAAACTCCCAGGAAACTATCAGGCTGATCCTAGCTAAGTCTCAGTGCAACAAGGGGATATGGAGCCTGAACAGGCCATCTTCAGTAACCAGGCAAGACTTCCATTGGAGGGATTGCGACACCAACCCAGCCACAAAACCATAGACCCACAATTTGTCCTGCCTACAAGATGTGCAGGGGTAAAAGATGGAGCAGAATTTGAGGGAAGGGCCAACCAATGACTGGCCCAACTTGAGTCCCATGTCATGAGAGGGAGTCTACTCCTGACACTATTAATGATATTCTGCTATACTTGCAGACAGGAGCATAGTATAACTGCCATCAGATAGGCAACTGATGGGACCTGATGCACAGACCCACAGCTAACTATTAAGCAGAGTTTGGGGAATCCTGTGGATGAGGCAAAGGAAGGATTATATGAGCCAGATGGGCCAATGACATAACATGAAAACCTACAGAATAAACTAAATGGGGCCAACAGGGCCTTATAGAGACTGAACTGCAAACCAGAAAACATGCAAAGACCTAGGTCCTCTGCACATTTGTAGCAGTACTGCAGCTGGGTTTTCATGTTGGACTCCTATAGTGGGAGCAGGGCCTGTCTGTGATTATATTGCCTGCCTTTGGATCCTTTCCCTTGACTTGGCTGGATTGTCTAGCCTCAATAGAAGAAGATGTGACTAGTCTTAATCCAACTTGATATGCCAAGGTTGGCTGATCTCCATAGGAGCCCTACCATTTTCTGAGAAGAGTAGGCTGGGTACATGGGAGGGGAGGGGAGAGGGAAAGACTGGGAGAAGTGGAGGGAGGGAAAGCTATAATAGGGATATAAAGTAAATAGATAATTAATTTAAAAAAAAAGGATAAAAGAACCATCAAGACAAGAACACAAGGAGCGACAGTACTGGTGTTTGGCTGATATGTTATAATGATTACATCTTCTGATGTATGCTTTTTTTGTGTGTGATCACTTCTGTGACCTCTGTTTATTTGACTAATTTTGCCTTCATGTTTGCTTTATTAGATATTAATATAGCTAATTCCCTTTCCCCAAGACTCCATTTTCTTGGAATGCTGCTCTATCACTTCACTTTCAGTCTGTGTATGTATATTTTGTTTTGGATGATGTGTGTTTCTTGATGGCCATACAGTGTTGATTCTTGCATTTTTAAATCAAATCATTCAGTTCGTATGTATCTTTCAATTGGACAGTTAAGACTATTTGCTCTCATGATTATAATAGAAAGCTATGAACGATCTTTTTTTTTCTTTTCTTTTCTTTTTTAAACAGGGGAGAACACGAACGCAGTCCCCCACTACCACAAATTATGCAGTCGAGTTTCCTGCATTTGGGGAAATCACAGGGGTCAGCACATCTGGAGTGCAATGGATAAGCCTCGCCCTGGGAAAACCACCTTCGTGATCATGGTATCTCCCCTGCCAGGTAAGTATGCTATGAAAGATCTTATTTCTCTGTAAAGCTGAGTTGCTTAAGTAGCATCTGTAGTGGTGACTGAATAAGAATTAATATTTTACCTTGTGCTGATCTTGGAAAGGGATTATTTTTCTATTGGCTTTTGAAGGACAAGTTTGCTGGATAATTTTACTGCCAGTCTAGATTGGCAGAATTTTTTTGGAGGGCTTAAATTATATCTTTGATGAGTACCTGATCTTGAGAATGTTTACTTTGAAACGTGCTACTATTCAAGTGGTTTGCATTTGTGAGCTGCTATTTCTCTTACAGCTTTCAATAATTTTTATATTGTATTATCTTCTCCCTTTTATTAAAAATAGATTTTTCCTCACATAATATATCCCCTCTCCACCTTTTCCAGTTCTAATTTACTCTGTCTCCCATCCAGATCTTTTTGTTTCTCATTAGAAAACACACAGGCTCCTAAGGGATAATAATAAAACAATGAATAATATAAAATAAAATGAAGCGACACAAATCTAACACATAGAACAAAATTAATAAACAGAATTAAAAGAGCTCAACAGAAGGCAGAAGAAAGAGAGATTCACTCATTCACATACTGGAAAACATTATATATATGCAAAGACCTGTAGGGTAAAAATAGTGAAAAAAGAATAAATAAAGTACAAATTAAAAAGAAATTATTTTTTACAAACTACAGGATATTATGTGACAAGGAACTTACAAAGATGCTGCTAAGTTCATGTATTGCTGGGCATTCAGCATAGCTTTGAGAGAAGTTTGTATTCCCAGTGGGAGTCCTTGGAAGAAACTGTATCTTTATTTGCTAGTGATTGTTAATTGATAACTGCTTCTGGGTTAGGGATGGACCTATGTGTCTACTTTTCTTTTCAGCTGTAGGACCTCATCTGGTACCAACCCATGAGGGTCCTGTGCATGCTGCAGCAGTCTCTATGAGTTCATATGCATATTGACCTTGTTGGCTTAGAAGCCGTTGTTTTCTTAGTGTCCCCCATCCCTTCAGTCTCTTACTCGTATTCCAGGAGATTCTCTGAACCCTGAGCAAAGGGTTTTGATGAGGACATCCCTTTTAGGGCTGAGTGTTCCAAGGTCCTTCAATCTTTCCATAATGTCTGATTATGGGAGTGTTTATTTATTTCAATCTGCTGTGAAAGAGAGCTTCTTTAATGATGGCTGAGATAGACGCTGATCTGTTTTCCTGGAATGAATCTATATTACATACTTAACATTTTAAATATAACATAGTATGGGAGGTTCTTTATTGGTTGTCCCTGCTTTGGGTTCTAAATGCCTCCTGGCCCTAGATGGTCATATCTTTCTCAAACTATCCAAATCTGTTTTTCAAGGTGTCCCAGCTGTATTTTATGTTGTACCCATAATATTTTATTAATGCGTGGATGTTCTGATGTATACCCAAACCCTGAAATTATGTCTTCTACTTGGTCTAGTCTCTCTATTATGCTTTTCATTGATTTTTATTTTATTTATTGAAGTTAATTTCTAATAATTTTATGTGGTCTTGTTACAAAAATCTCATATTGAACATTATGTTCACAGCAACATCAGCATTCTTCATGCATTCTGTTGTTTTTATATGTTATTGAAATATATTTATTCTAAGATGATTTTAACTTTTTGTATGATATCACCCATTTTAATAGTCTGTTGCAACAGAGTAACAAATTTCTGAAGTAGTCATATTACCCTGAAGTTTCATGTTTCTTCTAATTCTATGTTGGAATTTTTCATGTGTTAGAATGACTGTCTCTCTCACTTTCATATACAAAGCTTTCACTGGAAGAGACTTCAGTTGTCAGTGGATCCTGGGATGCTGTATTGTTTTTTTAGTGTTGAATATAATACATTTACATTTAGATTTTCACATAGTTTCCTTGTTAGCTTATTTGTTGTAGTGTAGTTGAGACGGGGTGTACTGTGCTAGAGCCTGAAGGTTATCATTTATCTGTAGGTCTCTTAGGTGAAATACTTCTACCAAATAAGAAATGTGTAAATGTCAGAATGCTTCGGAGATAAGCCTTATGTTGATTCTTCATCTCTTGTAAACCATACCTGATTTGAAAGTACATGTGTTCATTCTATGCTGCAGCATCATATCCCATATTTTTCTTGAGTATAATGTATTCAGTTAATATTAGTGATTTGTATCTGAGCAGCTAGGTTGAGAGTTTAGCCAAATAGCAAGATGTCTATACAATACATATTCAAAGGGTTTGCTCAATTCCCCATAGCACATAGAAAATAGAAAACAAATTACAAACAAAACCAATACTGTAGGTATAGATATTTTCATTTATCTGTCCTATCAAATTTATCTATCTATCTATCTATCTATCTATCTATCTATCTATCTATCTACCTACCTTCAATCCATATATCTATCTATGGGGCAATGAGAAATAGAATAAAGTCCTACTTAAAAGAAAGTAAGATTAGCCTGGCATGGTGGCACATGCCTCTAATCCCAGCACTTGAGAGGCAGAGGCAGAGGCAGGCAGATCACTCGCTGTGAGTTCAAGGCCAGCCTGGTCTACAAAGGGAATCCAGGACAGCCAAGGCTACACAGAGAACCCCTGTCTTGAAAAAAAAAAAAAAAAAAAAAAAAAGAAAGTATGATTAAAAGGAAATATAAAAGAAAAAAAGATATTGTCTTCACTAAAGTCATGATAGGCAGAGTAGATATTTACTAACTCTTCCAACTTGCACATCTTTCTGGGTTTTGTTTGTTTGTTTGTTTTCTGTCTTTCTTTTTTAAAGATTTTCTTTATTTGTAGTCTCTATACTCCAAAGCATGGGCAAAGATATTCAAATCTTCCTGTCTGTGATGCTTGACCATTGGTCAACATGAACATGGTTTGCTACTGTGGAGAGTTGAAATAGTTTGTTTCCCTGCTTGCTGGTATGAGTTAGCACAAAATCAAATGCTCCTTATCTACAGTTTAAACATTAGCTGAGCATGCTTCCTATAGACTGCAGCACAGAATCTGGGGCAAACCACTTGATGCAACAAGAATAACAGAGTAACAAACAGTATGAGGTAAAGAGCATGAAACAGGTCCTGTACCACAGACTCTTGTCTTTTTCTTTTTCTTTCTTTCTTTCTTTTTATTAAATTATTCATATTACATCTCAATTCTTGTCCCATCTTTTCTATCCCCCATTCCTCCCTTCCTCCCCCTTTCACCCTATTTCCCTCCCCTATGTAACTCTGGTGCCCCATATATGACCACGTCCCCTTGATGAGGAGGCCCGGTGGCACTCAGAGGAAGGATAACAGGCTGCCAAGAGACTTGATACCCTATGAGCATATAGAGGGGGAGGAGGTCCCTCAGTCACAGACCACTGTTTGAACTGTGGCTCAGTGACTGCATGCAGTTGTAGGTAGCTTCTCAGTATCCTAACATCAAATTGGACTCCCAAGCTGTTAGTCTTCAAACGAAAGGTCACTCTACTACCCTCTCCCATGTCCCTGACTTAATTCCCTCACATAAATTCTTTCATGGTTTTGCTTCAGTGGCATTCTATTAGGTTCACAATGCTCTACAAGTTCAGGGAAGGCGATGGTGCAATATTTACTGTGAATTCCAAAAGTAAGGAAAATATAAGCACTTAAAATTTCCAAAGCAGTAAGCCTGAACAGAATTATCTCAATATAGCTTCCTAGGATAGTACCACACACATTAAATAACATAAGGTCTTCCTCAATAGGCGATCTTCTGCATCAGTGAGTTCAGACTACCTTTCTTTACTGACCGTTTCACTGCCCTTCAAATCTCTCATCTGCTAAACAAGCTACCTCAGTCTGTCTCTCCTGTCTTTCAACTTGACTGGAGAAGAGCACTGAGGAACTCATTCTTATCCTATCATGACAATAATGGTCCCTGGGTCTTTCCAACTCAGTACTTAACAGAGTGTGTTTTGTCCGTAATTCACCTTATTAAAAGGCTGATTCTCTGATAATTATGGTCCTGGTAACACAGAATCTTAACTGCAACAGCTTGTTCAACCCACTAACTTAATTCTTCCTGGTAGTCATAATTTTATAAAGTTAACGCAAAGAAAATTCAGATATGTAGTATTTTATATAAGCTTATTAAATTATTTAGTAATACATTTTTTTTTTCGAGACAGAGTTTCTCTGTGTAGCCTTGGCTGTCCTGGACCTGCTTTGTAGACCAGGCTGGCCTCGAACTCACAGCAATACACCTGCCTCTGCTTCCTGAGTGCTGGGATTATAAGTGTGTGCCACCACGCCCGGCTATAAAACTTATTTTTTGCTTGTCCTAATTTGTTTAAACCAAAATGGATTTGCAATACTAAATAAGACTTCATTTCACATGGAAACATTCAGCCACCTATACATCTTTCCTACATCAACTCTGCTAGCTAATATTCAGACAGTAAAATATGCTAGTGAGAATCAGCTACAATCTGTGAGCAAAGCTATGTTTGTATATCCTATTAAAATGAATGATATTACTAACAACCATACAATGAATGCTCTAGATTATACATAAGGCACATTCTATAAAAGGCTGTTATTTCTAGTTTAAATATGATTCATATTTTAAATATAGGCAAGCCTCTTGGCACAAAATTATAAGGTAATCACATCACTGTTTGCAATACTTATCAATTTCCTAGATGTTCCATTCTATCTTCTTACCCTCACCTGCTATATTGCTTGTTATTGTTTTATTGCCAGAATTCTCCTCCAGATCCATAAAATTCTACATTGCTTGTTCATTATTTTAATACTTGGAAGAGCATCCTGACATTTTTAATCTGATTTCATGATTGCTTTATAGATAAGAGAGATTAAAAATGTTCTAGTAAATAGAGAAAAGTTTCCTTGACCAACATGACACAATGAGGAAAAAGACACTGCCATTGGGCATCAATGCTGTCAGTTTACACAGATGATCACCTAACTCCAATGAAAGGAATCCTAAAACTCTCTGTGTAAAACTTCCAATAACAAGAGCTGGTTTTCAAAATCAGGTCTCTGCACTAGCATATACCCCATCACCTTGGAACCTGCTAGAATGTGCATTCTTAAACTCACACACACACTCATAATAATACAGATGCTGTGAGAGTGAATCCCATCAATCCATCTTCACAAGATCTTGAGTAACCTTGAGACACAAACTATTTGAGGAAAACTTTAAAGAATTAATTTTATTTTAAGAACCAACAAGTTACTGACACTTTCAAATATAATTCAGTATTTAGCTAACTTGTTTGTTTAGGAATTTTCAGCTTCCCCATAAATGTAGAGATTTTTAAAACCAAGGATAAAACATATGTTAACTCTGGTATGCCATAAAATAAATTTAAATATTCGGAGTATGTTGCCTATTTGTTGTTGTCTTTTTTTTTTTTTACTATTAGTAAAATATAAATAATTATATTAGCTAATATTTTACTATATTATACACACATATTAATATTTGGAGATTTTCTATATATATATCATAGCTCTTCCTAAAACCATTGTGTTTGTAATATTGAGCTTTCATGTAGTCAAATTAAAATTCGTTGGACTCTTATAAAATACTTAAGCACTGCGTTTAATGAATAAACACTAGTTGCTCTTTTGATATAGTTATATAAAACAGAAATGCTGAATGGACACACAAAACAGAAAGCAATATATGCATAACAAACAATACACAGAAAAATATACTTACAATTGTATCTCTTTAGTCACACTACAAATGTATATAAGAATATATATTTATATGTTCTAAGTATATATATTTTAAGAAGTAAGAGGTACATTTTATTTGCTTGGATAATTATAGTAATCAAGACCAGTCATTCCGTGGATTATTATAATGCACTTTATCTCCTGGAGGACTAATGCAAGGGTGCTGCGTAGTAACATGGTTAGTTGAATAAATCAGGCTGAAAGCTCACAAGGACATGGTTGGACCACAAGGCATCTTAACCATTAATTTCTTCCATTTCAGTGGTTGCCATAGATTCCTACGAGTGACATTGATATTTTTCTTTAAAGAAACAAATGAAAACTGTTTGATTTAGTTGGCATTAGTTTCTGTGAATAATTGTGGTCCACATTAAAATTAAAGTTACATGGAAATAAGAGTTATGAAAATAGAGTTATATGTTACCATAGCTGGTATTCTGCTTTTGGCATGAGCTTAGTCAGGGGATTCAACTCAAGGGAATAAAGATAAAATCCTCTTTGCTCTTAAACTGGATATAGTATATTATGCTAAGCTTACATTCTCACCACATGTGTAGCATATTCCTTACTCTTCATGGAGTCTCTTTAGCTTCATGACTGCACTTAAGCTAGTTCTTTGTCTGAATGCACACCAATCACAAATGTTACTGATTTCAACTCCTTCCAATCAGTGGTATGATGTGTAAACCTCTTACATTTGAATATTTTATTTCACTTTATTTTATTTGTGTTTGTTTGATTGATTGATTTTGCACACAGGTGCCGTGTTTGTGGAAGCCAGGTGAGCACGTTAGATCTCTGGGAGCTAAAGTCACAGGAGATTGTGAGCCACCAGACATGGGTACATGCTATGAACCACTGCAGGGTCCCCTGCAAAAGCTGCACTGTGAACTGTTCGCACCTGCTGAGTCACCTCGCCAGCTCCCATTTGTTGCATTTAAACTTGCTTTTCTTGTAGTACTTCTGGCACAGAAGCAACTACTTGCCTTAATACTATCTGAGAAACTTGTATCTATAAAAGAAAATCAATTTAGGGCAGAATAAACAAACAAATAAAAAATTACGACCAATAACTAAGAAGACAAAAATGTTTGGAAACGGCGTTGAAAGAGGTTATTCTATCTAGGAATGTCAAAATGTTATAATAATTAAAAACATGCACAAGTACCAATGGGGACTGAAGTGTTGGTGTAGAACTCAGGCCCCACACACAATCTCTAGTGACCTGTGTCCCTGAGGGACTCCTGGCCTCCTATTTTAATAGTTTTTTCTATTCTCTGTTCAATTCTCCTTGGGGACAATACTCACCAATACCATGACAACCTGTTCCTTTATGTACTCTCTTCACAGAATTTTTCAAGTGAAGAAACAATCTTTTTGTAGTTCTTATAAAGTCAAGGGCCTTTCATGTTGCTCTTATGTTTTGTTTTATTGGAAATTGCTGGATCACAGTTGTCATCTTTGAATGAAAAAAGTATAAGATATTAAGAAAGCCAGAGTTTTATAAAAGATAAGTGGTTAAATATTTTAAAATATGAGAAAAAGAGTTCAAGAATGTGAACATTGTGTAAGATGTGTATCTCGGTGTGCATAAATTGCATTTTTAGTGGAATGCTATTTATTTTGGATAAAGTTAGTGCTGGGCTCCTGGAAGCACTTGGTGAACTTAGGCAAGAGTTGAGTTTTAGCAGTTGGACCTGGTGAGTGTGGATGTAGAAGGTGAGGAGGGTGTGTGATGATGGCCAGTATTCTGTGATATTCAACTCACGTTTCACAGCAGAGAATTATCTCACATGAAATTGTGTAGTGCTAAGGTTAGTAACTCTTGTCTTAAGTCTTTAACACCTTGTCCTTGACATTAAAATGTTAGCTATTACCAGTTCTTGACTCTGAGATGGAGAGTGGACACCATACAAAGCAAATAAAAACAGCAAACCCATGAAACATGATTAGATCTTTAAAAAAGAAAATATTTGAAATTATAAATTCATGCAATTTCACTAAATTTCATTCAAGAAATAAAAGAATAGCAAAAACGAAAGTCAATTCAGATCTTTTACCAGTTTCACACACCACATTATACAAAGAGTTAGATCCTGCCTTTAGTACATGGGAAAATAAAAACATGAGAAGTGACATATGTAAAAATGCAAAAGCAAAGACACAGAAAGCAAATGCTTGCTTAAAGACTTGTAGGCAAAATAAATAGGGTGTTACATTTTTAGATCCCCAACTTTGTTTTTTGATTCACTGTAGAAGAAAAATAGGTAACTGATAACCAGGAAACTCACCATCTTTAGTTCAATAACCACTCTAAAATTTTACTTCTTTATACTGGACATGCTTTTTTTAGTAAGGATATTTATTTCTTTTGCTTTAAGCCAGATTCTCATGCTGAGTAATCATAATTTAAAAGAGACAGTTAATAGGAAGCCTTTCATACAGAATTCTGGAAGGATCACATATCAAGTCACCTCTTAAAAATCCGTACCTATCTATGCTTTAAAACTAAACATTGTTGGATGCATTATATTTTTCACATGATCATTTACCTTGGTTTTTTAGCTTTTTAACAAATATGCAGAAAGCACTGCCACTATCTTTGGTAGCTGAAGGACAGGAGAACGTTTACTTCCTCTTGCTTATTAGATCATAGTAATGTCAAACTTTTATATTTAAAAGCCTGGCTTGGAGTTAGTTTATACCATACTAACATGTCAAAATTATAATTTCTAATTGAAATACTTGTCTCAACAAGAAAGGGTGAGGTCATGTGAGCTTTAAGTGATACTTGAAAAGTCCTTTACCAAATACCTAATAAAGAGTAATGGTGATATTACAGCTTTGTCTCATTTGAGTTAAAAAAGATCATATTAGATTCTAGGTTTTGTGCAGTGTTCCAGAAATAATCTGGTTTTGATATATGCAGAGCCTTTGGTGAATGCAACTATTTCCATCTCACAGTGAAGTGATGATTTAGATGCTATTTCAGGAATCAAAAAAGGCCTTGGTTTGAATGTTATCTTAGACTTCTCTATGCTGTGTGATTTTGTAGAGTAATGTAATCACTGTAAGACTCTGTTTTTCTCATTGCTTGATGGAGACAATAATAGTAGGTACCCTCTAAATTGTTAGGATGATTAAAGGGCAGGCCACAAGCAGAATATTTAATGCACAGTAGTTTCATCCATAGAGCCAGATCTGGGGAAATCCAGCTCTCTAGAGCACTTAGAAACTTTACTTCCAGGTCCAACACATGAATTGTTGCATTCTAAAATCTCCAAAGTTCATCAATCCATATAGATATTGCTTCCTCGGGTTTTCCTGCACATCTAGACTCTTGTATTCCATGGGAATGCACCCACTTTCCTATCTTGATATGAATGTCTTGTGAATCCAGATGTAAGACAACTCACAGGACACATTTAGTTTGAAAAACCTTTGCCGTGACACTGGAGTTAACAGAGCCTTGTATGTGGAGGCCTTCTGCTCCTATCTATAATTTTTAATTTTCTCCACCATTTCTTAATTTTCTTCTTTTTCTTATTGTTTTGCGTACATTCTGAGAACTGCAAAAATCTACTCTTAGCACCTTCTCTTCTCTCCTCTTTTTCATTGTCCTTTCTTGTCTTCTCCGTTCTCTTCAGTCTTACTTCCCTGTAGTCTACAGACAGTTTTAACCCCAGTTTCAAATTCCTGTTCTTTGATTATTTCCATTCCCTCTTCTCAAAGGATTTGTCATCCCCAACCTTTGGGACTCAAGTTCTAGCCCAGCCACATTTCTCTACCAATGTTGTTGTTTTTGCTATAGAAATCTGGGTCTGGCTTTTAAACATGTCACATAATTATGTAGTTATCAAGGCTTTCACCTCTCAGTCCTATTTTGCTTATCTTTGTGATCTCTGAGGGAGTGTCCATCACAATTATAGCATATATTATAACATCTTTTCCATACTGGGTGGTCTGTATAATCTGCGTGCATTTTCCCAATAATGTTTAGCTCCTCCTGTCCTGACTTGTATGTAACTGTGAATATTACATTATTGTTTAGATTTGAGGACTTAACCTAAGCAAGTTTCATTTTGGCTTCTTCTATAGAGATGCATAGCACATAATATTTTAGTGTTATGCTTAAATAATTTGAGTTATCTTTTTATATTAAAAAAAAGTGCCAGAGCATACCAATCCACAGAAATGGGTCTTTGGTTAAGGTTGTCCTCAATTCACTTCATTGTTTTGTGATTCCTGAATACATGTATCATTTAGAAATCACACTAGGGACGAAAGCCATAGTCAACATTATAGAAGTAAAGGAATTACTCTATGAATTGAACTTCAAATCAACATGGGAATTAAGCAATTAAAAAAGAGTGCTCAAGGTAACAGACAAAGAGCTATTAACCAGAATGAGGAGATGGCTCATGGATCAAATCCTAGTTGTTCAAGAGAAACCCTGAGTTAGATGTGCAGAATCCACACAAAAATCTGGGTATGATGTCATGTAGCCATAGGGTGGAGACTGATGGACCTTTTATCCATTGTCTAGCAGCCGAGCCAAGTCTGTGGGAATCAAGGAAAATCAGCTCCTTTTGGCTTCTCTCTGACCTCTATATGCACGCGTATTCTCATCCACACTAACAACTACACAACTGCTTACTAACATACACATGAATATACTTGCATACGTATAACCCACCACATGTACACACAAGAAATGTCGAACTACCCTCCTGAGATAGTGATTAAGGCCAGCCCTGAAAGTGTGGTTTCTGCTTTCTAACCTTATCTAAACTATGACAGTATAATCCATTTTGAGTATAGACTTCATCCCTTCTGAATTTCCATTTTGTTGCAATATTAGAATCTTATGATAATGGATACTGATCATGAAGTATATGGGATCTAGAATCACCTAGGAAATAAACCTCTGGGCAAGTCCCTGAAAATTTGTATATGTAGTAAAATGAAGTGGGGAGACACACATTAACCTGGTGTGACACTGCTCCTTGGGCTGGGGTCCAAAACTAAATAAAAAGAAGAAAGCCAGCTGAGCATTACCATTCATCTCTCATTGCAGACACAACGTGACCATTACTTGAGGCTTGGCAGCCATGACTTCCTGGCAGGGATGCACTGAATCCATCACGATTCATGATACCTTGAGCCCAAATTAACTTTTCTATCCCTAAGTTACTTTTGTTAGATATTTAGTCAGAGCAAGGAGAGAAATATCTCATACAAACTCTAATTGAACAAGTTGTGAAGAGAGTATGAAATGTTGTATATTGAGAGTAGGTCCTCAAGCAGGGACATGGTGTGCTTTGATGGACATACAGCTTTGTAAATCATTGTCCTGAACAACCCGATTTTAGCTTTGTTCTTAGACAGAGATGTGGAGGAGGGACAGTTAAATGTAGAGGAAATAAGAACAAGGTCAGAAAAGACTTCTTAGAGCTAGGGGTACTTGCCAACTTTAGTGCTGACACCCAAATTAAGGGCTATTAGAAACAGATCATTTCCATATATTCCACTTAGAACTTCACACATCATAATTGCTTCAATTATATACTCCATTATATACACTTCCATTTTCTTAAGAACATGAACGGAATGCACTATACAATTTGGAACTCATTTTGTCATTCATCCGAGTTCTGAACATCTATTTATTCAAGTCGTAATTTTCATGTTTATAAACCTCAATGACTTTCAAGTCACTTGTTAAAGTAATCTTTGACTCCTGTTCTAGTTTGTTCATATTTTAACCAACTAATATTCATTGATCACTGCTGATAGATTTGAAGCTTTGGTTACATGTACATATATTATGTGAAGTGAAGGATGCAGGAGTTAGGGGACCTTCTAGACAACAGACATAATGTAGATGAATCAAACTCCATGGTTAATATGGGATATCATACACATGTCCTTCATCACAGTGACTATCGGAAGACGACTCGGCTAAAAACAAATGTATCCATGTCTGGAAAGAGCTATTCAAGATGCATTTTCTTTTACTTTCATCTTTGATTTTTTCAATATGATAAAAATATCTTCTTCTTATGTATGTACATAATTGATAGCCAATCCAATGTCCTTACACAATTGTGAGGGCTTTAGTGGAGCTTGCAAAATAAGATTCGTTTCTAGAACTAGTTAGTTAGTAACATACACAAAAATGTTTATATATAAAATAGATTTAAAAGACACCTAAAATTGTTTTATGATTATCTTCTTACTGTAAATAATATAATTTTTTTTTTTTAACAAACAAGGCAGGAAGCTATGGGCAGGAGTTGATGCAGATGCCATAGGAAGACTGCTTACTGGCTTGCATAATTTTTTCACTTTACTTCTCACAGGCCCTTTCCTCCTAGTCTACTGGTCTCGCCCTCACATGCTTTCCCCCCTTTTTTCCCTTCCATTCTCCTCAGAAAAGGGGAGCCTATCCCTTCATACCAACCCATCCTCACACATACAGTCACCTCAGGATGAAATGTATCCTCTTCTACTGAGGCCAGACCGGGCAGCCCAGCTAGAAGAAAGTGATGCAAAAGCAGGCAATATGCTTCATGTCAGAGACATTTCCCTGTTCCACTTGCCAGGGTACCCAGATGATGACCCAGCCTGCCCATCAGTTACATATGTGTAAGGGGACTAAGTCCAGTCCATGCATGCTCATTGTTTGGTGTTTTAGTCTCTGTAACCCCCCATGATTACTACCCCTAAGTTAGCTGACTCAGTTGGCCTTCTTGTGGCGTTATTGAGGGGAACAAGAGCAGGGATCAGATGTGGGGAAAGAGGAGGTGGAAGGTGAGAGAGTAGATTTCTAGAGAATATGAAGATGACTCTATCTGAAACTCCTAGCAGCAGAGGGAGATGGACACCGAACTGGCCACCTCCTACCCAGGCAGGACTTCCAGTGGAGGGAGCAGGACAACAACCCACCCACAAAAGCTTCGGTCCAAAATATGCCGTATCTAAAGATATGCAGGAATAAATATGGGGCAGAGAATGAGGGAATGGCCCATCATTCCCTCTGGTGCAACCTGAGACTAACGCTGTAGGAGAGAGCCAACCCCTGACACTATTAATGATGCTCTGCCATGCTTGCAGAGAGGATCCTAGCATAATTGTCCTCTGTGAGGCTCCAGCCTGCAGCTGATGGAAACAGATGCTGAGACTCACAGCCAAACATTAGATAGAGCATAGGAAGTCTTGTGGTAGGTACAGTGGGGGAAGGATAGAAGGACCCAAAGGAGACTTCTATTTTTTTGAGCATAGATAAAGATTCTATTTGTCACTTGATTAAAATTTCTGTTGGTCTACTCTAGAGTAAACACTGCAGTGGCCAGTTGCATCATTATTATTTATTAAATCCCTAGTCTATGATCAAGTTGCCTTTAAGGAACTAGAGTTTTGCAAACTTCCTCTGTGAAAAGCCAGATATTAAAAATTTACTTTAAAAGAAAAAGAAAAAAATATTGCATAGCTTTTGTGTGTCCCTTCCCTAGCCCCCCCCCCTCTGTGTGTGTGTGTGTGTGTGTGTGTGTATGTACCTGGTCATTTATTCACTTTGTGTTTTGAGACAAGGTTTTTCTAAGTCATCTAGGCTGATTGTGAACTTGCTTTGTTGCCCAAAATATTTTGAACTTGCAGTCCTATTTCAGCCTCCTTTACAAGAATGAATATTGACCTGACTTTACATTTGTTCATAATTACCTTTTAAAATACAACTTCTGAAACATGTTAGAACAAACAAATGCATATTTTAAAAAAACAACAAAACATCTAGTAGTTTAGTTGTGGCCTCTGGGTCTGGTTTGTTGGTCTTGATTTAATGTTCCCTGTATTTTGACTTAAGTTTTCATGTCTTCAAATACTCTTTGGTTTGTCTTCTCTGCAAATTAGGTTTCTATGATTTGTTTTCAAACAACTGCTGAGTCATTCCAAGTCCTGGCTATATGTTTCTGGGCATCACAGGAAAGATCTCAATTGTCTTTTAACCTGGTTCAATTATTAGGCATGATATATTAATTTTTAAAGGTTTTTATTTCAAAGAGATTCAAATAAAACTACAAGGACTGATTCTTCATGACAGGATAAATTAAAATTTGAAATATATTCCCAAGGCTATTTATTTGGATATAACTATAATAAAAGAAAATATAAATGTACTGTTGTCTAAACTACCCTATTAATAATAATAAAAAAACCTTCTTTTATGAACTAGGTGTCACATTTGACACATTTTAATTTTCTGAGAAACTCAACATCATCCTCCAAGGTATTCATTCATTTAGTGCATATTTACCTCACATCAATTGGGTCCACTGAATTGATTAAACACTAGAAGACATAATGGGAAGTCTTTGCTTCCAAGAAGTGGCATTCTAAAAAAAGAAGATGAGAGGAGACCTAGAAGACATTAAGGAGTGTTCTAAGTGCATAACAGTTAGAGGCCCAATGTGACACATGTGACAGTAACAAAATTAAGTTCAGGTGGGTCTTCCCAAAGGCCTTATGTCTAAGTTGTGTCCTAATTCGTAAGAAATTAGCAAGAAGCAGAAACAAGAGTGTTTTGTAAGAGGAAAGAACGACGTGAAAACACAGAGGAGCTGTAGAGGCCTCTGGGCAAATAGGAACTGGGTATGATTTAATCAAGCTGGACTGTAGAGAATGAAATGTGTAGTGTGTAAACCACAGCTGGCACAGAACTGACTATTGGTTAAGAGTGTTGACAGATGGGGTGCCAGGAGATGAGTCTGGAGAGAAGGCAGAACCAAGCTTATCTGTGCAAGCTAAGAAGGTTGGCTTTCATCCAAAAGCCATGTCAGGATGTTGCAGATGATCTTACTTGATAATATTTGGGTCTCTGAAAATCCATTGTGACAGCACTTCAGAAATGGGCCAGAGTAGAGCAAAGGTTGTGCCAGAGAAAACAGTTGACAGACTGCTGCATTCCATAGGAAGGAAAAGCTGAATTGTTAATCAGTTGAGAGCACTGCAGAGATGGATAGGGAGCTATCTTTGGAGGGTCTTCTAGACTCTCCGTAGTTTTCTTTGTTGCTATTTTGTTGAGCAAACAAAAATACTTAAACACCATTATACTTACCTACTCTTAAACAGTTTTAAAAATATATCCACAGAAAGTGTTAATCCATCAGTTTACACATTAGTCTTGAAGAACTATGAATAATGAAAAATAATTACCACGGCAACCCCCTGCCACACAAGCACTCACTCACTCGCTCTACAACCAGGTTGTGTTCATGATAACTCTAATTCCTACTGATCGTCTAATTAGTCCCACAGAGATCTAAGTCTTGAAAATGCAAATACTACGTTTTTTGTTGCAGGGTTAATTTGTATTTACCATCCACAATTTGGTAAACGATTTTCTGTTTGCACCATGAATATGTATGGCTTGCTTTCAGCAAGGCAGCAAAGCTTTGTTTTCCTAAACTCTGCATGTTCTGTGTGGAGAGGGATTGACTTGGGGAAGCAGCCTTCTAATTTAGACAGGGTCAATTATAAATAGCAGATTTAGAGACAGTAGGTAGACAGAGAAAATGTACACTTTATGCAATATGTGTCCCATCAGATATTTCCAAAATGTTTATTTATTTTTAATGTACACAAGCTGGGGGATAGTGTAATGTGTCCCCTACCACAAGTGCAGGGTTACATCATCCAAAGTGAGGTTTATGTTTTAATGGGTACTAAGAAATCAGAATTCAGACTCCAATTTATTCTGCTTTCATTTTCCTTCTTTTCCAAGGTGTCTTATAGAGTCCTTTAGGAAACAATTGAAGACAAATGGATTTTAATTGTCCTCTGATTGTTACTTAATCTAATGAACTAACTTGATTGTTGGAGATTAGAGGCTCCAAGAGTTGATATGAGGTGCCCACAAAACGTTCAGTAACTTTAAAAAAAAGAAAAGAAAAAAGAATTTCAGCTAGAAAACCCAAGGCATTGTCTCCTGCTTACATTATCTCTTACTAATTCATAAAGGTCATTTGTACATCAATTTACTTATAAAAATGTAGTGTTAAAGGGGACAGGGAGTGACATCCATGAAGATGGTCAGTTTGTTCACCTTCAAATCAAATGTCCATGAACCTTTCATGTTTTTAGTTTATGAGCTTCTAATTGTATAGGTGAGTTACTAGAGCAAAGTAAAAGAGGGCATTTGCTAAATACAGAAACAAATCTAGGAAAAACACAGCTAAGCTCACTTTCATGAATTTGAAATCAGCTAGCCCCATTTGAAAATTCGTCTTAGAAGACATCTAACATCTACTTACAAATAATTTTAAATTGGTGACTATGATGGAAAATTGACCCTCCACATTGATCTCAACCCTACTACCTGGAATGCTCTTCCCCAGACTTTCCCTTCTCTCTTGCTTCAGCCCTTTGCTTACATGCCCTTTCTCCTTGATGCTTTCACAGAAAGACCCATATGACATTGCATGCATGTCCACCCTTATATAAAGGGTTGCATGCATTTTCATCCACTGCATACAAAATTGCATTCTTTTTCACCCATTCCACACAAGACTATGTGCACCTTCTCCAGCTACATGCGAATTGCGTGTAGGTGCATCCCTCCCACAACACCATTGCTTTCTTTGCTCTCTGTTCTTCCCCAGAACTAGTAATCAAGCACCATATTATATATTTAATATATTTGCTAGATTGAAAGTCACACAAGGTCAGGCCACAAAATTTCCCATTTTGCGTAAGGTTCTTATCTCCAATTCAAGGAGTGATGTCAGACTCATAGTAAGTGCTCAATCAAGTTTGATTAAATGAAGAAATTGATTGAAGATATGTTATCAATAGTAAGAAAATGGTAGAGATCTTACATTTGTTTCCTCTTTAGAGAAATGTACAAAGAGCAGTCTGGCTTCATTCTTGCATTTCAAACTCAGAGTAAGATAATATTTTTCATCTATGGATAAAAGCTAAATTTGATTTATTTCCTTTGTAAGATTATAGGAATAATAAAATTGTAATATTTTCTGCCCATTAAATAGAATAATATCTTTGCTGTACCTTGTGCGACATGGTCCTGGAAACCTGACTAGGGGATCTGATTGAATTAAAAAAAAAAAAAAAGACAAACACACAGATGCATGTACAAATACTCTGGGATAGAGTGGGTTATGCTCACTCTGATGATGGTACCAATTGTACAACTTACCCTATAATATGTACATAACAGGGGGAAGGAGTTGGCTAGTCTCAGTAGGAGATGTCTGGGTGATCAGTCTCAACCTATAACTATTTGGGAAGAGGAAGCTGAAGTTGACACTGGTCAGTCATTTATAATGACATGCACTTGTACCCACTGGTCAACATTTGCACTAATATCAGAAGAAACCTTTGTCATTCTTCTGATCCTTATCCCAGTGAAGGAATGGCCACTCCTGGGCATCTTTGGCATTGAGTCCTTGATGCACTTGTGCTCATATCAGTCAATACACATGCACTCAGAACTTGATTTGTTCTTAGACACACGCTCAAGGCTTCCTCTGTTCCAATGGCAAGGCTTCCTCTGTTCCAATGAAAACTCAAATGTGATATTTTATTCCTGTGACAAGATCTTATGTATACTGGGTGCCCCCACACTCACGATGTGGCTGAGCATGACTTTGGACCTCTGATCACCCTGCATCTACCTGCTGGGCACTGGAATAGCAGGTGTGCTCCACTACATCTGGTTTGCAAGGTGCTTGGCATTGAATCTAGGGTTTCTGTGTATACTAGGCAAGCACTCTATTAATTGAGCTATATCCCCAGCATTAACAGGTGACTTTTGACTACAAATTTCAGTGAAAATTCCCTAAAGTATATGTCCACATGCACATGCATAGGCACACTTGCTAGCATGTGCATGGAAATATGTATGCATGTGATATGCAACGTGTATGTGGATGCAAAAGGCATGAGGTGTTTCTTGATAATATTCTATTTCAGTTTTTTTCCACACATTTTTTTTTCATTGAACATGGGCCTCTTGGATTCAGCTAGTTTAGCTGGCCAGGATTCCAAAGAGATCCTGCTATCTCTGTTTTCCTTCACTGAAGTGACAGGTGTACACTGCAACATCAGGTTTTTTGTTTGTGTTTTTGTTTGTTTGGTTAGTTGGTTTGGTTTTCTTGTCATGGTCTCTTCACTTCTTTTTTTCCTATTTATTTATTTATTATAGTTTATCCATGTTGCATCCCAAATGTTATCCCCTGGCTTGTATCATCCTCCCTCCCCATTCTGCCCTATTCCTCTCTCCTAGATCTCTGACATGGAGCCCTCCTTCCTTTGTGTGCCAAAAGGGCCTCCCCATTAGCCAAGGGGAAGTGATCAAATCATGGGTACCAGAGTTCATGTTACAGGCAATCACTGCTCTCCCCACAACTTTGGAGAATGAGCTGTCCATGGCTAGATCTGAACAGGGGTGTTGGTTCTCTGCTTGCATTGTCCTTGGTTGGTGCAACAGTTTGTGCAGGACCCCTGGATCTAGATCCATAGACCTTGATATTCTCCCTGTGCGGCTCTGAACCCTCTGGGTCCTTCCAGCACTCCACTAAGGGTGCTGGGATGATATTCATCTCCTGGTGCTTTGGATGCAAGCAAGTCACTGAGGGATCCACTTTTCCCACTTCCTCAGCAGACATTCTTCATCAATAGTGTTGTAAATTAACATTATGTCCCATGATTTCATTTTGTTCAACAAAACTCTGTATTATTCCACCACATGAAAAGAAAGGCTTGATGGTACTCAGAGGAAGAATAGCAGGCTACCAAGAAGAGACTTGATACCCTATGAGCATATATAGGGGAAAGAAGTCCCCCTCAGTCACAGTCATAGGGGAAGGGAGGGAGGAGAAAATAGGAGGGACGGAGAAATGGGAAGATACAAGGGAGGGTGTAACAATTTAGATATAATATGAATAAATTAATAAAATATATTAAAAAAAGAAAAGAAAGGCTTTGTAGTACTAATATTGAGGTTTCAGGTTTATGTGGAAAAAATTAAAAATGAAACAAAATACGTTATTATAATCAGAAATAACAAATTTTGACTTCCTTGCAGACAGCTACTGCTAACCACTCATTTATTAATTTGACTGGTTGGGACTTAAGTGTGATGCTTATGGTTGGAATTCTATTTGTAGCAGTCACAAAAGCCTATAGACATCTTCATGCTTGTGGTAGCACATGATACATTAGAGAAACTTTCTCAACATGATTGAAAAATCAGACAGCATGCATTTAAGCAAACTGCAAGTAGTATTCTGTCAGACACATGCTCTTCTCACTGTAATCTTACCAACAATTACCACTGTAAATCAGATGACCCAGCTTCTCCCGACAAGCCATGGGCAATGAAGAATGAATTTAACCACAGCTTCTCTGTCATTTGACCTCTCTTTTACAGCAACACACATACTTAAATATGTGTGAATTGATCTAAATAATGGTGGATATGCATATATATGTGTGTGTCTCCACACATTACATTTATTTTTAAACTTTCTTTTCTATATTATTTTGTTCTCTAGCAAAAGGTAATGGCACAGAAGAGAGAAAAATAGCCTTTTAAATATCTGGAAGGAAGCCAGACAAATAACTGAAAACACCAAGGATTGTCCAGGCAACTTTCTGTTCCAAACTCAAATAAACAACTTGTAAGGACAGTTTGTAGCTTGTGTCCTGGTGACAGCAAGTAAACCAGTGCCACCCTCCCTTTTTACAAGACACAATCTCAAGGCAGACATCCTGTCCGGATCTTTTACAATCTTTCCATGCCCACTTCTGTGATGTTCCCCAAGCTTCAGAAGTAGGGATTATGTTATAAATATATTTACTGGAGATTTGACTTTCAAATATGGTGATTTTTTATTGTAGTTAAAGATCATGAGAAAATAGTACTTTTTTATTTTGTTAACAAATGTTAGCCATTTTATAACCTTGTTCTCAACATTTACTTTTTCAATTAAATTTTATGAGATTATATAATATATATGATTATATTATATTATTTTATATATTATTTCATATAATCTTTATAAATCTGTCAGATGTTTATTCCTTAATATGGATGCACTACAATTATTAAGATGTATTATATATAATCATTTATTTCTATGAAAGTTATTTTTTAAAATCAGATTATTGGTTTAAAGAGTTTATTAGACTCTGCAGAGTAGTTTCCCATAACAAATCATAGTATGATTACTTCTATTAGCAATATGAGAAAAAAGCCTATTTAACCACTAGTTATGCATACTGTCTGCATGGTACTTCTTATTTTCCACAATCATGATAGCTTCAAAATGATCTCAGTTTAGTTTTCATTATGTATTTCTGGCTGGCATAGAACTCATAGTGATTCTCCTATCTCTGACTCTTGAAACCTGGGATGACATACATGTCCCACCATACCAGGCTCAACCTACTAGCACTTCATATTAGTTATTTATTTCACAGGTACCATAGCATAAGTATGGATGCTAGAGGAAAGTCAGTGGAGTCAGTATTCTACTACTTGGGTCTTGGGGAATCAAGATTAGGCCATCAGAGTTGGGTCATGAGCCCTTAACTGCTGAGCCATCTCACTAGCCATGAGGCTGATATTATTTAATGCTCTGTGTGCTGGCTAGTTATCTGTCAACTTGACACAAACTATAGTTATTTGAAAGTTGCTAACCTCAATTGAGAAAATGTATTAATAAGTTCTGGCTATAAGATATTTTCTTAATTAGTGATTTATGGGAAAGAAACCACCCATTGTGACTGGTGATCCTGAGTTCTAGATGAAATAGGCTGAGCAAGCCAATAAAAAGCATCCCTCTGTGGCCTCTGCATCACCTTTTCCCTTCAGATGACTAACCTGCTTGAGTTCTTGCCCTGACTTCCTTCAATGATGAGCACTGATATGGAAATATAAGCCAAATAAATCTTTTCCTCTCTAACTTGCATTTTGATCATGGTGTTTCATTGCAGCAATAGAAAACCAAACTAGGGCACTGTGTTCTTATATTAATTTACATTCCTTTGGCTTGAAATGAAAACATTAACTGGATGTTAACTTCTGTTTGGCACTTAAATTTTGATAATTTTTAACTTCTCACAATTGATTTCTATATGTTTTATGTTGAAAAAATACAATAAGCAATCATCACTATATAAATCTAATGTAGACATTGAAATATCTCCATTTTACACATATTCTTAGATCATTACTTTTTCTGTGACTTACCAAATTGCTGAGAAATTCCAAAAGTAAATAATAAGGAGTCCTACATAGTTCAAAGCAATAGTTTTCCAGGGTCATCTACATTTGGCCTTGTCCAATTTGATGTATACTCCCTTTCCTGTAATTATACCATGACATGGAGCTTCTGTCCCTCATTATTTTCAACCATATTTGCTGAGATCTTTATTTACTTCTACATTTATTGTTTCATTACTAATAATTCTTGTAACATATCTGCCATATGCAGAACCATCTACAATTGTCTTTTTCAACGAATCTACCACCAAGTAAATAGTATCATATAGCTGACCAATAAATACCTTTAAAACACATTGCAAACAAAATAATAACTGCTTGAGTTTTTCTCTTATCACTTACTTTGAACACTAAAACTTGATATAACTTAGCACGACATTGCATTTTATTACATATTCTGTGTGACATTTATTATTTCATAAGAAAGAAAAATACTTTACTTTTGACTTAAATTGTGTTTTCATAAGCATAATCTAACCATAATTATAATTTTAATTTTTATCAACATTTGTTTGTGTAAATATATGACCTATACTTTGCCATTATTTTCCAGATGTTTTCTTCATCTTCCCTAAAACAAAAAAAAATAAATAAAAGTAAATATATGTTCATCTTTACCTTTTTAAATGAAAAAGTGAAATGTAGGTTGTATTATTCTTTAGATTGATTAACAAATTCAAACTGAATGCTAGGTAAAAAGCGTTTAAATATGTATAGTCTAACATTTATATATATGCCCCAATCAACTTTCATGAACTATCTCCTTATTTGGGTGTCATCTAAACGTGATATTCTAAAAATGACCAGGCTACACAATTTTGCAAACAGATGTATAGCAAGAACAAGAAAGATCCATTTTAGAGTTACAACAAGAAAATTGAATTTTAATTGATGCACCAACGAGCTTTCATTCATCATTTCAGTTGACAGATGAAAAGCCATGGGAGGAAATTTAAATTATTTATCAAAGAGAAAAAGCAAGTCTTTGACCTTGGAAAAGTAGCCAAGCCATTTTAAGTGAGGATGAAAAAAAAATACTGATCTAGTTTCTGGTTTATAATGAGGCAGAATAGTGCTTGGCAGGTGAGGAAGGCAGCATCTGCCTAATGGGCATCAGTGTTTGGTCATATATCTGATGTCTAGGCTATTTATTTTTTTTATTCAATATGTAGGGAAGTTTAGTATAAAATTCAGTCAACAATCCCCTTTATCAAGCTATACAGAATATTTTTATTCATGAACATATTAAACATTAGAACATCCTTTGAAAAAAACATTCACTTGGGTGAAAGGAGCAACTTCTGAATCTAACATTTTACCTTATCTTGTTGCTCTTCCCAATCTTTTACTGCCAATGAAGATGTCATCTCTGACACTCTCTTATCCCCTGGAAAGACCAGATAAACACAGAGGTTGCACAGTTCTCCTTAATCCTGTGCCTGGGTTGACTGCTTGTTAAACAGGTAAAAATGCATGCTACATGAGCATTTAGAATAAAGGTAGGACTATCAATACTTTCCAATGCCTGACTATGTAGAAGAACAGAGTATACCAACCTGAAATATGAGAAAAATGCAGATATGTTATATTTCAAAACATATTTTTGTACAAGCATTCATTTGGCCTGATATAGAGGAAACTATAGACAATTCTTAAAATACAGTGTAATATATATTATATATGAATATATTATATATAAAAATATATGTATATTTCCCACCTAGGATAACTCTGACTATACTCTGCACCCAGTGGAGAAGATACTGAGAAAAATTTGCATGAAGAACTTTATTAAGTTTTCTCCGTTCACTGATTTCTTTCCTATAATAACTGCTTCAAACCTCACCTTCTTCTTCATTTCATGTGAGGATGTTATTTCATCTGAAATATCTTTGACACTAATGTTCTAGGTTTCTCTAGAGCATTTCTGTGTTCCTAGTCAGCATTCAGTCACCAGCTTTTGCTTTACAGGTCATTCTGGCAAAGATTTATCTTCTGTTACAATAACAGTTGTTACCAGAATTAGGCACAGCCCTTCTGCCAGAAGACACTTGTTGGGAGAGACCCAGGTTTCGAGCTGCAAATGTCATGAACATCAAGACTCTAGAAGTACATATGCACCTCCTGATCAATGGCTTTCCAATGAAGGGTAGTAGATGTAAGGACTGAATGCTATTTACTGAGTAGAGATTTCTTCTCTATTTTCTTCTAAGGTTTATGGCAACTGAACTGACCTAGTTTTTAAAGTTGTGATGTTTTAAAATTATAATTTATTTATATTACATCTCTATTGTAATCCCCCTCTCTCCTTCTTCCACCCAATTCCCCTCCCCTATATCTCTGAACTGTGGGGTCCTCCTTCAGCCTCTTCCTCTGTGTTTCCACAGGGCCTCTCCCCCAAGGGATAGCGATCAAATCTTGACCACAAGCGTTCATGTTAGAGGCAGCAGCCCACTCTTCCCTCCCCATCTCCATGTGGAGAATGAGCTGTCCATTGGCTACATCTGAACATGGGTATAGGCTCTCTGCTTGCACTATCCTTTAAAATATTTTTATATACCTTTATGTTATTACACATATATAAAATAAACTACATACAACAAGAAGAACCATAAAATTATCAGGAATTATATAAATGCTACATTCATAGTGTTTTGGCTATTTGTATTTCGCAGCCGTGAAGAAAACATCTTTCCTAATTTGGTGAGTCTAAAATTCTGAATGTAAATCAATATCTATCATATCTCATCTCTATCAACTTAAAACCTCTATCATCTGTAAACAACTAAGCTTAATTGTAAAACTAAACTATCTGGTCTTCAATTCATCAGGGACTTGAGAAGGTATAAAATTAGTTACCTGAGTAAACAGGAAGTACAGGTTAGCAGCTTCCAAAGTGAAAAGAAAAAACAGTTTGCTGCCTGAGTTGTTACCTAAAACTCTACAATGTTGGAGCATCATCTTCAGCCTTCTGGCCCAGTATATCTGACAGACATATCAGTGAGGTAGGAACTATTAAGGACTTGCTAACCCTGTCTTGGAAGAGTTTGGCTGTCGACTCTGCCTGCATAAAAGCTGGCCCACTTTTAGGCAGAATTCTGTTAGTGGATGAAATGAGGACTTTGCTCAGTGGCTGATTTTCCACATTTTAAGCCATCTCCATAAGGAGGTTGTTTGATGCTCATCATCTTCTTTGAGGTAGGCTGTGTGTTGTCAGGAGTTAACCTGTTTCACTGTCAATGAATCTTTAAAATAATTAAAACATCTTTTAAAAGCCATATTCTGTAGGTCTCTGAGGTTTTTGAAGACCCTCTCTACCTAGATATAATCATATCTGTTAAATCTAGAATGTATATTCTTATAATATAAATAGACTAGTAATTGACATGCCCATGACTTGATCAACTAACAATTAACTTGTATAAGTTACATCCTGCAATAGCACTTTCAAAGTATTGAAGGTAAACCTGTATTCTGTTTGAATTTTATGGGTACAATACCTAATGTTAGAGTGAAAATATATATAATGTATGTGAACAATAGTCTTAAATTTGAGTTCTATATCAATGTAAAATTAAACTAATTTTTCACCAATATAAAAAATTTATACCAATGAATTAAAAATAATCTTGTGAGTAACAATTAAGGCCTTAAATTGAGGAGTAGATGTCCTATAATTCCTATATATTTCTATATTCCCCCTTTCTTCTTTTCAACCCCTATATCCAAACCTAAGAAAGAAAGATAAAAGAAAAGAGTGACATCCCTGAATTCAACCCAATTTTCTTTCTGAATAAGACAAATAGTAACTCATAATCAACTTTCAATAAAAATAAACATCTATAGCCCAAGAAATCAACCAAAAACCTACCCAACTCCCCTTAAAGTAAATCGGGAATCTTTCCCTTAATGTTTCTTCTGGTTGGTTTGGGATGAATAATATCTTTGTACTGGCCTACATAAAATTGGGGAAAATGGTTAAACAAGCTAGGAATAGTATTTGTGGTCCAGTTTCTAAATGTTGAGAAATTCCAGGCTTAATAGAAGTCCTGTTTTGGACAGTCTGAAATGCTAGACCAGTTAAGATCAGAAGCTTTCTCCTAAGCTGTCCTGGGAGCTGTCTTGTTCTGGTTAGGAACAGCAACTGAAGCATTTGTTGCTGGAACATGAAGAATTCACAATGTCCAGCATGCTGAAAGGAATGAATTCTGCCAGGTCTGATCCAGTGTCAGGATCCAGTTCTTTTGTTTTGAGAGCATTTAACTTCTCACAAGCATTATAGAGTCCTAAAATTATAAATGTATGAAGTGTGTGGAATGCACAGAACAATTATTGTTAGTTCTATACTCTTTGTATGTGCAGAAGAAAGACATCTGTAAATCTTCATTCATGCCATATGAAGAATGGCATCAAAAATAATTCACAGGGATTCTGTAACCAACAAGAAGCATTGTCTATGCATAGATATTCATGTCTCAGCCAGTCTCAGAGATATTACCAGGTAGTGGGATTAGCAACATGTTACCTGCTGGTTCTGCAGTTTGTATACTTTATATCCCAATTGTAGCCCCTCCCTCATCTCCTCTCATTCACATCCTCCCTCATTCCCTCTCTCTACCTTCCCTTGTCCTCAGAAAGGCGAGCCCTCCTCCCCTAATATCTGACCTCAGCCTATCACGTCTCATCTGTACAACCTCTATCCTTTTCTCAGCAGCCTAGCAAGGCCACCCTGCCTGCAAGAAGTGATCAATGTTGAGGGCCCAGAGTCCATGTCAGTAGTCCCTACTCCCCATATTGTGGAACCCACAAATAGATGTGCTGCCTGTCTACTACATCTGAGCAGAATGTCTAGGTTTTCACCATGCATGGTCCTTGGTTGGTGCCTCAGTGTCTGTAGCATCCTCCTCCTCCGCCCAGAAATTTAAATGCATATTTTATTTATTATTATCTATTCACATTACATCCTCATTGTTATCGTCACCCTTTTATCTTCCCATTCTCTCCCACCCTCCTTCTTCTGCCTATTCACCACCTGAGGCCTCTGGTAAGAGCGTATTAGGCTTCATCAAGGTAGCCTGGATCCCCTTTCTCTGTGTGCCAGGTATAATGGCTTACCTAAGGGCAGTGATCAAATCGTGGTCACCCAAGTGCAAATAGGAGGTTCAGCAGCAGTACCCTCCTCTCCCCCATGTGGAGAATCGGCAGTCCATCTGCTGCATCTGAACAGGAGGTCTTGGCTCTCTGCATGCATTGTCCTTGGCTGGTGCATCAGTTTGTTCAGGCCCCCCGTGCCCATATCTGCAGGCCTTTATTGTCTCCCTGTGGAACTCCTTCTTCCTCCTGGACCTTGCATCTCCCCACTCTTTCCAACAACTTTCAGTGCTCCGCCCAGAGTCCAGCTTTGAGTCCTGGTATCTGTCCTAATGCCCACTGGGTGATGTTTCTCAGATGACATCCATGTTGGGCTAATATCCACTTATAAGTGAGTATATACCATGTGTGTCTTTCTGGGTCTGGATTAACTCACTTAGGATGATAGTTTCCAGTTCCATCCATTTGCCTGCAAATTTCAAGATTTCCTTGTTTTTAATAGTTCAATAGTAATCCATTGTATAAATGTACCAAAGTTTCTTTTTCCATTCTTTGGTTGAGGGACATCTAGGTTGTTTCCAGATTCTGGATATTACAAATAAAGTTACTATGAACATAGTTGAGCAAATGTCCTTGTTGTATGGTGGAGCATCTTTTCAGTATATGCCCAGGAGTTGTATAGCTGAGTCTTCAGGGAGCACTATTTCCAATTTGCTGAGAAAGAGCCAGATTGATTTTCAAAGTGGTTGTACAAGTTCGCACTCCCACCAGCAATGGAGGGGTGTTCCCGTTTCACCACATCATTGCCAGCATGTGCTGTCCTTTGAATTTTTATCTTAGCCATTCTGATAGTTGTAAAATGGAATCTGAGAATCATTTTGATTTGCATTTCCCTGATGGCTAGAAACGCTGAACATTTCTTAAAGTGTTTCTCAGCCATTCAATATTCATCTGTTGAGAATTCTGTTTAGCTCTGTACCCCATTTTTATTGGATTATTTGGTTTGGTGGTGTTTAATTTCTTGAGTTCTTTATATATTTTAGCCATTAGTCCTTTGCCAGATGTAGGGTTGGTGAAGATCTTTTCCTAATCTGTAGGCTGTCACTTTGTCCTGTTGACGGTGACCTTTGCCTTACAGAAACTATTCAGTTTCATAAAGTCCTATTTATTAATTGTGGATCTAAGAGCCTGAGCTGTTGGTGTTATGTTAAGGAACTGTCTCTTATGCCAATGAGTTCTAGGCTTCTTCTCATTTTTTCTTCTAACAGATTTAGTGTGTCTGGTTTTATGTTAAGGTCTTTAATCCACTTGGAGTTCAGTTTTTAACAGAGTGATTAAAATGGATCTAATTGAAATTTTCTACAAGTAGACATCCAGGTAGACCAGCACAATTTGTTGAAGATGCTCCCCCCCCCCCCATTGTATTGATTTGGGGTCTTTGTCAAAATAAAATGTCCATAGATATGTGGATTTATTTCTGGGTCTTCAATTCAATTCCATTGATCAACTGGCCTATTTCATGCCAATACCAAACTATTTTTTATTACTGTTGCTCTATAGCACAACTTGAGATCAGAGATGGAGATTCCTTCAGCATATCTTTTATTTTACAGGATTGTTTTAGCTATTCTGAGTATTTTTCCATATGAAGTTGAAAATTGATCTTTCAAGGTCTTTAAAAATTGTATAGGTATTTTGATAGATTTGACTCTATAGATTGCTTTTGGTAGGATGTCCATTTTTACTATGTTGATTCTCCCAGTTCACAAGCATAGAAGATCTTTCCATTTTCTGATGTCTTCTTCAACTTCCTTCTTCAGAGACTTGAAGTTTTTTTCACTTAAGTCTTTCATTTGCTTAATTAGAGTTACACCAAGACACTGTGTATTATTTCTGGTTATTGTGAAGGGTATGGTTTTCCTGCTTTCTTTCTCAGGCCATTTGTTATTAGTATACAGAAGGGCTGCTGACTTTTTCGAGGTGATTTTGTATTTAGCCACTTTGCTGAAGGTGTTTATGATCTGAAGGAGTTTCTTGGTAGACTATTTGGGGTCACTGACATATACTATCACATTATCTGCAAATAATGATACTTTGACTTCTTCTTTTCTTATTTGTATCCCCTTGATACTCTTTAGTTGTCTTATTGCTGTAGCTAGGACTTCAAGTACTACATTGAAGAGATATGGAGAGAGTGAACAGCCTTGTTGTATGCCTGATTTCAGTGGAATTACTTAAGTTTTTCTTCATCTAGTGTGATGTTGGCTATGGGCTTCCTGTATTTTAACTTTACTATGTTTAGCTACGTGCTTTGTATCCCCAACCTCTCTAAGACTTTCAACATGAAGGATGTCCAATTTTGTCAAATGCTTTTTCAGCATCTAAGGAGATGATCATGTGGTTTTTTTTCTTTCACTTTGTTTATATGGTTTTATCCCTTCAATTTGTTTCATTCACTTTGATTACATTGATGGATTTCCATACGTTAAATCACCCCTGTATGTCTGGGATGAAGCCTACTTCGTTGTGGTGGATGAGATTTTTGGTATGTTCTTGGATTTGGTTTGCAAGTATTTTGTTGAGTGTTTTTGCATCAATGCTCATAAGGAAAATTGGTCTGAACTTCTTTTTCTTTGTTGGGTCTTTGTGTGGCTTAGGTATTGCGTGACTCTGGCTTCATAGAATGAGTTTGGTAGTCATACTTCTGTTTCAATCTTGTGGAATAGTTTGAGGAGTATTGGTATTAGTTGTTCTTTGAACATCTGATAGAATTCTGTCCTGAATCCATCTGGATTTTTTGGCTGAGAGAATTTTGATGAGTGTTTCTATTTCCTTAGAGGTTATAGGATGGTTTAAACGGTTTGCCTGATCTTGATTCAACTTTGGTAAATGGAATTTATCAAGAAAATTCTCTATATCATTTAGATTTTCAAATTTTGTGGCATATAGGCTTTTGAAGTAAGACCTAATGATTCTTTGGATTTCCTCAGTATTCATTGTTATATCTCCCTTTTCTTAATGGGAATCTACATTCATACTTTAAAACAAATGCTTTCCCATTCAGTTAAGGGATTTTGAAATAGGTTGAGAAGCTCAGGACAGCCTTGTCTCTATTTCTTACTCCTGAAAATTTCTTTGTCTGAATTATATTCAGTTTCCACCTTACTAAATTGGTCGTAACATAAATGTCACTTCTTTAAAATTCCAGTTTTCACCAATTAGTCTTCTTTCAGTTAAATATACTACATAATTTCCACATGGTTATGTTTTGCCTTGGAAACTCTTTGAGGTACAAGAACATCTTCTATACTGTGCTTTGTGAATGTAGGCAAAGTGTCTGATGCTTTAGTCTTAATTTATACTAGAATTACTAAAGTTTAAAATTTTTGAGTTTTTAATCTTCAAAACCTTGAAAGACCATCTTGCTAGCAAATGTCAGTTTGCATTTCTGCATAACTGTCTCCATTCCTCTTCACCAGCAGAAAGTATAGCCTACACCAATTTGCAAGTAAGATAATATCTTAAGTATCCACATTATTTCAAGTAAGGAATGGCTATGGGTAAAAGCATGTCTGAATGTCACATAATATGGGCTCCTAAGACAAAACCATGCTTTTTTTTTTTTTTTTTTTTTTTTTTTGCTACACTCACACAGTGAATGAATGTTGGGGGGACATTTTTCATCTTTTACTTATCAATTATCCATGCTTCATTGACAAGAAATTTAGTAATAAATGTTTTCCATTTTCATTTTTTGCTTCAGGTGCACTATTATGCTAATTGCCCTATCAAAATAAGGAACAATTTCATTGTTGATAGGAAAACTAAGTGATGGTAATGGAGATAGACGAGGTGGCTCATTGTGGATAATTCAAAATAACAAGTTCATCAACAGACAAAATACAAGATGTACAAATATGCCTACTATTGAACAAGGTAAACAATTAGTTTCAATAAATTAGCATGCTATGCTTCACAAAATTAGTCTATATTATGAAAGTTATGTTTTCACATTTAATTTTCTTGGCTTTGTTGCTGTCTTATATATTTTAAGTGTTCAATGCAGTATTACAGTTTTATCAATTTTATTTCTCATATTTTTTATTGATCTTTGAGAATTTATCCCAACTTATCTTGATCATGTTCACCCTCGAACTTTTTCCTCTAGCTTCATTTTCTGAGCCAATGCGTCTCTGTGTAGCTCAAGCTGCTCTCAAACCTGCTGTGTACCTCTCTCTCTGGCATTGAAATAATGGTCTTCCTGTCTCAACCTCCTAACTGCTAGGCACACACACACACACACATACACACACACACACACACACACACACACACACAAATGCCCATGCATGCGCAGACAAATTCACTAATATAACACATATTCGTTACTATAGCATATATATTCGCTATTATAACATTACTAATTTAAAATTCAGTTTTCATTGAACAGGTATTATTTTCTTGTTATAAACAGTTGTTTATGAGAAACATTACTAACACGTCACATAATTAGGAACAATTTGCATGGACTCTCAGCACCTATGTCTCTTCTTGCCCGCAAGTGGCACTTGCTATAGTGATGAAGGCTGCTATTAACCAGTTTTAGTATGTAAATTACATAGTTTGTGCAATACTAATTATTTTTAGAAATAGAAAATGAAATTGTGAAGCAAAATGAGGTGGTACAGAGGATTGTAATTCTAATACCACACTCAACAGGTAAAATTGTCCAGAGAGTTTTAAGGAAACATGGAGTTTTCTGTGTAGATAATCAGACAAGGGGATTTCTGACAGAGGGAAGTAGCAAATTACTGAGGCCAGTGCAGACTTGGTGTGGATCAGGTCTGTTTTCCCAGAGAGATCTATCTGAGGAACAGAATGAAGTGAGTTGGGTTAGAGATGCAGAACAGGAGCTGCGAGATCACGTAGCCCTGTACATCACAGGGAGTGTTTTAGATTTTCTTCCATGTCCAGGGGGAACCAGTTGATATATTGCAGCATATAAATATGATGTGATTTATATCTAACCAGGTCTGTTCTGAATACTGTTTAGAATAGGTTTAATGGTGTCAGGTTGATAGGCTGTTATAGGTGGCAAGTCCCAGTGACCCCACAACCTAGGATGAGGCTGTGGGGCTCATAGAAAAACTTGAATCCTGCACATGTCAGTAAAGCCCTCATGCTTTGCATTTGAGCTAAGTGTGGATAAGGCCCTAAGGAGAGTTAATGGTAATATTATCATTTTTTAACCTGAAATATTTTCAGACCTCCTGTGTCATAAATGAAATAGAGAAGCTCCTAAAAAATCAAGCATAAACACAGACCTGGTTATTAGGAGACACAGTTACATATAGAAGATTTAAGAAGTATCATCAGTATCCATTGGACAGATATACATCTTAGTTTTGGGTTTGCAGCAAATCTATAAGTATCACAAATATACCTTGTGTGTATAATAAATTGCACTCTAAAGACTATACCATAAAGTTCCATTTATTTAGAACATAAAGCCGACATAAATTGATTATAAAGAATTAATATTTGTTTACAAAAAAGTGGTAAAGAGTAAGCAAAAACTACTTTCAGCTCAAGTAAATGTGAAAGAGCTTCATAATCATCACTTCCTAGATATTTAACTTTGCATGAGTTTTAGTGTCTTTGTGATTTGATTAAACATTTCAAATGATAAGCACTATAAAATCTAGGTTTGAGGATTATAAGAAAAGTTAGTACTTACAAATATAAAAATTTAACATGCTCAATACTCCATAAATACCCCCAAAGAAATGCTACTTCTCAGTCTTAATACAGGTCTTTAAAATGGCAAAACAAACTAAGATGCAACAGGAGTGAGTGAATGATGAATATCAACAGTAAGAGCGGAGGTAAGAAGCAGACTCGCTCAAAAAACCTAACGCGAGTGCTTGGAATGGAGAGCCAGAAAAATCACCCTCCAAGGGGAGTGAATCAAAGCCAAATATCTGAGCATGCCACGGCAGTCAAAGGGGAGCTCTACTGAACAGGAACCACATATTATGTGTATTGAAGAATATGTTCAGCTTGGAAAAATGTAAGAGGTAAAAGATGCCATAATATCAGAGAGCCATTGTTCATTTTAGTATTGAGTGAAAGTCTCCTTAAGTAGTGGAGTAAAAGCCACAACTCTGGAAATTATTATAATGCAACATCTAAGTGCTCAGTTACATAATTAGAAACGAAACAAACATCTTACACATTTTCTCTTCCTTCATAATTTCACAATCCTGCCCTAGATAATCAAAACTATTCATATAGAATATAAACAAGACTACATCATAGGCTTTACATATTGATATATACACATCTGCACATGTACAGTGGGTGATGCTATCCTCATAGAATTCGAGCTCCAAAGGAAAAGTTAGAGTATTAAAGCTTCTATCTTCATCAACCATTTGAAGGTCGGTTCTTAGACTCTTCTCTTGGAAAACTGAGGACTTCTTCAAAAATTGAGAAGGAAAAATAACATGTTTGACTGTGAACTCTTCATCATGGGGCATGGTGGGCACTGTTGTTTACTTTTAAAAGAGATGGTCCAGGCTGAGCCATAAGAGAGCAGAAAATGGCTTTCTTCATTTACTATTCCTCTCAGGTGCTGGCCTCCAGGGAGAGCTCTGAAAAGTCGCATGCATTGCAATCAGGTTGCCCTCTTCAGAGTCACCTAATTAGCTCTTTTCATCAATGAACTCTTCAGTTCACTATTGATGGGTTGGTCTATACCCTGCTGTGGTTTCTCAGCAGCCCATCAAATTAAAAATGTCAGCGTGTTCTCTGGAGGATGGTGGACAATGAAGTCAGCCCAAACCAAGGCAAACAGAGCAGTGGAATGTTCTGTAGTGAGTCAGTGCTGAGCTGCTTCAGAGTTTCATAAGCACTCTAACGCAGACGAATCTTCATAGGGCTGCACGGCCATATTATAGTCAAGCTATTCTGCTGTGTTATTTATGGAACTATTAAAGAAAAATGGAGAAAGAGTATAAATTTGTGAAAATACTTTCAAATATAAGTGTACTCAGCAGTAAGAAACTCCTTTACCTTCTGGATTTGTAAATCAGATTTATGATCATGATTTTTTTTTGCCATCTTTGTGTTAGCCATGCACTCAGCAGGCATTGAAGAAAATACCATTGTACTTAAGTGTATTTATTTAAAATGAAATATTATAGTTATATTTTACTAAAATGAAATTATTTTCTAACATCAGTTTTATTTAAAAATAATATCCGCAATCTAGAAATGTAGAGCCCACAGCTGACTTCAATGGTTCTTAACAATAATTCATATCTCTTTAAGGTCTGTCTTACTGGATTCTTAGAGGGCTGAAGCTACAGCCATCACTATCATTTTATATCACTTGATATTAAGTTACTTTTCTTACTTATGTGACAAAATATGTGAAAAACGCAACTTGATATAGAAGGAATGTATTATGACCCACAGTTTAAGAAAGGATACAGACCACAATGGAGATAAAGTCATATCTCAAGAACAGGAGGTGGGAGGGTCATATCCTGTCTGCACTTAGGAAGTCTAGGGTCACTGACCCACTTCCTGTGTTTGTCCTCCACCTCCGAAAGGTTCCACAGATCACCAAAATAAGACCACCAGCTAGAAAGCCAAGTGTTCAAAGACAGGAGGCTGTGGAAGACCTTTCACATTCAAACTTCAATACTAAATGAATATTCACTGAATAAATAAAAGAACTATTACTTATAAAAACTCTCACTCCTTAATAAAAAATAGATATCCTTTGTTCTTTTCCTTTTCTAGGTATAAGTGAAGAATCTTTGCCATATAAAAGACTCCAAATGGATGGAACTGGAAATGATCATAGTGAGTGAGTTAACCCAGACCCAGAATGATTCATGGTATATACTCATTTATAACTGAACACTAACCCAAAAGATATGCCCCATGAAAATCTTCACTTACCAGGAGATTGGAATATATGTGGGGACCTCCTGTGGGGCCTCTAGATGAGAGACATATGGGAGAATGGGGAAATAGAAGGATCCAGAGGGCCCTAGAAACCCACAAGAAGAACATCATGATGGGCAGATCTACACCCAGGGGGTTCTGATCAAACTACTGCACCAACCAAGGACAATACATGAAGTAAACACTGAACCCCTACTCAGATCAAACCAATGGACAAGACATTATCCACAGTAGTGTAGAGAGCAGGGAATGACTCTGACATGAACTCTGGTGCCCCATATTTGACTATTTCCCTTTGGTGGGGAGGCCTGGTGGCACTCAGAGAAAGGATAAACAGTCTACCAAGATGAGACTTGATAGGCTGTGACCATGTGGTGGTGGAGAAGGTCCCCTTCTGTCACAGACCTAGGGGAGAGAAATATGGTGAAAGAGGGAGGGAGGGAGGAATGGGAGGATACAAGTGAGGGGAACACAATCGAGATGTAATCTGAGTAAATTAATTAAAACAAGAGACTCTAAAATGTGAAGGGGAGACTGATCAGAGATGGAGAATGTCAGTGAAGGAATGGTGAAAAGGTGACTTTAATGGCTTTTCCTTTTTCCCTTCTGTACTGTATATCCTGAGCTGTGTAAGCCAATGTTGTGCAAACTCTAAGAGTTACAAATGACTTCCAACAGGGAAATGTTCAGTTTCTTTAATCATGGAGACTGGAAAGCAAGCAAGAAATTTTTTTTTTTTAGCACTACTATAGTTTTCACCGCACAACTGTAGCAATGATCTCATCCCACTCCCACAGTAAAGGCTGAAGAGATAACCCTGATCGCTCTCCTTTTCAAGGTATAATGAACACCACAAAGCTGCTTCTGTGGTGGTTTCAGAGAAGTCCGAGGTGGCAGATGGGAGGTTCACCCCCAGTGTGCAGTAAAGAGGACTCTACCTGGTGGTGTTTATAAAGACCATGAGGGAAACCTGGATGTTCAATGCCCCACTCAGCAGCAGGGCTGTGTTACTCTACTTCTTTATGTGTGAAAATCAGAAATGACCAAGTGACAGATGAAGACTTTTACAACCTTCAGTAGTAATGAGGTCATGTGCCAGTCATGAGGCTTCTTATATCTCTTATGCAAGAAGTGTTAGTAGCGATCTGGTGGGAAGTACCACCAAAGCACAGAGAAATTAGAAACACTTCTCTCTGTGTTTCATAGGAGGCTGAATGCAGACATAAAATAAGCATCTCCAGTTTGAAGCATGTATGTACTGCCCCCCTTTCCCAAAGAATCTGAGTCAGAGGAGTCCTGTTAACATCAATGTACAAATAAGAACCAGAGTCTCATAACATAATGCTAAAATGTAGTAAAAGAAACAGATAGTTTCCAAAATGAATAAAATTGAGACAATAACCATACCGCTAGCCTAAGATGACACAGATTCTAGAATTGCCTGGTAAGAAGTTTTAGATCAAGCATCAGTAAAGAAGAGTTGGTGAAGATATTTTCCCAGTCTGTAGGCTGTCACTTTGTTCTGTTGACAGTGTCTCCTGCCTTACAGAAGCTTCTCAGCCTCATGAAGTCCCAATTATTGATTGTTAACTTTAAGGCTTGGGCTGTTGGTGTTCTGTTCAGGAAGTTGTCTCCTGTGCCAATGTGTTCAAGGTTCTTGTCCACTTCTTCTTCTAGCTGACTTAGTGTCTCTGGTTTTATGTTGAGGTCTTTGGTCCACTTGGATTTGAGTTTTGTGCATGGTGACAAATATGGGTCCAACTGCGTTTTTTACACATAGAAAGAGTCAAATGGTATATACTCACTTATATCTCAACACTAGACCAAGGGATATGTCCCATGAAAGTCTACATTTACCAGAAAAGTGGGACAGAGGGGAGGACATCCTATTGGGACTCTAGGTGAGAGAAGCATAGAGTAATGGGGAAATAGAAGGACCAGAGGGTCCTAGAAACCTACAAGAAGAACATTATGATGGACAGATCTGGGCCCAGGGGTCCTGATCAAACTATGGCACCAGCGAAGGACAATATGTGCAGTAAACTTCGAACCCCTACCCAGGTGTAGCCAATGGACAGGACATTCTCCACAGTTGAGTGGAGAGTGGGGACTGACTTTCACACAAACTCTGGTGCCCCATATTTGACCACATCCCCTGGATGGGGAGACCTGGTAGCACTCAGAGGAAGGATAGCCGGCTACCAAGAAGAGACTTGATACCCTATGAGCATATACAGGGGGAGGAGATCCCCCTCAGTCACAGTCCTAGGTGAGGGGAGTTAAGGGAAAATGGGAGGGATGGAGGAATGGGAGGATACAAGGGATGGGATAACCATTGAGATATAATATGAATAAATTAACAAAACATATTAAAAGAAAAGATTTAATTAGTAATTATAGACACACCAGAAACAAAAAAGAAAAAGTTCAGCAATGAATAGTAGATACAAAAATATAAATCAAATATTAAAAGTTGAAAAAAGGCAGGCAAAGTAAGAAATTTGGTGAGGGCATCACAATGGAAAGAATAAAGGAATAAAGTGTTGAGCTCTAAGGCGTACTTTATATTTCTACTCCCTCTATTGTGATGATGTTTGAGCCTTGGAAAAACTTATACAATATAATTTGTATTAACAGGCTAAGGAAAAAATCATATAGTCATAACAGCTGAGGCAGAGAGCCAATTTTCAATTCTTAACACACAAGTAGACTAACACTTTCAGAAAAAAAGGAAATTCAGAGTAATTTTCTCAAGATTATAAATGTCTACAAGTCATGGTACCTAATTGTGAAAAACTAAGTATTTCCTTACGTGATAAGTAGAAAGGCAGAGACATTCATTTTAAATCCACATATTCAATAAATCACAGAACACTTCAGACATTAAAATGAGGATAGGAAAAGGAATCCAATAAATATCAATAAGAAAAAATGAAACTCCCTTGCCTATATTTGAAAATATTATAATTATGTACATGGTAAATTCTAAAAAATATACAAAATAAATTAGGAATGATTTGCACATTTACAGAATGTAAGAGAAACATTAAAAATTAATTTTATTTCCCCCTTTATTTGTCACTTATCACACCTGTGCATACATATATGTATTAATTAACACATGCAAACAATAGTGTAATATAGACACCACTTATACTTAATTTGAAAAGCAAGTGCTTAGATTTGAACACAAGAAAACATTGTCATATCTTATTGGTAAAACCTATAAAAGACTGATAAACAATTATAAATATGGAAAAACACACAATGTGATGTGTACATAAAGTCTATTGTCAAAGCCACAACAATGGATTTCATGTGCATGAACACAATATTATTCTCTACTTGATATTAAAAATCCAACTGGAATTATTAGGTAGACCTAAGAAGACATGAAGTAGAAATGACTGTTCTACCCTCTCTCAAGACATTACGTACAGCTGCTAGCATCAAGATTATGTGGTACTGAGATATGTTAGACATACAGAGCGATGAAGCATAATAGAAAATCCAGAAATAGATCCACACAGATATGCCATTTTAACTCTTGACAAGGGTCTAGTGTCAGTCCAATGGAGGAAAGACAGACTTTTAATAATAGAGCTAGAGCAAGTGAGCATTGTTAGAAGAAACAAAAGGAAGAAACTAAAATATCACTGAAGAACTTTAATGAAAGACTTATATCTTATACAAAAATCAAACCACTTGTATTGCACATTTAGCTATAAAATGTAAAACTGCCAAACTCATAGAAACAACTAGTGTAAAATCTTTTGGCTTAGGCCAGGCAAATCATGCTTAGCATAATACTGAAAATATTCATAGAAGGAAGAAATATTCCATTAAGAAGTATATACTTATTATGTGTAAATATTTGAAATAATATCAGTAAGTACTATCCAGTAGGAACTAGATTAATCATACATAGCGATGTGAGGGTAAAGCCTAGGCCACTTACACATGGTGGTGAGAATGGAGAAACTAGATAATTTTATATGTTGGTGTGAATTGAGCAAATCTGCTGTTATATCGCTCACATATGCTGATGAGAATGGATACCAATCGTGTGGTGAGGGTGGTAGGGATTAAAAGAACAAGCAATCCAAATGCAGAGTTCTAGGTGGATACAAGCATTCCTGATGGATACATCTGCAATAAAGCTGCCACACCTAAGACTTGGGATTATTGTGGGATGGAGGGATTGTAAGAGTAGGTAATTAGCTGTGAGACCCTGTCTCCTAAGAATGTCAGGAACTATACCCATAAAGTATCAGCAACATGACTAAATGGCCTTAAATAAATTCCCAAAGTAATGAGTTATTTAGTTAAATTCAATTTAATAAAACACTCCCCAAAGGCATTTTAAAAGTTGTTTGTCACTTATTTTTTTTTTTACAAAACATGAATATTTGCACACACACACACACACACACACACACATGAATAACTGATGTCAGATTATAACTGTCTGTAAATATGAGTAATATAAACCAAATTAAGCCATTTTTGTTTTCATAAGAAAATCATTACAGTAGCGCTGTGCTTAGCTCATAGTCACTGCTCAACACACATTGAAATTATAAGCCTTACTGAAGACTCCTACTGGGATTCTGTTGTGGAAGTACTGAAAAGGAAACTGTCATCTCTGGTCTCACATAGCTGAAGAGCCATGTTACTTCAATAAAATAAAATTTGGAAGCTCGTTATGTTAACACAGCTTGAGTTGAGATGATATAATTTATTAGGATAGAAAAACCACAGGGACAAGTAGGTTTGGGACACAAGGAGATGAGTTCAATCTTCAGCATGTCAATGGACCTGTGTGAGACCCAAGTGATTTTATATATCAGAGATTTAGAAGTACAGACCTAGAGTTAGAAGATATATAGAAACTTTATTGGAAAGGTAAAGTTCATTTTGAGGCATGGTCTACATATTGGCTGCAAATGACTTATTGACAAAGTAGGAGAACCAGGAAAGGAATAAAGCAGGCACTAGAGTTTTTTCAGTCATACAGCTTTGACTTCCTATGAGGAGATATTTAAAGCCATCTCAATGGATACAAGGGGTTGTATTTCATCTTCTAGAGTGTAGAAAGAAAGGCATAAAGTCACCAGGCTCTTCTCCAAAATGTCAGGTAATACCAGACAGCAAAAGCAAATGCCTAAAAGTTAGAAACCTGAGCTAATGTTGCACAGCATATAGATGTTCTAGGAAGAACACATAAATGGATTTCAGTGAGATTCAGTAGAGCACTAGGAACAATCATTATTGAAAAGGTTTGTACTTTGGTGGCAGTGACTTAGACATGTTAACTGAAGCCATGCAAAAGGACATTGGTTTACAGAGGAGATGACAGCTAGAGAGAGAGGAGAACAGTGCTTAGGACAGAAAGATGCAGTGGAATTCATCAAAACCAAGGATGCTAACCAGTGAGAAAGTGTGAATTCAGTGAAGTGTACTTTCAGAATAACATAATAAGGAAACATTACATTTGTGACTTCAAATGCTATAAGTACTGACATTTCTTTCCTCATTTTCTCCCAAGAGTTCTATATAATTTGGAATCTTAAAAAAACAATAAGATACTTACTTATGGTAGTTCTGGATTCTCAAAATAGTTTCAAAGAATGTTTCTCGCAATGACTCTCAGCAAGACAGCATGAAGTAGAATACAATGAATGGTATGTTGGAACCACACATTCTGTGTTTTTGTTCTACCTCCACAAAAAATTTTTAATCTTAGAAATCTTTGCCAGAAAGATCAAGACCACTGGCTCACATCTAGTTGACTCTGACTCTAAAACTGTCTAATACTGTCTTATACTGATGATAGTTATATACACTCTAGACAAGGGTGAAAGGTAAAGAGCTGACACTACAGTTAATTCACTTACTAAAATGTGGAGACATGATAGAGAGTAAACCTGGAAAAGTCATTGCCTTCACCTCTAGAAACAACAAAGATTGACCAAAGCCACTCTAAGTAGAAATAAATGTAACTGATGAGTAATAGTTATGACAGGTGTTATAAATGAGAATATGATGATAGACTACCTAATGGGAAAATTGCATCTCCTAAAGAACTTGTAAAGACAAGGACTGTAGTTGAGCTGAATGGGGTTCTGCCTCTGAAGGATAATCCTACGTTATTTAGAGTGAATTATCTCCAGCTTTTCTTCGTACTGCAGTTAAATAGCAGTGTGGACTAGTGAATACATCTAAGGAAGCATCTAAGTCAGCCTGCATGTTTACAATCAATCTTGAGCATGCTCTTTGGGATGGAAAAATTGTTGATAACATTCAATCTGTGTTGAACTTTCCTAACAAGCCACTCTTTGGTTTTGTAGTTCAAATTAAACCTCCCCAAGTTTCACAGATTTCATTTTACCTGTGTCCATTTTCAACTAAGCAGGCATATTGCTTATGCTTTCCAATATTTAACAATTTTTATGTGATTTAGGAATTAGCATGCTATATATCTTGGATAGTTCTCAGTAAACTTGGGGAGAGTGTGTATGTAACATCATAACTACTCTTGTTGATGGAATGTTCTTTAGATGTTTCTGGGATCCATTTGAAGTTTCTCATTGCCTGAGTCCTCCATTATAATTTTATCCCTAATTAAAATGAGATATTGAACATTTCTATTTTTTTATTGCATTTCACTTCCCCCTAAGTTATATCAATATTTGCTTAAGATATTTAGGCAGTCAGCTATCATGTATAGTGAAAGAAATATTTCAGTGGTATAAGGAAGACTGGAGAATCTACAAATATATGGAGATTAAACCGTGCACTATTTAAAAACCAATAGGCCAAGAAAAAGTTAAGAGAGTAGAATTATGAAATAAAAACAAACAAAATTGAAAACACAGTGATTATGACAGCAAACCAGATGTATACAACCTCAACCCAGTCAAAATACGAGTACTGAGGGTGTCAACTTGGTCACAAAATCTCAATCCCTATCTGAGGAGCTATGGTCAACTGATAGGTACTGATAGAGAAAGAATAAATTATTTTGGGGATAATTGCTCTTGTTAGGTTGAGCACATCCCTGTGTATGGCAAACACCAAAATATGTTAGCAGCAAAAAACAAACAAACAAACAAACAAAAAACAAAAACAAAACTTAGACTTTATTAGTTAATAAAAGCGGATATGAAGTAGGATGGTTAGGGAAAAGAGGTAGATTGGGGAAGATATGTGGGAAACTGATGAATATTATCAAAATATATTACAGGAAATTATCAAATAATTAATAAAATATTTTTCCAAAAGTCCTAGCCACACAAAGGGAAACATGTACAAAGAGATTATTTCACTGATGAATTCCACTAAATTAAAAAAAAAAAATCATCAATATGAGTTTCTCACACTCTTTCAAAAAAATGCAAGGACAGAGTACAAATCCCAATATATTTTATGAAATTAGAATAAATTCAATGCCAAAGGCAGAAAAGAAAGTAGACAATATCCTTGATAAGTATAACAACAAAATTCTAAATAACTTTGTAGTGAACAGATTATATCATCATACAAAAATGTTCAAACAACTATTCTGGCTATACATATGAAAATCAGTCATTACATTTCCCTTTCTCTGATGCTCATAGATATAAAATACTCATGAAATGCTAGCAAGCAGAATGCTATACAGTATTAAAAGGGTTATATATCATAACTAAATGGGATTTATGCCTTTGATGCAAAAATGGTTCAATACATTAAAAAAATCAATTTTATGATAACATTTCTGCAATAAAATAAAGAGAAAAATTACATTATCTTCTCAAAATAAGCACAAAAATACATTGGCAAAATGCGTTTTTGTAACAAAGCATGCAATAAGCCAAAAATAGAAGGAAAACAACCTTTATAAGGTACTGTATGCGTTAATACTCAAATACTCACATTTCAGTGGTAAAAGCTGTAGACTTTTTCTTTAAGATCAGCAACAACGAAAAGATGCTGAGGATCACCAATTCTATTCAAAATAAGAAGGCAAATATTGACTAAAAGAATTAGGCAAGCAAAATAAACAAAAGGCAACTAACTTTGAACTAAAAACACAAAATCATATTCAGTTCTGAATGACTTATTGTTCATTGTACAATATCTAATGCTTCAATAAAATTATTTTGAATAACAAAGACAACAATGTTACAAGCTACATAATCAATATACAACAATTAGTTTCACTTCTGTACATTAACAATTTGAGAGTACATATAAACAACATTACATATAAGCTGATTAATAAAATGACTTATATGCTTAATGGTACAAAATATTCGCAGAAAATGAAAGAAGAAGCAAACAAATACATTTTGTCATATAGTAGGAGGTAGTATTACCAAAATATTATATAATTAAATATGAGATATATGCTTTAACCGCTGTCAAAATTATTTATTATTTTTTAGCATATACATTTATATTATTACACGTGAATAAAACAAACTAAATACAGTTGGGAGAACCATGGGACAGTCATGAGTTATATAGATGTTATATTCATAGGGATTTGGCTATTTGTTTTTGTCACACTTGAAGTAAACATCTTTCCTGTCTTTTGGGTCTAAATTTCTGAATGAAATTCAATATCTATCATATCTCATCTCTATTAACTTAAGTCCTTTATCTTATCTAAAAAGATCTTATCCCCTTCTATTTTTAAGGTAACAATCTATTGCTTTATATAAACAAATCTCATGTCAATTACTAATATAAACAATAATATATTTCATGTCCCATTGTGCAAATTAAATGATATGAGTTGCAAATATATTAAGGAAGTGGAATGTTTATTTTTCATTAAAAATTTACTTCCCTTCAAATGATGCAAGTAGCAAGAGAATTGGCTGGAAAAAAACCTCTGTCAAAATTCTAATAACATTTTGTAATAGAATTGAATGGGGCAAGACTAATCTTTTACCAAATTGTGTTAGTCAAACTAGTTATCCACATGTAAAATAATAAAGTTGAAACTATATAACAGAAAATATAAAGGTCAATTTGAAATGCTGTTAACTGCCTGGATCAAAGTCAAGAAGATGAATATTTACAATGTGGATATTGTAAATATCCATGTAACAATATTTCCAGTAATGGATATGCCATTAAAAGCTGGTTATCAAAATTAAAAATAGTATGATCTGAAATATCAATCTGGAAATATTCTACAAAGTAAAAGGGAAAAAGGAAAAAAAACCTAATAGGATGATATAAAATGTTTTCAAATTTTATGTCTTCCAAGAAAATAATTTACAAAATATTCAAAAACACATGAAATTCAATAGTTCAAAATTATCCAATTACTAAATGGAGGAAAAAAGTCAACCGTAAGCCAAACCCAACCCAATCATTTCTATACAGAAAACATAAAAAACATAAAAACAAAAAAAAAAAAATCAAAGATAAGTTTTTCAATATGATTCAAAGTACAAATAAAATCTATAATATGGGAGATAGCCTTTAACACCTTGCTAGGCTTACTGTATTAATTATCAAATGAAGGATACATTTACTGGAGCTTGTGCTTTCAGGGAGGTAAGTCCATGCTCACCAGGCAATAGGAATTTGAGTAGAGCACTGTCATGTCAAAGGTATGTGAAAGAGGAAGCTGCTCTTTTCAGAGTGGACAGGAAGCACAGACTGGAAGCAGAGAATACTAACATGAATGGTGAGGGCAAGGACAAAACTGTAGTAATCCACTTTCAATCCAGTTCCACCCTCCAGAGTTCTAGCATCCTCCAATAACTTATTTAAAGTTGGGGCCAATCATGTATTAAATTTCCCCAAGGCTAGAGCTCTCATGGTGTAATGCTTTCTGTGAACTATCTTATAAACATGCCCAGAGACCTACTTCACTTATCTCCAAGGCTTTTTTAATTCAGTCAAGGCAAAAATTAAGATTCATCGTCACAACATCAAAAAATAAAAAAACACCAAGTGTAGGCAAGATTGTAGAATGAGTTGAAATGTTATGCTGTCAGTAGCAATATAAATGATACTATACAAAATAGTATTGTGTTTTCTTAACATTTAAAATTACAACTACTATTTGAATGGAGAACTCTACTCCTTAGAAAAAAGAAAAAAGAAATCAGGACCTTGAAGAGATATTTGAACTTACATATACATTGCAACATTAATCATAATAGTTAGGAGGAGAATGAAACTTACATTTTCATTGATGGATGGATGGATCAAGAAAATTGAACATCATTCAAGCAGAAAAGAGGAAATCTTGTAATATACTGTAGAATAGATGAATCTTGAAGATAGTTATCAATGTAAAAGAGTACCGTCAAAGAAGGATAGAACTGTCTGCATCTACTTCTAGGAGTAGAGTATCTAAAATATCAAGTTCCTAAAAACAGAAAGTAGAATGCAACTTACAGAGTTTGAAGAAAGAGGAAAATAATATGTGATATCCAATGATTCATAGATATTCAGTACACACACACATACTTGACATATTTTAAATAGTACCCTTATAATTTATAAAACTGTGTTACAATTTATACACACATTGATTTCTGAGAAAACCAAGCCAATGCAGACAGAATGCACATACGCCTTATCTCTATCGAGAATGTTAATATGAGAATTTAAATTTCAGAAGACATAAGATACTTTATAATTTATCATCTCTTTTAATTTGAATCTTTCTATAGGATTACTTAAAGCAATCATATATAGGAATATATAAGAATATATAACATAATACATAAATTAATTAAGATTTAATCACATCAGTAAATCCCTTTGCACCAGTTAAAAAATATTTGACCCCTGTATAAATCTCTTTGCATGCTGACAAGATGAATCAATCTTGGACTTCTAGGTGACCTTGAATATAGACTTTAGTTCTCAGAGTCACATAAAGAGAAATAGAACAACTGTGGGCCTAATATCTTGAGAAATATAGCAAAGACCCTAAACTGAAACATATAGACTTCTCATTTGAGATATAAAAACGGATATGACATTAATGGTAAAACTGATGTAAATGCTAATTAAATTATTTGGTGGTACATGTTGAAATGCTGAGAATAAGAGTATGTGACAAGAAGTTGTCAAAGGCATAGTATTTGAATGATGCCTAGTTACTTATTACTATATACAGCACTTGCTGTACTCTCACACTTCATCAGAAAAGCTTCTTGCAGTAGATCACAATTAAGCCAGAGATCCACAGATGGTCAACACATAGAGAATAAGAGGCTGCCAAATGCTCATTCCTAAATGGAATGCTTGTTCTTCTAAGGATCAAGAATCATCACAGAAGATGGGCCAAAAAGATTAGGTTGACTACAAAGAATCAGTGGTTCCCAATAAAATGGGGGCAGTTGCACATATGAAATCACAGTGATTCTGACAGCATGGACAAGACCTTTAAAAGCTCAAATCTGCGAAAAGTGAGGATGTTGGGCATGGTGGCGCACGCCTTTAATCCCAGCACTCGGGAGGCAGAGGCAGGTGGATCGCTGTGAGTTCGAGGCCAGCCTGGTCTACAAAGCAAGTCCAGGACAGCCAAGGCTACATAGAGAAACCTTAATAAAGAGATTGGAAACACCTCATACAAGGAATTTAACAGCCTATCTGGAAACCCTATGGGAAAAAAATAAGCAGACACACCCAAAAGGAGCAGAGAGCTGGAAATAAACAAATTCAGTGAGGAAATAAATAAATTAGAAATATAGAGAACAAATCAAAGAATCAACAAAACCAAGAGCTGGTTCTTTGAAGAAATCAGCAAGTAGACAAATTCTTAGCCACTCTAACTAAAAGGCAGAGAGAGAATATCCAAATCAACAAAATCAGAAATGAAATGGAGACATGAAAACAGACAGGAAATCCAAAGAATCATTAGGGTTCACTTCAAAAGCCTATATACCACAAAATTTGAAAATTTACATGAAATGGATAGTCTTATGATAGATTCCACTTTCCAAATTCGAATCAAGAGCAAGTAAGCAAATTAAATATTCCTATATCTCCTGTGAAAATAGAAGCAGTCATCAAATTCTCCCAACCAAAAAGTGCTCAGGGCCAAATAACTTCAGCCCAAAATTCCACCAGACCTTCAAGAAGAACAAACACCAATACTCTTCAAATTATTCTGCAACAATCATCTTGATACTTAAACCACATAAAGACCAAGCAAAGAAAGATTATTTCAAACCAATTATCTTATGAACATTGATACAAAACTACTCAATAAAATATTCACAAACCAAATTCAAGAACACATCAAAAATGTCATTTGCCATGACCAAGTAGGCTTCATCCTAGGATTCAAGTGTGGTTCAATATACTAAGATCCATCAATTTAATTCACTATATAAACAAACAGAAAGACAAATTATATGATCATCTCTTTAGATGCTAAAAAGCATTTGACAAAAATCCAACCCCGGTTCATGTTTAAAGTCTTGGAGAGATCAGAGATACAAGGCACAGACCTAAACATAAAGGCTGTATACAATATCAAATTAAATGGACAAATATACAAAGAAATTCCATTAAAATCAGTGACTAGACAAGACTCGATACTCTCTCCATATCTCTTCAATATAGTACTTGAAATTCTAGCAAGAGCAAAAAGACAACAAAAAACCAACAAGGGAATCCATATAGGAAAGGAAGAAGCCAAAGTATCACTATTTGTACATGACATGACAGTGTACATAAGTGACCTCCAAAATCTACCAGATAACTTCTACAACTGATATACAGCTTCAGCAAATTGGCTGGATACAAGATTAATTTAAAAAATCAGTAGAACTCCTGTACACAAATGACAAATGGGCTGAAAATAAATTAGAGAAACTGCACTCTTCAAAATAGCCACAAATAATATAAACTATCTTGGTATAACTCTAACCAAGCAAGTGAAAGATTTGTATGAAAAATCTTCAAGTCTCTGAAAAAAGAAACTGAGGTAGATATCAGGAATTGGAAAGATCTCCCATTCTCATGGATCAGGAAGGTCAACATAGTAAAAATGACCATCTTACCAAAAGCAATCTACAGATTCAATGCACTACTCATCAAAATACCAAACACAATCCTTTTTTATTAAATACTTTTTTATTTTTTACATATGCATTTATTTTATTAGTATACATATATACAATAAACTATAACAAGAAGAACCGTGACACAATCAGCAATTATATAAATGTTACATTCTTAGTGTTTTGGCTATTTGTCTTTGACAGCCTGGATGAAAACATCTCTCCTATATTGGTGCATCTAAAATTCTGATGTGAATCAATCTCCATCACATCTTGTCTTTATCAACTTAAAACATCTATCTAGACCTAAAAACATCTTACCCCTAGACAATTAAGCTTCATCGTAAAACTAAGCTACCTGGTCTTCAACTCCATCAGAGACTTGAGAAGGAATAAAATTGATTACTTTTGCATGCTGGCAGTGCAGGCTAGTAGCTTTCTAGATGAGAAGATGACAGAGACAGTTTACTACCTGAATAGTTACCCAAAACTCTCTATAATGTTGGAGCATCTTCTCCAGCCTTCTGTCCCAATATATCTGACAGACATATTTGTGACTGGGACTATTGAGGACTTGCTTATCTTGACTTGGCAGAGTTTGGCTGTCAACTCTGCCTGCTTCCAAGCTTGCGCTTTTTAAGGCAGAATTCTGTCTGTGGTAGAAATGAAGACATTTTCCCCAGTGGCTTGTTTGGCACATTTGAAGTCACCTCCATAAGGAGGTTCTTTGATGCTCATCATCCTCTTTCAGCAAGGCTAGGTGTTGCCAGGAGTCAACCTGTCTCTTCAGTGAATCTTTAAAATAATGAAAACATTTTAAAATGCCATATCCTGTATGTCTCTGAGGCTTATGAAGACCTTATCTAACTATTTTACTTTATATTTCTATAGTGTCATATCTATCTCTTGCATCTAAGATGTTTATTCTTGTGATAAAAACAGACTAGTAATTGATATGACCATGATTTGGTCAACTAACAAATAACTCGTATAACTTACTTATCCTAAATAACCTGCAATAGCACCGTCAAAGTATTGGAAGTAAATCGTATATTGTAATTGAGTTATATGGGTGCAACGCCTTTCCAGACATTGAAAGATCAATTTTTGACTTCATATGAAAAAAAAAAAAAAAAAAAAAACCCTAAAGTAGCAAAAACAATCCTGCACAACAAAAGATCTGGAAGAATCTCTGTCCCTGATCTCAAGTTGTGCTACCTTACGACCCAGCTATACCACTCCTGTGCATATACCTGAAAGATGCTCCACAATACAATGAGGACATTTGCTTAACTATGTTCATTGCAGCTTATTCATAATAGCCAGAATCTGGAAAAAACCCTAGATGTCTCTCAACAGAATAATGGATAAAGAAACTGTGGTACATTTACACAGTGGAATATTACTCAGCCATTCAAAACAAGAAAATCTTGAAAATTTCAGGCAAATGAATGAAAATCCTGAGTGCGGTAACCCAGACCCAGAAAGACACATACAATACATACTCACTTATAAGTACAAATTAGCCCAACATAGATGTTATCATAGAGACTCCACCCTGTAGAGGATCATGACAGATGCTGACACTTGCAGCTAGACTCTGGCCAAAGCCCTGAGAGTTCTTTGGAAGAATAGCAGAATGGAAGTACCCAGAGGTTTCAGGAACCCCACAAGGAAGCCATCAAGATTGGTGGATCTGGACGCAGGGGGTCTGTGTAAACTATTGCACCAACCAAGGACAATGCATGCAGAGAACCTAGACCCCTGTTCAGAGCCAATGGACAGCTCATTCTCCATTGTTGTGTGGGCAGTGGAGTCTGTCTCTCACATGAACTCTGGTGCTCCTGATTTGATCACCTCTCCTTTGCAGGAAGACCATTCAGGCTCACAGAGGAAAGAGATGCAGTCTCTCTGGATGAGACATGATAGCCTGTGGTTAGATGGTAGAGAAAAAGCTCCCCCCTCAGGCCTAGGGGAGGTAAATAGTTAAGAAGAGTGAGGGAGGGTGGGAAAGGGAAGATACAATCAAGGGGATAACAATCAGGATGAAATATGAATAAATTATCATAAATAACTGTTTTAGAACATGCTTATACTACCTAGAACTACTTTTTAAAATGGCATAACTTGGATATTCTGTCATTTGACCAACTCCATCTAAGCGTAAATGTGCAAAAGGGCTTATATATATTCAGAGTAAGCCATAGGCAACATGTTCCTTCCTTAATTTTCTAAAATGAGGCTTAAGGACATTGACATCAAGGTAAGGGAAGGAAACATGAAGGAATGAGGCCCTAATTACTATGTCGGCATATTTTTCTGACAGCAGGGGGAAGCCTTTTACAGATAAGTTACAAAGAAAGGCAAATAAAAAAATTTTATAAAAGAAATTTACCACATTCGGCACAATATCTTTAATTCACTGCCATCATTTTCCATCATCCTCAGGGTGTACCTGACCATCCCCACTACTATCTGCTTCCCAGATCATTTCATCAACCTTTTCATGTGTTAGCATCTTTCCAAGTCTTGTCATCACATGGTGAAGCTCTGCGGTTGTAATATAGCCATTGCCATACTTAGTAAACACACACGTGCTTCTCTCATCCTTTGTTACTGTCTGTATCTTTCACTTTTCTTGTCATCATTATCAGAGTTTCAGGGAAGTCAATTGTGCCATTATCACCTCCATCTACTTTCTTCATCATCACGTGTAGCTCTGCTTCCCTGAAGTTCTTCCCTGGAGACATCATCACAGATCCCAGTTGTTATAGTCCCATCACCATCCTTGTCAAATAGGGAAAAAGAGTCTTTGAATTCTGCAATTTCCTCTTCAGTCATGTTGTCAGCCACGCTGCAAGAGCTACCTGTTTCTGTGATGTGATCACACAACCACTGAACTCACTTGCTCCACTTGGACACAGGATCACTGATATTATATGTGAATTTGACCACTCTCCTCATGTCAGGATGCAGTAAGAAGGTCTGTTGTTGAATCAGGAAAAAGGTTTGCAGAATACATTCGGTGTACTGGTTGGTGCTTTGATCGTTCTAAGTTTCAGAATATGAGAAATATTTGCTGTTTTTTAATGTTATATATTTTGTTGTAATATGTCATTTCATTAGGCAAATGAAATAAGAACGTTGCTTGCCATTAACTGGGTTCACTGGCTGAGATAGTGATGGAAACTTCCCTTGACCTATGCCATCCTTGTCCCCACACAAGACATTCAACCTGTGCCTACTCTCTGTGCATGTGTGTATGTGTGTGTGTGTGTGTGTGTGTGTGTGTGTGTGTGTGCGCGCGCGCATGCGCACATGAACACACGCACACAGATATCTTGTCAAAACACATCTTCTGAAAGGAGACTGGGATTAAATATTAGTTGGATTTCTTTTTATCATCGTTCTATAGATCAACCAAAATATCTCTGAACTTCAACTGACTCTCAATTATCCCATCAGAAAATAGTGATATTAGTAATTCTCTCAAAATTATTGTGAGCTGTGGACAGTATATGGATATTGCCCTTGGCATATAGAAGAAGGGAGCATGGAGTCATAACTGCAATTACCTTCTCATTTATTTCTTGTTCATGAGCATAGAAAAACCAGACATTCTCAACTACATATCCCTTTGGCTTTAGTGGTGTTTGGGTGCCAGGTATAAATAAAAGTATACTTAAGCTTTCTAGGACCCTCTGGATCCTTCTACTTTGCTATTCTCCCATGCTTCTCTCATCTAGAGTCCTCACCTAGGATGTCCTCCCCTCTGTCCCAGTTTCCTGGTAAGTGGAGACTTTCATGGGACTTGCCCCTTAGGCTAGTATGCAGATATAAGTGAGTATATACCATTTGACTCTTTCTGCTTCTGGGTTAACTCACTCATTATGATCATTTCTAGCTCAATCCATTTGTCCACAAATTTCGGGAATTCCTTGTTTTTAATAGCTGAGTAGTATTCCATAGTGTAATGTACCACTGTTTCCATGATCTGGCTATTATGAATAAGGCTGCTATGAACATGGTTGAGCAAATTTTCTTGTTGTTGTGCTGGACCATCTTTAAATCAAATTCTTTGATGGCCTTTGAATGAGCATTTAATTTATATACTATCATAGTTTTTCTGCTTTAAGTACATACTTACCTCTATGAATTGCCATTAAATTTTAATTGATCTCTAGAGTAAGTCATAAGAGATGCTTTTTTGTACATGTAGTGTATAGCATTTCTGTCTTGTGTGATGGATTCAAGCAGGACACTTTGTTTTCAAGAATGTAGCTCCTCTAAAAATATTGTGGATATTAAGTTGTCTACAGCTATAAATGTATAAATTCCACAGATATTCTCTCCATGTTTTCTTTTTAAAAAAACTTCTTATAATATGGATAAGTTGAACTTCCCATATTGCACCCAGTGAGGGTGACATAGTAAAATAGCACATACCTGCATTTCATTTATGCTTGCTTGAATTATCCATTGGATATCTGATAGTTACAAGAAGAAAATAGACAACATTTATATGTTGGCTTCTATCCAAAGATATAACAGGATTTGTGTCATTTTTTCCAGTGAATGTCCATTTTATTTTCCTTTCTGGGGAAACTGGCTGTGTGGTCCTGGCTATTTTAGTATTATCCAAAGCCATGTTACGAAGTAAGGCAAATAGGCATGTTGGTGGAATGAACTTATGGAGGCATTTCAGATTGGCAGCTGTAATTACTTAGTGAAAATTTACTCGGGATACTTGCTATTGATGCATTGCTCGTGCTAAAGATCTTTAATTATCCAGAGTAACTGGCTTGTGGTTTCACATCTCAGAGGACAGAAAGCAGTTCCTAGAGCTAGGCATTCTAAACACCATGACGTTCTGAAGAATTCTTTCTGATCAAAGGAAACCACGGTGGCTTCTCCTCTGAGAGGTCAGTGGCAATCATGCTCAGTTAGTAGGGCAGAAGGCCTCAAGTGTCTCACAAGGGCAGCTAAATTTTCTTTCTCAAATGGGATGTGTAACAAAGGAAAGAAAATGGACTTTGAAAGAGGACAGATTGGTGAAATGCTACTCTGTCGCTTATTACCTTGGATTTGCTTCAAATGTTTGATTTATAATATCTGATTATTTAATTGGCAAGTGTAAGCTATCTCAAAGTATAATTAAGGACTTTAAATAATATAGCATGTTTAAACTGTAGCACAGTGCTTGTCAGGCAAGCATCCCAATCAGTGCCTGTATGGAAGGTGTGCCAGCATTTTATGGGTATACTCTGCATCAAACAGAATTTGAATATCCCTTAACCTGTACCCATGGTGTTGGAGGTATTTGGGATTTGGCATTTTTATATTTACAATATTTGACTATAAACAATAAAGGAAATTGGGAGTGTGGCCAAAGTTGAAACATAAAATTTATTTATTAATCATGTTTAATTTATGTTCATAAAACAAATGTCATTGTATACTTCTGTGCTGTATGTTGGCCTTTTGAATGTGACCCATCCCATGTGGCAATGTGTGGCATCTTCTATTTGTGAGGTTTTGGCAGAGCTCAGGAAACTTTATTATTTTCAAAGTAAGTATGTTTAATGTGCATCACATGGAAGATGTGAGGAGTGTTATCCATTTGTGATGCCCACCAGGCAAGTTTGAGAGGAATTACAGGCTGGATAGGGTAAAGGTTGTTCCTGATTTTACTGTCTCCTTGATTCCTCTTCTTTAGCAAATTTTTTGAAGTCAAGTAATTAGAAGCTTCATCAGGAGTGGGAAGAGGTTGAATTTTTTTCTTGCTAAATCCCTGGGCTTGGGAAACAAATGTGTAAAAATTGCTCAGATTTGGACTGTTTTCTGTGTTCAAACAAAGTGAATGAGTCTGTGCCCTCACATTTGCATGCTTATTGACTTCTTATGTCAGGTATTCTGCTGGCAACTGGTGGGCAAAACCATATGATACCTTTCTCAGTGTGATGGATTCAGCGTCTACACGCTTTTGAGGCTGCCACGTGGCAAATTACTCATTTTTCAAAATTATATTCTAATAAATTCTTTCTGCCAAGAGTCTTATATCCTCTGATTGGCACATTTGTCTTAAACCTTTTCTGGCACAAATGGCTGCATAGGCCTCCTGAATCCTCCACTGTGTCAGTTCATTTCCATGTCCTACAGTGACAGTGAACAGAGAGCTACATTGCACTATCCACTTCCCTGGCATTTCATTTACTTTAGTTATGTTCTAGGGTTCTTGTCATTCCTAGTATTAGCTCCCTTTATACTTTGTTCTTAGCCTTTGACCCACTTTTAACTCATATATATTACAAAAGTTCATGAAACACATTTCTAATGGGTGCAGATATCACACAAAAGAAACATAACAACATGAGATGTTAGACTGGAATCTGCTATTAATGTTAATTGTGCCCCTTGGCTATTCTATAAAGGATATAAAGTCATGGTCATTTAAGGTGACATTTCATAGGCTTGAGCAGACAACAGACATGTGACGATGGAACAACATACAGTTAGCAATGTATAACTTCATTTCAAATAATTATTCATGAAATCAAAATTGACACAACTGCCTGCTCTTTTGCACACAAACTTAGCATCTCCTAGATCCAGGGGAATTAAGCTCATCTTCAGACTATGGGAATCTGAAGCAGGTGTTTCCGGAAAAGATAAGTCCCGGAGGGAGGTTTCATCTTCTCGGATTCCTTTCCTCCTAGGCTGAATTATGTGAATAGTTGCCTATGCGCTAATAGCAAGGCATGCTAGACCCCCTCCCCCTGATTTGCTCCAGGAGTCTAATTAATTGGATGTGATTGCAGAAGCAATTACCCTGTGTTTTCCTGTGCTTAGGTTGATCAGAGCTGGAGGCTGTGTTGAGTAATAGCTTTCCTGTACTGTAAGACCTTTAGAACTAACCCATGCAAAACAAAATAGAAAACATGGAGGTCACCAACTCTATTAACTTTCCATTACTATGACAAAATGCCTGAGACAAATTCAAAACTGTTTATTTTGTTGCGTGATGGTAAAGGTTTCCACTGAGGACACCTTCTCCTTGTTGCTATGGGACTCTACTGAGGTGCTGCAGCAGTAGTGATCCTGTATGGTAGATGAAGTCTGTTCATATCCTGGCTTCCTGAAAACAGAGTCAAAAAAAGTCTAAAGTCTTAGTATATTATTCAAGGGGACTCTCTCTAGTGATTTAGCTTCTTTCCCATAGGCCTTAATTCCTATAGTCAGCCTCGCTCCAAGCTTTTAGCCCACAAGCTTTTGGTCTGCACTGCATATCCCATTTGTATGAGTGGCGTGGGACATGTTCGGTGTATTTCATACGCAATTGGTTCAGAGACATTCCTGGAGTTGTGCTTAGTGAAATAGGACAACGTTTCCTTGCAGCAGCAATGGTGAGTACTAAAGAAGCGGACATTCAAGTGTCCTCTGCAGCCATTCAAGACATAGTGTCATCTCTGTCATAGGTGTCTTCTAGTTACATGGTAGATAGTTAAAATTGTTAACATTGCTTTAGGGAAAAAAGGCCATGAAAGTCGGTAATAGAAATAAGTATGATAAAATCAAGGCGGAATATCATAAAAGCTGTAAAGGTGATGGGAACAGGCTTGGACTGTTGTACAGAGGATCTTCCAGAGCCTGCAATGTACAAAACACCATGAAGGTGTGGTCATATGCCATTCTGACCCATGGGCTTATTCTTTCATTACATAGTGAGAACAATTTAATAGGTAGTGTTGTTGATTTAGTTCCTGGTACTGTCTCTATGGCCTGGAAATAAAACTGCACCCTCCAGATTTGAAGGCTTGTTTCCTTGGGATACTCTGCAGTCTGAGACAACTCAGCATTGGCCACTGTGAATCAGGAGGCCCTGAGTCTGTAGTCATTGAGAGGTGGTTTTTTACACCTACCTGTATTCCACAGCATTAAATAGGAACTTGTTTTCTCTTCCCCAGGAGGATGCTTTCCAAGTCCTTCGGTGCAGTAATACTGGAATGAAATAAATATGCACATTCATTTATGACAGTATTTGAATCTTAGCTTTGAAGGCAGAGATTCTACACAGCTCATGATTGAATAGACAGGAATGTGATAAATTATGACTTCTGTCTTCCCAAAGGGTTGACTGTTGAATCCAGGGCCATCAATCGTTTCTCTGTTTTGATTCATTTTCTTCCCTCCACTTATTCAATTATCTAGTATTTATAAATGTTGATGAATTATTAAGGACCAGTTTGCTTTTCTTGAAGGTCTGTTATGGATAGTTTTGGAAAATTACAAATTGATTACTGAGTAAGTTTCTATTTTTTTGCAAATGTATGTAAAAGTTTATTCATATTTTCTTAAAGGCTGCCAAATACAAATAGTCAAAACACTATGAATGTAATATATATATATGTGTGTATATATATATATATATATATATATATATATATTTCCTGATTGTTTCATGGTTCTTGCTGTATGTAGCTTATTGCATATATGTGTAATAATATAAATGCATATGTAAAATATTTAATAAAAGATTGTAAAAATATGTTTATTCATGCCTATATTTTAGAAAACAATTGTTCATGCATAAGGACACTATTTCCCTCCTTTTAAATAAGTTAAATAGATCTAATGAAACATGAACAAATCAGTAATTATCAACCAGTCTATCTAGATTATCTTTTAATTTTTCTTTTATTGAAAATAGATTGTTTTCTCACATAATATATACTGATTATTGTTTCCCCTCCCTCCACTCCTTTCAGTTTCTCCTCACCTCCGTTCCCATCTAGACCACCACTTCCTTTGTCTCTCATTAAAGAACTTTATAAAAATAACTTCAACACTGATCCATGAATATAGAAAAATGTCATGAGGTCATTTTATCACTACATTTTGTTTGTGTGTGTGTGTGTGTGTGTGTGTGTGTGTGTGTGTGTGTGACTGTGCATGCACATGCACAGATGCATCTTTTAGAATAGCAGGATATAGACTCTGAATCTTGGTCACCAAACAGTGTTTAGGATAGGTTCCATCTAATGAAATCTGTGCCCTTTGCAACTGCTTGATCCTTCTGTTAGACCCTAAGTTATGGAACCCACAGATAGTAATTGGCTTTTAAATACTGTCCCACCTCATGTTCTCCTTTCCACTTCAGCAGTGTATCCAATATTTGTTATTTTACTTCGTTCCCAATAAAGCTGCTTTGTGGTTTAGTTTTTTCAGTGTTTATCTTTCCAGTTCTTTGAGCATGATCCCATGATCTTGGAATCACCCAATCCAGTCAACCAGTTCTACGAACAACCTCAAAACCCACGTCCTAATGAAAGTGAATCCTTCCAGAAACACTGCTTTCCCATTTACACTATTCCTGTGTCTTTATTATAGACTATAACAACTGTGGTCAATTGTGCTTCTCTGTGATATTTCTCCTTATTACTTTGTGCTTATGTTTACTATTTTTCCAAGTACTGTTAGTACCCGATGGAAAAAGTTTGAAGAAAGGGTCTGTTGGAGCACACCTCATGCTTACTCCTCCCTCTATGCTGACTTTGTGTAATTAGGCCCATATTTGAAGAAAGTTAATGAAAGGTTGAGAGTAAGTTAAAATAAGGCACCTTTATATTTGTATCCTGATGCATAATGCTTGATGAAGAGAGATAGTGTTGGATTTCAGGCTCCATTGTTTTGCTTTGGTAGGGTACTCTAGTTCACCATACAACTAGCATAGTCATGAATAAGGACCTGAGGCTTTGGAAGTCAATTCACTCTTCGAATAAAGCCGGAGGATGGTTACATCTCACTGGCTTTCTGCTTTTAGAACAGAGAAAGTACACCTCACTCAGTGCTGAGTGAGACAGGCAGGTTGTCAACCTTAGAAACTAGGTAGTTGTTCCAATGATGTATATTATATACAATTCATATTGCATGAGTGTAAGCATAGAAGATACAATTCAAGTGATATTTAATACTTGTTTTTTCTATATTTATTGCAGTGATAAAACTTCTATCAGGACTTTTTCTTTTGGCAATATTCACTGAGTTGTTTGCACAATCCTTGTTAATTGATATTTCAGGTCATTCTGAACTATTTCCTCCACATAGAAGTCTTGGAATTGGTAATCTGGTGCTCCTATAATTTTTGGTCCTTCTAATATTATGGCTCCATAATAGTAAACTTTGTGAATGATTGAATATTTACTTCAAACTTTGTGAACGTGAGCATAACTATATGTGTGTACGTACATATTCATATGTATATGCAAATGTATACAGATATGCCTATATATGTGTGTATATATATGGTATTATAATCTTTTTTAACTACAAATCTTGGGTTCTTAATAATTTACCAATGGACTTCAAGAGAAGAATGAGAAGATTCACACCACACCCTCCTACATCTTGGAGTTTTCCTAAGACTTCCAAGTAATCTGGTGACAACACCAGTCTCAACCATTTCCCAGCTGTCTAGCAGTACCAATAGTTTTCCTTGTGAGTCACTGTCACTTTAGTCTCTAGAGGAAAGTAACAAGGGAAGTGTTGTGTCTTCAAAGGTTGTAAGGTTGCCACATTCTCAGCATAGCTTTGGTGACATTAGTCTACAGAAAATCTAGTTCAGTTGTAGGTGGGACGGAATATAGGATGCAACTGTCTGCTTTGCAGTTTGTGACTGTCCACACCAAGACTTTGGAAAAAGGGCGCACCAAAGAATTCCTGCTTAACATGCTCCAGAGAACTTCACAGAGGGCTTGTGAATACAAAAGGTCTGGGAAATTTGGGGTGTAATTTCTCATATTAAAAAGAAAAAAGAGAGAACACGCCTTCACGCGAATTGCTCAATAATTAAAGCCAAATGAGAATTTCATTCATGCATTGAAAAAAATATTTGTTAATTGTCCGCTTTGTGCCAGGCCCTCAATTAGACCCAGAGATGAGGACATGCACACACACTCTCTTCTCATATGGCTGAATATGTAGTAGAAGAAATGCGGGCTTCACAGTTGTCAGAGAGAGAGAAAAGGGAAGCTGTTAAAAAGGCCACAGGCTGGAAGACCACGATCGTACAGAATGAAGCAAAGGAGCACAGCCTGGGATTGGGGGACCGATAGTGTCTTGAGGGAGGGAGTCAGGGTGTCAGTATAGCTGAAAATGAGTGTGCAAAGGCTGTGTTGTGAGGCTGGGCTAAGGCTAGTGTCTGTCTGGTGTGGCCTGGAGGAGATACAGAACTTTGTCATTTGTAAATGAGAACCATTCTCCAGCTATTTCCTGTAATTATCCACCAGCTTTGGGACTTGCTTTGGGACTTCATTCAAACAAGCTGCTTCAGGGATGTCAGTGCTCACCATCTCTCTCTTTTCCACCCTGACAGCACCTCTCTAGCAAACAAGAGAATGGCAGGTGAGCACCTTCAAACCCAGCTGATGTCCTTCCTTGCATCACTTTTTGGTTATTCTGTATGCAGCTTTGTCTACATGGGACATGAAAAGCATCATTTGCTTTCCTGGACATCTGGACATGGCTCTCCTTGCGCCAGTTACTGTTTTACTGCTCTTTTGAGACAGCAAACTGTATCCAGATTTGACTCCATCATAGCAATGTGCTGAAGTCTCCCTCTGAGGAACTGTGGAGACCCTAGCCAGGCCACAATCCAGAGCAGCTGCCCAGGGAGCCTAAGCATGAGTGACATAAAGAATCTGCTAGACTTCAGTCAATGTTTGAAAAAAGTATCTAAGTGCATGGCCAGCTAGATAGCACATTAACATCTGGGTGGATGGGTGCAGCTGTGGGCTTTAGGATCACCACTTCATCATAGACCAATATTTCACTTATGAACATACACTGAACAGGCATGCTTATCTCTGACCTTGGTTCAGTTTATAAAAACAGACCTGTGTGATCACTCAAAACTGTTTTTATTGGTAAAATGATCATTTCACCATTCCCAGAGCCTCACGGACTCTATTTCTAAGCCTGAATTGAAAATGTAGCAGGGTACTTTTTAAAATCCCAGGGAGAAGACAGAATGGAAAAGATCTGATTACAATCTCTTTTCTCTCAAAGAATAAGGCAATTTATTTTTAAAGAAAGCAATACTTTCGTTAATAAATATTTATATTCGTGGAAGTGCTGCCTAGATAGTTTCAACATAGAGTTTAGTTGGATTTTGGTGAGGAGTGTTTCAGACTTTACTCAGAGTGAATTTGCTCCAAAAATTTCAGCATCTTGACGTAGGTAAATTCTACATTAGCAAATTAATGGAAAGGACATCAGTCTCTCAATAAAGTGACCGCTCACCTATTAACACAGACTTCAGCATGTGGAAACTTGATTATATGATTTTTTTTTCACCCAGATTCATTCTTTGCTGTAGGTGGCACTACGCTATGTAAAGTTGACTGGTCTAAGGTATAACAAGGACCTCATTTGTTGTCATCAGTCATATTTTAAAGTGGACAGGACTGGAGTAGATGACAAGCAAGAAGGAGGCGGAGGAGATGGAGGAGGAGGAGGTGGAGGAGGAGGAGGTGGTGGTGAAAGGCACTGATGTCTTCTGTGACCTTAGCCATGTCCCTAAGGGCACAGCTACTAGGATGTGACATAAGCTCAACTTGGTTTTCTCCAGATTTTGAGGTAAGCAGCTGGCAGTGGTCCATGTTTTATTGTTACTCTATCATAGGTCTCCCTGTGTGTCTATCTATTTTAGATTATCTCTTAGATTTTTAGATTATCTGTAGAGGTATTTTAATACAGCAGCATGGCTGCTCTGGCAAGGGATCACATATAAAGTCCTTCTAAGCCTATGTGATCCCACTGAAATATAGACATGTCCTGAATTACAGTATGATCTGGCTGGAATACAGACACATCCTTAGTATACACCTTTAATCCCAAACAGTGTACGTGAGGTTAGTTTGTGGAGGAAACAGCCATGTTTGAAAATGGTGTCTAATTAGGAGGGGGACAAAGTGACAAGTCAGAGAAAGCTTTGACAGAATAGGATATGCCCAACTCTCACCAGAACAGAAATAGCAGTGTAGAGAGAGGAGGAGGAAGCAGTATTACAGAGCCAGCTTGTATAAAGAAAAAGGTAGACACAGATGATGACAGAAGAACCAGATGAAGCCAGAAGATTAGAACAAATTTCTAGAGTTAGTATGAGGCCAATCAGAGCAATTCAGTCAGAAACTGAGAGAAGCCAGTTTGAATTAGTCAGCTTGGAGAGGAGTTTGAGCCAGAAGAGCTGAGTTGACACAACCAGCCGAAATCCATAAAGAACTAGAAAGAGTGAGCATGTTCAGTAGTAAGCCTACAATTTTCTAAGTAGATCAATCTATTTTATATCATGTGGTGTGTGTGTGTGTGTGTGTGTGTGTGTGTGTGTGTGTGTGTGTGTGTGTGTAGAGGCCATAGTTTGACATCAAGTGTCGTCTTCAATTTTTTTTCCCACCATAGTTTTTGAGATAAGGTCCTTCACTTGACTCCATTCAGCTAGCCAGGTCAGTGAACTTCAACAGTCTCCACTCCATACCTACCCAGCAGTGAAGATAAAATTGTGTACCAACACACACAGCTTTTGCACTGGTGCTAAGGAGTCTAAACTGAAATCTGTGATAAACACTTAATTGAGCCATCTCTTTAGCATCCATTATTGCTTCTGGACATCACTTCTTTTTGGTCATATTCCATTTCTTAGCTATTGTAAATGTAACTTTTATTCTCCTGATGTAATTATCATCTCAGAGGCTTACTGCCTTCATCTGCTAACCTAGTCCTAGTCCTGGGATCTTCTAGACTCTGTACAATCTAACCTAGGCCTAGAAAGTTTTCAGCCTCTGAGATCTACTGCACAATAGGGTCACCCTTTTTTAATCTCTTTCTGAACTCTGACTGGCTGGTTTAACTCTCATCTTCAAGCTGACTGATTCAATCTGGTTTCTCTCAGTCTTGCACTGAATTGCTTTGCTTGGTCTCAAATAACTCTGGCAATCTACTCTAATCTTCTGTATCCTTCTCTTTTCTGGCTTGTTCTGTCTTCGCCTCTGTCTTGTATGTTCTGTCTTCAACCTGTCTCTATAAATTCTCCAAGTAAAATTGCCTCCTCTTTTCATGATCTGAACTGCTACCAATTTAATTGCCACAAACTCAATTCTACTGAACTGAACTGACTGAACTGATGAATAAAACTCAGAGATCTGCTTGCCTCTGTCTCCTGGGATTAAAGGCATGTCTGTATTCCAGCTGGATCACAAGAACTAGAAAGTCTTTAGATGTGATCTTCTGCCAGAGCAGCTATGTTCTGAATTAAAATTCTTCTACAAGCTATACTACTGTATACCCAATATTTTCTAATATTTTATAGTTACAAATCAGATTGAGTTGAAAATTCTGATTTTATACTGTAACTATTAGGCTTTTCATTTAAAATTTGGCATTACAATTAAATTTGAAAAAATAAAAGCTTATAATTCACATGTTAAAGTATTGAAAATTTTATCTGAAGGCTTTTTTTTTTTTTTCTGATTCTCTACATGTCTTACTTAGTGAATAAAGCATATACTTAGGCTACATCTTGCCACCTACTTAGGGTTCTGGAGTATAGAACATTTTGAAGTTGAATGGTGTGATGTTTTCTGAGACTGAAAAAAGGCAAAGCACAGGCCATGCTCTAGTTGGAAGCCTTTGGTTTATGTATGGGCATGGGCATCCGAAATGACAGGATGGGTGGAGACATGAAGAGGCAGTGACTACAGAGTGTCATGTTCCTAACAACAACAACAACAACAACAACAAGAATAACAAGAAAACTGTATAGTGTTCACATTCACATGCCACCCAATCTGGACTTGATGGGGTTTAAATTGAGGCATTCAGGTACAGGATGGAAGGCTGAGAGGGGCCGAAGTGGCATGTTCATTGCTTAGGGAACTTCAGCTCAGTCATGTCTAGCATTGTTCTCTCTGTGGTTTAACCCTTTCCAAAGCTCAGAAAGTTTCATACACGTTTCTGGATTTGAAGAAAATGAGCAAACCTCAAAAAAAAAAAAAAAAAAAAAAAAAAAAAAAAAAAAGTGCATATGCATGTGCAGGCACACAAAATGTGAGATGAACAAGAGTCTGCTTCTCAATTCTGTAACAAACAAAATCATCCAAGCTAAACAACATCAAGGAGAGCCATCCACAGAAACAAGTTTCATAGCAGACAATTTAAATTCGTTCTCAGCAAGTGTTTAAATAGAATGATATATCATTTTCTTAAGCTCTGGTCAGGTAAATAAAGCAGCTTTAAAGGGAGGAGTGTTGAATATTCGTCCTCTGGCACGCTTCCCCCAAGCTGTAGTGTGGGTGGAATGGTTTAAAACGGGATGCTTCTTTGCCCCATTTCCAACCCATTGCCCTTCAGGTTTGTTTCCTTGGATACTTTATATAAATCCAACTTGTCTTTCATACCATGAAGAATGATAGACTTGTTGATAATTCTATGATCTCACATTGGGGGCTTAAAGGCTTTGGTCAATCAATGACATTGAAACAAAACACTTTTTTTTTTTTTTTTATTTTTCTTATTGGCATGGAAACTCCATTCTCATGAAGACCCACATCCTTGCTCTTCAACGTCTAAAGCTTCTAAGCCTATTCTCTGAAGAGATAATAAGACACAATTAGCACAGACACACGGCTCTGGTTTAGAAACTGCTATAAAAAGAAAAATGATCCTTGTGATGATTTTTTTTTTTTTTGGTCTCATAATTGCTAGGCTACCACAAAGGTGCTATTTTGAAAATTGATTTAAAAGAAACCACTCAGATGGGCATAGTTTCATCTCTGATAGCCATAGTGCACATGAAAATGAAACTGCCTAGATTTTTGTGTAAGAGATAGAGCATGGTGGCAACCTTGCCTGTTAAAGTAAAATGCCACCTCTCTAACTTACCTGTTCTATGAATCTTGGCAGCTAAAGAACCTCTATAAAATGGAAGTAAAGATAATGTCTACCTGATCTGCCTGTGGTCAGCTATTATGTATCAGTATTTTGAAAGTTCTTTAATGCATGTAAGAGGTGTCACGAAGTTTTAGGTTCTGCTTTTAATAGACCAAAATGATTTGGGATATTTTCGTCATTCTAGACTTACCCATACTTTCGATCATCATTTAGCTGCACAAGGAGTAGAAGCGACACTTAGTGTCCTTAGCTCTTGAGGGTCAAGAGCTGGATTCATCATTTACCTCTGATGAGATTGTTTAACCCAGAGAGTCAATTTAGAAGACAAGTAGGAAATGAAAATTCGGTGTCAATCATTGCTGTCAGGTGACCCACTAAAATGCCTCATGTGATTTCACTGAGAGTGTTTGCAGAAATAAAATAAAAATGCCCAAGCCTTTAATTTGAATTATCTAATTAAAACACTTAAATCTTTGATGATTTTATAGTCGCCTTGCAAAGACCTAGTAAGCTCTGGGGCTGAGGAAGAGTGTGAAGCTCTCAAACAGGGTTAGCACGGTCTGGCCATTACCTTAATATTATCAACGTTTCTTTTGAAACTTGAAAGTTAAAATATCCTTCAAAACTCATTTCAGTTACCGTCTTTCCCTTACCTTTTGTAGTCATATTTCTCCCACTCCTCTGCTGGCATCAATGTAGCCTCATTAGGGATTGGGGTGCTCTGGGGCACTTCTGTGAGGGCTGAAAACTGTTCTAGGGAAGCTTAGTTTGTAGCTAGTGAAATTAACATCCATTCAGATTTTTGTGACAGCCTACAGATTTTCGAAGATTTTGGACAGGGTGTGAGATTCAGTGGATGATAAAAGGTTAAAATTTTTAGATTTCTATTCCTTATGTCCTCCGGTAACTAGCATTAAATGAAGGTAATTGCATATTTCAGGGATGGCTTCTAATGCATTTCAGACATCTGAATGACTGATAGAACACTGCAAATAATGATCCTTATGCCACAAATACAAATGGCTGAATGGGACACGTGAGTCAAATATTCATACACACAAGAGTCCCCTCTTCAAACTGCAGCTCTCCTGTTCCTGCCTCCCACTGTTCTCTCTCCCTCTTCCTCCCTCCCTTCTCTCCTTCTTTCTGTTTAGAAACCAATTTACTAGAAATGAAAACATCCACATTAGTATGATTGTACTTTTGCACATCTGGCATATTCCAATCTGATGGAAGTATGTAAATATATCATGCTTAATTAAAATTTTAGCATTCTTTCATTCGGAAATCTAATTCAAATATTCTGGGAGGGGATTCTCTTTTTGATTAATTTGTGGTAGTTGATACTACCAAATAAACATCAAGTACTCTATCCCAGCATTTTTTCCCTTAGCTTTCAGAATGTGCTTTTATGGTACCTATTATTTCCAGATGACAGGACATGGTGCTGAAAAGTATGGGAAAATATGGTTAGACTAATGGGTTTCCTGCCGATGAAGCCATTCTGAATCATTTACTGTGGCTTCTATATTATCTCACTGTTGATTAAAGCAGTGGCAAATTACAGTACTGGAATGTCTTTAGGAGAAATTATCTGATGAAGTAGTTCCTGAGGAGCTGGAGAAATGTGATATATCTGTGTTTAAGGTACATCACTTTCAAGCAATGCCTTTTGAGATGCAGTCATGAGCATGGATTTGAATGTCCAAACATCGGGTTGTTCTGTTCATGGCACATGTATGTCAAGATGCTATCTGACTGAATATTCATTTTTCACTCTTTAGATTTATAAATCTCTCCCATACCTTCAGAGACAAAGTTTCAAAACCAGAATACTTTGACTGGGTTTCTGCATACAGGAAATTTAAAATGGCTTTTTATAAAAGAAAAATGTCACAGGAGAATGGGGCGGGGCAGGCAATACATCAGAGTTGATTAATTATTGGAGTTAAAAATATATTTATTATAAATGGTAGTGGAGCGTGATTTAAAAATGCATTTTAAATGATGACTGCTTTATGATTTGGATGTCATTTGCTCAAACAGAGATCTTAATGTTGATTGATGGGCTCATAGATGTCTTCCTTGGGATTTGGCAGACAAAACTGATGTCTATGCATTAAATCAAATGCTTCCACATCCTTTCCTTCTATTATAGCACTCAAAGCATCATTCACAGTGATCGGCAAGTGTCATGTCCCAGGGTTGTGACGAATGAAATCCACTTATCTCATGCAGATTATATGACTCTTTCTCAAACTTTTTTTTCTTTAATACATGCCTTCTGAAGCTACGCCGTTATCATTTCAGACGTTTTTCTGTTTTTATGCATTAATATTTTCCCCACATTTTGTCACTTGATTCATTTTTTTCTTGAACTGTCATCAGTACTTAGCATTAGCGATTTCTATGGTGTTCCATGCATTTGACCCAAGAAAGACAAAGCCTACTCATATTTCAATGTGCTATGGTTTCGGAAAGACTCACAGTAGGCATAGAGAATAAATACAACTTGTAAAAGAAAGAATTCGTATTATTTGCACCCAGAATAATGCTTGAAACAAATTAATGCCTATTAAATGCAGCTAATTTTTATTTTAGATTAAAATTTTATTTTGGTTTAATTATGTGGAGGTATGTGTGCCTGTGTGGGTCTGTGCACATGACTGTTGGTACCTGCAGAGTAGAGTAGCAGGTGCTGTACTGGCTAGAACTTGAGCTCCCTGAGGCTTTGATCTGCCTGATGTAGGTGGTGGGAGCTAAACTTGAATCCTCTGAGAAAGGCAGTATGTGTTCTTAGTTGCTAAGTCATCTCTCCAGATCCCATTGGTTATTTCAAATGTGAAGGGGAGATGGAAAAGTCATATCTCATATCAAGTACTGCTAGTAGTTTTGATACTTCTCAGTACAGAGACATTTGCGTTTTTCTGTGTGAGATACAGTTTTCCACACTTCTTGAATTGTATATTGCCATGCCAACAGAAATGTAGGAAGCTGAATTTGAGAATTTTTAAAGCAAATCTGTTTGGTGTGTCTTAGTTACATGGGAGAGTTGATTTAACTTTCATCTATTGTAATCCTAGTCATGGGAATGTGTTTGTTTGTTTTCTAGACTCAAAGCCCTTGGGACACACAGATTATGCACAATTCACTTATACAAGTCTATTTTCAAAGAATACCTGACCTACAAGAGATATATGAGACAATTTTTGAGTAGCAAGCAGAATTTCATCAGCCCCACCTCCCCAGTCTAGATCAATGTTTTTTATTTTAAGCTAATTTTCTTTTCTGAATGTATATAAAGCATTGCCATGACCATCTGTTTAAAATACATTTTAGTAAATGTGTGTCTTAGGCTAATGGTTCACAGTAGAACATATGTTTAAATTGACTGTGGGAAGAGGATTTTCCCAACTATTGCAAAAAAGCTAGAATTTAAGACATTTTGTCATCATAAACACAATTTCCTCAGGGCTGTAATAATCTCTCTAAAATGAAATGCTAATGTAACTACAGGCTAGAGCGTGAGATAAGCAAATCATAGCTCATGAGTCAAGTTTTGCTTGGTGCTTCTGTGAATAAATGCAAGTTTATCACATCACTACTTCATTTGTTCATTGCCATGTCGCATGTGTATGTTGTCGTAAGGCAGTATGGAATCCTTGAGAGAGATTCTAGATAGCTTGCAAATCCTAAAATGTCTAGCCTTTTAAAATGTCTGTCAGTCTGAAACTTCCTGGAAATCATCATGAAGATAGCTACGACATTTCAGCACAGGAACTGTCAAGTTAGAAGAAGTCAGACGCTTTACTTACCCATTGGGGGATCAATGAAAGGAGGGAATTACTACCCACATCCCACTTGTTTATTCTAAGCAAACACTAGGGTCATTATAGACACCCAATGTCATTCTCCATTTCCTGTTCATACGATTGCGAGCCCTTCAGTGGAAATCCGTGGCACGAACATAATAGAATCTGTTTATCTAAACAAATGGATGATGTTGAGGTTGTTTCTCTTTAAGAAGAAGTGTGTCTGAAATCACCCAAGTCATGTTCTTGCCCTTGTACATTAACTTAGAAAACTTCAAAAACCCGAGGCACTTGGTGGAAGGTTACTGTCTTGTCCACACCATGACTGAGAACATCAATATCATTCGCTGCCACTCAGGCCTGAAATGAGCAAGAAATAGTACTAATATTACAATGTTACTTCTTCCAAGTGATCCTACAACCTAGGCATTTTTACTTTATTCTATGCAAGGGCCCTAAGGACTGGAAACAACTTGTGTCCTTGCTATCTGTATATCACCTTGACACACAAACTAGAGATTTCTGAAAGGATGGGAACCTCAGTTGAGAAAATGCCTCCATAAGATCTGGCTATAAGGCATTTATCACTTAATGAGTGATTTCTGTGGGAGGGCCCAGGTCGGTTTGAGTGGGCCTTCCCTGAGCTGGTTGTCCTTGGTTCTATAAGAAAGTAGGCTGTGCAGGCCAGTAAGCAGTACCACTTGAAGACCTCTGTTTCAGCTCCAGATTGCAGCCCAGTTTGAGTTCTTGTCCTGACTTCCGTCAACGATGAGCAGTGCTGTAGAAGTGTAAGCCAAATAAGCCCTTTTGTCCTCAACTTGCCTTTTGGTCATGGTGTTTCATCATAGCAATAGAAACCCCAGCTAAGACACACATGTTTATTCACATGACTCCACTAGGAGGTAGGAAGTAAGACTCTGAAAGCAGATCTAGCTTCCAAAGCATGGTTTGCAGACAATACATCATAGCTTCTATTGCTGTTCTTAGAGTCTGCTCTCCCTTGCTTCTCTGAAGACATCTTATTTTCTTGAAGAATTCATGCTAAATTCAAATAGTAGCAGTGTGCAAACCAGTCCTTTATTCTTTTTTATTCCCTTTACATCCTGATCATAGCTCCCTCCTCTCTTCCTGGTAGCACCCTCCCTTCCTTCTCCACCATCTCTCTCCCCTACTCCTCAGAACCCCACTACCACCACCACCATCAACCCACCTGAGTGCATCAAGTTGCATCAGTACTGAGAACATCCTCTTCCCCTGTGGTCTGGTGAGGCAGGACCACCAGGGAGAAGCGATCAAAAGGTAGGCAACAGTGATGTGTTAGAGACAGCTCCTGCTCACCTTGCTAGGGGACCCACATAAAGACCAAGCTGTCCCATTAGTTATCTGTGTACGGGGACTAGGTCCAGTTCATATATGGTCCTTGATTGATGTTTCAGTCTGGTTGGTTGGCTCTTTAAGTCTTTGTATGGAGTTCCTGTTTCCTCCTTTCTATCTTTCCCCCAACTGTTCCACAAATCTCCCTGCATCCTCTAAATGTTTGGCTTTGAGTCTCAGCATCTATTTACTCTTCGGTGGAGCCTCTCAGGACAGCTATGCTAGGCTCCTATCTACAAGCATAGCAGAGTATCATTAATAGCGTCAGGGGGTAGCTCTCTCCCATGGGGTGCATCTCAGATTGGGACAGCTATTGATTGGACAGTCCTTCAATCTCTGCTCTTTCTTTATTCCTGTATATCTTGTAGGCTGCGTTAATTGTGGGTTGAAGTTTTGTGGGTTGGTTGGTGTTCCCCTCATTCCACTGGGAGTCCTGTCTACTTAGAGGGCATTCTCTTCAGTCTCCATGACCCCTGCTACTAGGATTTTCAGGTAGAGTCACTCCCATATCCTCCCAGGAGCCCAACCTGTCTTAGGTCTTGTCCCAGATGCCCCCACCCATGGATTTTCTTCTCTCCGCAAGCCCTCTATCCTTCTAGCCCCACTCTCCCCAGGAGCTTGGTGAGAAAAGACAGTTTAAATGAGCTCTTTATTCTTTAATAAAAGTCAAGATTTAATACAGTGGACATAGTAGAATATACCCACAACCAAAATTCAGAAAAAAAGACCCTCACAGGTGATGCACATGGACACTCAAAATATCCTAATACCAATCAGATATATGTAGACACATGGAACCATCTCCTCAAACACTATAGCACAGCACTGCATTTTCAATGTTTAACTTCTTCATTCCACTTGTATTGTTAGTGCTATTTCTTTTTCTTTTCCCTCATAAAGCACCACTTCCTCCATTTGACTGGTGTGCAGTCTCATCAGTTACATTGTTCAAACGATTATATGAGAACCATCAACAATTATAGCACAGCTTGACAGGTTGACTGAAAAGACATGGAGCTTTTGGTGACATATCTATATTACTGCACTAAAATGTGTAGGGCACGGTGGGTGGAACTGCTGGCTTTTCTGCAAGCTGCTTCCCTGTAACTGAGTAACAAGAAAACACATACTTGTCTCAAGCATTTCTTTACATGAAAATGTCCAAGGCTGATGTTAAGATCACCAGTTCCTCCCTGAAATAAGTCTGTGCATGTACAATCATGGCCCGCTTGTGATTAAGAACCTCTTATATGTATTCTCAATCAACATTCATATGCTAGTGCCTTAATCCGCAAGGGTAAGAAGTGACCCTGGTATCCTTAAAAGTAGCAGAGAGGTTAATAAATCACTCTTTCTTTCCTCCTCTCCGTCTGTCAGACCTGTTTGCTCTCTGTCTCTCCCATTCATCCTCCTTAGCTCCCTCCCTTCCTTTCCAGGCAGGAGACAGGAAAGGCCATGTGAATACTCAGTAAGTCAGTAAGTTTGTGTAAGCAGGAAAAAGAGCAATAGTCAGGAACCACACCAGATAACGCTGTGGTTAGTGAGTTTTATCTTCCAGAACAGCAAGGAATTATTTTTGTTGTGTAAGTCACACAATACAAAACCAGGGAGCTGCTATTTCAAAAAGGTCAAATAATACAAATATGCCCCCAATGTATTACACAACCACAATGATTTTTTTTTTAAATAAAGGGGTTGAATTAGGTATATAAAGTTTCCTTTCATATTTTTTGTTTTTAATTTATTTTTGTGAATATCAGGGAGCAGGAAGAGTTAACCAATTAGTCCATTTCAATGGAAGAATATTGTTTCTGGAAAGATACCTGGGAAGGCTTTAAGAGTCTTTACCTGAAGGTGGCTATGTAATATGTTTGGACCCTGTCCCTGCTGATGACCCGTGTCACTTGGACTGCCTCTCACAATTTGCCAGTGTTTGCAGATGTGTCATGATGCTTTTGTGTTTCTTTAGTAGGATGTACTGTCATGTTGAAGAAGTAAAATCAAGCAGCCATTTAGATCTTTGGTGTTTCTCTTGAAAGACTATAGTTAATATTGTAAGAGCTGACTCTGTCTCCTTAGCAACAGAAACAGTGCTAGACTGTCCCATCTCTCACTGGTGAATGTGGTCAGGGCCCACAGAGCTGGGTGACAGAGAGAAGGAAGAGGATGATTTGGTTTGGGGTTTTGATTTGAGATTTTGTTTCTTCATAGCAAATTCCTAGGGGTGGGAATTTTGTATTCACATAACATTAAGGTTATTTATGTAACTCGGAGTCTTCTGAGCTTAGCACTGCTAGTCTGCTCCCTTTAGATTTGAACAGAATGAACTGTAAGAGTTGAATTCACTGTTTACATATACATTTCCCCTCAACCTTTGTGGTTTCTATGTTTAAGGAAAGAAGGATCTCTTTGTTTTAGGAAAATGCCTTAAATTTTCAATATTTTTATGGGTTGTATAAGGATAGCCTATTTTTATTTTTCACATTTGGGGAATATTAAAAAGTATATGTCAGCCATCATAGTGACATGTGATGATTTAAGGCTATTTTTATAAATCTTTAATACATCCCCCAAACAGGGTTTTCTGATGCTCGTGAGAACACCACCAGATGGCATATAGTTTATCAAGGAAGCTGAGGCTGCTCAGAGCCTTGGCTCTGTCCTCCTTCGTCTTAGATTCACCTCAGGCCACCCTTTCTGCTGCTTCCACTCATGATGGTTTTTCAGTTTTAGTCAGATAGGATGACTTTGATGTTTTCTATGTTTCTTGTTACCATTCTCCTGCTATGGATGCCAACCTAGTTTATTTCCCATCCTCTGCCATTTATTACTTTACCAATTCCTATTTTCCATTTTGAGCATTCCTCAAGCATTGGTGCTGTTTTCTGTGATTCTGCCATGCAGAAGTAATTGACCTGCCACAGCCCCAAACATGTCTTTCATTATGAATTATTTACTTGCACATCTCATCCATTAGTGCTGCACAAATGAAAGGTGCAGGCTGTGTGGAATCCATCTTGCACTTTTATTCTTATGCTTTGGACTGAACCTTGCTCTTCTTTTAAGCACAAATACTGGGTCACTACATGTGTTATACAATATTTTCTAATTTTTAGTATAGTTTTGAAAGTGTGTGAAAGGCATGCTCAGACATGTCACACTCATGGCAGGATTTTAGAAACAGTATTTGAATGAAAGAGGAACTCTGTGTTGCTATGAATAATATGATCTGTTTCATCACCTTGGGGATAATGTCACATCTTTTCAGTGTTGAACTCTTCTTTAGGCAATTAGTAGAAGCCAGTTTCTATCTCTTGGGTCTTATCTGTAATTCTGAATTTGAATTATTATAGTAGTTCTCCCCCCACAGAGCAAACACTTAAGCTGTCTAATTTATGGGAAGCCATAATTCAATACAAAATTAAAATGTTACTGCTGGTCCTAAAATTGGCCAAGGAGAATTTAGGGTATGGGGTTAATTGATTTTTTATTCATCATAGTAAAAGTGATATGTACATAAACATAATTCACTATTTTATAACATGCACAATTTGATAACAATAGTTTACACATATGAAGGTACCATGACTGTGCATTCCCAGAACTCATCAAAATCTCAAATTCATATTCTGTATCCATTCATTATACACTAACTCTAATATTTTCTTTATATAACTCATCATAAGTATCTCTACTCTCTTTGAATTTGACTATTTCATGTAACATTTATAGATATATTTGTATATTTTTCCTTTTATGTAAATCATGTTAGTACAATGTTTTCAAGATTCACATATACTATAAAATATCTTGTGATTTCCTTTTAAGACTGAGTAACCTCGCAGTGTTTGTGCAGAGATATGTTTGTTTATTCTTCCATCCTCTTTTAGACATTTAGATTATTGCTATGTTATAGTAACTATGAATAATGCTGTTGTAAACACTAATGCACTTATGCACACTCAGCTTGGATTGGAAACCAGCACCCAGTGTGTGCTGGTCAGACTTCTGAGATCATGGTCCAGTGAAAGGTCACTCAGGATGTGTCCTTCAGCTGTCTCCTGGGACCTCAGTTAGCTCATATAACACAGACTATTTTTTATGAAAGGCAAGACTGCCCTCTCCCTAGTCTCTGGTTTCCTGCCTCAACACATGGTCCCTCTTCTGGGAATTTCTGCCACAATATACCACACTCAAGAAGGCCCTTACCACACCAAATAGACAGGCTCCTAAGACAAGGGCTGCTCAACCTCAAGAAATAGGAGCTATGCAAATACTTTTTATTGTATATAACAATCATGTATGTTGCTGTGATAACAAAAAATGGACTAAATACCTTACTATGTACCAATCTTGCATATGCTGATAGAATTTAATAATTGATAGCAAAATAATTATCATATATGAGAAATTGAAAGGCTGTTATCCAAAAATGATGATACTGACAAGAATATTTACCATTACAGATGGTTTTTGTTTTAAGACTACAAAGAGATCTTTGTGAAGAGGCTAATGTTACATTTTATAGCTAAAGGATCACGTATTCTGAATCAATATTTCACTAAATACAGATGACACTTCTCTGTGCTGTCTGTCCATGGAGAGCTCATTTGGGTATTGAACTGTATAGGTAGTGTGTTTTATCATAGAAGGTCCAGTAATTACAAGGCATTGTGTCAGAGAATTTGACTTCTCTCTTTTTTAATGATTCAGCAGGTGTATTTATCTTTTTAGTGTGTTAACTTCATCAATTTGTTAAAGTTTATTCAGCTATTATTTTAAATACACAGTATGTATTATATGTGGTGATTGAGTCAGTGTTGACTTTGAAATTTCCATGGCTTCGTCCTCTACTTTTATTACCTTATTATCATTTCTGGAAATTTTACAATTACTATTTGTAGGCCTCTTGTATTTCTTCTTTTGTCACTTAGAGATACATCTATCTGTAGAACTGTACCTCTCACTGTTACATCATGTCTTTGAAATTTATGAGCTATTTATTTCCTGAATTTATCTCTTGTATTGTTTGCAATTAAGCTGTGAGTGGTTCTTACTTGATATTGCTAAATATTTATAAATCAAATATCTCAAAAATAAAATTATTGATTACTTCATTCACATATTCAATCCACTGTGAAAAATTACAGTCCTTGTAAATATATCATCATTATTTAGTCTGTGACAGAGGATTTTAAAAAGTCCATGTCTATATGCCAACTTTATACTAAAAGCTTGAGAGATTGAATAGTTACTATGTATCATTACTATTAAATATTTTGTGTGTATGAATTATTTTTGTCTGCATGAAAAAGAGTCTGTGCACTACACACATGTCTGGTGTCCACAGAATCCAGAGAAGGCATCAGATGCTCTGAACCAGGAGTTACAGTTGTGAGCTACCACATAGGTGATGGGAATCAAATATGGGCCCTCTCCAAGAGAAGACAGTTCTCTTAACGGTAAGCCATCTCTCCAAGCCCAGTTAACAAGTAGCTTTGACATGCATTTTTTTTACTCACAGTCTAGAATATCAGCAGACATCACACCAGAATACGTATCGAAAATTACTAATTCATGTAGAACATGTTGTATAGTGTCAGATGCAGTATACTTTCTAAACAGTGATAATTTTATTAACATTTAATATTATCATCATAGTTAAAATTGAAAGGTAAATCCTGTTACTTCCACCTTAAATATTTTTCTCATTTTATTTCTTTCCTTTCTATTCCCAATGAACCACTTCAATTCAAACCTTTCTTTCTTTCTTTCTTTCTTTCTTTCTTTCTTTCTTTCTTTCTTTCTTTCTTTGTCTATCATGGAGGACTGGACATTTTATTTAGTCCTTAACACATAGGAAGACAACAAAAGAAAAATAAATGAAAAATATTTTAGGTGCACTGAGGCAAGGAATGAGTATTGTCACCAATGAAAATTGAGATTATAGCTCCTATCTGGCACAGAGACAAGAGCATGTAGAAGAATTGGAAACGGATGTATTGTGAAGCTGTCACATGACTTTCTGTATATGCATAAGAAACAACAGGAAATTCTTGATTAAAGAGGGGTCCTTCGTGGGCTTGGAAGACATTTCAATCAGCAAAATATTTGTCTTTATAGTACAGGACTGTTTCCTTTCTGAGAAATCATGTTAAAAAAATTGGAGCACAGTGGTTTTTGTTTGTAATCCCAGGTGAGTGCCTAAAATCATGGGCAGGTGTGTATAATCACAGTGGGAGGGAGGTGGAGATAAGAGGTTATCTGAGGTGCCCCGGACCACCAGCAGGCCTAATTGGCAAGTCCCAGGCTAGCTTAAGACTCTTGACTCTTTCTCAAAACCATACGTGAATGGTGCCTGGGGAACAATACCTGTGGCTGTCCTCTAGTTTGTATGCACATTCATTCTCACCCACACATGCCCATGCACATTTTTAATCTGTGCATCTTCTAATACACACACACACACACACACACACACACACACACACACACACACACACATACTTCTACACTCTAAGGGTCTTTTCGTTTCAGGAACATATACCTGTGTCAGAATATGACTCTTTAAGCTTTATGATGACTCTTGAGTTTAATATTAATAGAGAATTTTATCTCTATAGTCTGACTTAGGTAAAGTGTGCTAATGAGTGTACATTGAGTGAGTGAACATATGAATAAATAAATTGATAAACGACTGCCTTAACTCTTGACAATCTCCAGAGAGAAGACACTGAAAAGCTTGATATAGTTTTACTGTGCTTAAACCTTATCATATATTATTGTTAACTTTTATTTATTTATTTCTAAACCCTTTAGATATATCTTTTTATATACTTTTATTACACATGTATAAAACAAACTACATACAGCAGAGAGAACCATGTGACAATCATGAGAATAATGAGTTCTATACATGTTACATTCATAGTGAACTGTCCATCTGAATTCACCCTGTTTGAAGTAAGTGTCTTTCCTGTCTTGTTGGGTCTAAATTTCCCAATGAGATTCAATATCTATCTATCTCAACTCTAATAGCTTAACTTGTTTATGTTGATCTAAAACAATCTTGTCCCCTAACCAATTAAGCTTGGTTGTAAAAGTATACTATCTTGTCTTCAATGACCCTCAGAGACTTGAGAAGGAATGAAACTTAAATTTCTGAGTGAACCAGCAATGTGGATTAGCAGCTTCCAATATGTACAAATTGGCTTAAGATATTCATCACCCTGTACGAAACTAAAGTCCAAGTGGATTAAAGAACTCAACATAAAATCAGACACACTAAATCTGCTAGAAAAAAAGTGGGTAAGAACCTGGAACTCAGTGGCACTGGAGATAACTACCTGAACAGAACGCCAATAGCTCAGGCTCTGAGACCAACAATTAATAAATGAAACCTTATGAGGTTGAGAAGCTTCTGCAAGGCAGAAGACACTATCATCAGAACAAAGTGACAGCCCACATATTGGGAAAAAATCTTTACCAACTCTACATCTGACAAAGGGCTGATATCTAAAATATATAAAGAACTCAAGAAATTAAACACCACCTAACCAAATAACCCAATTAAAAAATGGGATACAGAACTAAACAGAGAATTCTCAAAATAAGACTATCAAATCTTTGAGAATCACTTAAAGAAATGCTCAACATCCCTACTCATCAGGGAAATGCAAATCAAGATGACCTTGAGATCTTACACCTATCCAGTTATTGTTAACTTTAAAAAAATAATAAAATAAAAGCTTCCAGAGTTCCTTTTGTTGGTTTGGTTCCTTTAGTGTGTGGATGCCAAGGCATGCTTAGATTTATAAGAGATTTGATAGAGGTGTGTGGATTTTTTTTGTCTTGTTTATCAAGTAGTGTAAACAGCAAGAAAATTTTAAGGAGGCTCTATGAATGAGAAAGGAACAGGGTAGCAGGACGCTCAAGCTGAGCCTGAAAGTCCTGGTGCTCTTGTCTCATTGAGTAAAGAGAAGACAGGAACAAAGTATGACTAGTTAAAAGGCTCAGAATGAAATTCCATGAACATCTATATGAGTTTGATAGTGACTCACTGAGCCAGTGTTGTGAATGACAGCACTTTAGCAATAAATGCACCATCAGTGATAGCTCATCCATTAGCTGGAACCAACACATCAACTTCCAATGTAGCCATGAATTCAAGTTTGCTACTTCTGGAAGCTGCTATGAAGCTAAGTTTACTTGGAAGTTTCATGTATTACAATATGTTTTGATTACAATTATCCCACATCAGCTTCTTCTGCCCCTGCTCTTCTCACTGAAGTTTCCTTTTCCCAGCTAGTTCTATTTATTTGTTAATGTCTTCTTTGTCATTTCTTTGTTTGTTTTATGACCTTCTGAGTTTAATTCATGTTTTGTCCATGAGCATGACTGCAGGATTACTTACTGAAGCAGGGCAAATTAACTGTGGCTACTAAAGAAAATGCCTTTCTGTCTCCAACAATAATTGCCAGTTACTCTTCATAGAGGCCTGGGTTCTCATAGGTTCCCTACCCATTCATGATGGAATGCTGATGGGTCTAGTCTTGTCCATGTCTAGTACATTAGTTGCTATGTATTCTTGAGTGCAGTGGCCATGTTTTGTATATAACATGTCTCCCCTTCCTACAACGTTTGTATATTTTCCAACTCATCCTCTGAAATGTTCTCTGAGACTCAGGATGATTATGTATACATTCCAGTTAAGGCAGAATACATAACTCTTGACCAGTTATGAGTCTCAGGATTAGCCATCATTTATTTCAAGATGAGGCTCTAACCAAGGCCTAAATTTGCACTAATCCATGCTCAGAAACATAAATATTAGAAGGCAATTTTTAGACACAACATATGTATTTAGGAAATCAACACTTATATTTTCTCTTCTTGAGGCTATAGCCTCCCTAGCCATTGGCTGTTATCTAGGATTATAGAATCAAGAATGACTTCCCTCCTGCCAATTGAATTAGAAAATGGTCACTCACGACCACAACAGTCAACCTATAATTGCACAAATGGGCACAGCTTGCCAAATAGCTCAGTTGTGCATTATGTTAGGTCTGTAGATGGATAAGATTGTTGATGCCTCCCTGATCCCACAGTTTACAGAGTATCTTCTGATACTCTTTAACTGGCCAGTATGAAGGAATCTCCTTGTTCAGTTCCAGCTTGATTTCTATATATCCTACATTCAAGCATGAGGTATCCCCAGTTATAGCAAGTTACTCTCTGAAGCTATGCTTCTAAAGATTTTCTTCCATAAGAGAGTTCTTAAGTTCTTTACGATTCCATGACTGCAATATTTTAGTATGCTAGGAGCTCTGGCAATCAAATTTGAATTATGAACTTTCCCCTGTGCTTCTTTTGGCTATTTTTATTGACTTGGAAACCAGAGATTTAGGACTATTTATAAAAATAACGGTGTGTGGTGATTATATGAGTCATATAAGCTTGTCAAGCTGTAATACTTGTACAAAGAAGGATAAAGCAACAATAAAAACCTGTCTGCTTATTATAGGTTACATTTTGGGGAGGACAGGAAATACAAGCTTATAAGTGTTTAAGAATTTTTCTTTCTTTTTAAAGCGTTCTAATTTTTCGAAGTTACACAAAAGATAATTTCTTACTTAAACAAGTCTTAGTCTTGGAGGCAACAATCGAGTGCCTAAGTACCCACAGGAGACCCTGTTATTTGTAATGTAGAAACTTCTTTGCCTCCAGTCATTATGGGGAACATTCTGAATACAAAGTATGTAAAATGATTTTTCATCATGGTGGAAAAAGAGCACTAAAATAAAGTCTTAACTTAAAAAAAAAATCAACTTGTAGCTTCCACTTCAAGACACTTTGGAATGGCAAAGAAGATATTTGATGAAGTTATCTATGGATCACGGAGAACAATTTTTGTCATTTGAATGTGTTTCCTCTGTGTTTGCATGCCAAATAAAAGCCAAAGATGTTCTCTTATTCCCTTAATAATCTTCTAGATTCCTAGATTTTTAGATTAGGTTAATTTGTTTACAAATAATCTATTAGTTATTTGAGAATCAATGCATGTTTTGATCATATTCACTGTCATTCCATTACTTCCTCTCAGATATGTCCCGTCCTTACTCGCCCAGTGTCGTGTTCTTGGGTAAGCGTGGTTCTCCACCTTCTCTGGCTTTTACACTATTTTGGTTTCATCTTTTTGTCTCACTGAAGCCAATGTCTGCTATCCAAGTATCTTGAATTTATGGACTTCTATTACAATATGATAAACTTATCAGGGGCTACATTTTTAGGGAAAACTGACACACTCTTCCTCACCCTTGAAGGTAACAATTGCTAATAGTGCCATATCTCAGAGTAGAGTTACCTTCTGAACCCCAGGTCCATGATAGGATTTGGTGTGGATTGTGTTTGCATTGATTTTGTCTTGTGTAAACTTTTATTTTATTTTTTTTTTTTTGTATGTGTAACTTTTTATATGTGTAACTATTCTTCTATCTCCAGAAGGTACTGTTGCCCTGCAGTTATCCACTACCTTTGGTTCTTACACTTTCTCTGTTTCATCTTTGCCAGTGACTCCTTTGGAGGAAGAATGTGGTTTTTATAGAGGGGACTGAGAATTCCATATATTTTTTTTTCTGCACCTTGATTGGTTATGGGTTTCTTTGTCGATCAATTTGTATTGTAAATAGAAGCTTCTCTGATGAGGGTTAAATAATGATAATTCATTAGGATTTGATTTAATACTGTATTCATTTAACAGATTTCTTGTATTACATTCTCTCATATCTATGGGTTTTGGGCCCAGTAATGGTGCTAGGTATGGGTTTCTTCTTGAAGAGTAGCCTTTAAATACAGTAAGAAAGTGCTTAGTTACTCACATGGCATTTGTATCAAAGATGTACCAGTGGGGCACCTATCTAGGACAGGTTATAGATCACATAATTATTAGCTGGATAAAACTGAGACTAAATTTTCTCTTCTAGGAGCTTCCAGGACCTATAAAAGCTAGTCAACAGGGATGGAAGCTCCTGGTGAGTGCAAGATGGATTTCAGTATGTTCTATGAATCAAGTATGTAGTGTCTTCAGCAATAGCGTCTTACAGTCAAGATCTGGAGGGTAAGAAAGAGTATAGACAAAAATCTGTGATATTTGGGGGCCTATGGTACTCTCTGGCCAACACATACAAAAGAAGTAACCCATTTACTGGGCTCTGCTTTTTCTTAACTTGTAGCAACTAATAGAGTTGGTGTTGCTTTCCTATAGAGTAACCCAATTTCAAGTATTTTTATGTTTATATATGCTTTATATATACTTTAGGAAGTTTCTACAGTAGTAAGTTTCCATATACCTTTTTTTTTCCTGAGAAGTCTTTGACGCTATTGATTCCTCCCAGTTTTCAGCTCTACCCTGCCTTCCTCTCTATGGTTCCAATTATATTCTTCCTGTTGGCCAATTTCTTTTAAAAATGTATTTGGAAAGGTCTGCAACACAGGCACAATAAATAAGAAGTAAGTAAGAAGTATAACTGTGCAGAAGAGGAGCTGACACCAAGGACATCACACATTCCCAATGTCAAAATTACAAGAGCAAAAACAACATGCAGTACAAGGGGAAGAGATGAACTGCATGCAGGAGAGCATTTGGGTCTGTGTCTAATCTCAGTTAAAGAGTACACAAGATGGCCAACAATATAAATACCTCTTTAAAAATCACACTTTTAAACACAATGGGCTAGTGGGTTAAGAAAATGAGCACAATCCTTTAGCACAAATAATGTTGTAACAAGGTTTACAGCTTTCCCGTATTGGGTCCTTAAAGGAGTTTGTAGTTCACAATACGTAAATGCATCCATGCTTCTGGATCCTATCCTCCTAGGAACATTAATAATTCTCTGGTAATCTCAAATATTATTGCCTTCGCCTTTCTGTTGCTGTTGCAAAACACTACAGCCAAGAGTAGCTTGGACGAGAAATTGGTTTATTTGAGCTTACAGTTCTTGAGGGGAGACAGTCTGTCATGGCAAAGGAGGCAAAGCCACAGGAGTGGCATGCTCTCCTGGCAGCTGGGAAGTGAGGAGATCACATTTCATCATCACACTTGAAGCAGAGACAGGCGACAGGAAGTTGAAGCAGGCAACAAAACCAAAAAGCTTGCCCCAGTGACTTACTTTCTCAAGCAAGTGTCCACCTTCCAAAGACCCCGTAACCTTCCTGAACAGTTGCCACCAACTGTGGACCAAGTGTTCGAATGCATGCAGACATTCTTCATTCAAACCCCCACACCTTGTATAATAGTAATTGTGGTATGAATCACATAGAATGGAGTAATCATGTCAAAATATAATAAAAATTAGATTCATGAACATGTAGAGCCAGCTTAGCTAGAAGTTTTTAAAGAAGGCTTTTTATATAAAATCTAGTTTTTCATAGCCCATGTGCATTTCCAAAATTGTTTCATGGAAAGCTTTTTTTTTTTTTTTTTTTTCCTTTTTTAAAAATTTTTATTAATTTATTCTTGTTACATCTCAATGTTTATCCCATCCCTTGTATCCTCCCATTCCTCCCCCTCCCCATTTTCCCATTATTCCCCTCCCCTATGACTGTTCCTGAGGGAGATTACGTCCCCCTATATATTCTCATAGGGTATCAAGTCTCTTCTTGGCTACTTGCTGTCCTTCCTCTGAGTGCCATCAGGTCTCCCCCTCCAGGGGACATGGTCAAATGTGAGGCACCAGAGTACGTGAGAAAGTCGTATCACAGTCTCCACTCAACTGTGGAGAATGTTCTGACCATTGGCTAGATCTGGGAAGGGGTTTAAAGTTTACCTCCTGTATTGTCCTTGGCTGGTGCCTTAGTTTGAGCGGGACCCCTGGGCCCAGGAAAGCTTTTTCTTACTCAAAGGTAGCAGCCCTGTGTGTTTAGTCTGAAAATGTTAGATAAAATATTTTGTTGGAGCACTGGCTTTTTGTGACCATAGATATAAGGGACGTATTGGGATATCTTTTATCTTGAGCTTGGGGAGACAGTTCACTGGATAAAGTATTTGAAGCTTAATTATGAGAAATTGAGTCTGGAGCCCTAGGACTCACATGAAAATCCAGGCATAGGTGTGCACATCACTAACGCCAACTCTTAGGAGGGAGGGAGGTATATGCTGAGCCAGCTGACAGTCGGCTCTCCAAAATAGTGAGCTGTAGGTCCTATGGGAGATCTTATTTTCAAGTAAGGTGAAATAGAAATTGAGAAAAAAAATCTTGAATTCAGACTCTGGCTTACATCACACAAGTAGGTGAGCATACCTGCACACACCAAGCAACATATGATACACACTCTCTCTTTCTCCCCTCCCTCTCTCTCACACACACAAATACACACAGTACTGCACTTTAGAATTATTTTCCCTCAATAATCTAAGTGATTACTCAAGGGAAAAAAACCCACAAAATACTTAAATAGCCTTATTCCATATAATTTTGTTTTTCAGGGTGATGCATGTTTATTCATGTTTATTTTAGTTTGTAATACTATAACAAAATACTGGATCGTTTACAAGGAACACAAAGTTAGTTTTCCTAATTTTGAGTCTGGTGGTTCTACAACCATGCCATATAATTTGATAATGGTTATTTCTGCCTACAAGAGGGCACCATGATGCAGCATCCTCTCTAGGGGAGGAACACATAATTTCTCATAATAGGAGAAGTAATGGCATAAAGGAGGTCAAACCCCCTTAGTAAGCCCTTTTCTAGAACTTTGTCCCTTTGATAAAGTCTGAGCCCTGATGACTCACCCACTTCCCAGTACCCATCATACTTAGCACTCACAGACTGGGTAATGCCTGTGTTTTAGAGATGACAGATTCAACAAATGGGTCTGTCATTTCCTGCTGGAACACAGAACACTGTTGTTTTAAGTACACTCTACTTAAGGCCTACTTACGGAGCAAAGAGACATGCGCATAAATTTTAACCATCTGTTAAAACCTTACACTGAACAAACACACTATGTTTTTTTCCTTAATTATATGGATAAAATACAGTGATCTTGAAATCTATGTTCAGTGTTATGTGTCTTATGTATTTATATCTGCACCAAACATGTCATATTTACTTCTTATCAGTAGGCAGTTTCAACTATCCACTTTCAGAAACGTTACTGCTGACTATTTTTCTTGTCAACAATGACCACAATTTTCCTTGAAATTTTTTGAAAGCAGTTTGAAATGATGCCGTTATTAATGTTGTTATATATCAGAGACAAATGGTATATCTAACATTTATTTATTTTTCCTTACATTGAACTCTTGCAGTAGGAAGGTGTGAAAGATGACTTATTATCATCCTGTATGCATTTGGGAGCAACTTGCCAAGCTGTATTAGTAAACTCATGATTCTCTTCACATTTTATGAATAATCTTTTCTATTCTTAGAGATGAAAAACAATATTCACCAAGTAATTTAAAATATTGTATCTAACTCTTAATTTTAGTGTATATACAATGCATCTCCATCATATTTACCCTATTACCCTCTCCTTTTCCTCTCAGTTTTTTTCTTTTTCTCAACAATTCCCACTTCTTTTATAGTTTTTGTATTTTTAATAACCAACTCCATTGAATTAGACTTGCTTGCAAGAGGAAGTGTATGGTTTCCCTGAATGGAGCATAAGAAATTTAGCAATGGCTATACCACTGAATAATTCTAACTTTCCTTCTACCACTAGACAATGGTAAATCTCATCAACAGAGCAACTAGGGATGAGCCAACATGAATCCCTCTCCCATCCATGATGTACTGGAAACAAACTCAGCCCTGTGTACATTGTATGCCGGTAACCAGGGCTGTTTTGAGTTCACTGATAATGGCTAGATCACATTAGAAGAAATAGCTCTTACAGCAAATTTATCAACCTACCAGCAACAATGTTCTTTTTCAATATGTCCCCTAATCTGTAGGGTTGATATTAACTAATTTAGAGTTAAGCAATCAATAGCCAAAGCTTGAGTGGCTATGAGTCTTTGTACTAACCATTGCTCATTGCATAAAGAAGTTTCTGTGACCAAGGCTGAGAGAAGCACTCCTCTTCCCTGTGAAATTTTCAATTGAAATTATATAAAACCAGACACAAAGATGCACACCTATAATCCCAGCACTCAAGGAGGCAGAGGCAGGTAGATTGCTGTGAATATGAGGCCAGCCTGGTCTCCAAAGTTGTCCAAAGTCCAGGACAGCCAAGTCTACACAGAGAAATCCTGTCTCAAAAAGAAAAATAATTATATACATCTTTCTTCATGAAAATGATTATGAAAATGTTTGACATCAGAAGTGTACACACACACACACACACACACACACACAGAGAGAGAGAGAGAGAGAGAGAGAGAGAGAGAGAGAGAGAGAGAGAGAGAGAGAGAGAGAGAGAGAGAAACTGTACAGAAGAGACATGCTAATCTTTTCCCCTACTAGTAATGCTAATTTTATGTTATTTTATCTATTTATTTTTCATATACATTAATTTTATTACACATGCATAAAACAAACTACATACAGCAGGGAGAACCATGTGGTAATCATGAGTTCTATAAATATTACATTCATAGTGTTTGGCTATTTGTATTTGTCAAACTTGAAGTAAACATCTTGGGTCTAAATTTCTGAATGAAATTCAGTATCTATCCTATCCCATCTCTATTAACTGAACTCCTTTATCTTGATCTAAATACATCTTATTTAACCAACTAAACTTGGTTGTAGAACTAAACTGTCTGTTCTTCAACACCCCTCAGAGACATGAGTAGGAGTAAGAGAAGCTTTGTAAAAAAGGATGAGAACTCTTTAAGCAATACCACTGTTTTATATTTTCAGATTTGACATATTGGTAACATGTAATGTTTTTTTTTTCTGTGTCACCAGTATAAGTCCTTATCTTCCTCTAATTATAGAAGATCATTTTCTCCCAAAGAATTTTGCTTTAACAACACAGATGCATTTGTAACACAATAGGAAATGTTATATTTTGTATTGCTAATGTTGTCCAAAAGAGCTTTTAAGGCTTGGTTCCTAGGATAGCACTTTGGGAGATGTGAGGCATTTGAGAGGCACCCTTGAAAGCTATGGTCATACAAGAGGTTCTTACTTCATCAAGAATATGTCTATGAATGAGATTGTGGGAGCCCAGCTCTTTGGATTTACTGGGCATGCATGAATGGAAGCAGTTTTGCTCAGCCATGATCATCCAGGATGATTCAATGCCTGCTCATGGCCACAAAGCAATGGGAAAAAGTAATCACAGGCCAGAATCTCTAAAACTTTGAACCAAAATAAAATTTTCTCTTTATAGACCAATTTCTCTCAGGTACATTGATACGTTGTTGGAAAGAACAGACTTGCTCTGAAATATATCTTACTATTCAAGAACGTCATATTTCTTGATTATAATCATGAAACCTCTATTACTTCTCACAGTAAGATATTCAGAAGAGTGACTACACTGAAGTGGATCCAAACTTGGTTCATTCTGTGAACACTTTCCAAACAGTAGATATTCATACATTTCCAACTGTGGTGCATCTGATCACCAAGTCTCATATGTGTGTGTTTCACATCCTTTTTGCTGGTATTGATGAGACTGAATTCTTAGGTGCAAGCATTTTAGTTTCAACACCCTTCTTCACATGAGAAGCCTAGTGTAGACAAAAACTAGAGAGAAAGGGACAGGGAATGAGTATAATGTATAGCAGTTTTCTCAAGGCATAGAAAACCCGTCAAGATTGACACTGAACTTTGCTTGAGCTTTTGAGGATCTCCTTGCTAGAACTCAGGGAAGTCTCATGCCAACTTTCCTGAGCATTTACACACATAGATTTTTTTTTTTTAAAAGAAATAGAACTACATTAGTCAGTCACATTTATGGAAGTAGCCCCATCCATGCACTAGTTAGTTGTCTTACAGCTATTAAAAATACCATTCAAACATAAGCCGCTTAAAAAGGGAAGTCTAATTTGTCCCAGAGTTCTAGGCTACAGTCCATCACACTGGGGAGTTCATGGTGGCAGGAGGGTGACATAGCTGGTCACATTGCATCTGTAATCAGCAAACGAAAGGCACGTGCTTGTGTTCAGTTAGCATTTTCTTTTCTTTCTCTTTTCTAAGTAGGTTAGGATTTCAAACCATAAAATATCTTCTACATTTAGAAATGCTCTTAGGACCTCTGCTAACTTAACCTAGATGTTCTTTCAGATACATTCCAAGATATTTGTTTTGATGTTGGTTCTAAATCTCATCACTTAACAAATAAGATCAGCCATTGTACCACACAGCATTGATTAGCACTTTTTGGAGTGGGTGGAATCGTTTCATTGGTTCTTGTTCTTGTTGCCCTACCTTGGGGTTGGTGGATGTTTGTTCATATTCCTTTGGGAAAAAATCATATAGTAAATTTAAAATGAATGCAAGTTAGTTTCAGACTTTTATAGTTTAATATTCTTAAACAATCCCTTGCATAGTCCTTACACAGTACTGACATCGACTGCTAAAGAAGCCTGAGTGGTCTGTAAAAATTGTGTCCTGATGACACAATTGCTTTGATAAAGGAGAAAATTTGGTACAAAGTTTGAAGCGTTGTCTTTAACAACAGGACCTGATTTTTATTAATTTTCTGGAGAACTTCTCACTAGGTAGAGACCAAAAATCTTCTGGGTGCCAACATGAACTTGTATTCATTAAAATTTCTCCTTGAGCTCTTCTTTTCCCTGATGAGTCCTATGTACCCAAAGGCTACTACAGAATCCATGCTGAAAGTTTAAAACTGCTGTCCTATTAGAAAAGAGATTAAGATTGCTAAATATAGGGGCTTATGGGTCATGGTCCAGGCGTAAACATTTTCTTATTTAAATTTATAGGTTTTGATTTTTTCTTCTGCTTAGTGAAAAAAATTTATCTACATTACATTTTCTGTTGCTGTGCTAAGACACTATGATCAAGGCAATGTACAGAATGAAAGGTTTATTTGCATATACGTTTGCGTGTGTGTGTGTGTGTGTGTGTGTGTGTGTGTGTGTGTGTGTGTGTGTGTGTGTGTGTTTGGTTTTTTGAGACAGAGTTTCTCTGTGTAGCTTTGGCCGTCCTGTACTCCCTATGTAGACAAGGCTGGTCTCAAACTCACAAAAATTACCTGTCTCTACCACCCAAATATAGTGATTACAGGTGTGCATGACTGCACTTGGTTAAACTTATAATTACTTTATTTTTTATATTTTATTATTATATTCATTATAATTTATTCATATTACATCCCAATTCTTAGCCTCTAGCTCCTATCTTCCCATTCCCACCCTCCCTCTCCCTTCTGCTCTATTCCCCTCCCAAGACCTCTCACTCTGATGTAGGGGGAGGGTGCCAGGACAGAGGGGGAGGGAAGGGGAACAGTACTTCTACTGACCACAGCCTATCAGGTCTTATTTGGATAGCCTGCATCCCCTTCCTCTGTGTTCCCACAGGGCCTCCCTGCCAAGGGGAGGTGGTCAAATCACCAGCACCAGAGTTTATATCAGAGGCAGTCCCTACTCCCATACCTCCCCAAAGTGGAGAAAGAGCTGTCCATCAGCTACATCTGAACAGGGCTAGGTTCTCTGCATGCATTGTCCTTGATTGGGGCATCAGTTTGTGCAGAGCCCCCTGGGTCCAGATCCACAGGCCTGGATGGTCTACTTGTAGAGCTCCTGAACCTTCTGGTTCCATCCATTCTCCAACCCTTCCATACTTTTAGTGTTCCACCTAGAGTCCAGATGTGAGTCCCAACAACTGTTCAGATCCCCCATTGGGTGGAGTCTCTCAGGGGACATCCATGTTGGGCTAATAACCACTTATAAGTGAGTAGATACCATGCATGTCTTTGTGGCTCTGGGTTACCTCACTCAAAGTGATGTTTTCTAGTTACATCCATTGGCGCGTACATTTCAAGATTTCCTTGTTATTTAAAGGCTGAGTAGTATTCTATTGTGTAAATGTACCACAGCTTTTTTGTCTGTGGTTTTTTTTGCTTTTGCTTTTTCATTTGCTAGTTTATTTGTTTGTTTTAACCCATTATTTGGATGAGGAACATTTAGTTTCTTTTCAGATTCTGGCTATTACAAATAAGGCTGCTATGAACATGGTTGAACAAATGTGCTTGTTTGTACAGTTGAGTATCTTTCAGGTATATGCCTAGGAGTGGTAAAACAGGGTCTTGAGGTAACACTATTCCCAATTTTCTGAGAAAGAACCAGATTGATTTCCAAAGTGATTGTACAAGTTTGCACTCCTACCAGCAATGGAGGAGTGTTTCCCTTTTTCTACATCCTTACCAGTATTTTCTGGCACTTGGGTTATTGATCTTAGTCATTTGATGGGTATAAGATGGAATTTCAGAGTCATTTTGATTTGTGTTTCCCTGATGACTAGGGATATTGAGTATTTCTTTAAGTGTTTCTTGGCCATTAGATATTCCACTGTTGAGAATTCTGTTTCTTGAGGATTAATTTTACATTGTGGCAGGAAGGCAATGCAGCAAGCAGCAGGCATGGGGACTGTATCACCATCCTGAGAGTTCACATCTCAAAGCGAAATAACAAAACAGAGAGAATAATTAAAAATGATGATGGGTTTTTGGTTTGTTTTCTTTTTTTTGGTGTTTTTTGTTTGCTTGTTTGTTTTGTTTTTTGAATCCCAAAAGCCTGCCTTCAGTAACACACTTCCTCTTACAGGCCACACTTTCTAAGCTTATTAAACAATACCTACATCTGGGGTCCAAATATTCAAATATCTGAAGCTATGAAGATTTTCACTTAAGCCAGGGTACCATATTTACAAAATGAGGCTTTAGAGTCCAAAATAATATTTACTTTGTAGTAAATTGTATATTTATTTTTAATTTTCTCTTTGTGTTTCTGTCTGGTTTCATGCAGATATTCTATTTTTAAGTTGTGCTTATTATTAAGTTGTGCAGGAATCATTTGTTCTTTGATGTCAAGGACATTTCTTCTATTTTCAAATACATCCTAAGAAAACCAAAGTTGAAATTATGTCTGGAACCATGGGAACTGGAGAAGGCAAAGTCTGTGAAACAAAGGGATACATACCCAGTGACTGGTACTGAATGGATCCTTGTTGCAACATCCTCTTTTCGTGTGTTCCTTTGCATGTGATATATAACATGTTTATTCTGAAGTACTCACAGACATAGATAGGAACACTAACAAGCAGTGTTTTATATCTGCCTTAGGTTATAGGACATGAACGCTATAAGAAGTAATGGAGGTTGAGGAAATCTGGGAGGAGAGAAAAGTGTTAAATAACTATCAATTTTCAACCTTCTAGTCTAGATTTCTGGAGAAGCTTGCTAAAAGTAATAATAAACACTGCAAATATGATGTCTTTTCCCAGGCAGTTATCTGCCCAAGTGAGAAGAGTTAGATTAGATAGGCTATTTGTTTTCGACTTGGAAGCTCTGCAACCTCAGGCTATGGTTGTCAATTGTATTGTGTCTCACAAAAAGTGACTGTAGCTGGAAACAAAGTCTTTTCAGAAGTTATCAGGTCAATATGAGGTAGTTAGTATGACATCAAATCCACTAGGAAAGGTGTTTTTATGAACATGTACAGAAGGAAATAGTAGGAGAAGGCAAATTGAGAGAAAATCGCTATGGGATTAAAATAGTCCTTTTAGAAATGAGAAGAGCCAAGAATTACTCAAAAATAGGACCAGCTGGAAGAGACCAGGAAGAGTCTTTCCTAAGCTCTGAAAGCATCTCTTTTCAGACAACCAGGTTTGATACTTCCAGCTTTTAGCATTAAGGAGCAATACAAATCTTTGACATGTTAGCAGTCTAAAGACCCCAGAATAGCAACTTAGTCAACTTTTCCATGAAATCCTAGGATTAGAGATCATGGAATTTCTCATGGTCCCTATAATAACTGTTGAATCCTACAATTGTTTTCAAGATAGTGAGAAGAAAATGGGACCACAAATGCTTATACCAGCCAGTAACTTGCTCTGGGAACTAGAATTTCAATCCAGCATAGTGGTACAATGTCTCTTCAACTAGGTTAGTGATTTTTAATTGTTTTAGTTTTAGACATTTCTCATTGCAGCTCTTGCTGTTAGGGCAAGACTCTGAGATGATTGAGATATTAATATCGTGTATATTTATTCTTTGTCATCTTGTGGGAAATCAGAGTCTGGACACCGGAATCCCGCTTTCTTTTCTCTCTACAATTTCAGAAAAGATTGAAGTCTTTCGGCTAGTCTCCCTTAAAATTAAAAAATTGAATTTTTTTCTGTTTAAAATCTGAATTTCCTGTCTTGTAAATAAAACTATAGAGTATCTTAGAGTAATGACTAAAATTAAATTTTTAGCCACACATGGTAATAAAAACACAACACTGCAGAGGCAGAGACCAGCCTGGACTAGAGAGGAAGTTCTAAGGCAGTCAAGATAATTTAATGAGACCCTGACTGAAAAGATAATAAATAAATAAATAAATAAATAAATAAATATGAAGGATAGTTCACCTATTTTATGTTGACATCTCTATATGTCTTTCCAGATACCCTAATATTGGAGTGGTTTCTTGCATTTTTCATGGTGAATGAAAGTCACCCATGTAGTACCCATCACCATTAAAAGATGTAGGAAGTTGGTATAAGGAAGAATCACAAGTTTCAATATATATTATGGATTGTGAAAGAGGAATAAAAAATTCAATAGTCAAATTCTTGGGCAGAGGAAAGAGCATCCATAAAGGTGTCAAGCTTGGAAACTGTGTGCCACGTTCATCCCTGAGAATTGTTACTATTTCAAGATAGTTATGGCCCTTTGTTCCCAGTTAAAAGTAACTTAAGATCTGTTCCTTGTTAAAATGGCTGTAGCCAACGCCAAAGACAATTGTTGGTGTAAAGATCCTGGCTTGAGAATGGAAGACATAAGTGCTTTACATCCCAATTAGAGTGGTGGCCCTAAAACTATCACTCTTAGCACTAACTGAGAAAGCAAGAGAAAATAAAAAGTATGTTGATCATACATTTTAGAATTGTCCTACCACCATTTCTAGCTGGGATGTAGAAAACAGGGTAGTTCTGTCTTAAGAAGGCAAAAACAAGACATATGGTTTAAAGGTCATGATCAGAAGCAGTTTTCTCCTATTAATTTCCAAATTACAAAAATACAAGATCTGGGTTCAAAATTATTGGCTGAGTTTGAGGTGAGGGTGGATGTAACCCACACATAAACCAAATTGTAGTAAACAGACAATATCACAAATGCTTTTAGCTTCACATAGCTGTTTAACACACCAGTGTCTTGGATTGAGGTCATCTAAGTTGGATAACATATCTCTTGGTTTTTCTGACTTTTTACTGTGCTTGTGAAGGTATAGACATAGATTCATGATTGTATGAAATCAACTGAATCCTGAATTGCTCACATAGTTCATCAAGATCAGTCCTTTATATCATTCTCATCCCTTACGTCATTTAGACCTTTAATGTCACTCCTATTCTCTTTTCCTAGTCAGGAGACCTTCACTTGAGATGCAAAATCATCCCATTCTGCTATCTTTTTGATAGAGACCCGTGGCATTAAGGAATGAAGCCCTAGACATATGTGTGTTTCAGGGACATATTTGGAATGGGAAAACACTGAGGCAGAAATATAGACTTGCATGCTAAAACTAGGATGATATTATCTGTTCTGCTCATTACCTTCACCATTCATCAATCGAATACTAGTTTTCTCAGAGAGGTCAAGCCTACTACATTGAGAAAAACCTAATGGCGTGACTGCCAATGTCTGATGTTGCCATAGTTCATTCACAAAGTCCAACTGGGGAATGGGCATTTCCCGGCCAGGCCACAAGAGTTATAGTATAGGGTATATGGTCTCAAACTAAGAAACTGAAACTGGTGTGTATGTGTGTGTGTGTGTGTGTGTGTGTGTGTGTGTGTGAGAGAGAGAGAGAGAGAGAGAGAGAGAGAGAGAGAGAGAGAGAGAGAGAGAGAGAGAGAGAGAGAGAATACATGTGTGTGAAAGCTAGACATAGCTTCTTTGGAAAGGCCTCCAAAAAAGCAAATAAGGCTAATCCAAGACACGAAGAAGTGTTAGGGCACAAATAAAGTGCTAAGGATAGAGAGGAGAATGAGAATAAGCTGAACACACACACAAGGACAGATGAGAGATGAAAGACAGTAGCCAGAGCAGATTGAGGCTGAGAATGCAGAAGGAATTTCAGAAATGAACAAAACAGCCAGAGTAAGGGCAGAGCAAGAGAGAATATTTCATAGAGCTAATCTTTCCTTCATAACACCCAAAGGAAATCAATAGGGTATCATTATAAATAAGTAGTTATTGCTGTCACAAAGTAAGATAGGAGACTTTTTAATAATATCACAAAGAATATAAAAACATCAGAAAGAACATCATTCTTTATAGTGGGATATTGAAAACCATTTGAGTAACATCAGGAGAAAGATAAGGATGACGAGACTCACACTCATATTTTATTGATGTTCATTGTGGAATAGGATAAGTATGTCTGGAAGATACAAAACTGGAAATGAATAAAGATATTAATTTATAATAATGTAAATAGAAAAATACAACATGATCTGTAGTTCCAATATTACATATCAAAATAATAAAGTATAGGGAAAAAGTAAAAACATATATAATTTAAACCAGGACCATACCTATAGAACACTGACAAAAAGCTAAAGTGTTTTATGATATGATATGTCATGGTCACAATTTCAAAGCATTAATAAAAATATCTTTGTCATCTTTTGGAGTAATCTTTAAAATAAATCCAACTCTAGGCAAAATCTTAACAAGATTTTCTTTTAAAAAATAAATTGAGGTGCTAACCATGAAATTTAAGTGAAAATACAAAAATATCAGCTCAGATAATTATGAAATAGAATCAGAGATGTAGTAGAAATTTTAGATTAACAGATATCAAAAAGTATTATAAAATCAAAAAAAAATTTTTTTTACTATTTAGTGATTTTTTAAATTAATTTATTCTTCTTACATCTCAATGTTTATCCCATCCCTTGTATCCTCCCATTCCTCCCCCCCCATTTTCCCATTATTCCCCTCCCCTATGACTGTTCCTGAGGGGGATCACCTCCCCCTGTATATTCTCATAGGGTATCAAGTCTCTTCTTGGCTACCTGCTGTCCTTCCTCTGAGTGCCACCAGGTCTCCCCCTCCAGGGGACATGGTCAAATGTGAGGCACCATAGTACATGAGAAAGTCATATCACACTCTCCACTCAACTGTGGAGAATATTCTGACCATTGGCTAGATCTGGGAAGGGGTTTAAAGTTTACCTCCTGTATTGTCCTTGGCTGGTGCCTTAGTTTGAGCGGGACCCCTGGGCCCAAATCTACCTATCATATTGTTCTACTTGTAGATTTCTAGGACCCTCTGTATCCTTTTATTTTGCTATTCTCCCATGCGTCTCTCATTTAGAGTCCCAATAGGATGCCTTCCCCTCTGTCCCAGTTTCCTGGTAAGTGAAGGCTTTCGTGGGACATGCCCCTTGGGCTAGTATGCAGATATAAGTGAGTATATACCATTTGATTCTTTCTGCTTCTGGGTTAACTCACTCATTATGATCATTTCTAGCTCAATCCATAAATCCACAAATTTCAGGAATTCCTTGTTTTTAATAGCTGAGTAGTATTCCATAGTGTATATGTACCACAGTTTCTTTATCCACTCTTCTACTGAGGGACACTTAGGCTGTTTCCATGTTCTGGCTATTATGAATAAGGCTGCTATGAACATGGTTGAGCAAATTTTCTTGTTGTGTGCTGGAGCATCTTCTGGGTATATTCCAAGGAGTGGAATAGCTGGGTCTTGAGGAAGTCCTATTCCCAGTTTTCTGAGATAGCACCAGATAGATTTCCAAAGTGGCTGTACTAGTTTGCATTCCCACCAGCAATGAAGGAATGTTCCTCTCTCCCACATCCTCGCCAGCATGTGGTGTCACTTGAATTTTTGATCTTAGCCATTCTGATGGTTGTAAGATGGAATCTCAGAGTTGTTTTGATTTGCATTTCCCTGATGACTAAGGAGGTTGAGCATTTCTTTAAGTGTTTCTCAGCCATTTGATATTCCTCTGTTGAGAATTCTCTGTTTCGTTCCAAGCCCCATTTCTCAATTGGGTTATTTAGTTTGGTGGTGTTTCATTTCTTGAGTTCTTTATATATTTTGGATAGTAGACTTTTGTCAGATATAGGGTTAGTGAAGATCTTTTCCCAGTCTGTAGGCTGTCACTTTGTTCTCTTGACAGTGTCTCTTGCCTTACAGAAGCTTCTCAGCCTCATGAGGTCCCATTTTTTAATGGTTGACATTAAGGCCTGGGCCGTTGGTGTTCTGTTCAGGAAGTTGTCTCCTGTGCCAATATGTTCCAGGCTCTTCCCCACTTTTTCCTCTAAGTGACTTAGTGTCTCTGGTTTTATGTTGAGGTCTTTAATCCACTTGGATTTGAGTTTTGCGCAAGGTGACAAATATGGGTCCAGTTGCATTTTTTTACACATAGACCTCCAGTTAGGCCAGCACCATTAGTTGAAGATGCTATCCTTTTTCCATTGAATGGATTTGGCTTCTTTGTCAAAAATCAAGTGACCATATGTGTGTGGATTCCTATCTGGGTCTTCGATTTGATTCCACTGATCAACCAGCCTGTTGATGTGCTAGTACCATGCTGTTTTAATTACTATTGCTTTATAGTAAAGTTTGAAATCAGGTATGGAGATTCCTCCAGAGCACTTTTTATTGTACAAGATTGTTTTAGCTATTCTGGGTTTTTTGTTTTTCCATATGAAGTTCAGAATTGAACTTTCAATGTCTTTAAAAAATTGTGTAGGTATTTTGATAGGGATTGCATTGAATCTGTAGATTGCTTTTGGTAGGATGGCCATTTTTACTATGTTAATTCTCCCGATCCATGAGCAAGGAAGATCATGCCATCTTCTCAGGTCATCTTCAATCTCTTTCTTCAGAGTTTTGAAATTTTTTCCAACAAGTCCTTCACTTGCTTAGTTAGGGTAACTCCTAGATATTTTATATTGCTTGTGGCTAATGTGAAGGGTGTGGTTTTCCTAATTTCTTCCTCTGCAAACTTGTCATTTGTGTATAGGAAGGCTACAGACTTTTTTGAGTTAATTTTGTATCCAGCCAATTTGCTGAAGGTGTTTATCAGCTGTAGAAGTTCTTTGGTGGAATTTTGAGGGTCACTTATGTACACTATCATATCATCTGCAAATAGGGATAATTTGACTTCCTCCTTTCCCATTTGGATGCCCTTGATCTCCTTTTATTGTCTTATTGCTCTGGCTAGAACTTCAAGTACTATATTCTATATTGAAGAGATATGGAGAGAGTGGGCAGCCTTGCCTTGTTCCCGATTTTAGAGGAATTCCCTTGAGTATCTCACCATTTACTTTGATTTTGGCTATTGGCTTGCTTTATATAGCCTTTATTATGTTGAGGAAAGTGCCTTGTATCCCCGATCTCTCTTGAACTTTACATATGAATGGGTGTTGGATTTTATCAAATGCTCTCTCTGCATCCAAAGAGATGATCATGTGGTTTTTTATTTTCAGTTTGTTTATATGGTGGATTACATTGATGGATTTCCGTATATTAAACCATCCCTACATGCCTGGAATGAAGCCTACTTGGTCATGATGAATGATATCTTTGATGTGTTCTTGTTTTCGTTTTGCAAGTATTTTATTTAATATTTTTGCATCAATGTTCATAAGAGAAATTGGTCTGAAATTTTCTTTCTTTGTTGAGTCTTTGTGAGGTTTAGGTATCAATGAGACTATGGCCTCATAGAATGAATTTGGTAATTTTCCATCCATTTCTATCTTTTGGAGTAGCTTGAAGAGTATCAGTATTAGCTCGCCCTTGAAGGTCTACTAGACCTTCTGGCCCTGGGCTTTTTTTTTTTGGTTGGGAGACTATCGATGATTGTTTCTATTTCTGTAGGGGAAATGGGACTATTTAGCTTGTTTATCTGTTCTTCACTCAACTTTGGCAAGTGAACTTGATCAGGAAAATCGTCCATTTCCCTTAGATTTTCAAATTTTGTGGCGTATATGCCTTCAAAGTAGGATCTTATGATTCTTTGTATTTCTTCTGTGTCTGTTGTTATGTCCCCATTTTCATTTCTGATTTTCTTGATTTCAATACTGTCTCTCTGCCTTTTAGTTAGTTTGGCTAACGGTCTGTCTATCTTGTTGATTTTCTCAAAGAACCAGCTCTTGGTTTTGTTGATTCTTTGGACTGTTTTCTTAGTTTCTAATTTGTTAATTTCACCCCTGAGTTTGATTATTTCCAGGCGTCTACTCCTCTTGGGTGTTTCTGCTTCTTTTTTTCTAGGGCTTCCAGTTGTGTCGTTAAGATGCTTATGTGCGATGTTTCCAATTTCTTTTTAAAGGCACTTAGTGCTATGAATTTTTCTCTTAGCACTGCTTTCAATGTATCCCACAAATTTGGATATGTTGTTCCTTCATTTTCATTGAATTTCAGAAACTCCTTAATTTCTTTCTTTATTTCTTCCCTGACCCAGGTGTCATTTAGCAGAGAGTTGTTTAGTTTCCACGTATGTGTAAGCTTTTTCTTATTTCTGTTGTTGTTGAATTTCAGCCTAAGACCATGGTTAACTGATAGTATACAAGGTATTATTTCAATCCTCTTGTATCTATTGAGGCTTGCTTTGTGACCTACGATGTGATCAATTTTGGAGAAGGTTCCATGGGGTGTAGAGAAGAAGGTATATTCTTTCTTGTTTGGGTGAAAAGTTCTATAAATATCTGTTAGATCCATCTGACCCATGACATTGGTTAGTGATGTTATTTCTCGGCTTAGTTTCTGTTTCAATGACTTATCCTTCAGTGAGAGTGGGGTGTTGAAGTCTTCCACTATTATTGTGTGGGGATCGATGTGTGGTTTAAGCTTTTTTAGGAGATCTTTTACAAATGTGGGTGCCCTTGTATTGGGAGCATAGATGTTCAGAATTGTGATGTCATCTTGGTTGACTTTACCTTTGATGAGTATGAAGTGTCCTTCCTCATCCCTTTTGATTAATTGTGGTTGAAAGTCTATTTTGTTCGATACTAAAATGGCCACGCCTGCTTGCTTCTTGTGACCATTTGCTTGGAATATTTTTCCAACCTTTTACCCTGAGGTAATGCCTATCATTATGGGTGAGATGTGTTTCTTGAATGTAGAAGAATGTTGGATCTTGTTTATGCACCCATTCAGTTAGTCTGTGTCTTTTTATTGGAGAATTTAGGCCATTGATGTTGAGAGATACTAATGACCAGTGACTGTTAAGAGTCTTAATTTTGATGTTGTTTCCAGTTGAGCGTTTGTGTAGTTGTGTTTTTGCCATGGTATAGTTATCTATTTCCTGGGTAGTTTTGGTTGTAGCTTGACCCTTTGGGATGGAGTTCTCCTTCTAGTACCTTCTGTAAAGCTGGATTTGTGGATAGGTACTGTTTGAATTTGGTTTTGTCATGGAATATTTTGTTTTCTCCATCAATGGTTATTGATAGTTTTACTGGGTAAAGTAGTCTGGCTTGGCATCTGTGGTCTCTTAGTGTTTGCAGGATCTCTGTCCAGGCCCTTCTGGCTTTTATGGTCTCTGCTGAGAAGTCGGGTGTAATTCTGATAGGTTTGCCATTAAATGTTACTTGGCCCTTTTCTCTTGCAGCTTTTAATATTTTTTCTTTGTTCTGTATGTTTTGTGTTTTGATTATTATGTGACGGGAAGTTTTTTTTTTTTTCTGGTCAATTCTATTTTGTGTTCTGTAGACCTCTTGTATGTTTATAGGCATCTCTTTCTTTAGATTGGCGAAATTTTCTTCTACAATTTTGTTGAGAATAATTTCTGGGCCTTGGAGTCTGATATCTTCTCTTTCTTCAATGCCTATTATCCTCAAATTTCTTCTTTTCATGGTGTCCTTAATCTCTTGGATGTTTTGTGTCAGGAGTTTTCCAAATTTGGCATTTTCTTTAATGGTTGCTTCAAGATATGTGATTGTATCTTCTAGACCTGAGATTTGTTCTTCCATCTCTTGGATTTTGTTAGAAAAGCTCACCTCTGTGTTGCTCACCTTATTCTCTGAGCTCTCACATTCTCGTTTTTCTTCTGTCTGTGTTTTTATCATTGAATCCATTTTCTTTTTCAGTTCTTGAACTGACATTTTGATTTCTTTCATCTGGTTGTTTGTATATTCCTGAGTTTCTTCCATTGCCTCTTTATAGGTCTCCAGAGCTTGAACCCTTTTATTTATTTCTTTCATCTGGTTGTTTGCATTTTCCTGCAATTTTTCCAGTTCCACTCTATGTGCTTCTTTTATGTCTCTCACCTGTTTGTCTGTGTCTTCCTGCGTTTGATTACGAATTTTATTTGTTTCCTCCATTCTTCATTACTAAGGATTTGAGGTCATTTTCTTGTATTTCCATTGTATTTGAATTCTCTGGGTTGTTTTCTTTGGGATATCTGGAAACTGGAGACATCATGTTGTTTTGGGGTTTTTTGCGTATGCTTTTTCGTTGTCCTTTAGACATCTTGCTATCTTTGTTTTTGTTGGGTAGCTTCCAGAGTTGGATGGAGGGAGTCTGATGATAGATTCACTTGTTTTTTCAAGATTTCCCTAGGCTGGCAGCTCAAATGCTTCACTGGTGTGGATGTTAGGAGTTTAGCCCTGTTGTTTTAGACTCTCAGAGGCAGTGATCTTCAGCTCCCCTGTGCTGTGGGTCCTGAAGTTGCTCTGGGTCTCTGAATGAGCGTTGGGTCAGGCCAAGGTATTCACAGCCTTCTGTGTCCCCTTCCAAGTCCAGCCAGGAACACTGGGCCCAAACCACGGGCTGAACTCAGCTGGATTCTCAGGGTCTGAACCGTCTGCCGAGCTCAGCTAGGGATTCTGGGCCCAAAAATGCACACAGGGTCCAGCCAGAATATTTGGTCTGTGACTACGCACCAAGCTCAGCTAGGGGCTTTTGGCCCAAAGTGCGTGCTGTGGTCAGTTATTGACTCAGGGCCCGAACTGTCCGCCAAGCTCAGCCAGGAATTCTGGATTCAAACTGCGCAATGTGTCCAACCAGAGTCTTAGAGCCTGTGGAACTGAGTGCTCCGCCCAGCCTGCGTCACAGCAAGAGAACTGCGGCCACACTGAGCTAGGTCTTCTGGTGGAACTGAGCGCTCCACCCAGCCTGTGTCACAGCAAGAGAACTGCAGCTGCACTGAGCCAGTGCCGGTGTTGGAACTGAGTGCTCCGCCCAGCCTGCGTCACAGCAGGAGAACTGCGGCTGCGCTGATTAGTGCTGGTGGTGGAACCAAGCGCTCTGCCCAGACTGTGTCACCGCTGGGGAGCTGCCGCTGAGCTAAGGTGGTGCCTAGTGTGGAACTGAGCGCTCTGCCAAGCCTGCAACACAGCAGGGAAGCTGTGGCCATGCTGAGTTAGTGCCTCGGGCAGAATTGCTTGCTGGGCTGGGTCAGAAACCGGGACTCTGGGGCCGAACTCTCCGCCAAGTGCAGTCTGGGTCCCAAGGCACCACGTGACCCAAATCTTGCTCAGAGTCCCCTCTCCCACAGCAACTCCCACGGGCCACCACACCAATCGTCCCCACCGGAAGGCTATGAGCTGCAAACCTCAGCCACTGCCGCTGTTGCTACTGTTGCCGCTGATGCCACTGGTGCCGCTGCTGCTGCTGCCCCCGCCGCTGCCGCTCCAATCCGAGAAAATCCATGCTCTTCCCGCGTGCAGGGGCATGCAAATCCTCTGTACCCTGGTCCCTCCGAACTGTGGAACACTCCCACTGCCGTGGTTTGAGGACCTCAGTGTTCCCAGCTCAGAAATCTGTGCAATTCCCCGAACTGTTCACTGGAGCCTCCAAACATGGTCCACACTGCTCGCAGCCATCTTGGATCCTCATAAAATCAAAATTTATTATGAGATATATGCAAAGAAATGAGAAAAGTCCACGGAATGGTATATGTTGTTTATTGCAACATAATAATACTGCAATAAAAGTTTTTGTGCTACAATCAGATGGTGAAGAACATAATATTTTCTCTGTCTCATGGTGTGATAAACCAAATTACATATCCATGATATATCAAATATAAGAATTATAATCATGATTTTAGAATTAAACAAAGGAGAACATATTTAATTTCTGTCAAAGTTTCTTTATAAATGGATACATGAAACACTACCCATGAAGGATAATAATGGAACTGAAGTGTTCTAAGGGAACATCATATTGATATCAATTGACATCTGAAAAGCTAAGCAAAGACTGGGTGACAAATACAGTCACTCTTTTGAATAGAGAAACTATCTTCAAAATATACCTAAGAGAAAAGCTGGTCAATCTAACTGAAAAGAAGAAATTCATGGGAGCAGATGCAGGGACCCACAGCTAAACATTAGGCAGAGCTCAGGCAGCTAGAGGTGTTGTGGATACCAGGAGAACATAGACTATACAACGAACTAAGCAGGGTTTATAAGGACTCACAGATAATGAAGCAGCAATTACAGAGCACCATGGGTCTGTTGTATGTTGTCTACTTATATGTTGTGGTGTGATGTCTTTGGTGAACACCTAACAGTGGAAGTGAGAGTGTCTCTGACTCCTTTACATGTTCTTGGAACCCTTTAACTTTTACTGGGTTGCCTTGTACATCCTTGATATGAGGGCTTGTGCATAGTCTTACTGAATCTTGTTAAGCTGTCGTTGGTTGATGTCCATTGGGGCCTGATCTTTTCTGAAGGGAAATGGAGAAATGGTAGACCTGTAGAAGAGGAGAGGTAGTGATGGGGAAGTGGGAGGAATGGAGGAAAGGAAGGTTGCAATCAGGATGTGTAATATCAAAGAAGAATACAAAGAGACTTGATACCCTATGAGCATATAAAGGGGGAGGAGGTCCCCCTCAGTCATAGTCATAGGGGAGGGGAGTAAGGGGAAAATGGGAGGAAGGGAGTAGTGGGAGGATACAAGGGATGGGATAACAATTGAGATGTAATATGAATAGACCAATAAAATATATTTTTTAAAAGTAAAAAGAAAATTGAAATAAGTAATTTACTAAAGAGTGGATTTTCTTTATAAGTTAAAAATAGATTCATTTCTCATACTTCATATCCTTATTATAGTTTCCCATTTCTTTATTCCTCTAAGTTCTGCCCTAACTCCCCTCTTTTCTTGATACACTCCTTCTCCGTCTCTCATTATAAAAGAGCAGACATCTCTGAGATAACATCCATGTTAAGACCTGGTGTAGACCCACGGAGGCCATGTGCTTGCTCCTTCAGTCTCTGTGAACTCATATGCTCCTTTCTTAGTTAATTCAGGGGGCCTTTTACATATGGTATCCTCCGTCCCTTCTGACTCCTTCAGTATTTCTGCCTCCTTCCCTGTGGGATTCCTTGTGCTCTGAATGGAGCGATTGATGGAGATCAGTAATTTAGACACCTTCTCGGTCTAATGTATGTCTGTGGTCTTCCATATCTTTTCCCATCTGCTTCTGGGTGAAGTATGTCTGAGAAAGACTAGATAAGGCATTGATCTATGAGTATGCCAAAATATTACTAGAAAATTATTTTGTGATTATTTCTTAGGCAAGTAGTATTTGGTGATGTCACCATGGGAACCATGAAGGAGGAGCCCCACCAGTAGTTGATAGTTTGGGAGCCAATGGGACACTGGGAGGCAGGTATAGATGCATGCCCTATTTCCTCAATAAAGGTCTCTGATTTTGCCACTTTCTTGACTCCCAGAGTCTGTGTCTTTGACTGTGCCAACTCACCCCACCTACAAGGGTCCTACGTCTGGGTTCCAGCAACACAGTTCCTCAGAATTCTAAAATCACTGCAAACATTTCTTTGAGCTCTGAAGTACATCTGAGCAAGCAAGAAAAAGATGCCTAAGGAGAGAAAAACTGTGTTTTCAGGAGCCACCCCTTAAGGAAGAGAAATGCTCTTTGAAGATATTCTGCAATCAGCGGAAAGTAAGCATGCCTCCGTTCAGTAAAGGAGAAGACACAATGGGTCATGTATATTCTAAGTCTCGGTTCTGACCTTGTACTGTAAACTTCTAACATTGTCATTCTGCAATACTCATGGGTTAACAAACCCTAAGGTTTTGGAAGAAACTACTCTATGGAATTGTACGTGCTGCTCTGAGAAGTAAGGTACAGAGTGCTTACAATAAAGGACAAGACACCCATGGAGTCCTCAGCAAGCAGAAATTAAGCTGACAGGAAGAAAAAAGAGAGGAAGGAGCTGCACATTTATATGAACTGAAGTTAAAGTTGTTTTGAAACTCATACATACAGAAATCATAGAAATATTTCCTCTTGCCTCCTAACTCTCCAAAACCCCAACCACCCAGGGCTGGGAAATGATTTCTCCTTTTTTTCCCTCCTAAGACTCCTAAGCATAGGACTTGATTCCTTTGGGTCCATGTTTTTCTAAGTTTCTAAATATTCATTTAAAATCATATTACATGGATGACAATGATCATAGCAAAATAGGCCATGGGATGACATGGTGCTTAAAAGCCATTACAACTGGATTTGCCCAGTGAGCACTTGGTTTTTTTTTTTTTTTTTTTTTTTTTTTTTAATTTATTCTTGTTACATCTCAATGTTTATCCTCCCATTCCTCCCCCCCCCCCAATTTCCCCATTATTCCCCTCCCCTATGACTGTTCCTCAGGGGGATTTCCTCCCCCTATATATTCTCATAGGGTATCAAGTCTCTTCTTGGCTACCTGCTGTCTTTCCTCTGAGTGCCACCAGGTCTCCCCCTCCAGGGGACATGGTCAAATGTGAGGCACCAGAGTATGTGAGAAAGTCATATCACACTCTCCACTCAACTGTGGAGAATATTCTGACCATTGGCTAGATCTGGGAAGGGGTTTTAAAGTTTACCTCCTGTATTGTCCTTGGCTGGTGCCTTAGTTTGAGCGGGACCCCTGGGCCCAAATCTGCCTATCATATTGTTCTACTTGTAGATTTATAGGACCCTCTGTATCCTTTTATTTTGCTATTCTCCCATGCGTCTCTCATTTAGAGTCCCAATAGGATATCCTCCTCTCTGTCCCAGTTTCCTGGTAAGTGAAGGCTTTCGTGGGACATGCCCCTTGGGCTAGTATGCAGATATAAGTGAGTATATACCATTTGATTCTTTCTGCTTCTGGGTTAACTCACTCATTATGATCATTTCTAGCTCAATCCATTTATCCACAAATTTCGGGAATTCCTTGTTTTTAGTAGCTGAGTAGTATTCCATAGTGTATATGTACCACAGTTTCTTTATCCACTCTTCTACTGAGGGACACTTAGGCTGTTTCCATGTTCTGGCTATTATGAATAAGGCTGCTATGAACATGGTTGAGCAAATTTTCTTGTTGTGTGCTGGAGCATCTTCTGGGTATATTCCAAGGAGTGGAATAGCTGGGTCTTGAGGAAGCCCTATTCCCATTTTTCTGAGAAAGTGCCAGATAGATTTCCAAAGTGGCTGTACTAGCACTTGTAAATGCAAGCAATTTAATGAAGGAATTGAAATTTCATTTTCACCTAATGTTGGAAAATAAAAGTTACATATTTTTTACTCTTTTTTTAAAATTTAAATGCAACAATTGCCCAACAGAATCAAAATGTATTTCACTACAATGTGAGGTTTGTGTTTCATGTTGTTGGTTCAAATAGATCTCTTGTATGGTTGAGGATAAAACTTCAAAACAGAAAAGTATGCTCTTAGAGAGAGTGGAGTTTCTATAGAATTCCAAACAGCAAGAAAATGCTCACTTCTATCCCTTTCAAATGTGGACAGAGTTGGCTTCTGCCTACTTCCATGCCTCTTCATTTGCCATTGTTCCTGTGAAGCTATCTCAAGTCATTCTGAGATCGCAAGGCTTCTGGGATTCCTAAAGGAAAGCTTGGGTTCGGTATTTGTTAAAAAAGAGACAGAAAGAGCTGCTATCTCTTTTCTTTTCTAAAGAGTATTGATTTCCCTAAGGAACTAACAGAGTATCTGTTTCCGAGTTTGCTTTAGAATTCACACAGTATTGAGAGTCTTAGAGACAGACATCACTGTTTAGTTTTTGTTTGTTTGTTTTTCACTTTTTTCTTTATTCTTTTGCCTTTTTCTTTTTTATTAATTTATTCTTGTTACATCTCAATGATTATCCCATCCCTTGTATCCTCCCATTCTTCTCTCCCTCCCATTTTTTCCTTACTCCCCTCCCCTATGACTGTGCCTGAGGGGGACCTCCTCCCTCTTTATATGCTCATAGAGAATCAAGACTCTTCTTGGTAGCCTGCTATCCTTCCTCTGAGAGCCTGCTATCCTTCCTCTGAGTGTTTTTCACTTTTTAAAGAGTGCTTTATCTGCAGAAGAGTGAATCAGATCATATTATAGATGGTTGTGAGTTACCATGTGGTTGCTGGGAATTGAACTTGGGACCTCTGAAAGAGCAGACAGTGCTCTTAACCACTGAGCAAGCTCTCTAGCCCCTTGTTTTTCACTTTTTAAATAGGTATTGCCACTACAGTTGTCTGGGATTGTTTAAAATGAACTTATATTTCCTTGCAGAAGATGACCCTGACATCTTTTTTGTTTGTTTGTTTGCTTTTTGTCTTTCAATAAATTGCACTATATGCCAGAGAAATCATAATTGTTTAATTATGTGTTTATTTTCTGGAAGAAAATGATCATTTCAATTCCGTAAATATATGCTATGAATTTAAACTGTATGGGTGTATGTGCCTCTCTCTCTCTCTCTCTCTCTCTCTCTCTCTCTCTCTCTCTCTCTCTCTCCTGTGTGGTGTGTGAGGTGTGTGGGGTGTGTTGTGTCCTCTCTGTCCCTCTCTCTCGGTCCTTACTCTCTGTGTGTCTTCTCCTGTCCCGCGCTCTCCTCTGTCTCTCGCTCTCCTCTGTGGCGCTCTCTCTGTCTCTGTCCTCTCCTCTGGTGTGTGGGGTCTCTCTCTTCTCTGCTCTGTCTCTGTCTCTGTCTCTGTCTCTCTCTCTCTCTCTCTCTCTCTCTCTCTCTCTCTCTCTCTCTCTCTCTGTGTGTTTCTGTCTGTCTGTGTCCGTGTCTGTGTCTATGTCTGTGTGCATGCATGCAGAGGGAGACAACTGTTCACATGTTTGTGCTTGTGCAGATCAGAGAACAAACTCAGATGTAGTTTCTCAGGAGCTGTCTTTTCCCCTACCTCTCTTTTCAACAGGTTCTTTCACTGAGCTCTGATTCACCAAACAGAGGCTAGAATGACTGGCCAGTGAGCCCATCTATCTCTGTCTTCCCTTCTACCATGCCTGGATTCAAAGTGTGAGCCACCATGCCTGTCTATTATGTATGTTGTAGTCTGTGTAGTCTGGGTGAGATTACAAATACATGCCAATACTATGGCTTTGCCTGGCTTCCTGGGATATGAATTTAAGTTTCCACATTTGATAAGCAAAAGCTTCATCTACTGAGCCATCTTCCTGCTACTATGTTTCTTTAATATTCTAGCTTTAGTTAGTAATCATTGATTATATGCCAAAAGTACACTTCAGTAATGGTGATATTTCCCAGACAGCTTTGTTTTCTTGTCAGTTTTCATTCAAGATTGCTTTGTCTATTCAAAATTTTCTGTGGTTCTACTAACATTTTAAATTATTTTTAGTTCTATAAAAATGTTATTGGAATTTTGACAGGGATTATCTTGAACCTGTAGAAAGCTTTGTTTTATACATATTCTTTAGTAACCCTAGTGCACACCATAGACACAGACTATCTCCCCATTCGTTCTGTCTCCTTCAATTTTTTTCATCACTGATCTATGCATTTTAGAATGCAAATCAGTTACGTCCTTGCTTAAATTTATTCCAAAGTATTTTGAATTTTAAAGCTCCCATAAGAAGGAGTTTAAGCTTCTATTTCAGATAGTTTCGTGTGATTGTACAAATATGGTACTGATTTTTATACTTTGATTCTATAGGCTTCACTTTAAATAAATTTGTTTTCTAGTTCGGAAAGGATTGAGTGAGACTCCTTTAGTGTTTTGTGCATATCATTCAATGTTATCTGAAAACAGGCAATTTGTGTCCTTTCTTTTGGAATTGTGTGCCATTTATTTTTACTGGCTTTCTAAATGGATACTCTTGTACACATCTACTTGGAAACAGGAACTTTACACAAGGAGCATTGTTTTCAAGGTACGTAGCAGGTGGGGACATTTGTACCAGGTTGGCAGTAAGCACTACTGCAGCCTGGAGCTGCATACAAATGCTCAGAACATAAGCCATTCAAATTGACTTCCAAATAAGAAGAGAAGCAGATGTCTAGCCTGGAGTTTAGACTTTACATGCATACCTGTCAGTTTATTTCTCTTCACATCTCAGGAATTCAGAATAAAGCCAGCCACCTCCTCCCCCTGCACACCACCACACATTTCCCTTACGAAATGAAGCAAAACAATAAAAGTTAACTGTACTACCTAATATGGTTACTTTAATAAAGACAAGGATAGTGGGACTGGGCGGAAAACAGCAGCTTTAAAACGCAATGCATCAGTTTTTCCCCTTTATGCCCAAGTTCTGCCTCCACTTTCATTGCTACTCCATAAACCTGGGGCTTAGATATAAACCTAAAGTGCATTCGAACACTTCATTTATATGACTACATAACCACAGAGCGAAAATGAACCTAAGAAGAACCAAGTCTGTGGCAGTTAATTATCTGAGTATTGGGAGATTTGTAATTTGCCCTTATGACTGTCTCTGTTCCTTTTCCTTGAGAAAATGTCAAAAATCAGACAAAATTAAAGATCATCATAGACTTTAACATCCCCACCTCTGGCTCTATAGATATCTGCAAGCCTCATTTAATAATTCTTTACTATTTCAAATTTCTACCAATGTAGTTTTACTTGTAAAAAAGTGCTTTTTTAAAAAAACATGATAATTTGACATAGGAATGTTTAATATATGAACACGTTATTCATAACTAATGTGGAACACAAAGACATAATTACTTTAAATGTGCTTGATGATTTATAAATACCATAAATTATATTATTTGTCTAATATTTCTTGAATGCTAATTTTATGCTTGGTATTTTTCCAGGTACCAAGATATTTTTAAAAGGATATATGGTTAGAGTGCAGTGATAGATATCTTGGGTTGGCTTTACTAGTTTATAAATTTTGAAAGTCTACATACATGGTATGTTTCGTAATAAATGAAATGATTCTTTTTTGGCTTATTGAGAAACAGATGAAACCTAAGGAAAGAATCTATAAAGGTATATCAGCCTTCTTGATAAACACTTGCCATTTATTTAATGTTTTGCTTTCTGTAAACTAGTCTAGTTACTAGTGAGGCATACCATGAGAGATACAGCCTACATGTATGAGAATGCTGGGGTGGATACAAAGATCACAAAGAATGGAGTGTCTGGATCACTCATTAGGATCTAGTTATCTGCCCACTGAGGAGATGCTGGAGTTAATACAACTCCAAGTGATCAAGATAGAGATAGGGATAGACTCAGTGTAACAGATAGAGAAAGAATGGTGGACCACATAGAGATAGGACAAATTCTAAAGACTATAATTGGCCCAGATGTGAAAGGCCACAGGGTTTACATTAGTTTGATTTTGTGCTATTATTTTAATATATAAGAACCCTTAGATACCTTTCAGTAGGATGTGAATATACTCTGAAAAATATGGTCTCGTGAATGTAACTTTCACTAAAGCTTATAGGTTTTTAAAATGAGAATATTAATAATATACTATGTACAGAGTATTTAACTATAATGGAGAAGGTGAGCTTCTTGTTTTTGTATCTAGTCTCTGGTCAAAATTTTAAGTGTATCAATGATTACGGTGAAAAAATATGTCATAAAATTAAGCATTGTAACTTACATCTGAGTAGATGCTCTTATTGCTAATCATCATAACCATAACACAGCTTACCTAAAAGTAATAATTGCCATTGAAAAATAATTTTTAAATAAGAAAGGCATATCCTAACAAAGAAAGAATCAATAAATAAACATTATAGTAACAGTAAGTTATATGGCACCTTCCCTACATAAAGACTAGAATGAGAGAGGAGTACTATTTTACCTTTACCTTGGAGATTACAGAACTTTTACCAACTATGGTCTAAGGTAGAGAAAAATATGGATAGAGTGTGTCCTTAAGAAGTCCCGTTGGACCTAAGATTGGAAATCCTACCTGAAATGTTTGTTGAGAATGAATTCAGTATCTGTCATCTTCCACTTTTACAGCAAGGGAACTTTGTAAAAAATACTCTGATGTCTTTGAGTTTCTTGGCATACTAGCCTCCTTCATTGAGCCATCTATCTGACCACCACTCTTATCAAACAACAGTCCAGCAACAACCAAATGTTGTTAGAGTATTTTACTACGCAACGCTATGCTACCTGTATAATTCCTCAATCTCATCTGAACTGTACTATACAAAATTTACCATCTCTACTGGTACAAGTAAACTTGAAAAATCATCAATTCATGGATGTACTTGATTGAAATGGAGGAAAGTCTTCAGTATTCACAGTTGGCTCAAAGCCCCCCACCCTGCCACTTTTTTACATTCAATTTTATGTGAAGGGTTGATTTGACTTAGGTGTATTAAAACATAGAAACCAGATAGACTGGCTATTTGTTGATCAAATGCTGAAAGGAACTTTGACTATCTTTGATCACTATTTCTTATTCAGTGCCAAGCAGAGTTGACAAGGAATTTTAATCTAGCAACATGGCTACTCTGGCAAGGAGTCACATCCAAAGACCTTCTAGGACTATGTGATCTAACTGGAATGCAGACATGCTTTAGATTACAGTATAATCTGGATGGAATACAGACATGCACCTAGTATACACTTTTAATCCCAAACAATGAAAGTAAGGTTAGTTCATAGAAGGAAACAGCCATGTTTGAAAGTGACATCTAATTGATGAGGAGACAAAGTGACAAACCACAGAAAGGCTAGACAAAATGAGTCAAAGACAGAATGCTCTCAACTCTTACAAGAACAGGAAAGAAAAGAGAGGCTACATAAGAGAAGCTCAGAGAGAGAAGAGAGTTTTACCAAGACTTTTTTATTTGGACAGTTTTACAAAGACAGGTTGCAGAGAGAACAAGCTAGAAAGAGATGAGGACAGAACAGAATAAGTCAGAGATAAGTAGCCAGAAGACTAAAACATATTTCCAGAATTAGTTTGAGGCAAACCAGAACAATTCGGTCAGATGCCAAGAGAAGCCAGTTTGAATCAATTAGCTTGAAGGGGTGTTTTGGTAGAATAGCTGAGACAAATCAGCCAGTGAGAGTTCGGAAAGAACTAGAAAGGCTTGGAGTTGATTCTCATCTCATGCCACTACCTGAGGAAATAAAAATGTTTACAGAACAGATAGACTATTGAAGTTCCTTAGTATCTGAGAGGTAATATGGTTCCTTTCTTGCTCATAAAATTTGTAGCAGAAGGAAGTCACATAAGTAGAGATGAAGATGTATTTATTGTTAACAACATATACTGGAGGTTTAAGCATTGGTCTTAGTCAAATGGACTCATTAATGTCCCTAAACGTTCTGCAAGAATATTAAAAGAGCCTAGATTTTGCTGTGACTTCTTTTCTTCTGGCTCCTGCAGAATGATGACAGTAAAAAGAAGATGTGGTTTCTAGTTATGTCAGAGAGTTAGCACTGGAATTATGGTAATCAAGATGGTTTATGCTTTGATCCCATGGTCTGATGACCAAATGAGTTGTTTACTCAATAACAAGTAATAAAAGGTTAGCAAAAGGCTAGGCATACTTATTTAGAGGAAATTTCTCCACTTGGAAACAGGAAGGAACAAACACTACATATTCTGTAGGCCACATAAGCACACATATTGCATTAAATATTTAATGGATCTGACCTCATGTGGAGAAATGTGGAGTGTATAAAATGTGAGTATCGCAATCTATTAATTCTCTTAAATGAGATGTGAAATACTATTTAATAATTGGACATACACACTAAATTCATAAGTACTTAAAATGACCCTTTAAAAGTACACACAATGACTGTTATGTCAATTTAATACTACAACCTATATATAAAAGCAACATATATAAAAGAGGAAGAAGCTAGCTTTGCTTTTAAAAGGTCTTTACATTAATGATTCCTAGTTGGTTATGGAATTGCTGGCAGTCAGCCATGAAATCATATATGTTCAATTAATACTAAGAAACTGTGTGTGTGTGTGTGTGTGTGTGTGTGTGTGTGTGTGTGTGTGTGTAAAGGACAGGAATTTCTCAAACAAGAGCATTGGAGGAGTTTAAAGAAGGAAGGGTAATGGAACAAATGATGTGATTTTATTTTAGTAAAAACAACTTTAAGAAAATTACTCACTTTATCTAGTGTTTCTCAATACTCAAACCTGTCTGAAGACCGACTGGTTCAGGCTATCATCAGGAATATAGCCTTATAGTGGGGAAGAATGAGGAATGCTTGGGACATGGAAATGCCCGTGCAAGGCTTGTAGGGATAGCAGGCAAGTGGAAGAACTTCCCATGAAACACAAAGAACGCACAGCCAAAGTCAGTATGTTGGAGAGGGTTAAATTAAAACCTGGGACTTGTGCGGCTCTCAGTCAGTCCATAGGAAAGATGAGAAGCAAGAATGCTCAACATTTTTTGGACCTTGAGATTTTTTTTTTTTTTTGAGTAATGAAAATAGTATACCTTCTTTTTTTTTTTTTTTTTTCTATGTGTATCTTGGTAAGCCTGGAACATACTCTGTAGACCAGGCTGGCCTCAAACTCACAAATATATGGTGTATTCTGCTCTTTGATTTCTGGGATTAAAGGCATGTACCACCATGCCTGGCCAATATTCTTATTCTTAATAGTGTAAGTTGGGTATTACATAGAGCACATATAGAGGTCCCAGGACAACTTATGGTAGTTGTTTTCTCCTTTCAAAATATTTTCTTTCTATTTATGAGATTCTGCATTCTACATTCAAAATCAAAAGATGTCTAAAGAGAAGGCCTTGGAGAATGACCTAGGAGAATACACGAGAAAGGTTTCTTCTGCCACCTATCATGTATGAGAGCCTCACACTAGACACCAGCTTGGTATCTTTAAGCAGCATCCTTTATATACAATTTTCCCATTTTGTGAAACTTTGTGAATTTAGTGAATACTATAATTGTGAGTCATTATCATGGGCAGCAGATATAGAGTGGTATCTGGACTTCCTTTGTAATGCCTAGTAAGCTGGGTGGTAACAGTCTCAATGACAGTAGAGAAACTAGCAAAGGTAGAATGTCTTCACAAAGTGAAATTCATGTCTAGGTGGAATAGTCAAGCACAAGTTGAGTCCGAGATTTATTTTCATAATGATAGGACTGGATAGACTGAAGCAAGAGAATAAAAAATTTGAGGCCAGTCTGGGCTACACAGACAGAGTAATCCAGCAAAAGAGATAGAGACTGAGACAGACACAGACACAGCCAAAGAGAGAGACAGAGAAAGAGGCAAAGACAGACAAAGAGAGAAACAGAGAGAGAGTGAAATAAAACAATTTCTATGGATATTGAGTCTCCAAATTAGATTTTGCATATCAAAGGTACAATGAAGAGCCCATATCACTACGTTTTGTTCATGGCAACTTGATTTTTGTTGTTGTTGCTTCTTTTTCACTTAGCTTTCTAACTTGCAAATATGACAAATAGGAAACAAAACAGAACAGATTAGGAATTCTGGTACCCCATATTTGCCCACCTCCTCTGGGTGGGGAGGCCTGAGGGCACTTAAAGAGAGAACAAGCAGGCTACCAAGATGAGACTTGATAGCCTATGACCTTATAGAGGGGGAGAAGAATGGGGGGAAAGCAGATGGAGGGAGGAATGGGAGGATACAAGTGATGGGACAACAACTGAGTAGTAATTGAAGTAAATTAATAAAAATAAAAATAAAATAATTAAAAAAAAGGAATCTCAACAATTTTGGATCCTCTATTATGTTAGGTTATCAAGACAGCCTGTGAGTTCCCCTGTTTATGTCCTATCACTATTGATAATTTTCAATGAGACTTTAATTGACTTCATTTCCATCTGAAGGTAGAGCCTGGGATCTGTGCCAACAGTTACTTCTGTAAAAATAATTGTAAAAATACATTTGCAAACATGTCCCTTGCTTAATTGGTTCACTGAATGAAGTGTTAGTGAATTATGTATCTTGTAATCTTCAGTTTAATCATAAATTCTGATGATGAGCCTCATTGAAAAGAAATATTGCAGTAACTAATGATAATCTGAATTTGATGTGACTCTTTTTTTAAAAAATCATAAATTTTAAGGGTAAATAACTTCTCTTAAATAATATTTTTAACTTTTGAATTGTCACTACTTAATACATAATCTCATTGTGATGTTTGAAAATTAGATTTTAAGTTTTCTTTCTTTTCATTTCTTTTTTGCTAAAGTGTGAGTTTGTGTAGGTTCCTCTTTAGTGACCACCTAGTTCTAACTGGCACAACTGTGACATGAAGGACAGCATCAAGCATGAGGTAGTCTCAGCGTCTTCCCTATCTCCTATTTTCTATGCAAAGAGGATGTATCTGTGCAGAGCTGTGGTTACATGGCTGGCACAGAAGCACACAGATGTCTGGGTGGATTTATCAGCTTCCAGAATGAGGGAGAAATGCTCCCGCTTCTTCTGAGAGACACTGTATCCTTCAGGGATGTCTCTTTCACTGGTACTATCAATATCATATGAAAACTGTATCAGCCTCAGCACCAAACCTGGGTCTTGTCAATACCAGTGCATCCTTTCAGCCATGTATATATTCATATCCTGTATGTATTCCAGCAAAACTCTCTATATTCTCTTTTGGTCAGGTATCTTGGTGTCTGGGTTACTTTTATACCCACAAGAACTGTTAGTGAAAAAGAAGAGGAACAGAAAACAGGGCCACCAAGTGTCCTGATCTAGAAAAATCTGTTATACAAGGCAAAGGAATAACAGTAAACAGTTCGCTCTCAATTCCCAGGACATAAAAATTTCCAGGACTCACCTGTTCCCAAGAAACATAGCACCTCAACAGCGATGAGCTTGTTCTCACTGCAGTTTTGAGGGAAATGTGAGTCTTTATGCTATTCTAGATTGAGTGCTTATGATGTCACTGTCCCTGACCACTCTCATGAGTAAAACTTTTTCATTTGGAGGTGTCAAGAAAGAAAAAGGGGTGTTCCTGAAGTGCATGTGCCCCCCTCCTCTCTCTCTCCACTTCAATGTACATGTATGTGGAATGATACTGTGCATGTCCTGGGGTACACAAATTTAGTCTTCTGAAAGTATTTATTTTTCAGAGTGTTTACATCAAATTGTTCTGGGTCGACAGATTCAGGTAATGGTAGTTGATGTTTTTAAATGTGTAATTAGCTAATTGCTATAACAAAACATCTGTTTTCCTTTAAGTTTCACTGGTGGTAGTGACAACAATGGTGTAAATATCATTTAGAGCTTTACCAAGAGGACTAGTGGGGACAATGGTGCACCAAGAGTGGGTTTATGGGCAAGCAATAAAGTATGAAGTATAGGCAAATAAAAAAAGAATTAAAGTTTTCAATATATTTTTTATTGTATTTCTTTCTACCAAATAATACAAACTAATGCCATTTAATATTTACGTTTATTCATTTTAAGGTAGAAACTTCCTTATAATAACTCATTCTAAAGGCAATGAAAGTTTGTCCTCTAGAGTCACAAACACCAGGTAGCTGGTAAACGTTATAAACTAATTTTAAAAGGAAAAATGTCACAGTTATAGTCTCACTTTCTGAAGTTGAAAGCTTCTGAAAAAAAAAAAAACTCTCAGTTAAAATGTGTGGGATCAATAGCTAATTTACATTCAAATTTGGGCTATTCTTTTGGGTAATATTTTAAACAAGTATAGAATAAAAGTTACAGGGTAGAATCAGAAATAACTTAGAGCACACATTTAATACAAAATAACTATGTTTTATATATGTGACCGACTAGGACATATTTTAAATCTCATGTAATTCATATTGCAGATGTTCAGAATTCATTGATTTTAGGTTAATTTATAAGCTATGTAGCTATCCACAGTAAATATGCTTTAGAACAGCTCTGTTGCCCACAAAAACTCCCCCTATCCGCTAACTGTTGATCTCAGTCTCCTTTGTATATTAAAACATTAAACTTTCAGGAATCTATTCTTTTGGTTAATTAACCACAGTTTATGAATACGTCTTAACTTCTTAAGGAAGTCTTACTATATGCTGGAGTAATATTTCAGAAATTCCAGGCTGGCTTCATGTTTTGCGTATTTAGTCTAGGAGTGTTTTATCTCCTAACTACTGTGACTGGACACATCACTGTTGTGATCTCAAAAAGAAACAAACAAACCCAACCCAACCATAAAACAAAAATCTAACTAGTCAAATACCTGGTGTTTTTCCACCCAGGTTCTGACTAAATACAGTATTCCTTTCACTCAAATCATCCAGGGAAAACTGGGCCGCTGCCTGAGCTTTAAGTCTTGTGAATGGTTAGGTGATCATACAGCACTAGGATTTTATAGGTTTTGACTAGTTAAGATCTCTGGACAACTGAAGTCTTTATCCTGTATCTGCCTGAATTGTCCCCAAACGGTGCTAAGAATTGGTGGATGGTGATATATGTCAGTGAGTATAGGCACTTGCCGCCACCAAATCACACAACCTGAATTCCATCCTGGAAACTCAACATATTGTGAGAACACTGCCCGTTTCCATAAATCATCCTCTGACTTTCACAAGTGTTTTCTCTCTCTCTCTCTCTCTCTCTCTCTCTCTCTCTCTCTCTCTCTCTCTCTCTCTCTCTCTCTCTCTCTCTCTCTCTCTCTCTCTCTCTCTCTCTCTCTCTCTCTCACACACACACACACACGCGCGTGCACACATACACACACACAAACTCTACAAACACACAAATAAATAAATGTAAATAAGTGAATTTAAAAATCAAAAGAAAGAAAGTGCTAAGGACACAGGAAAGTAATAGAACAACAGTAAGATAAAGGTACACCAGCAGGGCAAGGACTTGAGCTGCTGAAGAGCTATCATAGAACATCTTCCAGACTTTTCAAATCTGCTTAGTCAGTGCTCTGTCTTGCATTCAGAGCAAAATCGTGAAATTAAGAATCAAGTGCACCGGGCTTGGAACTAAACAGAGAATTCTCAACAGAGGAATATCAAATGGCTGAGAAACACTTAAAGAAATGCTCAACCTCCTTTAGTCATCAGGGAAATGCAAATCAAAACAACTCTGAGATTCCATCTTACACCCATCAGAATGGCTAAGATCAAAAATTCAAGTGACACCACATGCTGGCGAGGATGTGGAGAGAGAGGAACACTCCTTCATTGCTGGTGGGAATGCAAACTAGTACAGCCACTTTGGAAATCTATCTGGTGCTATCTCAGAAAACTGGGAATAGGGCTTCCTCAAGACCCAGCTATTCCACTCCTTGGAATATACCCAGAAGATGCTCCAGCACACAACAAGAAAATTTGCTCAACCATGTTCATAGCAGCCTTATTCATAATAGCCAGAACATGGAAACAGCCTGAGTGTCCCTCAGCAGAAGAATGGATAAAGAAACTGTGGTACATATACACTATGGAATACTACTCAGCTATTAAAAACAAAGGAATTCCCGAAATTTGTGGACAAATGGATTGAGCTAGAATGATCATAATGAGTGAGTTAACCCAGAAGCAGAAAGAATCAAATGGTATATACTCACTTATATCTGCATACTAGCCTAAGGGGCATGTCCCATGAAAGCCTTCACTTACCAGGAAACTGGGACAGAGGGGAGGACATCCTATTGGGACTCTAAATGAGAGAAGCAAGGGAGAATAGCAAAGTAGAAGGATCCAGAGGGTCCTAGAAACCTATAAGTAGAACATTATGATAGGCAGGTTTGGGCCTAGGGGTCCCACTCAAACTAAGGCACCAGCCAAGGACAATACAGGTGGTAAACTTTAAACCCCTACCCAGATCTAGCCAACGGACAGAACATTCTCCACAGTTGAGTGGAGAGTGGGGTCTGACTTTCACACGAACTCTGGTGCCTCATATTTGGCCATGTCCCCTGGAGGGGGAGACCTGGTGGCACTCAGAGGAAGGACAGCAGGTTACCAAGAAGAGACTTGATACCCTATGAGCATATACAGGGGGAGGAAGTCTCCCTCAGGAACAGTCATAGGGGAAGGGAATAAGGGGAAAATGGGAGGAAGGGAAGAATGAGAGGATACAAGGGATGGGATAACCATTGAGATGTAACAAGAATAAATTAATAAAAATTTAAAAAAAAAGAATCAAGTGCACCATGATTTCTGCTACATTAAGGAGATAGATAAGAGTGATTGATGCTGTAGAAGACCCTAAGATTGGTGGTAGACATGAGACAAATGAGACAGGGAAAGGAAATTCATCAATATATAGTAATTGCACCATTGGAATGCTTTTGGAAATGAATGTTCGGAAACATTTTATCCTGTCTGTTTAAATTAAATTGGAGCTCAGATTAAACTATTTTCAATTTTTAATATTGAAATTTAGACAGGTTATAAACGTGACAATAGGCATTTGTTTACAAATAATAACATGGCAATGAGCTCAGTTTACAACAAGAAAATCAGTCATAATTAAGAATGTATTCATTCATTGCTCCTTCTGTGCCAGCACAAATCTAGAGGCATAGGCATTTCACTGAACAAAATTAAAACAGTTCCTTACTTGCAGCAGAGAGAATTTTTTAAATCAAATACTTAAACAAAGAATAAATATAACGCCATGTTAGTTACATAATATGTTATGTTTCTATCAATTCTACAGCAAACTGATGGCAGATGCTGGAAGAAGAAAAAATAATAGAACATAATTTGAGGAATGAAAATGACCCAGTGTATAAGAAGAGTCTCTCAAATTATGGCTATGAAATTGACAATGTTTGAAATATATATACTAAGCAAAGACACTTAGCAGTTGCATTTTCAGCTCCATTTGAGGCTTTACTAACACCTTTCTTCTCAGAGGGAATGTAAGTAAACTTACCTGACTTAGAGTTATAATTATAAGTAGAATTTATGGGGAGAAATTCCATTTAAAATGGCCATAATTGTTTCTATTTTATTATTCAGATGTCTGTGTTAGCTTGAGGACATTGCTGTAATCTGTTTTTCAAGGATCCTTAGATGATGCAGCCAATGAGATTTCAGAACCTATTTGGATTTATAAATATAATGAGCTAATTCAATGAGTGATATTATAAAACAAGCATTGTCTTCACATCTTTTAAGTATTAGAGTGTTCTCAAAAAAGAACTGAGGACAGTGAGATAATATCTAAGAAAATCATCAGGTAAAGATGACAGAGCTCATGAATACCATTTATATACCCTGGGTCAAATGTCATGACCAGGGCAAATAAAATGTAGAATTTGGAAATAAGAGAACTTGCCTTTTTAGCATTAAAACTGTTTATGACTTTTCCATACCAGAAATGCACACAATGCATAGCATGTAAAATTCAAGTGACTTAGGGGACTGAAACATGATAGTGTGTCTTGAATGTAAGAAATACATAATTGACCAGGTGAGGTCATAAGCCCCGTCACATCTTCTTGTTTCTCGGGCCTTTACATGCTTGCATTTTCCCATATATGCTGGGATTTCTTTTAGTTTTTTGCAAATCTATAGTAGAACCCTATAACCTAATAAAATTATAATTGTATCCTAAGTTAATATCTACCTCATGTAGTGACATCTTTATCCATTCATTTACTTATCCATCCTCTCAGTGAAGTTTTGCTCCCCAGAACTTAATCTTCCGAAAGGAAATATACAAAGGAGACGATCTTAATGAGACGTTATTGAATGAAATTTTGTGGCTTTAAAAGGCCAATGGTCTAATTACAATTCCAAAGGTGACTGTCTTCAGAAATAGTTTATGAGGAAGAAACCAACTTTAAATGACTTCACAAGGATGGATCTTATCTATACTAGACTGGCATATAAAGTAGGAGGAGGGAAGGAAGAGGTGGAGAAGAAGATGAGGATGAGGAAGAAGAGAAAGAAGAGTAGAAAGAGGAAGAAGAGGGTGGGGTCTTTCTGTTGTTGGATGCAAGAGAAAAGAGCCCTATGGAAGCCAAGAAGAGTTAGAATTAGCTGATCCTATGATCCCAGATTTTAACAGACAGGACTTGCCTAAGTCATCTTATGGTGTTTTGTTATAGAATCCTATGATGATTAATAACATATACCAAAGATACAATTATCCACTATATTGGGTCATGATAGAAGTTTAAAGTATTCCAGAAGGAGCATTGTTAATTTAATACAAAGCCTTCCAAGAGAAGAGATGTGCAGTGTTTTTCAAAGTCTGCTTTTGTTACTGTGACAATACAGAATTAGAGCAACACATCTGTGCCAATATAAAAGGCCTCATTCACTGTCTTGAGTGATTTATATCCAAATTTGATAGGAGGTTCTGGGAGGGATGCTCCCTTGGTGGCTTCACCTCATGGTATAGGAGGAGTACATTGAAGAGCTAGTAAGTTATTGCAGCTTTAAACAGGGCCACAGAGAAAAAGACAATAGTTAATGATAGGCTTATCCCCTTGATCACATTACTCCCCTGGGAATTATGAAGAAAGATACTAGATGGTCACAGGAGAAACACCAGAGGATCTCCCGTTCCCAGGGTGCCACATTTCTTGAATGTTTCTACAGCTTTTATATAAATGCAGTACCTTGAATACCACGTCTTTAAGCACAATGGGTCCTTAGGGGACAATAGTCATATTCAAACTGAGGCAGAAAGGATCATTAGGCATTGGATAGGTAGTGAGCACAGCAATGCAACTGGGAAAGGTTCTATTGTGTCCTGAATGCTTACACCTTTCCAAAGACCAACGAATCATCTTTCTAAGCTGTTCTCTTTTCAGAGATTTTTGTACTCATGGTCAAGGCCTGTTCAGAGCTTTCAGTTGATTTCCTCTGGGCCAGCACTCTTAAGGCTAGCTGCAATCCTCCATTGGTCCAACCCTCCTTCATGACACCTGGGTCCACTCTAGAGAGGTGCTGGTTTCTGTTAGTATGTGCCTTAACCAAAGAGGCCAGTATGAAAAGAAGTTCTGCTCAGTGAGATTATCATGGAGAAGGATGGTGCCTCTAACATCACAGGAAAATGTAGGCTTGAGTCATTGCCTCTGGTTATATTCTGCATGGTAAACGATAACAAGTCTATGCACACCTCTCATTATATGATTTGTTTTCCCAGAGCTTATGGTGGTGCCATCATAGTTGATAGCACCTACCTTACCCACTGCTAGACTGCAATATCGTAGACATATTAAATATATGCATGTTCTTTCTGTTACTGTCACTTGTCCATTCATGCATGTACCCAATAACTCATTTGTTCCTTAAAATATGCATACCTTGTGCTTCCAGTACACCAGGCATGATGCCAGATACTAGAGGTGCAGCAATGAGATAATTGTGTGCCAGCTGTAAAGGAGACAGAAAATAATCAATGTAACTTTACTGACAGATGTTTTTGAAAGAAATAAAGTATCATACAAAAGAGAATAATAGTGGATTGAGAAGGATAAAGTGAAAGTTTAAAGATGAGAAAAGAAAAATATTAGGACAATGGATGAGAAGTGGGGAAGGCACCTCATGTGACAAAATGACATGTGCAAAGTATCTGGGACAACAAAGAGCTTCTTTTTACCAAAGACCAGACATTTTGTGGATGTGACTGGCATATAAAGGAAAAATGAGGTTAGATATTTAATATCATGTTGAGAATGTTAGATTTTCTACAGGAGAATGTTATTAAAGGATCTTAATTAAATGAGAAAAGTATATACATATGTTCAATTGCCTTGTAAGTTATATGTTTCAAAAATGACTCTGTAATCTGTGGGAGAGCCTGAGGGACAGGGAAGATGGTGAGGAGGCAGCTGCTATAATACAGAACAAGAGGCACCTAGACCAGCTCACTAGCAATATAGAGGTAAGAAAGACAAACACATTTATGTTATGGTTTGAAATAGAAATAAAGGAATGAATAACGGATTGCATCGAAGAGAAAACTGAAAATGCCTTCTACTTTCAAAGTCAATAAGGATAGGTAGTAATTGTGATGTTAATGTACATGGGAAGATATGAAAATGAATAACTGAAGAGACAAAACATTTTTTTCTTACCCTGTTACTTGAAGTTTAAGTGACTACTGGCCACTGCAACAGAGAAATCAAGGAGATGCTGAGCCATAGGAGAATAAAGCTACAGTGATCATTGGCTCCATAAAACAGTGAGAGCCTTAAGACTGTGATGTGGAGATGGGGGAATCAGCCTGCTCCACGACTGATGTCATCTGTTCACCTCTATACAGACGGCAAGAGAAAGAAGGAAGTAAAGCACAGCAATGGAGAAGCAAGAGCCACATGTTAGAGCAAGAGTAATGGAGGAGAAAACTAAGCAGAGCAACACCCTGTTATGTAGAGAGTGACTCACTAATACAAGTGGTGAGAACAGGGCAGAACAAATGATCAGACAAAACATCCCGATGGTTGGAAAAAAAATATGGTTGCAGTGACCCTCCAAAACAGGTTTCCTAGCTGGTAACAGAAGCCAGATCAGAGAAAGCTGGAGAGAAACATCCTACATTTTTTCGTTTCTCCATGTTGTGGTTCCTGAACCTGGTTTACTCTTCTTGGAATTACTCTGTTCACCACTCCTCATAAAAACAAAAGACATGACATGAAAGGGGGACTTTGTGTGTATATCATGCTGAATTTTCAACCCTTTGTAACCTGAAATACAAGTTTAAGAATTTAATAGAAAACAAGCAAGCAAGAGAGAAAAACCCCAAAACAAAAGAAAGTCAGATCCTGAGATCTTGATGTTTATTAGTTTAGTTTCATTGTTTCTGTTCTTGTTCAGGATCCTATACAGTAGATTGCTCAAGTTGGCCTCTTGTTTACAGTATTGTAGAGAAATTTAAATCCAACAATATGGATGCTCTGGCAAGGGATTATTTCCAAAGTGCTCGGTCTGTGTGATCCAAAGATAAAAGGATCTGGAGGGGACAGGATCTCCACTAGAAGACCAACAGAGCCACCAAACAAGGGCCAAGAGTGGCTTGTGGAGACTGAAGAACCTACCAAGGGCCATGCATGGACTGGACCTAGGCCCCCTACACAGATGTAGCTGATGGGCAGCTCAGGCTTCCTGTGGGTCCCCTAGTAAGAGGAGGAGGAGCTGTCACTGACACGGACTCTGTTGCCTGCTTTTTTATCACTTCCCCCTGAAGGCTGCCTCTCCAGGCCACAGGGGGAAGAATATTCGTTCAATCCTGATATGATTTGATATTGATGTGCTGGGGTAACCTGGTGGGGGCTCCCTTTTTCTGAGGAGTAGGGGAAGGGAATAGAGAAAGAGGGGGAGGGTAAGACTGGAAGCAGAGGAGGGAGGGGGCTGCAATCTGAATGTAAAGTGAATAAATAAATAAAGAAAGTAATTTATTAATTTTAAAAAGGAGCAGCAGAGAGAAAAGACTAGGACAGATAGTACAGTATAGTGGAGGAAAGTACAGTACAGGAATACGTGAAAGTTTGTGGAGACAGTACAGTACAGTTCACCTCGTTTCACTTGAGTGCACTTGTGTTTTATGTAGTTCAGTTCCTGGAGCTCAGAGGCAGTTTCTCCAAGCAGAGCAGTTTAGTAAGTGGTTAAGAAAAGCCAGTTTGAATCAGTATGTTTGGACAGGAGTTGTGAGCCAAAACAATTGAATTGAACCATACAGCCAGAGTTCAGAAAGACTAGAAAGGATGAGCTTAATCAGCAGTCTCGGAGGCTGTAAACACTCTATGCCTAGGTTAGCAGACAGAAGCTGGAAGCTGAAGCCTTCAAGGTTTGAGCCCACAGAAGATTAGATTGTATGGAGACTAGAAGTTTCCAAGCCAAAGACCAGGGATAGTTAGATAGAAACGCTCTGGGCTTACCCCAAGTCATGTATTTGTAAAGCTTGAATATGGCTCTGATTTCATCCCATCTTCTGGGGAAATAAAAACAATATTTACACTGTGTAACCAAGAACAGTCTTGAATTGATCTTCCTGCCTTCACCATCCGAGAATTAGAAGTAGAGATGTGAGACACGATACCCAGTTCATGAGAGTTTAGAGACTGAACTGCAGGTTCTTTGCTTGCCACGCAAGTACTGTATCAACTTGGTTACATCCAGCCAGCACTCCGCAAGCTCTAGCTTGTGGCTTTTATATAGTTCTGTGGTTTGCCATCTTTCCCACAGAAGTAGAAAACTGATTATAAATTGACACTTGCTTTGTGATCTCATTATCTGTTGAGTGACAGACTGGTCACTTATAAATATACATATTTCAAGAGACAGAATTTTTTTTTTGTTATTGTTCTCTGAGTTTTCTTCACTCAGTCTGAAAAATAAATTTTTATTTTCTAATTGTGGTGCATTCTGGGTACCAGAAAGAGAAAGTACTTTTAAAGATTTTTCCCCCTAAAGTTGTCTACCTCATTTGTTCTCTATACTAAGTGTAATTTTCTTTGAGTGTGTATGCGATGAAGAAAAGAAAGAAAACACAAAAGCTTTGGAATAATTAGCTGAAACACTTTCATTTCTCTCTTTCTCACAAGGACACATTTAAATTCCCCTTTTATCATGTTTTGTTTATTTTCCTGTTCCAGTTTATTGAAAGTTCGTGCGTAGACAGAGTGAAGATCTGACCACAGAACACTCTTTATAGGGACTTGTGGAAACTTATTTAAATGTTTTCCCTTCTATCTTGGGGACTCCTAAAAATAACTTGCAGGTGGGCAACTCCACTCAGAGCCAAACTCTACCTCTGTTCTTTATTACAATATTTCTTGCATTTTTTAAAGAAAGCTTTGCAGACGATATAGAAGTTTTTGATTAGTTTTTTTTCTGTATCTGTGTTTTTCCAGAGTTATTTTATAGGCCAATATAAAGTCCATAATCTTGTTTTTATTATAATTTTAGTTTTTGTAAATGAACAATGAAGTGGAATTTGGACGTTGAGCCAAATGCTATTTTCTTCCCTTGCGGAAAAACAGTCTCTGGTTGTTACTTGATCCTGGATGGGAACTTCAAAGCTTTCCAGAAAACCTCTGTGTTGAGGAACATGGGATAAAGCCGCCATCCCACCAGGCGTTGTGATGGTGGGCCATCTAAAGACAGACATTTTTGGACTTTGTTCTTTTGTTTTTAACTGAATCGTTCTAAAAGTGCGGGAGACATTTCAAACCCCACGCGCCTCATGCTATCAATCGGTTGGGTTTTCTGTGTTTAGTACCCAGTTCTAGAGGTGAACTTGTGAGTATTTTCTGTCTTCTATCACCAAGCCATCTCATTCCTCTACAAACACACTCATTTGCATCTTTTAAATCTGAATGTCACTCTGTGCCCTAGAACGAGCCCTTTAATTTTAAGCAAGTAGGACTGACTGGCTCGCTGTCCCTGTGTGTGACACAGAGAGGCATTCTGGCTGCCTCTTTATCATGGAACCCAGGAAGCAATGTGGTTAAAATTAGGTTTTGTTTAATTCTATTTCCCATAGTAGGAGACACGTACATCTGCTTACACTTAGGGAAGACTCACTGCTCTCAGGATTGCTGCCATCTAAATCACCAAAATGACTGATATTGTGCTTAAACTTAAAAATATTTACAGGAAAACCAAACCAAACCAAACCAAGGGTCATGGAGGAGCCCTACATTCAAGTCAAAATACTTGTGCCACTGGCGCACAAAACAAAACAAAAGGGTCATTTAGTGAGTAATTTAAAAATGTTGGCATCATGTGCCTTAAAGTTACATATATGGGTGTGAAATAAGTGATGTCTATATTTCCTTGCTCGTTGATATTTTATGAGATTGTAGAATATCTGCCTCTTTTTCCTCTATTTTTTTTCCTAAAACACTGATTAAGTGGGTTCTGTGTAAGGGAAGCTACACATTGCAAACTTGCATGGCTCCCTTGTCCTGGACTTCTTTGTTATTCCTTCCTTTAATGTGTGTTTTTCCACATCAGTTTTTTTTTTTTTTTTTTTCCTATAAGGAGTGAGTGAGCATTCTCTTTACAAAATAAAGCTTTAGTTTCAAGCTCTTATGTACAAGGTGAGAACTTTTAATGATTATTCTTATGATACATGCTCGTGCTATTTGTGGCCATCATTTATGAATTAATTCTCTCTACAGAAATATACAATGCATTCTAGGGGGAAAGCTAACAGACACGATAGTAGCATCACAGGGACTCCATTTTTTTGAACAATTTAATAGATATTATCCAAATGACAAGTTTTAGTATACATAATGTAATTCCCTTTATGTGAATATTTAAAACCTTGCCCGAGTGATGGGCACAAATGTGCTCACTCATGGTTTCCAACTGCTCTTCCGTGGTGCTTAGTGAAGAACCCTCTTATGGTCATTGGTTGCATGCACATCTGCTTACGCTGCTTTCCCAGCCTCCATTCCTAACTTTTAATCTATCCTGTATATGCTATATCACATTCCTGGTGTCAAGACCATTACTTTTATTTTAATTAGACATTTTTTTATTTTTTACATATATATTTATATCATTACATATATATATACACACACACACACACATATATACAACAAATTACCTAGAAAGAAGAACCATGACACAGACAGGAATTATATAAATGTTACATTCTTAGTGTTTTGACTATTTGTATTTGACAGCCTTGAAGAAAACATCTTTCCTATCTTAGCGTGTCTAAAATTATGAATATTAATCAATATCCATCACATATTGTCATTATCAACTTAAAACATCTATCTGGACCTAAAAACATTTTAACTCCTAAACAACTAAACTTCATTGTAAAACTAAGCTAACTGGTCTTCAACTCCATCAGAGACATGAGAAGGAATGCACTTGATTGCCAGGAGTGTAGGTTAGTAGCCTTCCAAATGAGAAGATGACAAAGACAGTTTTCTATCTGAATAGTTACTTAAAACTCTCTATAATGTTGGAGCATCTTCTTCAGCCTTCTGGCCCAATATATCTGACAGACATATTTATGAGGCAGGAACTATTGAGGACTTTCTTACCTGTCTTGGCAGAGTTTGGCTATTGACTCTGCCTGCATCCAAGCTTGTCCCAAGTCAGCCAGAAGAAACCTTAAGAGAAAGACTCGCATTTCATTTAAAGGGGGTCAGGCAGGTTTTGGGTTGCTCTCTTGGACTATAGAGGGTTCTTATCAATGGGAATTGATTACAAGCTATTAGTGGTATTATTTAGAGAGAAAACAGGTGGACTCAGTGATGTCTCTTTTTTTTTTTTATCTTCCATTCTTAGGTTTTGAGATAGAGGTTGAAAAGAAAGAAGGGAGAATATAAAAATATATATGGAAGATAGAACAAAAAGTAGGTTAAGGATCTACTCTTACTTAATGCATCAATTGTCACTCACAAGGTAATTTTTAATTCTCTGGTATAGAATTTTGTATATAGATATAAAATAAGTTTAATCTCGACACGTATTTGATATATACATTCATACTCAAACATGAGGTATTGTAGCCATATAACTCAACTGCGATTCAAGGTTTACTTCCAATGCTTTGAAAGCGCTATTGCAGGCTCTTTAAGATAAATAAGTTATACAAGCTAATTGTTAGTTGACTAAATCTTGGTCATGTCAATTACTAGTCTACTTTTATCACAGGAATAGACATCTTAGGTGTGGCAGATAGATATGATTCTATAGAATGATAAGATAGGATAGATAGATAAGGACTTCACAATCCTCAGAGATAGGCAGAATATGGCATTTAAAAATGTTTTTATCATCTTAAAGATTCACTGACAATGAGACAGATTAACTCCTTGTAACACCCAGCCAACCTCAAAGAGGATGATGAGCATCAAAGAACCTCCTTATGGATGTGGCTTCAAATATGGCAAACAAGCCCCTGGGCAAAATGTCCTTGTTTTTTACCACAGACAGAATTTTGCCTTTAAAAAAAAAAGCCCATTACTTTATAGTTTGGAAAACCTCCCCCCCCCCCCCGCCAAATTCATTGCCTTTTTTCTCCCTTCATTAATACTAATTTAAAAATATTTTGCCTTTAGTTTTGTCACATGAGGCTCTTTAAGTACTTAGAAAAATTATGTGGTTACATTTTTAAAAAGTAGCCAGCTAGGAGGCAATATAGTAGTGAGTAAATTGCTTTAGTTAAAGATTCAATAAGAAATAATCAATGTAGGATAACTAATAATAATTATATTACTCTTTCAATCTTAACAATTTTACTAAGTTTTGATGTATATGCCAGAGTTTATGTTCTCTTAACTATTTGACTGGTAATTGTCAAAAGGTTCTTGAAGTAATCACCTATTTTTAGTTTGATTAAAAACCAAATATCTCACATGGAAGAAATATGTTTGCTTGACAAGATCATAGAGTCAGAAAGCCAGTATGGGAAGGTGTATTTAAGATTTAAAGACTTATGTCCCTGGGGGTAACGATTTTCTTTGCTGAGATTCCCTGAAAAGTGCTCAGAGACCACAGTGTCTCTCTAGTAGTTCCTCCTCTTCATATCTTCCTTTCCTTCTTCACCCACTTCCCCTCTCATTTTCTTGCTTGTCTTTCATTCTTTCCATCGAATCTGATGTTTTCTCTTACTAACGTGAAATAACTCATTCTAGTTCTTTCTGTATTTGTTATAGTTTATCCTTTTCTAATTTTTTTTTTTTTTTTTTTTTTTTTTTTTTTTTTTTTGCTTTTTTATATACAACTATACTTCAACATTTATATTAGGATACTGAGAGGCAGCAAGATGGATCACCAGGTAGAAATATTTGCTGAGGGTCTTAACAATGTGAATATTAACTCAAAGTGTGTGTGTGTGTGTGTGTGTGTGTGTGTAGCTAAGATATAGGATAGGTAAAAGAATGTTATCAGGTTCTATTGTCTTTATGCGTCTTTACCGTAGGAGAGATCATTTGCTTGCCATTATGATGCTCATGACTGCCTATCAGCACCTCTCCTCCCCCATCACCCCATCTAGGTTTGTTTCATACTCTTACCAGGGCATACATCAACTATCTTTGAAGTGCTTCGGTTTGTCTGTGAGATTCTCATTGGCAATTAAAAGCAATAAATTATCAATGGTTTCCCCTAAGTCTTGGCAAGTTCACCATATTTTGTTTTCTCTCTGTTAAGTTCTAAACTTTGAACTTTTCACTTAACAGAAGGGTCTTACAATACCTCTTTAGTATATTTAAAATGTCAAGACCACTAATCTTGTGCCGTGAACCCACTTTTATGAAATCTAAATGTCTCTTGACCAACAGTGCTGTAACACCGTGGCAGTGGCTGTAATGACTGAGAACTTGGGTGACCAATAGGTGAGAACATATTCTGAAAGGTGTGGGAAACAAAGTGATGAGTCAGGTTTAAGGCAGGGAGGATAGTGTGGTGTTTTATCACACTGCTCAGAAAAATACAAGATTTAAAACCTAACAATTATATACTGTTAGGATTTATTGATGAATGTTTCTAGACTGAAATTGACTTAAGGAAACTGAAATAATAGAAAAAGAAACAGTGATTAAGGATGTACTACTATACTGTGACTTTCTCTATCTATCTATCTATCATCTATCTATCTATCATCTATCTATCCACTCTTACACATTTGGCAATAACAAAGAACTCTCTAATTGAACTTAAAACACATTCAGCAAGATGGAAATCATGTCCGGTGCAGTAAAACTAGCCAAATGCTCAGTGCTACTGAAGTCATGGATCTTGGAGGAGAACCTACAACCACTTTACTAAAACAGAATACTCCCTAACAGCAATTTAAATTTGTCCTTAAACTCACAGAAAAGTGTAATTCTTACTCCTTATGAAGGAAACTTTTCATTGAAACGGGAAGTGGCATTATAGAAAACCACAACCCATCAAAATTGGCAGAATTTTGGAACCCAGTCTCCAGGGACACAGTTAAATTACAACTGCAATACCTAAGGTTTAGGGAGGGAATCTGTGCATGAAGGGGTGGAAATAATGTTAGAGTCAAAGAATGAGAAATTTTCTGGGAGATTGTTTCTCCTAAATATGTCAGAAGCAACACCTAAAAGTCTCACTTTCTGACCGTGTAAACATGAGCTTAACAAGAGAGGACAAATAGACATGATAAAGTAGTTGAGGAAAAATCCTGGAGGCCTCAACCCTATGGGAAGAGCTATAAGCAACTAAACAATGCTAAGAAATAGTTCTGCTTAAGAAGGAGGGTAACAATTTGTTACCTAATACTGAATCACCAGCCCTCGGGAAAAAAAGGGAATTTTGTATATACACACACAAGCAACATTGCACAGACTGTACTTTTGTATTTAGGAACATATAATACATGTGTGGGTAACGTGTAGACATACTATGTATATATGCATGACATATATACATACATATAATGCATATACATATATGTCATAACAATTAATGAAAAAAGAGGTCATGAATTTGAAAGAGAGCAAGAAGAGATATATGGGAGAGTTTGGAAGGAAGAAAGGGAAGGGGAATCAAAAGATGTAAGAAATAATTAAACAAAAAGAACATCTCATCTACTTCTGCTCTTAGTTTTTAAACTCTCTTCTGATTGACACATGCTCTTTTCTGAGTTTTCCATACTCTGCTCTTTTACTACCTCTTTGCTCTTTCCGGTGAAAATCGGTCTGATTTCTGACTTCTCTAGTCTCTTTTCACAAATTCTCATTGTGATCTATGTGCCATCTTGTGATCTACATATGTCACCTTTCTGATGAAGGGAATCATGCCCTCCATACATGAATATTCTGGTCTCTGTTACATTTATTAAAAATACATATGTCTATCTGTTGTCTCATTGTGAAATACACCAAACGCCAAATGATTCACAGTTTAATATTTTATGAGCTGGGATTTGGGGTTATTTGTGTGTTTTTCATTTGGTCTGTGTTTTCTAAATTGCTCACAATGAAAATGTAATCTTTTTCTATAGAGAAAATAGTTAAATTATTTAGAATGTAAATTATTAGATTTGGCAGTGGGATGTCTCCAGTGTCTCTCTTGGAGAATTTTAGGGGCTCGTGATGGAAGAAGCATAATTGCAAGGGAAGAAGTGTCCTAAGCTTACCACTGAGCAATTTAGAAATCTTAAAATATCTTCCACTACTAAAATGAACTTTTCTTTAAATATAAAAATTATAGTATGTTGATAACTTTAGGGAAATTCTAACGAATAATTTGTGATGAAACGAGTTTCATTTAATTGTCCAGGGAATGGCTATGACTTCTTTCATGAAGAGAGCTAATATCAGCATGGACCAAGCCAGGTGCAGGCTCATAAGTCACTGAAGACGTGAGGCTGGGCCTGGGAGCTCCTGAAGAAAAAGGCCATGTTATAATAGTCTGCATTTTATCAAGTTTCCTTTGATTCATTTTAGTTTCTGTGACATGATATTCATTTTTATATCTGACTCTTAATATTATTGATAGGCTACACATTCAAGGGCTTTACTCTCTCCCTGCTGTTGTGGAGGAACTCATGTCTGGTTCTATCTGACTTCTCATGCTGCAGCATACAAGATTGAAATAAAATAAGTTTATATTTAAGGATCTGGCCTAAGCCTTGGAGTCAGAAATTAATGAGGTTCAATTCATACGCTATATTTTCCTACTGTCTTTGACTGAGGAAATCTCATGTCTCAACGTCTCAACTTAGCTTCTTTATTATAACAGGATTTCAATAAGGGTTGTTGGAATAATATATTGTATTCAGTGTTTTAATTATTATATTCTCCAATTTTTGTCTGTGCATTATTGTGATAAATAAACTCTCTCCTGTGAAGGGTAGTGCCATGCTCGGTGAGCTAAGGAAAATGATGAGTGCCCTTGTGAAAAATCATCACATGCATGAAAATTGACAGATATTTTCAAAGTGTTTGTGGAGTATTTCTCTGGAACCATCTTTAAGAATTGGTGCTTTATATATATTAAGTTCCATCTTCCAGTTCTAGTTTCTCCCTCACAGTATTTCACATAACATTCAACTCCCTGAGCTCTTTTGTTTTCATGGCTGTTAAAGACTTCTATCATCTCCCATTGGACACATACACCAGGGCATCTCTTAGGGACTGACCACTTGGAGTTGAAACAACATGACTTCTCTCCAGTCCTTGTTACTTTTTCTGGTGTCAATTTGTCTAAGTCAACATTTTCCCCCTCCAGAAGCAAATGTTCATTCACTAACTCTTGATGGCCTCCCACCTAAGCTTGTATTTACAACCTCCTATGTATTGCCGTACACTCACTCAATAGCAACCTATAGCATCAATTCACCAGATCCCTACATTGCAACTTTTTCTGACTTTGTATGCTGAAAACTAAAGAGCCAGATAGAACAAAAGCAAATCATTTGCACACTGCTGCCCTCAACACACTGGCTTTATATAGCTGCCAGATTCATCTTTGTTCTGCCAGAAGTGCAAGAATTCAGCTCCCTTCTACCCTCCACATTGTAGAGCCACTGTCAAGCAATGACCTCTACAGTGAGAGGACACAGAGGTTTGCACTATGCATCAATTTTCCTCACTCAAATGATGTGCTCTAGTTGCCCTTACAGTAACTGGCTCGTGAACTACACATTGTTGTTCTTTCTGTCCTGCTTCTCATTTACTCGTTAGCTGCCCCTCCATTTTCAGGTGTCTTGCACTTGGATCTTCTGTTGAGAGTTAGCTTTTAGAACAATTGAAATCCGTTATCAAAGTCAGAGGCTTGCTTTGGGTCTTGTGCATTAAAGGTGATTTAACTTCCAGGTACCAGTCACCAAAGGCAATTGCTGTCCCCAAAGCATTGTGACAGCCGAAGTGCAGCGTGGCAAGATAAAAAAATAAATAAAGTTTAGGAAGCAAGAGGAGTTCTTCATTTTAGATTCCAGCTGAAGTCTTTCAGGAGTTGAGTTCAAGAATCCTTGCATAATTAACACCTGTTATGGGGTAGCCTACATAGAAACAACATTCCTATATACAGGTATTTCAAGACTATTTTAAGCTATTTCAAGAAAATTTAAGATTGTTAAAATACTAATGAACCATACTTAGGGCCTGAGTGTATGTGAACTTGCTCTTTTCCTAGGTATAAACCTGAAATATCTGAAGATCTCATCAAGGATGTAGATTCTTCTGTAGTTAAATAAATGGTTATCCCATTGTGTGAGTATTGTGAAATACACTATTACTTTATGAGTTTGTAATCCTCCATGAGGCCCCAGGTATCATAGTAAGATCTTATTTACTTAAAAAAAAAAAAAAAAAAAAAAAGAAGAAGAAGGAAAAGCCCTCAGGAATTTCTTCTGGGACCTCTTGAACTTCAGAGGTCACCAGATTGTATATGTAACCATTCTTAACACACTTATAAAAAGCATTGTTTAGAGAACTCCGCCCTCCCACCTGGGTGTATTTCACACTCTATGTGTCTTTCTTTCTATTAGGCCTGTGTTTAACTCTATCTTAAAATATCTTCTCAGCAAACTCCAACACAGCTTTAGTCTGGCTTGTCTTGAACTTCTTTTTCATAGTATATTTAAGAACTCATGCTTCCAAATGCTATTCCTAGCTTGTTTAACCATTTCCCCAATTTTTTTTGGACCCCTCTAAAGGCATTATTCATCCCAAATCAGCAGGAAGAAATCTTATGAGAACGATGCTCCATTTCCTTTAAGGGGCTTGGGTAGGTTTTTGGTTTCTCTCTTGGAATATAGAGGGTTTTTTTTAATGGGAGTTGGTTACAAGTTATTAGTGGTCTTATTTAGGGAGAAAACAAGGTTAGACTCAGCGATGTCTCTCCTTTCCTTTATCTTACCTTCTTAGGTTTGGAGATAGGGGTTGAAAAATATCCCTCACAGAAGTGCCCAGTCATTTAAATTTTAGTTAATTCCTGATGTAGTCATTGACAACCAAGAAAAGCCATCATATAATTTTAAGGTTATTGGACTAAGTAATTTACTATGATTTTGCAAATAATAGCAGTGTTTTTTTAGGATAAATTAAGATTTACAGTATATGGCTCTAATTTTTACATTTCTACTAAAAAATCATTGCCGTGACCCTTCCGACCAGCAGAAAATAAGGACACGACCCGAGCGTTCTTCTCCAGGCAGTTTATTCAGGAACCTTTTCAGCAAGCTTCTCCTGTACCCCAGCGCCCCTCTTATATCCTCTGCCTCACCCAATCAGCAGCTCTTATGTTGGTAGCTCCAATTGGTTCCCGACAAGACGGGATACATACGTCAGAGCAAAGCGCGGCCCACAACCCAAATAAGGACTTGTTTACCAGGAGCAGAATTGCAAGTCATTTTGCCTGGCAGGTTGCCAGGCGCCATCTTAGCGAGGGCGATATCTTCAGCTTCCCACAAATCATGAAATTGTAAATTAAATTTGTTTTTGTTTGTTTGTTTGTTTTTTGTTTTTGTTTTTGTTTTTTTCAAGATAGGGTTTCTCTATGTTATCCTGGCTTTCCTGGACTCACTTTGTAGACCAGGCTGGCCTCAAACTCACAGCAATCCACCTGCCTCTGCCTCCCGAGTGCTAGGATTAAAGGCGTGCACCACCATACCCGGCCTAAGCACTTAAATGTGTGCACTTATAGTTTCAATAAAATTTTTTTTTAAGAACATAAATATTGGTGAGTGTAAGCAATTCGTATAATATCTCAACCTCATAAAAATGGTATTTATTCTAAAACAACAATCAACTGTCTTTCTCACTCTCTAAGGCAAACTTCATCCTCATTAACATAGTGTTTACTGATTGGCTCCTGTCTTTCTGTCCTCATTAACATACTCTTTGTTTGTCATTGATCTAAGACCTATGACTTAGCTTAGCTAGAGGGTTAGTGTTCTACATGTGACCGTTCAGGGCTTAGTCTCAGATACCTTCTCTGTCTGTATTTGCATCGTTCTCTTCCCAGGCAGCTGTATATATAACACCTTAGAACTCTGTGGTGTATATCATAGTTTATCAACATAAGGGTAGTTTTTAAAAACAAATTTTGACATCAGCTGGGATTAATAGTACCTCTTCTATAGGATACGACTAAAAAAAAAAACTGAAATTATTTTTTCTTCGTATCTGAGTGCTAATTACCTACTTGTCAGACTATCATATTTTTTGCTAGAATGACAAAATCAAATTCTAACACTAGACAGCCCATGCTTTCTTAGTGATACTGCAGGAAGAGGCTTGACAAAAGAAGTTTGTTGCTGAGCACAGGCTCGGTGGGTTTATAGCCCAACTCTACTTCCTCTTCAGTCTCTGCTTCCCACTTGTAGAAGAAAACATCTCTCTCAGCTTCCTGTCCCTTGTGCCATGCATCCCTGCCATGATGGATTTGTATGCCTCTGTAAGCCAAATAAACTCTCTCCTAGAAGTTGCTTTTGTCAATGGCATTTTATCAAAGTAACAAAAAGTAAATAATACAGTGTCTATTAATTAAAAAAAAAAAAAACGTTTGGTACAGTGGTTCCCAAATGTGAAAGGCCTTTATGAAACCTTTCTTCTTATTTCTCCCTGCTTCCTCAGCTTATGACTCTGACAAAGGACTATTTTCAGAGAGCTTTTCATAGTATGCCAGTATGTAGTTCCAAAAGGAATCTAGTGTTGTAGAGACTAGGGTAAGATGGATCCTCATCCAAGTCACTTTAGATGCTGATTATAAAGTTGCTGCACCTGACACTCACAGTCACAAACATTAGTATTGACGTGATCTGTGTTGAAATTTTACACGATAGTCAGTATGTCCTAAAAAAGGAAGACTCGTTCTCCGACAACAGTTATGTAAACTTTATTGTTAATAGTTTTTAAAGGGGTGATCCCCAGTCTCCTGTGTATGTAAATTACAGTGTGACCATACAGAATATGTTACAACTCCAAATGAGACTGTAGACAGAGGGCACCCTAAGTAAATAGTACAGCCTAGTGAGTTGATACAGAATTTTGTTTTACAAAATCCAGGGCACTTACTAGAGACATAAATAAAGAACCTCATCTAAGTGAGAAACCTACCTTACCTTCCCCACTTCTCGCATAACCATATGCTCTCTGGAGGTTTCTTCAACACTTAAATTTTTCATTCTTACAGCCTATAATAATCTTCCACAGTTCCTCTTTATTTTTGTATTTAAGAGAGTTACAAAAAAAAAAAAAAAAAAAAAAAAAAAAAAGTGGAAGGCGGCCTGTTCAGTGAGCTCTAGCAAAGCTGATCTTAATTTCTGGCAAGGCAAAAATTATGCTATGTTGACTTCTCATAATTCCTTTTCTTGAATGCTTTAGAGTTAAATATTGCATTTAACTGTGGTAGTTTGAATTAGTATGCCCCCATAGACTCGTGTGTTTGAATGCATGGCCCAGACAGAGTTCCACTATTAGGGATTTTAGCCTTGTCAAGGGAAGTATGTCACTGTGAGGACAGCTTTTCAGGCCTCCTATGTTTAAACTAAAACAACTGTGATGCAGAGTCACTTCCTGCTACCTACAGATCAGGATGTAGAGCTCTCTAGCTCCTTCTCCAGCACCATGTCGGCCTGCACGCTGCCATGATTCCCGCCATGATGATAATGGACTAAACCTCTGCAACTGTAAGCCGGGCCTTAATGAAAAGAGTTGTTATGGTCATGACATCCCTTCATAGTCATAAAACCCCAAGTGAGACGGAAGTTAGTACCAGCAGTGCACATTACTTTTGTAGGCCTGACCATGCTTTTGCTTGAAAGATGTGGATTCTGAGACTTTGGATTAGAAAAAACAGTTGAATATCTTAAGTGGAGTTTAATGGGCCATCCTAGCAGGAACATGGAAGATAGTGTTGCCAAGGGTGATTTGGCCTGTGGGGGCCTGGCACAAGAGGTTTCAGAGAAGAAGAATGTTAATATGTGGCTGCTTTTTGCTCTTGTCTGACAAGTTTGCCTAAGGCTGAAGTGAAGAGTTTTGGTTGAATTACATTGACAAAGGAAATCTCAAAACAGCGTAGTATAGACTCTGTTGTGCGGTCACTCCTATTAACTCCTATGAAGAGTGTTTTGCTGAATAGGAGCAAACTGAGAAGAAAAAATACAAAATGTGTTGTTCAAGGAGAAGAAGGGCATCAGGAGGTGGACTGGAGCTAAATCCCGTGTTGAAGGAAATAAACAGATTAAGACATGGAACAAAGGGAGTAGTAACCTCAGGGGAAGACCCCACCTAGCTAAACTTCCTTGTTGTGAAAAGGAATTTAAGAGCGCCTTAAATCCAGGTGTGGTAGTATACCTCTTTAATCATAGCACTGAGGAGAAAGAGGCATGCAAATCTCTGAGGTCAAGGTCAGTCAGCCTGATCTACAGAGCAAGTTCCTGGACAGCCAAGCTCAGGCAGTGAAGGAAAAAAAACTGAAAACAGAAAGCTGGTGAAGATGTAATTGAAGGAGGAGGGGACATGTTCAAGCCCCAGACAACTTCAGCCACTTGGTTCTGGCTTTAGAGTTAAGGATAGAAGGCAGGGGTTATGGAATATCTCTCTGCAACTAAGGAAAGCCTCTGAGGCTGAGTGTGTGGCAGGAGTGTTCCTGCATGGAGGTCAAGAGAGACCATTGTGTGAAGCTGTGAAAGTGAAGCCTGGATTGCCATGGAGACCCCAAGTGTTTAGAGATCTTAGAGCTGTGAGATACCGGCCTAGAGGATCTGCTTACAGGGAGTGGAACCAGTCCAAGAGAAAGAAGGAGTTGGACATCTGAAGAACATTTGGCATCAGACATGAAGATGCAGAGTTTGGAGTTTGTCCAACTGGTTTTTGGTCTTTCTTTGGTCCAGTATTTCTTGCATTTTGGAATGATAATGTATATCCTGTACCATTATATATTGGAAGTATGTGATCTGTTTTTTGAATTTGATTTTACAGGGGATTACAGTTAAGAGATTGCATGAATCCCCGAAGAGACTTTAAATTTTGGACTTCTAAGCATTGTTGAGACTGTGATAGACTATGTGGAGTTTTGAGTTGGACTAAATGCATTTTGCATTATATTATGGTTATAAGCCTATGGGGGCCAGGGAGTGTTTTAATGTGATGGTTTGAATAGGTATGCTTAGGCCATTCAGAGTGGCATTATTAGCAGATGACCTTGCTGGTGGAAGTTTGTCATTGCAGGGGCAACTTTTCAGGCTTTCTATGCTCAAGCTACACCCAATATGATACACAGTCTCCTTCTCTTGCCTGTGGATCAAGATATAGAACTCTCAGCCCCCTATCCAGCCTTATGTCTCCCTGAATGCTGCCATGCTTTCTGCCATGAGAATAATGGACTAAACATTTGAAAGTGTAGGCCATCCGCAATTAAATGCTTTTCTTTCTTTCTTTTTTTTTTTTTTAAGAGTTGTCATGGTCATAATGTCTCTTCAAGCTAAAATCCTTCTAAGATGGCAGCATAGTGGTATATGGACCATATTTTCCTATGTAGAGCACCTACCTTTTTTTTTTTTAAAAACAACAGTTATTCACAGATTTTGAATATAAAATGTAATTTATGGTGTTATTAATTACCAAATGAAACCTGTATTTTGTAGCCAAATATTTGCAAAGGTGCTATTTACTCTGATCTTCAAAGTAACAAAAAATATTTTTTTTTCAAAAATCCGATCAACTTATTTCCAGTGAAATTTCAGCAACATATTTCTCTGAGTAGATGTTGAGAACCTGAATTGAAATTGAACCCATTAAAACAACCATCAGGCCTTAGGCAGAAGAGAACAATACAGGGTGATATCATCCTATTTGATGAAATAACCAATATCTACTCTTATGCTATCCTCGATAGTAAGGCATGAAATTGAATGAGATAGTTAGTGTCCTTATGAAACACACAAGTAGGGACAGGTAAATAGTACATATAAAAGAGATCATCTGAAACTCAATATAAAGTTCTTAAAGAAAATATAAAGCCTTTTAAAAATAGTGGCTATTGATTTGGTTTTTCTAAAATAGGCACACATTCTAGTTCCAGTTGTTAAAGGTAATGAAAAAAGGGAATAACATCTCTCCAACTGTTAATTTATATTGGTCTAGTAACAGAATTAACTCTGTTTTTTTAAATATAGCAGATTATACCTAAGAAAGAAAGTAATATTGCCTTGGTTCTCATTATTGGTTTAGGACCATAGAAATAGTAGCATATCATGTTAATTAAAACACCATAGACAACATAATTTATAAGCAATATAAACTTGTTCATAGTTTGGGACACAATGTTAAAGAAGAGATATATGGAGAATCCAATAAGAGCACACATCCAGTCTCAAAAAATGTAATTTCTCTCTGGGTTTTCACATGGAATTAGGAGCTAGGGAAGCACCTGAAATGGATTTCTTTATATTACTGTCTCTCTTAATAAGAGAAATAGTTCCATTGGTAAAAGATCCAGCTTTGTAGTTTGGTCACTTCTTTAAAGTCAACCTTTTTATGTCTTCAAATTGACAAGTAGATATAAGATTAGGAATTTAAATTAGGGTGAAAAATTAGATTATAACTCTCTCTCTCTCTCTGTGTGTGTGTGTGTGTGTGTGTGTGTGTGTGTGTGTGTGTGTAGAGGGGAGAAACAAAAAAAATGTAGTTTGTAGAACGGAATGCACAGTATTTGTTAAATCCTGAAAATTCAGTGTCCAGGTCAATAACTTAGCCTAACGTTATGAAGTTAGCCTAATTATGTCAATGATAAAATTATTTAATAGTCTAAACATCTATAATATGTTCCCAAATCATTCACAATGTTTAACACCGATGAAGGAATATTAAATTCCAAAACAGAAATAAAGCATCTTAAAAAAATGAAAGTAAGAGAACAGGATGATGCCAAACATAAAAGAAAACATTTGTGTTGAATAAACTCAAGTGTGGAGAGAAGAAGACAAAGATAGACACAGAATAATCAGGAATGATCAATGGAATTTGTTTAATTTGAATGACAGAAATGTAATAGAATGAAAAATAAGAAATTCCATACAATAATAAATTATTTAAATGTATTATCAAAGCCTCCAAAGTAAAAGAGAAAGGAAGTGAAACTGAAAACATATTGAATAAGAAATTACTTAAAATTCCCCATCTTTAGTGGAAGAAATAGACAGTCAAAGGCAGTCAACAACGTTTAAAAAGAGATCTGCAAAGAAATATATACCAAGATACTTTATGATTATATTTCTGAAAAACTAAGACAAAACCATAAAAGTAGCCAATGATATGCTACATACTATCCAAAAAGGAAATCTCAAAGAACAGTATCTTTAAATGGAACATACAGAAGACAGGGAGATTATATAATGTCTATTAAAAAATGATTAAAAAGTACATAGGAATTATAGCCTAATAGATGTAAATCCTTTGTGAAGCCAATTAAGATAATACCCTTTGCCAATATCATTGAATAAAAATATTGTTATTTCACTAGATAATGAAAAAATGTGATAACATCTCAAATATCTTTATGGTAAGGATGACATAATAACCAAAAGATAGCAGGCCATTTCTTCTAATGATGAAGAGCAGCTAAATAACAGCTCAAGCTCACATTTCACTTACAGAGAAAAGCCAAAGGTCTCATCCATAGTATCAGGGCTATCTCAATTTCTGCCTTGTACAGTACTGTACAGTTTAAGTGTGGTCACTTAAAATTAAAGAACTTTAAAATAATCCAAATTAGAAAAATTAATCTATTTTTATTTGAAGATAACACCATTTTGTTCCTAGAAAATTGAAGGGTGTTAACTATGAAACTACTCTAAGGAGTAAACTCAGTAAGTTTAGAAAATACAAGATCAACACAGAAGAATCAATTGTAACTTTTCATATTTGCAATTAACAATACAAAATAACAACAAATAGTCCACGTTCTTATAGAATAAAAATAATAAATATAAATGATCTATGAATAAGTTAAGATATAATATTTATATATTTATAACTGTGGGAACCAGGCTGACTGGGCTGCCTGCCTGTCTTGCTGTTGTCTGTCCTGTTTTTAGCAGCTTCCGTGTCTGTGCTTACGTTGGTTAGCTGGTCATGATTACCGCTCTGAGAACGCACCCCTCCCTCCTTGGTACTTTCCCTCGTGTGCGCAATCACCTCTTGATGGATTTTACCTGTGAGTGGCATTCCTGCTTTGCTGCCTATAAAAAGGCTCTTTGGATGCTGAGTAAAAGCCGCGCTCTCTTAGCACGAAGGACCCGCTGTTTTAATGTGTGTTAAATCTGCAGTACCTCTCCCTTGACTCAGTACCGAGGTGGGGTGCAGGCGCCACATATAACGGTAAGAATTTTTCTTTTCTTTTATTGAAATATGTTTGTTTTATACAATATATTCTAATTACTGTTTCTCCTTCACTAACAACTCTGAGATCCTCCCCACCCCCTTTCCATATCCTTCCTGTCTCTCCTTAGAAAACAGAGGCACATAAAAATAATGATAAAAATAAAAAATTGGTAAGACAAAGCAAACACATCAAAATAAGACAGAACAAACACAGAAAAAAAAAAGGGATCAAAGGAGAAATATGGGAAGCACATAGACACCAAAATACACATATTTACTATACAGGAATCCTATTAAAGGAACAAACTGAACCTGTACATAAAAAAATGCCCTAACAAAATATTATGAGACAAAGAACCTTAGAAGATGTCATTGGGGTTGTTTTATATTGGCCTTCTACTGCTGGCCTAGCCCACAAGAGTGGATTTGTATCGCTAGTGACACTCAATTGAAGAAAACTAATTTTCATTTAAAGTGGTTATCAACTTAAGATAGCTTCTGAGTTGGTAACGTGAACTTATGTCCACTTCCCCTCTCTGTGCTGGGAACATGGCTAGGTCAGACTCATTCAAACCCTGTGCATCCTACCTCCATATCTGTGAGTCAATATGTGCATTGGTCATGCTCTGTTCAAAAGGCTTTGTTGCTACGGTGTCCCCTATCCCAGCTGGTCATTTCAATCTTTATTCCTTCTCTTCTACAAGGTTTCCAGTATCCTGAACGTAGGGGTTTGATGGAGACATCCCACTTAAAACTGAGGGTTACAAGGTCTTCGACTTTCTGAACATTGTCCAGTTGTGGGTCTTGCATTTGTTCCCCTCTGCTGCAAGAGGAAGCATCTCTAATGATGGCTGAGAAAGGCACTGGTCTATGAATACAGGAAAATGTCTTTAGAAGTCATTGTTTTAGTAGAACAGTGGTATTTGGTTTTATTACTAGGTCTCTGGCCTAGGTCTCAGGTTCTTAGGTACACAAGCAATTTTGGATCTATGTTACATCTCATGTAGTTGTACTTAAATCTAATCAGATATTGGTTGGTTACTTTCACAAGCTTTGTGCAACAATTGCAGGCAGGCCTAGTGGGTGAAGATTTTATTGTATACACCAGCTTGACCTGTCCATGTTTAATGAGTTGGGTAGGTGCTGTCTTCAGTAACAGGCCCTTATTATCAGCTTATAGAGAGCCACTGATAGCCTTGGCCATAACTCATGTTGTATGGGGATACCTATTGGCCAACAACTCAATGATATGTTACTGATTCGCAGTACTGAAAGCCTTGGTGATGAGAGATGGCCAGGTTGTGATCTGAGTCCCCTATTATTTGGCAATTTCATTTACATTTTATATATTCATACGTCTTTATATTTTACTAAGTTTCTACTATATTATATTTCCATATCAACCCTCAAATGACCCTTAGTTTCAGCTGTTCCTTTTATGTACTCCCTCACCCTTTCTCCCTCCCACTACCCATTTGATCATCCTATTCCTGCCCCTCCCCCAACTCCACATCTATCCATAACTATCTGTTCTAGTCTTCATCCTATGGTAATCCATCCATCCTCCAGCCCCTTACTGTATACCTAATTTGTGATTATAAAAACTGTAGCTTGCTTATTGAAGACTTAAAGCTAACCTATACAAATAAGTGAACACATTCCTTATGTATCTTTCTAAATCAAGATCAGGGTGATTTTTCTACTTCGATCCATTTCCCTGGAAATTCTTTGATTTTGTTTCTTTTAACAGCTTAGTATTATTGCACTGCATACATATTTTCTTTACCCATAAAGACACATCTAGTATTTTCCCTCAATTTATGGCTCTTATGACTAAAGCAGCAATGGATGTGTTTGAGAGAGGGTCTTTGTAATAGGATGAAGTGCCTTTTGGGCATATGCTCAAGAGTAGTTGTATCCTGAAGTAAATCTCTCCCCAGCTCTCTGAGGAATCACCGCACTGATTTTCTTAGTGGTTGTACAAGTTTGCAATTCTACCAGCTATGAGTGCGTGTTCTCCTTACACCATATCCTTGCCAACATGAACTGCACCTGTTAAATTGAACTTGGCCATTCTGACTAGTGTCAGGTGAAATCTCAAAGTGATTTTGATCTCTGTGTTCATGAGAATTAAAGATGTGAAACATTTTAAGTATTTCTCAGATATTTGTGTTTCCTCTTTTGATAATTCTCTGCTTAGATCTACACCCCATTTTAATGTGTTGTTTGTTTTCTTACTATCAAGAGTGGTTCTTTTTGTTTGTTTGCTTGTTTTGGTACTGAATGTGAAAACCTTTTCCCAATTTCTGTTTTCTGTCACTATGTTTAAATGATATATAGAAGGTTCTCAGTTTAGTAAAAGTGCTATAAGTCTTTTCCTGTGGTAATGCATTCAAGACTATTTTCCACTTTCTAATCTCTCAGATTCAGTGTATCTAGATTTATGTTAAGGTCATTGATCCATATATTGAGATATGTCAAAGGTATTAAGTTTGAATCTTTTTTTTTTTTTATTCTTCTACATTAAAATATCCAGTTTGACAAGCACCGTTCATTGTAAATTTTGTATTTTTTCTAGTTTGTATTTCTGGACTCTTTATCAAAAGTCAGGTGTCCATTGGTATGTGAACTTATATATGAAACTTTCATTTGACTCCATTGATTATTGTGTTTGCTCTATGGCAATATCATGCCGTTTTTTATTACTATAGCTCTGTAGTACCATTTGAGATCAGAGATGGTGATACCCCCAGCAGTTCTTTTATTATTTAGGATTGTCTTAGCTATTTTCATATTTTTGTGGTTCTATATGAAACTGAATATTGTCCTTTCAAGTTCTGTTGATAATTATATTGAAATGTTGATAGGGTTTACATTAAATACATTAAAATTTTCAGTAGGATGGCCATTTTTACTATATTGATCCTACTGATCCATGAGCATCAGAAATCTTTCCAACTTCTGATAACTTCTTTAATTTTTTTCTTCAATGCCTTAAACTTTTTAAAAATCATACAAGTTTTTCATTTGCTTGGTTAGAGTTACTCCAGGACACACACACACACACACACACACACACACACACACACACCTGCTCTTGTGAAAGGTGCTGTTTCTCTGATCTTTCTCCTCTGTTCATTTGCCACTTGTATATAGGAAGGCTAATAGTTTTTTAATATTAAATTTGGTTTCTTCTACTATGTTGATTCTTTTTTTGTTGTTTTGTTTTTGGATTTTTTGTTTTTTTGAGACAGGGTTTCTCTGTGTAGTCTTGGCTGTCCTGGACTCCCTTTGTAGACCAGGCTGGCCTTGAACTCACAGCGAACCGCCTGCCTCTGCCTTCCGAGTGCTGGGATTAAAGGTGTGTGCCACCACTTGTTTAGCAGGTTGAGAAGTTTTCTGATCTATTTTTAAGTTCAATTATATATACAATCATATCTTCTGCAAATAGGTATTTTGAATTCTTCTCTTCATGTTTATATCCCCTTGATTTTCTCCTGTTGTCTAATTGTTCCAGATGAAATTTCTAATACTATATTAAATATGTAATCATAGAGTGGACAACCTTGTCTCTATTTCTTATTTTAGTGAAAATGCTTCAAAATTATCTCTATTTAGTTTGGTATTACATGTGCGCTTGCTGCCAATAGTCTCTATTATTTTGAGGTATGTCTCTGTGTCTCTAATTTCCTGAGGTGTTTTTATCATGAAAAGGTGTTAGATTTTGTTAAAGGCCACTTAATGAGATGTGGTTTTTGCTTTTCAGTTTGTTTGTGGAGTGTATTACATTTATGACTACCTATATTTTGAACCATCCCCTCATTTCTGGAATGAAGCAAACTTGATAATAATTTATGCATTGTTAGATTCATTTTGCAAGTATTTTATTAAGAATTTTTGCATTTATGTTCATAAGTGTAATTAGTCTGTAAATCTCTTTCTTAGTTGGGTCTTTATGTTTTTAGGTATCAGGATTATTGTGACATAGTAAAACAAATTAGGCAATATTCCTTCTGTTTCTACTTTATGGAATAATTTAAGGTATATTGCCACTAATTCTTCTTTAAAGGTCTCATGGAATTCTCTACTAAACCATCTGGCCCTGGGCTTTTTTTTGGGGTGGGGAGGCCTTTATTTACTGCTTCTATTCCACTAGAGGTTATAGGTTTGTATAAATTGTTTATCTCTTCTTGATTTAAACTTGGTAGGTGTTATATATAAAGAAAATTGTCCTTTCCTTTAGATTTTCCAATTTTGTGGACTGCAGGTTTTTAGAGTATATGCCCTTAGGATTCTTGAGACATCCTCCCTGCTTCTGTTATGGTCCTCTGTCTCTTATTTTGTTAATTTGTATCTTTGCATTCTACCTTCCAGTTGGTCAGGCTAAGGGTGTGTCAATATATTTTAGTTCTCAAAGATCCAACTCTATTGCCTTAACTCTGTATATTGTGTTTTGCTTCCTCCTGTTTCCATTTTGTTAATTTTATTCATGAGTTTGATTATTTCTTGCTATCTGGCAATTTTAGAAGGTTTTCTTTTCTTTTTCTTCTAGATATTTTTAGAGTTAAAAACTTTACTTTAAAACTACAAAACCAGTGCTGAGAGAGATAAAAGATTCTAAATATATGGGGAAAGTGTTCCATATTCATGGATCAGAAAATATAGTTACTAAAATAGCAATATTCCTGAAATGTATCTATTATTTCTACCAGAATGCAAAAGCATTTCTTTCTAAAAATTGATGAACTTATTATTAAATTCAAAAGGAATTACAAGACACCAAGATTCTTAAGATAAAAGAAAAAGTGCTTGTAAAACTTCATGTCACCAGGAAATGCTAAAACACAGTTGCATCAAGACCGTGGCTGCACAAGATATTGATATATAAATAATAAAATTAGACAGTATTGAAACAAACCTATTTATCTAAGTATAATTTGCTTTAGAATATGGTATAAACACTCATTGACAGAATATTTTTCTTTTATGTAAATATCTCAATATCCTATAAAGGCCAGGGTATAACTCTTCTACACTATGGAGATAAGGTGCACCAGGAAAGGAAATGGTATGAAAAAGAGAATTTACAAAGTCAAACTTTGTTCAAAAATCTCATGATGGTATCCCATAGATCGCATGCTAATTAAATTATAATTGTAATAATTGGCTAGCCACATGCATAAGAATGTTACATATGTAAGAACCAATTTCAAAGAAAGCAAATATTAAAATTAAGAACTAAAATTATAAACCTCTTGGTACAAAACACAAAAGCACATAACATTACCTTGAATTTAACAAGAAGTTGTTAAATGTAACATCAAAAACATAGCTGTGACAAAAGGTATAAGTAAATAAACACTCACATTCAAACCTAAGAAAACTTTTCTCCTAGGAAGCTATTCAGTTAGTTTATAAGTATAACATAAGATGTCTATTATCATTAGTGATGGGAAAATATAAGTAAAACCACAATGACATATTATTAAATATCTATCAGAATTATTAAAATAAAAAAAATGTCAAATAGTCAGTCTTCATAAAGCTAGGAAGAACTTAGAATGCTCATATACTTTTGGTAGGATTAAATTTATTTTTTGCTTTAATAAGCAGACTGGTTATTTCCTTTTTATTTTACTATTACTTTTATCTTTGAGATTAAAATATAATTTCTTATAATTTCCCTTCCCCTTCCTCGTACCAAACCCTCTAAAACACTCCTTCCTTGCTGTCTTTCAAATTGCTGGCCACCTTGTCATGAATTCTTGTAATATACATATATGTATATACATATATATACATATATCTTCCTAAAAATTAGCACTTCAGTTCGTATAAGGTTACTTCTATGTGTGCTATCTGGGATGACCATGTGATATTGGATATCTGATGGTGTGCTGTTCCCTGAAAACCATTTCCCACTCTCAGCACTCCTTAGTTGCCTGTAGTGCTTTGTGCAGTGTTGAGGCCTCCTGGGCTCTTTCCTGTCAGTCAGCATGTCTATTGTTGTTACCCTCGTTCGTCTCATGTACAGGCCATCATTTTGGTGAAACTTTAAGGCGGTAACTTCTGACCTTTGTAAGAGTCCCTACATCACAGAAAATTCCTTGATTCTCTGGCTATTGCTGTCTTTCGTTCCTTCTCCCACAGTGCTCCCAGACACCACCCCCCTCAGGAATATTTCTTCCTATCTCTCTCTGCTCCATGACCTTCATCAGATGAGCAGGTGTGCGTCACTGTGCATTCCTCACCTTAAAACTGCCTCAATTCAAGGCCATAGTATGGGGTCAAACAGCCATGGATTGAAGTCTTTAGATAGTGATCATAGATTAAAGTACTTTGACAATGGATGAAAAACTGTATATCATAACATGGAAAATCTTTGAAAAAAATATTACATAAGATAAGTTTGTCACAAAAGGTCAAAGACAGGTTCCTGAGGCCATATATATCATATATGTATACTGAGCAACTCTATTTGAATATACTTATTTAATCTAGAGGTTGGTTAGGGATTGATATAGTGAGGAAAATTCTTACTTGACTGTATTAATGTTTTAGCATTTCTGAACATGTACTAAAATAATTGAATTGTACTCCTTAAATAGATGAATATGCTGGAATGTGAATTACATCCAAATAAAACCATTTTTCCCAAAAGATAACATAGCCTGGAGAAGGGTAGTGCAGGGATTGTTACACACACCTGCACAGCTATAGATTCTATTACCAAGAAACTACGGACTGACTCTTGAAATCAAATTACAAAGCAAAGGCAATGTGAGATAACTATAACTGCCCCATAACTATGACGCATGTTGAAGCTGTAACTAAAAATCTCTTTAAAAATCTTCAGCACAGAAGGTATATTGGGGAGTAACCATCTGGATAATGAACAATGTTTTCTCACTGCTAGAAAATAGAGTAAAAGCTCTTAATATTCTGGGGCCAATATCACATTGTAACTAAAAGTAAATAAGAACAATAGCCCACACAAACATGCAACTTCACACTTCAAACTTGGACGCAGAGATGACTAGTTTTACCTGTCAACTTGACATGCCTGGGCAACAGGAACCTTACTTGACAAATTATCTCTACCAAATTGGCTTGTGACCATGTCTGTAGGGACTTTTCTTGACGAGTAATTGATATAGGATGGGCCAGCTCCTTTAGACAGTACTATCCACAGGCAGGTGGGCCTGATATATTTAAGAAAAATGGAGCAAACCAGTAAACAGCATTCCTCTGTGGTCTCTGCTCAACTTTTGCCTTGGCTTTCTAGATAACGTACTGTACCCTTCAAGCCAAACAACATTTTTCTTTCTCAAGTTGTTTTTGGTCAGTGTTTTTATTACAGCAATAAAGAAACAAATTAGGACAGACAAATCCAGAATAAAGTTTTTATATATTGGCTCTAACAATGTATTAACTTAAAAAATTATATGATATCAATAAAGAAAAATAAGTATGCAGAATTAGTTTGATATTTAAGTGTCTATGAAGACCATAATCTATGAAGACAAACCGTATCAGTTTCAAAATCAATTGAAAAATTGCAGCAAGTAAGACTGAATGCTTCTTAATACATTGAGGATGGAAGGCTATGACATCACTCTCATGAAGTGGATTTACACCTAATATACAGTGACCTTCATACTTAATATAAATATATTAAATAATTTATATAACTATCATAAAGATACCACTATAGTTTTTCCAGTTTTCCTCTATGAAAATAGCTCCTTTATCTAAAATTTAACATACTTTAAAACTACAAATATGTACTAACTAACTTTCTGGTGTTCTTTGTATTTTTAAAAATGTAATATTTTATTGAATCATTGGGTATTTCATATAGTATGCCCCAACCTCTCGTCTCCCAGTCTTTCTGTATTCATGTTTCACCCTTGTAATCTTCCCCCCCCCCAAAAAAAAAAACTTAAAAACATCTAAAATTAAAAATTAAAGTAATTTTATTGCAAACTCCTCTGGGAATGACCTGTTCCTTTCTGAATTGTAGCCATCCCTCTTACCAGACACAGCTGTTGTATTTCTAGTTCCATCAAACATGGACCACTCTACTCCTCTGTCTTTCCACCTCTCTAGCACATATTCTTTCATTTTAGCATTGGGAGCTTCAGTGTGTCATGCAGTATACTCTTTTGCCCAAACAACTTTATTTGCAAACGTTCATTGCAATGAGTTGCTTGTCTGTTTCAAGGCCCTCTTTTTTGCATGTTTTCCACTCCTGATTTCTGTCTCCATGTTTCTTTTCATGTATTTTGACCTTGACTTCACCTAATAAATGCCTTGTGTTCTATCAGGTCCTGTCTTATGGTCCCAAACTTAATCATACCTCCAAAATTCCTTTTGTCCTGTGGCATAACATACATAGTTTCCTATAGATGGCTACCACAAAGTCCTGCTGTTTAGTTATGACGGACATTTATTTTTCGGCAATAACCACACACCTATTCTCTATGGTAATAAAAGTCTTGGACATATATGGGACCAAAAGGTAAAAAATGAGACATCCCAAATTTCAATGAACAACTTGACATGAGCAAGGATGAGGAGATCACTCAGAGTTGAAAGTTTTTCGTAATCTATGCATCTTTCTATGCCATTTTCACTATGGGGTGCAACTAGAGAAGCTTTGATCTGTCTATCTGTGTAGTGTATACACCAAGCATCATCCATCCCAATAGCCCAAATGAAATGAACAAGCATTCGCCTTTAGGGTTTTTATTTTACTTTATTTTTAATTTCTTTTTAAATTTTATTTTATTAATTTATTCCTATTACATCTCAATGGTTATCCCATCCCTTGTATCCTCCCATTCTTCCCTCCCTGCCATTTTCCCCTTACTCCCCTCCCCATGACTGTGATTGAGGGGGACTTCCTCCCCTGTATATGCTCATGGGGTATCAAGTCTCTTCTTGGTAGCCTGATATCGTTCCTCTGAGTGCCCCCCAAGTTGAAGGATCCAGAGGGTCCTAGAAACCTACAAGAATAACATTGTGATAGGCAGATTTGGGCACAGGGGTCCCGCTCAAACTATGGCACCAGCCAAGGACAATACAGGCTGCAAACGTCAAACCCCTACCCAGATCTAGCCAATGGACAGGACATTCTCCACAGTTGAGTGGAGAGTGAGGTCTGACTTTCACATGTACTCTGGTGCCTCATATTTGGCCTTTAGGGTTTTTAGTTACCACTGGATAATGTTTTCCAATTTACTTTGCAATAGACAACATTTAAATATATATGCAGTGATAGATTCTGACAACTGCTTGTCTCATAGCTTGTCATTCCTCCCTAACCCAGTTTGTGTAGTTCGTTGGTTACTTACAAAATTATTAGTATGTATTCATTCTACAAAAGGATAAGATTCACCATGACTTTTCATACACTGCTGACATATGATTTGTTCATATTCATCCCCCAGGTACTGTCCCCTCACCCATTGCTACTATTTTTCTTTTAATTCACCAAAGAGTCTCTATAACGTGTGTGTGTGTGTGTGTGTGTGTGTGTGTGTGTGTGTGTAATTCTTCAACATAAAAATGAGTTGTAAAGATAAATCATATGGAATTTCTAATTTTAGGTTTTTGAGGAGCTTCTATACTTAATTTTATTAGATGTCTGAATTTCCACTTTCTTCAAGAGTGTGCCAAGGGTTTTCTTTGCCCAGTTACCAAGTGGGCATTTTGTGGCAGTTTAACTTTTGAGTTCTTTATAACTATGACAGATGTAAATGAAAAAAAATCCATGTTGCTTGTCAAGAAGACATTTATACAAATCAGTTTCGTCTAAAGAACACTGCAATGAAACTCAATAAGAGGTCGGTGAACGTAATTTGAGAAAAAGTTTTCTATCTGTTCAAACCTGACCACTTTCTGTTTTCCTTTAGGGTTTGGTGTCTTGTATAAGAGACACAGCAGCACCACAACATCATCAACACAAGAAGAAACAAAAAATTTGTCCTCTATCCATGAAAAGCCTCAGGCCTTACCAAACTGCTGAACAATAGTGTTAGATTCATGATTATTCCTGTCATGTCATATAAAAAAAATATTTGGGACACTTGAAATTGCAGTCATACAATACTTGATTTTATAGGTATTACAGCCAGAACCAGATATCTTAGGATGATGCTTGATGGAGAAAATTAAAAACCAGGCTGTCTTAGCTATGGAGAGGCAGGTGTATCTGGATTTAGTGGGGCATACATTTAATCGCAGTACTTGAGAGACTTCAGACAGAGGGAGGATTGTGAGCTTATGTCTGGTTTGCTGTATATAACAAGCTCCTTTCTTAAAAAAAAAAAAAAGAAAGAAAGAAAGAAAGAAAGAAAGCAGAAAAATAAGAAAATCATAGAAACAAAGACACTTTTGAATGAATACAGAAGTGTTATTTATTTCCTAACATTCATTCATATTATATAGGATTCTTAACTACAAAATACTGATATATTTTAGAATTAAATTGCATAAATCATGTACTATTTTTAGGATGTTAAATGCATTTATAATAATGTGTCAGAGACTGGGTTTTAACATTCTCATTTTTTCTCTTCCTAGTTGCAAGTGTATACCACATTTTCAGCTACGTTTGCAGTTCAGTGTGATGACCAGGTTGCAGATTAGTTCTCTCCTAATCCCCTCCAATTCTCTGAAGATGCAGAGGAACACAGAGAGCCAATTGCAGATGGTAGAAAATAGCAGAGGTACATGAAGTACACAATTTTCTCACTATAAAACCAGGAGGAAATACTCCTAGCACCTGGGAAGGTCTATGTTAGACAATAAAAAATATTAGTAACAAATAGACTTTTGTCATGTTAACGTATCAGTATACTATGTGAATTTAAGGTGTGTAAGTTTTGTACCATTATAACAATTTTCAACCAGAGATGAATAAAAAAGTGTATGCAATAACTTAACATTTCAAGATTAAATACATGAATTCCTAGAGATTTAATGATATATTTTTGTTTTGTTTTGTTTTGGATTTAGAGACAGGGTTTCTTTGTGAAGCCTTGCCTTGGCTTTTCTGGAACCCATTCTGTAGACCAGGCTGGCCTTGAACTCACATAGATCTGTCTGCTTCTGCCTCCAGACTGCTAGTATTAAAGGCATGTGCCATCATCACCCAAAATTTGTTACCATCTCATACATGTGCACTTGATGCTTTACCCTATTATGTACAAAGCCACCTACCTGCTTGGGTGGTTCAGGCAGAAACAATTTCCATGCACTCCTGAGTTTAACCAATACTGCAAATGGCATTGGTTGGAAATATAAAGTGATAATAATATTTACGTTTCAGCTAGTTATCTAGTTAAGCTTCAAATGTTTTTCTTAGACAGGAGTCCTGGAACTTGCTCTATAAACAAGGCTGTCGCTGAATTCAGAGCTTCTCCTGCCTTTGCCTCCCAGGAGCTGGAATTAAAAGAGTATGCTACCATTGAAACCCTGTCTTGAAAACCAACAATAAAAAAGATAGTTTGCCGTTTTTGTTTTGTTTTGTTTTGTTTTGTTTGTGTGTGTTTTAACATTAAAAAAATTAAATAACGTATTCGGATTACATGCTGATTGTTATGCCCTCACTTGTATTTTCCCATTCCCTGCTTCCTCCCTCCTTCACCCTTTCCCCTTTCCTAGATCTGTGACAGAAGGGTACCTCTTCCCCTACCATATGATCACAGCCTATCAGGTCTCATAGGATAGCCTGCTTCCTCTTCCTCTGAGTGCCACTAGGCCTCCCCACCAAAGGAAAGTGGTCAAATAAGGAGCACCAGAGTCCACGTCAGAGGCAGTTTCTGCTCTCCCCACAACCATGGAGAATGCGCTGTCCATTGGCTAGATCTGAGTATGGGGTCTAGATTTACTGTATACCTTGTCCTTGGTTGATATAGTAGTTTGTGTAGACCCCCCTGGGTCCAGATCAGACAGCCTTGATGCTCTCCTTGTAGGGTTCCTGGATCCTCTGGGCCCTTCTATCTGCTCATTCACCCATACCATTCTCACCTGGATTCCAATAGCTGGTCCCAGCATCTGTTCTGGTCCCGTGTTGAGTGAAGAGAATTGGCGATTTATCTATCAGTGAACATTGAAAGTTAAAATAGGATTGACCTGGCAAAATATACCCATTGGTCCAGTATTAGCAGGATTGTCACAGGAATAACCAATAGCTTTCTGGTTATGTATAAAGGCTACTCCATGGAAGAGAGCTCATTCCTGAAAGTGTAAGCCTGGGAGAGTGGCTGTGAGGCCATAGACCCTAGGGGAGAATTTACCACTATTATTCTGACAAGTGAGTATGTATTTGCAGTGCACTAGACTCATTTATATACCGCAGGAAAAAAAAAAGAGAAGACATGAGGTTTAGAACAATGAGAAGAAGGAATCTAGAAGTAGTACTCAGGATGATATGGATTGTGCATTTTGTCAAAATACATGTATAATATTCTCATTAGATGAATAAGCTAAAAATAAAAGTACACTTACTGGTGGATATAATGACAAATATTTAGAATGCAGTTAGTAATTATAATGGCTTAGTAAAATGGCAGTTGTAGGTTTTTCTTCAAGAGTGGTGGCTACAGTATTCCCAAGGAGTTAGCTAGATTTTCAGCAACAAGTTGCTCTTTCATGGTTTCACCATGGTTTCCCTCTTGCTGAGCAGGTCTTAAGGGCAATGAAAGAGCTGTTGGTTTCTACCAAGATATATGTGCTACCACTGCACTCTTAGGGTTATTGTGCCATGATAGTTTTGTGGTTACATCACAGCTGGGTAGGACTTTTGGTTGCTTCCCTCTGTTGAAAGCTTGTACATTACTTTCTGGTACCATGACAGTGAGTCAGTCCTCAGTGAGAATGGTTTCAGGTCATATCCAGCTTAGTTCATCTGGTCACCTTCCACCTCTGAGAGGCAACCAATGCAAACAAAAGTGTATAATGTTTCGTGGGGGGGGGGGCCTCTTGGAAAATCCTGACCAAATCAATCCCCTTTCTTTATATTTATCTCTCTTCCCCCTCCACAGCTGAAGTCCTCCTATTTTTCCAATTCTCCCCTTAAAATACATTTTATACCTCTGTTTACCTCTCCATTGCCACCCTGATCTCTTTTTCTTTCCAGGTTTCTGCAGTTATTATTGGTTATATACTCCTGCAGCGAAGGTCCAGGGTTCATTGTAAAAGAAAGGGAGGAAAGATTGTAAGAGCCAAAGGACCAAAGAGTTTGCTGTAACGTTGTGTCTTCCAGAAATATCAGAGTGGCTACACCCATAAAGTCTCATCAATATTGCTGCCTGGAGAATACCAGTACAATGATAACACCAATGGACATGCTAACATGGAAGTGGGGAAGACTGTGAGGCTTCAAACTCTAGACAAATAATTAAGGGCAACTGGGGAATTCTGAGAGAAAGAGAAAGGGTCTTTACCAGGAAAGTGCCCCCAATTTGTTTTCTAGTATCAAGTGGTTAGACATGAGATCACATATATAAAAGTAACATTTTATATACTGCATAGGTTGTATTATGTATTTGGGAGAAATTTCATGTATTACATAAATATATAATTTATATACAAATAGATGACTTAGAAATATGTATTTATATATACACATAAAATATGTATTTAACAAAAATCAAAGGAAAAGAAGCCATGATTTGAGAGCTGAGGCTTGTGTGGGAGAGGCTGGAGGGAGGGACAGGAATGCAGAGAAATAGGGGCTAAGTGAAAAAAATTTGGACCTGTTATAAAAGCACTGAGATATATCCTTGATAATGTTGATCAAGATTGGACCTGGCAGAGAATTTGCTGGCTATTAATGGCTGTCTGGGAAGCGAGGGTCACTCTCTTTTTCAGATTCCACTCTTTGTAGGTTGCCCATGCTACAGTGGATAGCCTCAGACCTCTGCCCATATGGGTAATACTAACTGGGATCCAAAGGTATAATTAGAACAATAGCAAATGGAGGATGTGAAGGTGGGTGGCAGATGGGTGAGAGACACTTTTGGGAGTTGGGGTGACTAAAGGGGGATGGATAAGATAAAAAATACATTGTATAAATTTTCAGAGTGAATAAAATTATCCTTTTAAACCACTGTGTATTTAATGATTCACGGTTTTGACTGGCTAGGGCTCTGTCCATAGTTTAGTGTAGTTCTAAGATATATGCGTTCCCTCAAGACTGTAATCATGGTAGTAGTCAAGGTTGAAGCCTCATCTGAAATCTTGATAGGGAATTGATAAACTTCTGTTATGTACTTACTCACATGGTTGATGGACAATCTATCACTCTTTCTGCATTCTGTTTTCTGTAAACAAGAATTAAAGGAACAGTCATAGGGGAGGGGAATAATGGGAAATTGGGAGGGAGGGAAGAATGGGAGATACAAGGGATGGGATAAACATTGAGATGTATCAAGAATAAATTAATAAAATAAATAAATGAATAAATGAAAATAAATTAAAAAAAAAAAAAAAGAATTGAGACCACGTCCCTTTCCCTTAAACGTGATTACTACATATAATCATCTATTTTAACTTAAATGAGTCTTGTTCATACTCCGTAAAGAAATTTTTATGAGCTCTTGTTGACTTTAGTTCTAACTAGATTTCATCCACCTGTGTCCTGAGAAGTTAATTGAATTTTGTTGTTGCTGTTCTTCCAGTGCTGCTTAGCTCTTGATTAGTCTCCTCATGCTCCAGAAGGGGATCTCCAGGGTTGTGTGTTGTAGTCGAAAGCTTTTGGTGGGGAGGAAAGCTGTGTGACTTGAACTCAGTGTTGGCTACTCTGGTTGGTGAACTATAGCCACCACGGGGTTCTGTTATTCACCCTTCTGTTGGTAGCCAGACTTACCTCGCCGAACAGATGATGGAATACGATACAGAGGTCACATGACTTGGCCGCTATATGAAGATAATTGCCAGTCAGACTAGGTTAAAAGTAGCAGTCAGAGTTCCTTATCAGGGTGGAATTTTCCCTTCTTGACCTTTTCTTGAAGGAACTGAAAATTATTTTGTGGGTAAGGGGATGAGGGGAGGCTGAAGGTATCTCTATTGTTTAGTCCAGTGGAGTAAAAAGGGCAAAAAAGAAAATTCAAACATTGTGTCTTATTCCTCAAGTTCTGAGGACCTGACCGATATGTTTCTTTCCATCCAGATTTCATGTGACCTTTTCACTACCTGTTAAATATTTCTAAGACATTTGGTTGCATTATGGAGACAGTGCATAAAAAAGCTTAATCTACATAATCTTTACCTAGAATACAGCACTATTAACCCATGACTTAATATATCACAAAATAAGGATCCAGCAAGTTGGTTTCTGTAAATGTTATCCAGCATTTCTAACCACTGATACAAATACTAACATATCTAAACAATTCTTGGCTACAAGTGCGTTCCATTGATCGTGATAACCTCTGAGAAATCTTAAGTGTTATCTCAATTTTACCTCTGAATGACGACGAGGAACAAATATATGCAGCAAAGGAGTGTAAGTGGAGTTTAAATGTTTTGATTCCAAATTACTAGTCCCATGGACTAATGTAAGCAATGGATAAAAAAATGTTTAATGAGGTTGAAAAATAATTAAGTACATTTCTAACAATAGGAAATACTTTAAGAAACAATATCATCGACAGTTAATCTTTACTTGTGAATATTGAGGAGGTATTGATGAGGAGGGGATAGTGATGTAGAGTTAGGAAGGCGCGGGCGTCTTTTTCAGAACTAAATGGAGTGCATTTTGTTTGGAGCACATACAGAGTATGTGAGTAATGACAAGCTTGATGACTTGTGGAAGACCTTGAATGCTACATTAGAAAATGAGTTCTTAATTTGTGAGGTAATGGAGCATCCTGGATAAACTTAATAGGGGACATTTGTCATTAAAACCATGCCTTTCACCAAAGCATCTGAATGTATAGAATACAAATCACAATGGTTGTGACAAGAGTGAGTTTCATTGTAGGGAAGTACAATAAAATATCAGGAAGGTGACTGTGTGTTCTAAATGTGCTCTCCATTCATTTATTAAGTTGCAGCTACCCACATAAATGATTGGTGGTTATAATTGCTTTAACTGTTTAAATGATGCTCAAATAGGCCTGGGGGCAGAGGGTAGCATAGTATCCTGTAAGAAGACTATAATAAATAGTACTATCGACTTAGAGTATTGTATGATTGAACCATGAGGTAAATGCATTACTTAATTACACTCCAGATACAGAAGCAATACAAGTTTCTTAAGAACTATACCTCACAGTGACTAGATGGAAGTTCTTTGAAGGACTCTAAGAAAGTATTAGACTTGACTTCAAACCTATTAGGTTTTGTGATAATATACAGCACTCAGAGAGAAAAAAAAAAAAGCTATGACAGAAAAATTAGCTAAAGTCTTTCAGAATGAAGGCTGGAGCAACGTCTCACCACTCAAGCATGGGAACCTTGATTTGGTTCTTAGAACTAACATTTAAAAAAAAAAATCTTGTTGTACTAGCCTGTATGTTTAGTTCCAGGAATCCTCTCAGGATAGGAGGTGGGTACAAGAATATCTTCTGGAAGGAAGTTCACAGGCTAGCTAGCCTAGATTGTTATGTACAACAGAAGGAAAACCTGAGTGATGCAGAAAGTGAGAGTGGACTTTTCTGTCAATATCTCCACCCATTATCCCTCCCCTTCACCTCTCAAACTCAAAACACACAAGAGAAAATTAGAAGCTGCTTAGAATGATGTAGGGAACAGACAAGAAAATGTTAACCTAGCTTACTGGAAATATGGAGGAATGAAGAATTCAGAGGATATTCCTTTATTAATATTTGTAGGAATTTGTGGACAATTATAGTGGAATCAATGAAGGAACAGAAATAATTGAAAATAGGAATGTCTTTTCTGATAAGGCATTGGGAAAAGATACACTCAAGATATTCTGTAGCAGAAATGATTCAACTCATTGAAAAATGATATATAATAGATACTATTTTCAATTGGGTGTTTCAGAAAAATCCTGTAATTTTTTTTTATTTTTTAAAAAGAAATGACTTGTGTGATAAGAATTGGACATATATGCATGTTTAGTCTAGCTTAATTGAAATAAAAATTAAATATTTATTTTTACAAATAATGAATCCTATCAACCTTCAGAAAGAGCTAGAAAGAACTAGAAAGATGGCTCAGTGTTTAAGAGCACTTGCTTCTCTTGCAAAGAACCTTGAGTTCAATTTCCTGCATCCACATGGTGAATCACACTGGAAGTGTCATTCCAGGATGTTGGAGATCCTATTCAGGTCTGCAGGAGCCAGGCACACATGTTGTCAATGTATATTGACATAGAAATGGACAGACATAGTCACAGAGAGACTGCCGGGAGCCATGCCAAATTCAGCCATGTCAGAAATCCTGTGCTTAGGCTGCATGTTGTAGACAGGGCTGCCAGTCAGGCTTTTGAAAGTGAACAGCTTCCCTTTCTAGATCTTCCTTATCGCTATTCCTGGATTCTCTTATATCTCTTTCCAAGACATCTTCAGCTTGTGAAAATAAATCTCTCATTTTGTCATGCTCATGTCGGGGATCAGGAACATCCCTGATCAAAACCCAAAGGGAAAAAACATGGCAGATATCTCTTCAGAGCCATCAGTAACATAGTGACCCTGTAATCTTTTACCAACTTCATCCCAAGTTTTTATTTTTTTTTTTTTATTATTTTTATTTTTTTTTTCAGGTTGAGAGCATTTCAAATAGAATTTTATTTTTCTTTTTTTTATTTTTTTTTTCCATGTTCTGTTTTTTTTTATTTTATTTTATTTTATTTTATTTATTTATTTTTTTTATTAATTTATTCTTGTTACATCTCAATGTTTATCCCATCCCTTGTATCCTCCCATTCCTCCCCCCCCCCATTTTACCATTATTCCCCTCCCCTATGACTGTTCCTGAGGGGGATTACCTCCCCCTATATATTCTCATAGGGTATCAAGTCTCTTCTTGGCTACTTGCTGTCCTTCCTCTGAGTGCCACCAGGTCTCCCCCTCCAGGGGACATGGTCAAATGTGAGGCACCAGAGTATGTGAGAAAGTCGTATCACACTCTCCACTCAACTGTGGAGAATATTCTGACCATTGGCTAGATCTGGGAAGGGGTTTAAAGTTTACCTCCTGTATTGTCCTTGGCTGGTGCCTTAGTTTGAGCGGGACCCCTGGGCCCAAATCTGCCTATCATATTGTTCTACTTGTAGATTTCTAGGACCCTCTGGATCCTTTTATTTTGCTGTGCTCCCATGCGTCTCTCATTTAGAGTCCCAATAGGATGCCTTCCCCTCTGTCCCAGTTTCCTGGTAAGTGAAGGCTTTCGTGGGACATGCCCCTTGGGCTAGTATGCAGATATAAGTGAGTATATACCATTTGATTCTTTCTGCTTCTGGGTTAACTCACTCATTATGATCATTTCTAGCTCAATCCATTTATCCACAAATTTCGGGAATTCCTTGTTTTTAATAGCTGAGTAGTATTCCATAGTGTATATGTACCACAGTTTCTTTATCCACTCTTCTACTGAGGGACACTTAGGCTGTTTCCATGTTCTGGCTATTATGAATAAGGCTGCTATGAACATGGTTGAGCAAATTTTCTTGTTGTGTGCTGGAGCATCTTCTGGGTATATTCCAAGGAGTGGAATAGCTGGGTCTTGAGGAAGCCCTATTCCCATTTTTCTGAGATAGCACCAGATAGACTTCCAAAGTGGCTGTACTAGTTTGCATTCCCACCAGCAATGAAGGAGTGTTCCTCTCTCCCCACATCCTCGCCAGCATGTGGTGTCGCTTGAATTTTTGATCTTAGCCATTCTGATGGGTGTAAGATGGAATCTCAGAGTTGTTTTGATTTGCATTTCCCTGATGACTAAGGAGGTTGAGCATTTCTTTAAGTGTTTCTCAGCCATTTGATACTCCTCTGTTGAGAATTCTCTGTTTAGTTCCAAGCCCCATTTCTCAATTGGGTTATTCGGTTTGATGGTGTTTAATTTCTTGAGTTCTTTATATATTTTGGATATTAGACCTTTGTCAGATGTAGGGTTGGTGAAGATTTTTTCCCAGTCTGTAGGCTGTCGCTTTGTTCTCTTGACAGTGTCTCCTGCCTTACAGAAGCTTCTCAGCCTCATGAGGTCCCATTTATTAATGGTTGACATTAAGGCCTGGGCCGTTGGTGTTCTGTTCAGGAAGTTGTCTCCTGTGCCAATATGTTCCAGGCTCTTTCTCACTTTTTCTTCTAAGTGGCTTAGTGTCTCTGGTTTTATGTTGAGGTCTTTAATCCACTTGGATTTGAGTTTTGTGCAAGGTGACAAATATGGGTCCAGTTTCATTTTTTTACACATAGACCTCCAGTTAGACCAGCACCGTTTGTTGAAGATGCTATCCTTTTTCCATTGAATGGATTTGGCTTCTTTGTCAAAAATCAAGTGACCATATGTGTGTGGATTCATATCTGGGTCTTCGATTCGATTCCACTGATCAACCAGCCTGTTGCTGTGCCAGTACCATGCTGTTTTAAGTACTATTGCTTTATAGTACAGTTTGAGATCAGGTATGGAGATTCCTCCGGAGCATCTTTTATTGTACAAGATTGTTTTAGCTATTCTGGGTTTTTTGTTTTTCCATATGAAGTTCAGAATTGAACTTTCAATGTGTTTAAAAAATTGTGTAGTTATTTTGATAGGGATTGCATTGAATCTGTAGATTGCTTTTGGTAGGATGGCCATTTTTACTATGTTAATTCTCCCGATCCATGAGCAAGGAAGATCACGCCATCTTCTCAGGTCATCTTCAATCTCTTTCTTCAGAGTTTTGAAATTTTTTTCATACAAGTCCTTCACTTGCTTAGTTAGGGTAACTCCTAGATATTTTATATTGCTTGTGGCTAATGTGAAGGGTGTGGTTTTCCTAATTTCTTCCTCTGCAAGCTTGTCATTTGTGTATAGGAAGGCTACAGACTTTTTTGAGTTAATTTTGTATCCAGCCAATTTGCTGAAGGTGTTTATCAGCTTTAGGAGTTCACTGGTGGAGTTTTGAGGGTCACTTATGTACACTATCATATCATCTGCAAAGAGGGATAATTTGACTTCCTCCTTTCCCATTTGGATACCCTTGATCTCCTTTTGTTGTCTTATTGCTCTGGCTAGAACTTCGAGTACTATATTGAAGAGATATGGAGAGAGTGGGCAGCCTTGCCTTGTTCCCGATTTGAGAGGAATTTCCTTGAGTATCTCACCATTTACTTTGATTTTGGCTATTGGCTTGCTGTATATAGCCTTTATTATGTTGAGGAAAGTGCCTTGTATCCCCGATCTCTCTAAAACTTTAAACATGAATGGGTGTTGAATTTTATCAAATGCTTTCTCTGCATCCAAGGAGATGATCATGTGGTTTTTTATTTTCAGTTTGTTTATATGGTGGATTACATTGATGGATTTCCGTATATTAAACCATCCCTGCATGCCTGGAATGAAGCCTACTTGGTCATGATGAATGATATCTTTGATGTGCTCCTGTATTCGTTTTGCAAGTATTTTATTTAGTATTTTTGCATCTATGTTCATAAGAGAAATTGGTCTGAAATTCTCTTTCTTTGTTGAGTCTTTGTGAGGTTTAGGTATCAATGAGACTATGGCCTCATAGAATGAATTTGGTAATTTTCCATCCATTTCTATCTTTTGGAGTAGCTTGAAGAGTATCGGTATTAGCTCGCCCTTAAAGGTCTGGTAGAATTCTGCACTAAAACCATCTGGCCCTGGGCTTTTTTTGGTTGGGAGACCATCGATGATTGCTTCTATTTCTGTAGGGGAAATGGGACTATTTAGCTTGTTTATCTGTTCTTCATTCAACTTTGGCAAGTGAAATTGATCAAGAAAATCGCCCATTTCCCTTAGATTTTCAAATTTTGTGGCGTATATGCCTTCAAAGTAGGATCTTATGATTCTTTGAATTTCTTCAGTGTCTGTTGTTATGTCTCCCTTTTCATTTCTGATTTTGTTGATTTCAATACTGTCTCTCTGCCTTTTAGTTAGTTTGGCTAATGGTCTGTCTATCTTGTTGATTTTCTCAAAGAACCAGCTTTTGGTTTTGTTGATTCTTTGGACTGTTTTCTTAGTTTCTAATTTGTTAATTTCAGCCCTGAGTTTGATTATTTCCAGGCGTCTACTTTTCTTGGGTGTTTCTGCTTCTTTTTTTTCTAGGGCTTCCAGTTGTGTTGTTAAGATGCTTATGTGCGATGTTTCCAATTTCTTTTTAAAGGCACTTAGTGCTATGAATTTTCCTCTTAGCACTGCTTTCAATGTATCCCACAAATTTGGGTATGTTGTTTCTTCATTTTCATTGAATTTCAGAAACTCCTTGATTTCTTTCTTTATTTCTTCCCTGACCCAGGTGTCATTTAGCAGAGAGTTGTTTAGTTTCCACGTACGTGTAGGCTTTTTGTTATTTCTGTTGTTGTTGAATTGCAGCCTAAGAGCATGGTGATCTGATAGGATACAAGGTATTATTTCAATCCTCTTGTATCTATTGAGGCTTGCTTTGTGACCTACGATGTGATCAATTTTGGAGAAGGTTCCATGGGGTGCAGAGAAGAAGGTGTATTCTTTCTTGTTTGGGTGAAAGGTTCTATAGATATCTGTTAGATCCATTTGACCCATGGCATTGGTTAATGATGTTATTTCTCGGCTTAGTTTCTGTTTCAATGACTTATCCTTCAGTGAGAGTGGGGTGTTGAAGTCTCCCACTATTATTGTGTGGGGATCGATGTGTGGTTTAAGCTTTTTTAGGAGATCTTTTACATATGTGGGTGCCCTTGTATTGGGAGCATAGATGTTCAGAATTGTGATGTCATCTTGGTTGACTTTACCTTTGATTAGTATGAAGTGTCCTTCCTCATCCCTTTTGATTAATTTTGGTTGAAAGTCTATTTTGTTCGATACTAAAATGGCTACACCTGCTTGCTTCTTGTGACCATTTGCTTGGAATATTTTTTTCCAACCTTTTATCCTGAGGTAATGCCTTTCATTTTGGGTGAGATGTGTTTCTTGGATGCAGAAGAATGTTGGGTCTTGTTTATGTACCCATTCAGTTAGTCTGTGTCTTTTATTGGAGAATTGAGGCCATTGATGTTGAGAGATATTAATGACCAGTGACTGTTAAGAGTCCTAATTTTGATGTTGTTTCCAGTCGAGCGTTTGTGTAGTTGTGTTTTTGCCATGGGATAGTTATCTATTTCCTGGGTAGTTTTGGTTGTAGCTTGACCCTTTGGGATGGAGTTTTCCTTCTAGTACCTTCTGTAAAGCTGGGTTTGTGGATAGGTACTGTTTGAATTTGTTTTTGTCATGGAATATTTTGTTTTCTCCATCAATGGTTATTGATAATTTTGCTGGGTAAAGTAGTCTGGCCTGGCATCTGTGGTCTCTTAGGGTTTGCAGGATCTCTGTCCAGGCCCTTCTGGCTTTTATGGTCTCTGCTGAGAAGTCAGGTGTAATTCTGATAGGTTTACCATTAAATGTTATTTGGCCCTTTTCCCTTGCAGCTTTTAATATTTTTTCTTTGTTCTGCATGTTTTGTGTTTTGATTATTATGTGGCGGCCAGTTTTTCTTTTCTGGTCAATTCTATTTGGTGTTCTGTAGGCCTCTTGTATGTTTATAGGCATCTCTTTCTTTAGATTGGGGAAATTTTCTTCTATGATTTTGTTGAGAATAGTTTCTGGGCCCTGGAGTCTGATGTCTTCTCTTTCTTCAATGCCTATTATCCTCAGATTTCTTCTTTTCATGGTGTCCTTAATTTCTTGGATGTTTTGTGTCAGGAGTTTTCCAGATTTGGCATTTTCTTTAATGGTTGATTCAATATCTGTGATTGTATCTTCTAGCCCTGAGATTCGTTCTTCCATCTCTTGGATTCTGTTAGAAAAGCTCACCTCTGTGTTGCTCGCCTTCTTCTCTGAGGTCTCACGTTCTCGTTTTTCTTCTGTCTGTGTGTTTATCATTGAATCCATTTTCATTTTCAGATCTTGAACTGATTTTTTGATTTCTTTCATCTGATTTTTTGTATATTCCTGAGTTTCTTCCATTGCCTCTTTATAGGTCTTCAGAGCTTGAACCGTTTTAGTTATTTCTTTCATCTGGTTGTTTGCATTTTCCTGCAATTTTTCCAGTTCCACTCTATGTGCTTCTTTTATGTCTCTCACCTGTTTGTCTGCGTCTTCCTGCATTTGATTACGAATTTTATTTGTTTCCTCCATTATCATCCTCATTACTAAGGATTTGAGGTCATTTTCTTGTATTTCCGTTGTATTTGAGTTCTCTGGGTGGTTTTCTTTGGGATAGCTGGAAACTGGAGACGCCATGTTGTTTTGGGGTTTTTTGCGTATGCTTTTTCGTTGTCCTTTAGACATCTTGCCGTCTTTGTTTTTGTTGGGTAGCTTCCAGAGTTGAATGGAGGGTGTCTGACGATAGAGTCACTTGTTTTCTTATGATTTCCCTAGGCTGCGAGCTCAAAGCTTCACTGGTGTGGATGTTAGGAGGTTAGCCCTGTTGTTCTGGTCTCTCACAGCCAGTGATCCTCAGTCCCTCTCTGCTGTGGATCCTGCAATTGTTCTGGGTCTCTGAATGAGCGTTGGGTCAGGCCAAGGTATCCACAGCCTTCTGTGTTCCCTGCCAAGTCCAGCCAGGAGCACTGGGACCGAACCACGGGCAGAACTCAGCTAGATTCTCAGGGCCTGAACCGTCTGCCAAGCTCAGCTAGGGATTTTGGGCCCAAAATGCACACAGGGTCCAGCCAGAATTTTTGGGCTGGGACTACGCACCAAGCTCCACTAGGGCCTTTTGGCCCAAAGTGCGTGCTGTGGTCAGTTATTGACTCAGGGCCCGAACTGACCACCAATCTCAGCCAGGAATTCTGGATTCAAACTGCACACTGTGTCCAACCAGAGTCTTAGAGCTGGTGGAACCGAGAGCTCTGTCCAGCCTGTGCCACAGCAGGAGAACTGCGGCTGCTCTGAGTTAGCGCCAGTGGTGGAACAAGTGCTCCGCCCGGACTGTGTCACCCCAGGGGAGCTGCTGCTGAGCTGAGGTGGTGCCTAGGATGGAACCAAGCACGTCACCAAGCCTGCGCCACAGCAGGAGAACTGCGGCTGCTCTGAGTTAGCGCCTGTGGTGAAACCAAGTGCTCCGCCCAGACTGTGTCACCGCAGGGGAGCTGCCGCTGAGCTGAGGTGGTGCCTAGTGTGGAGCAGCGTGCTCAACTAAGCCTGCGCCACAGCAGGGGAGCTATGGCCACACTGAGTTAGTGCCTCAGGCAGAATTGTTTGCTGGGCTGGGCCAATACCCGGGACTCTGGGGCCGAACTGTCTGCCGAGTCCAGTCTGGGTCCAAAGGCTCCACGCGACCCAAATCCTGCCCCGAGTCCCCTCTCCCGCAGCAACTCCCACCAGCCACCACACCAATTGCCTCCACTGGAAGGCTATGAGCTGCAAACCTCAGCCGCCGCTGCTGGTGCCGCTGGTGCTGCTGCCTCTGCCGCTGCCGCTCCGATCAGAGAAAAACCACGCTCCTCCCGTGTGCAGGGGCACGCAGGTCCTCCGCACCCTGGTCCCTCCGAACCGTGGAGCACTCCTGCTGCCGTGATGTTTGGACCTCGGTGTTCCTGGCTCAGAAATCTGTGCAATTCCCTGAATTGTTCACTGGAGCCTCCAAACGCGGTCCACACTGCTCGCCGCCATCTTGGATCCTCCCATCCCAAGTTTTTAAAGTAACCACTTCTTCCTCAAGAAACCATGGACATACTTCACTGACAAAATCTAACAATTCATCCAACTGCCCTTTATTCACCCTTATTCCTCGCGTTTGAAACATATTTTCAAATGTCTCTCTGAATAACTGTTTACTATTGGCCCGTCCTATATTTGCGTTGCATACCTTGTCATTCCTCTGCGAAGCGGGTGACTTCGGGGCAAACGGCCCACTTGTCTTTCTCTCATCTTTCCACGCAACATCCCTCACTTAATCCCTCATTTTCAGTCTCCTGCTCAGGCGTCAAATGTCGTGTCCCAGCCCGCGGGAAAAATCGAATCAGGGTTCACCTGAAAGAGGGAGTGGGGATTGAAGGTAGGACATAGAGACGCGAGAAATAACGAATCAAGTCGGGAAATTTCTGCTCAAGACTCACTTTAATGCCCGACTAGTAAGAATATATATAGAGCAAGGTCAGTAGGATCTGTTCTAATCTCACTCACCCTAGCCCCAGGCAAGAATACAATAGCCTGAATCGCTCCCTGTGGAACTTCCTAGTTCTCTGAGTAGTTCCCTGTAAGAACTTCCTTGATCTTCTCGGTGGTTGCAAGTTGGGATTTCCCTACTTCTTTCAAAGGTAAAAAGTCCAAGGATAGCCTAGAACACAAGACCTTGTGAGGTAAAGGTCAGCAACTTGAAGGTCACAGCATGCAGCCTAAGCACAGGATTTCTGACATGGCAGATAGACATAGGCCAACATGCATATAAAAATAAATAATACAAGATTCGTATTTTTACTTTCTCACTTTATACCCACCAAAGCCCCCCGCCTCTGTTCCTGCTCTCACATTCCCAGTTTCTTCCTCATTGCCCCCTTTCCTTCTCCTTAGAGAAAGGGACCCTTCCCTTGTTCCAGCCCAGCCAGGCATATCAAGCTGCATCATGACTAAGCTCATCCTCTTCCACTGCGGCCAAACAAGGTAGTACAGCTAGGGGAAAGTGATATAAAAACAGGCAACAGATTCCTGTAGGCTTTGAATTTTTTCAAACCTACTTTATTTGGGGTTTTTTAATGTTTATACCTCCCTTAAGACTCACCTATCCTCCATAGGGGGAAAAGGAGATAGATGGAAACAAGAGAAGTAGATTTTTAGACTCAGTTCTTTGAAGCAATTCCACTGGCATAGTCAGCAGGATTCCAACAGACCCATTAAACAACGAACCAGCAACTCAACAGCCTCTGGAACCCTGAGCAGCAGCTGGAATCGAAACTTAAAAGTGTTCGCTTGAGCAGTTCTCTCAAAGAGCATCTGGATGGGGAGTGATGAACAGCCAAGACCAAAAAGCCCCGCCTCTTGTTTTGGGCATATATATGTATATATCCTCTCAAAGTCCATACTAGGATGGTTATCAGTTGGCAAAGACCATGACCCTGAAAGAATCTGTTCCTCTTCTAGTGGACAAACGTCACCTGTTCTCTCACAAATCTGTTTTCAGTGGGAAAACACCATACTCCCTTACACAAGTCTCTTTCACATCCCACACTTGGGATCAAAACAAAAATACATTTACACCCACTACAGAGTCCATGTCAGAGATAGGCCCAACTACACTTGCTATGGGACCCACATGAAAAGCAAGCTGCTCTTCAGTTACATATGTGTTGGGAGGCCAGGTCCAGTCTGTTTGTTTTTTGGTTGGTGCTTCATTCTCTGTATGCCCCCATGGCCCTAGGTGAATTGACTTTGTTGGACTCTTATGGAGTATTAGTTCCCTCCAGGTCTTTCTTTCTACCATCTCTGCCAGAAGACTCTCCAAGTTCTGCCTAATGTTTGGCTGAGAGTCTAAGCAACTGCTTAAATTTGCTTATGGGTAGAGCCTCTCAGAGAACAATTATGTGAGCCTCCTGTCTGAAAGCATAGCAGAATATTATTAATAGAGTCAGGGGTTGGCTCTCTCCCTTGGGATGGGTCTAAGGTTGGGCCAGACATTGGTTGGGCATTCCCTCAATCTCTGTTCCATCTTTATTCCTGCACATTTTGTAGGCAAGGTAAATTTTGGGTCTAAGACTTTGTGGGTGTGTTGTTGTCCTCCTCTCTCCATTGGGGTAATTTCTGGCTAGTAGGTTGCTGCTTCACTCTCCAAGTCTCCTGCTACTTGAAGTCTCAGCTAGAGTCACTTCCATATCCTCTTAGGAGCCTATCCTGTCACAGGTCTCCAGCTTGCACCAGAGATGTCCTGCTTGATTGCCCTTCTATCTCCTAGCCCTCTCGTTTCCCACCCCTCTTCTCCTTATATTGACCCTCAACTTTGTTCCCTTTCCCACAACCTTTCCCACCCAGTTCTCTCTTCATCCACTTCCAATGTAGATTTAATCAACTTCCCTTGGGACCTCCTTGATACTTAGCTTCTTTGGATCTCTGAATTGTAGTATGATTATCCTGTACTATATAGCCAATAACCACTTATAAATGAGTTAACTAAAATATATGTATCTGTGCACTGGTCTACTTTTCTCTAACCATGTTTCACTTCAATGGATGTGTCCACAAGAACTTTTAACAAAACATTAACATGCACTTCAGAATGCTCATTAACTCCTTTTGGAAAGGGTAGAAGTAGATTAAAAAAATAAACAAATATAAAATCAACATAGAAATATGGACCTGTGTAAGACATTAAGTCAGGCTTGATACACATGTGTTTCTTTTATCCATATGTCAACTTGGTTTAGTATTAAACCAAGGGCACACAATGTTATACATTAATGAGAGTAACCTGGAATACAACAAGACACAAGGCAAATATATTAAAAAAACATATAAAACCAAAAATCAATAAGAAACAGGCATATATGACAGAGAAAATCAGTGTGCAGAATTGTGCATAGTGGAAGATGTTGTTCACATACTTTTAATTGTGCATGTGTGTGTGTGTGTGTGTGTGTGTGTGTGTGTGCGTGTGTGTATGTGTATGTGTGTACATGTGAAATCTCTAATTGCCTGCACTGAGTTTACCAAAACAAAATGAAAATTAAACACATTTCTTGGGCAAATTGAATCCCTTCTGAAAACAGTGTTTTCCTCATCTTCCAGTTTCTCTCAGCACTCCTTGAAGCCTGACATATCACCTTTCTGCAGCTGTTGGCTCCTTAGATATGCAGTTCAAATTCTCTTTTCAATAAAAACAAAGCAATTGTTAAGGAGAAGAGAAATGCGGATGAGAATGATATTCCTCAGAAGGGACAGAAGAGTTGGTGTGCACAAGGGCACGCCTACAGCCTCTTGGAGACCTTAACACCTGTCTCCTAGGTTATACCTTCTCAGGAGCCATGAGACAGTAGCTTTTCCTTCCTTGTTAGAAAGAAACTTTTGCCCATCCAATCCATATCTCAGGATGGGAGATTCCCGACGTTCATAAACTTAAAACTATGGTTAAAATCTTAAACTTCCTTGCAGCTTTAGGTTTACATTCCATAAATGAACTGGAATATTTTTAGAATGCATCGCTCTGTAATTTCCTTATGCAATACACCAGCAGCAATTAAGATGCTTGCTACATTTTTGAGATGCTGTAAAGTATTATGCTTTTTTTCAGCATGTGAAATGCCTACTTGAAATACATAAAAGTCTCTAGCAATAGGCATCACAAGTGACTGTAGGCCTAATGAATGTTACTAAAGCTGCTCGTTCTTACAATGCTTTGCATCATTCAATTTCATAGAGTAGTAAACGGCAAGACTTTGGTTCATAATTTCATATTAACAACTTAGCATTTCTCTGCATATACTGAATTTAGATGGTCTCAGTGCTGCATAAATATTCAATTTAGGTGATAGGCTTAGTGTCTTAATATTCCTGGTTCATTTGTTCTTAAGTGTTTTCAGAACATCTGCAAGAGCCTCATACAACTTCTGAGGAACTAATAAGCAAATGCAAATTGCATGTAGAAAATATGTTTAACAATTAGAGAATGCATTTTCAAAATATTTTCTTCTAATTGTGACAAAATTTACCCAATTTTCCTTTAGAAGATAGCTTATGAAAGGCAAAGTTACATTTTCCTTATGTAAGCTCTACCTATAAATAATGAATTGCTTAATCAGAAATTAATTTTAAAAAACTGCTGGGTATTTGTATTTATCACACAAATTTACATTTTTAAGGAGAGGGTAAGATATATCTTATATCATATATATATATATATATATATATAAAATCATTAAACATAGAACACTGTAAGTAGGTAATGAATCTATACAAAATTAAATATTTAAATATATTCACAGTTGAGACTAGAGTATTGTACTTCTTTAAGTTAAAGGTTCACTTATACTGGTGACTTTATATATGGTTTGTATATGTGTGTGTGAGTGTGTGAATGTGTGTGTGTGTGTGTGTGTCTGTGTGTGTGTGTGTGTGTGTTCCACTCTGGGATTCCTAATATCAGACTCCTTTTTTGGGTCAACGAACAATCTTGAAATGATCCTCTTGAAGCACATTATATTTTCTTATAAGACTAATTAAGTGTATAGCCTTTTACAAGATTTCTTATCTGGCTTTATATAAATAGTACCTGAAATAGTGATAGACTCTGGCCATCAGGCTTTTTAGTTTGGGGGTGGGGGCAGGTGGTAGTCAGGATATTAATTAAAATGAAACAGAAAATTCAAAGCAGACAAGCTGGCACTTGGGAGTCCCATGGATTTTTTTCTTTTGGACCAAAGTCACTTCATGAATGGAAGCAAGCTGTTCATTGCTACCAAACGTCTTGTGGGGCATGGAAGAGCCTGAATATAAACCCAACTTGCACCTTTTAAGAGTTAACAATTAAAATACTGGTTTTTTTCTTTCTTTCTTCCCATCTTGCCCCCGCCCCCCACAAATTAGAAAGGCCTCAATCAAGAATTTCTCATAACAATTGACTGCAGATATCTGACTGCAGCAGTTTAGGAAGTGTGATTATTAACAGGATTGCCTTATATTGTTATTAATAGGATTCCGTTTGGTACGGTAACCATATTAATAAGGGATTTTCATTGGAAGTTTGGCTTTGGTGAACAGGATGGTCTGGGTAAAAAAGTGGCAGCTGTAGCAACTGTGACTAGAAACTTCCCTGTGGAGTCCATAGACCAGTAAAAGGAAACAGCCAAGGGAAGGACAGAGCTGGCTGCTAGGTTTCTGGGTAGGGGATGAGAGCTAAGTGGTAAACTAATTCATAAAAGGAAATGCAGACCTATAACAGTGATTCAGCTTCAGCTCCACATAAAAAAAAAAATCCTTAGCAGAGGAGAAAAGATTTTTGGATTTTTGAAAGTGGGCTGGCAAAATGGCTCAGTGAGTCAAGACACCTGCCACTAAGTCAGTCTCTGGAATGCCCATGGTTGAAGGAGAGACTGACGCATGGAAGTCATCCTCTGAGTTTCCTAAGGGTGTATAGTGCTTGTCCCTCTCCCTGCATATGCTCACACAGATAAATAAGTGTAAAAAGAATTTATCTGAGCTATTAAATAAATTATTCTAAAATAGATCCTTACTTTGCAAATCTGGAAAGTTTATAAACATAAATTCGATACCAGTCCTCTGTCTTTTATTGTATTCTTGTTTTGTTTGTTTCTTTGCTGTCATTGTATTTGTTGCCTGTACCAGCCTGGCCTTGATGTCACTGCTGTTCTCCTGATTCTTCCAAGGACAATGGGCAGGGTGCTTTTGAAAATTCTCCTAGAAATATATCTAGTACAATGTTAAGGAAAAGGAACCTTTTGCATAGATGGAGTCTAGTGTCTTAATGATTGACAGGAAAAAAACCTCAACTCTGCTCTCTAATAAACAGTATACTTTGGAGTGTGTGATACCAAAAAAAGTATCTATGACCTAGCCTTAGGTAATTTGTTTAGAAGAATAACATAAATTTCAATATGGATGGAGGCTGATAGCCTGTGACACATGCACTTCACCATGATTATGAACAGTAAAGAACTATGAGAAACAGAAATGTTCTACATTAAATTATACATCTATTTCCCAGTGATTTGTTTTTAGTTTGCCCCAACAGTTATTCAAATATTTTCTATAATAATAACTTTAAGTCTGTGGAAAGAAGGGAAGTGTTTTGAAAGTGATTTGAAAGGAAACAAAAGCAGAGCTTGGCCAATCTCAAGATTCAAGAAGTAACAAAGGTCATGACCCACAGTCAAGGAAAGTGAGGGATCAGGCATCCGACAGTTGCACACAGAGCACAATAGTTCAGACATGCACCTGAGCAAGACTCCATTTATTGTAAGTATATTAGAGGAAGGATACTATCTCCATTGAAATCACAGATTTGGATTCCTTAGTAGCTGTGTTTGCATTGACAAGTTGTGTGAACTCTAAAGCCTTTTTGCTCATCAGCAATACTGGGATAAAGAGAGGACCTACTACAGAGGGTTCTCAGGGAAGTTCCTGAGATGGTACACAGGCACTTGGTTCTCTGCACATCAATTACCAAGAATGTTACAGTGCTAGCTCACAGAATTTGCACAAACATATTGTTTTGTACTTGGCTTTTGTTTTGGTATTTACTTGACATTTTAACAAATGTTTTCTCATATAAATGAATAATTGAAAACACAATTGTGATATGTTATCAGTCATAACAAACAAGAAATATCTGAACTCAAATTTGGTGATACAATTATGATTATCTCATCAGGAAAATTTATTACATTCCACTTGATGTGTCACAAATAAACATTCTTAGATTCTTCATGCATGTCCTCAGGATAAGAATAGCAAGCAAATTGCCACATTTTGATTATGGCATTTGATACAGAAATAAAACATCACATTAAGTTGAATTAACCTATAAGATAAAAATTTTAAAATCATCTATTCCTAGAAATTTTTGGTCAGGGAGGCCTTAGCAATCCCAAAATATTGCAGGCTGTTGAGGAAACTCTTGCTTGACCACCAGAATAAGATCAAAGGACCCTGTCATTGAAGATATCTCACTTTTCTTTTGAAAGATACTGATAATTGAAGCAGAATCTAGGCTGGACCTTTCTCTCCAGCAGACTGGCTTTCATAGTGCTGGGCAATGTTATATAATTTCTGGGGGGTGAGAGGGAGACGAGGTAGAATCATCAATGGTCCTAACCAGCCTTACACCCATGAACTATAATAATGACCTGCTTGAGAAGATATGCCCATTTGTGAAAGTAGTGGCATGCTTATTAGCTCGCAAGTTGCTTTGTGTTGTACTTGGGACCTATTTCATAGGTGGCAGCTCATGCCTGGTATTGTAGACCTGGTCAAGATCTCATGTCTGACCAAGTCACTGGCCTTGGGGAGCAACCTGTTACTACTCTTACCTAAAGTGAGGTGGTGTGAAGCTGCCTAGCACATATTGTGATAACATTCATTGAGTAGGTGCTGCTCTCAGCTTACAGCACAGTACCTTCTTTATGGATCTGGGGTCTAGATAGGCTTAGGGAGTGCTGTACTCTGTACTCTACACATTGCACAGCTGTTTACTTAGAAATTCACTGAAGTAGTGACTACTGGCCCATGTTTGGCCCAGTCACCATTGCATTATGATCTTGATAATGTTGGGCATTAAACTTAAAAAAAAAATCAAGCATGGCATAGTGATGCATGCCTATAGTCCCAGCACTCTGGGAGGCCGAGGCAAGCAGATCTGTGTGAGTTCGAGGTCAGCCTCATCTATAATGCTAGTTCAGGACAGCCAAGGATACACAAAGGAACCCTGTCTCAAAAGCTAAAATACCAAAAAATCAAAAAAAAAAAAAAAAAATGGAAGAGTGAGGAAGATTGTTCAGAAGAGGATTTGACGTGCAAGAGGGAGGGGATGAGAGTTGATCATGAGGGGTGAAAATGTCCAAAAACCTCAGCAGATGCATGTATCAAATTTTCACATAAAATGAAATATTAGAAATGTTTAAGGTCAAGCGGTCCTTAAAATGACCGAAGTAGACTTATGAAGTGATCATTGTTTCTTTCATCTGTCTATTTTGATATTACCATCATATGCAGACAGAAAACAAGGTGGCTATAACAACTTCAGGTGTTTCCTGGGCATGACCAGGCCAAGTGTCTACAGTATATAAATGAAAAAGCTTATCGAGACTTTGCTGGTCATTCACTAGATTGAGCAGACATCCATTTCCAAATATTGCCTACAAGGAAAGGAGGATTACCATAACTGTTGTAGCTCTGGGGTACAAGGGAATCAGCAGAAAAAGTCATTCCTTTCATCCTCACATACTTATGTATTCTTGTCAATTTTATTTCTAGTATCGTCTCATCAGAAAACATATTTGGGTATAGCATACATTGTTCTTCTGCAGAACTCATGCCAACAGACGATTCGACTAATTGACAGAACAAGTGACTAACTGATGGATTGGATGTTACCAGGGCCTTGGCTCAGCTGGGCTGTATTCTATAGGGTTGAACTTGTCTAACTGAAGAAGACCTAGACTATTTAAAATACAAAGAGGGTATTATATGGAATGAAAGGACCCTGAGCAATAACATTACCCAACAGCTAAATCATTATTTGGGGAGGATCTATATATAAATGGACTGTAAATTAAAACGTGAAAATGAGTGTGGAGAGAAGTGAAATTTAAGCTCTCAATGGGATAATCCTTCAGCTGTAATGGACTCACACTGTTTTTCTTGGATTGTTTGGAGGCCCATTGTATTGTCTGAAGGAAGCCCATTGAACAGTGATTGAGTGGAGCTGACCTAGCGCTACACTCACTTTGCACAAAAGCTCCTCTGCAGTAATGCTTGGCAAGGTTATACATTGAAGCCAATTGTGACCTGAAAGAAAATGAAATCACTCACCCACTCCTTAAAGGGTTTAGTGTGACATGTTTTATTATAATATAATTTGGAGAAGTGTCACTTCTCTTGATGGCTAATTATTAACTTTCAAATGGATGCTGTGCAAATTGCAATCAAATATCTTTACTTTATTGAATGCATATGTTGTTAGGAAATATAATTCCACCTTAAAGGGCTTCACAGTTTCACTGACACCCAGTTCCCTTTGTTCTGGTTTTAGTTTCCTCTCCTGCTGCTCTTGGCAAATTGAAAAACTTCTTTATTGAGCTCCATCCTTCCAAATTCCTTGATGTGCACCACTGCACAGAATAAACACTCAGGTGATTTCCAGTCTTCTTTTGTTGCTGTTGTCATTCTTTCTTGTTTTACTTTGTACTTGAATGGCATGGAGGTGCTATGGCCAAGCAAGAGTGCTGAACAAATGTACCCAAACATTGAATGCAAGGAGATTAGTTGATACTCTTTGTCCCAGACTTCATCTTGGCTGATGTCCACATCTTGCCCTAGAATTTACTTTTTGAATCTCTAGAATCTTTGTGCCTGAGCACATAGATATTTGAGTGTGTGTATACATGCATGTATGTATATAGATGTGTCTTTGCTTGTTGTCTATTTATATGCAAATTATACATTCCATAGCATATGCATAATTAGCATGCATACGTATACACTATCTGTAGATATGTAATTTTGCAGTGATCCAGAGCAAACAACATAGACTTTTAAAAGCAATACCCACTTTTCAATTAAAATAGTTATATTCATTGATGGTGGCAAATGTTTTTAATTAGTTATTGCAATTAATCCTTAATCTGGGATGCACTATACATTTAAATTTATCCTTATTTAGAGTAGTAGTAAAACAGTTTCCTTGTGGTTGTCTCAACAGCCCTAAACATCAGGATTGAGGGATGGAATATTCATGTCTAATATGTGAGGAAAGTAGAACTCAAATAGTGAGTTTGCTTAAGGCCGTACTACTGCAAAGACACCATGCAAACAAGGCCTACATGGGATGTCTTTCCTTTCAGATTTTATATCCTGAAACTTGTTACTTATTCACTTAGTGAAGATTTTTGTCTTTGTGGTGGAATGAAGGTTGGTGAAGGAAATGGGAATTAAAGCTACACCTCCATTTTTTATTAAGAGAGGCAACTCTAAAGTTAAAAGTAATCACACAAGCTGTGCAGCTATGTTGTTAAGTAATGTGTAAGCCTAAGGAGATCTATTTACAAGGACTTTTTTTGTTTGTTTTTGTTTGTTGTCTGTTTTTGTTTTTTGAGACAGAGTTTCTCTGTGTAGACTTGGCTGTCCTGCACTCTCTTTGTAGATAAGGCTGGCTGAGAACTCACAGAGATACACCTGCCTCTGCCTCCCTGAGTGCTGGGATTAAAGCTATGTACCACCATGCATGGCTACAAGGAAGTATTTTTATAATTTTTAACTATTTGTTGTTTTTCTTTTAAAATACTTAATTTTAACATCATGCAGTGGTGAAATGCACAGGTGTTTCAGTGATCATATTTCTTTATTTTCCATTCTCTTTTACTTTTTGAAAATCATTAGAAATTGCAATGCAAAAGGGAAAACAGAAATAGAACATCATATTGATCTCTATATCTAAGTATCAAGGTTAATGAAATAAATGAAATAAACAAAATAACAAAATAAAATCAAAACTGTGAAGAGAAGGAGAACTCTGTACTTTGAATGAAGCTTATTTTCACCATTGCAACTGAATATTCTAAGAAATTCTAAAACTTAGATGTCTTCCTTATGGAAAATATTGAAACATATCAACAAACCTTTCTGTAATGGTGACTTTTTGTAAACAGTTTTTTAAATGACCTTACATACAGAGGAGAAATTTTAAAAAATCACTTAGTTAGTATTCTAACATTAAGAGCTAACGAGATAACTGAGAAATCATCATACGATGCTCTTCCAGAAGACCTCAATTTGGTTCCCAGCACGCACCTAGCAGCTCACTACAGTCTGTACCTCCAGTTCCACTGATTCCACACTCTATTCTGCCTACACAAGGCACACAAGTAGTTCCCTGACATGCATCAGAAAATTTAATAAAAATGTTGTAATATTATGCATCGTTTGGAGAAGCAAATGATTAGGTCTGTTCAGCAGTGATATTTTGCTCACTTGACTTGAAATAAAATTGCATATACACCTGTTTCAGATGCAGAAACAGATTCTGCCTCTATCTCAAAAGAACACCTAGACACCTTGGAAAGACTTTTAAACTAATAATTCTAATTCAAAATAGAAGAATAAAGGACAAACCTGCTCTGATATGTGCCTGTGCCAGCATCCATTTTTGTTTACTTTGCTGTTCAGGAGAGATTAATGGAGAAAGATCATTTTTGAGCTGATTCTCAGTGTGATTTGTCAATGCGATAATCAAATGAAAAAAGCATTTTATGTAAAAATGCTACACTGCATGAAAACACTGGGAAGATATAACTAACTATCATCCTTGAGAGTTTCTCAGAAAATAGAGAAGATTGACATTGGAAAGTTAGGGGAGGTTTTCTATGCTAGACTGAGAGCATAGCTATTAAATGAAGAAACAGTGCACTCTTAAACACAGAGCTGGGAAACATTTATTGTTTTGTAAAAATAAGTCTGGGTGCTGTTTGTCTTATCAATGTGATAGGATTCAGAATTACATAAGCTTGCCTATGACTAATTATGTAGATTGGGTTAACTGAGGAGGGAAGACCAATGTAACTGCGGACAGCACCACTGTACAGGCGAACGTCCTGCACTGAATAAAAAAGAGAAAATGACTGACTCCCTCAGCTTCCTGCCAGCAGATGCTTCAGAATTTTGCAGCCATCATCCCACACATGATGGACGGTACCTCCGCATGTTGAGCCCACGAAACCTTTCCTTGCTTGAGTTGCCCTTGTCAAACAGATGGGACAGGTAATGTATACACTGAGCTTTTATATGTCAGACTAAAGACCTTATTCTTAGGTTTGGGAATGAAGAGTGTTAAACGCAAGCAAAGGATAAGATCTGATTTGTCAATTTGTGTTTCAGAATATAAGCGATCAGTACACATTTTAGTTAGATAATTCCCACATATTAATAATAATAATAATAATAATAACAATAACAATAACAATAATAATAATGACAACAATAATAATATTAATAATAATAATAAATAAAAACAAAATGTTCATTACTTGTTTTTGAGCATTCATCACCTAACAGCACACTAAATGGTAGAACGAGAATACACTGGAAAAGGTATCTGTATTCATGGAACACACAAACAATCAAGAAGACGTGGATATAAAGTATTAGTTATATTAGCATAATTTATAGAACAACTGTAGAAATGTAAAGAGGAGAAACAAAATGGCTTATACCAGTGTAAAATAAGCAAATTTAATCTTGGCTAGATGGAATATAACCTTAGAAAGTTGGGATCTGCTAAGGACATAAAGTTTCAGTGGGCGTGAATGTCAGGGCTGTCTATGTGAAAATGAAGAGTGTCCAGAAGAGAGCAAGCTGGGAACTTGTTAAGATAATTTCATGGAGGTTTGTCAAGACTAGAGATGCTTAAAACTAAGGTAAAGGAATGATCACCTAATGAGACAGATGTATTGAGTCAAGCAGGTTTAGCACTGCCATTTGGGAACCCCTTCCTTCATTCTACAGTCAAGAGATTATAGTAGAAATTATGTCATACGATATTTAAAATGTGTTTTTTAAAAAGAATATAAAGTGATTTCTCTGGCTGCAACCTCAAGGCTTGTTTAGAGATAAATGCAAAAAATGACATTGTGGGGTGACAAGTTAGGAAGCTGATGCAGTCATTTAAGAGAGAGATAGAGTAGACTAGAATGCTGTGGGGGGTGATTCAGGAGATATTTCATGTGATGAGACTTGGCAGGATTAGATGGAAACGAGAAAAAGGTTAAAGATGACTGTTAATTTTATGGCTTCAGTTGTATAACTGTCAAGTGACAGAGGCAAAGATAGCACCTTAGGAAATACCTGAAATCAAATAAGAAACACCACAAATCTAAGCCCTGGCAGTCAAGGAAAATACTAAGGAGATATTATTGTTTGATACTACATCAGAGGTAAACATGTGTCCAAAAGGAAGTCAGAGATAAGGAGGAGAAGCCAACAGATTTTTTTTTTTTTTTTTTTGTAATTTAAGTTTTCATGTGGACCTGAATCCAAGAAGAACATGCAGGAGGAAGAGATATGTTGGAGTAGGCAGAGAGAGGGAGGGAGGGAGGACAGGAGGGAGGGGCGGCTGGAGGGCGGGAGGTGGGGGCAGAAGGGTTATGAATGATAGATGGTAGGACAAGTCGGAATTGTTAAGCATTATTTGAGAGGCAAAAGCAAAAGGATCAAAGCATTTGAGTTTAATTTTGCATATACGGCAAGTATATCACTGACTTCAAGTTCTATGAAAGCATAGGTCTTAAAACAGAAAGCCAACGGGAATTTGGAGGACAGTCTGTACTCCAGTATTCCATCAGGGTAATAGGTGCAGAACCTCAATTCAGGCCAGTAGGCAAAAACAAAACAAAACAAAACAAAAACAAACACACTGGCTGGGGAAGCCTGACCCCTGAGTTTTAATGCTGGTGAAATCTAGTCACCTTTTTCAAGGAGGACACAACTTCTACTGTCATGACTCACACCTCCAGTGCCATTGAAGTGTCCATGTCTGAGGCAGGCCAAGGGAGCCTCTTTCTAGCTGATATTTTGACATAGGCTTCGATTTGTTTCAACCAGATAGTAGAAATCATTTAAACTGCATTGAAAAATTTCTCAGCTCCAGAGACACTTCCAGAGGAAGAGACGCTAGCAATGGACAAGGCAGACACAAATTCGATGCCTTAGTTGAGCTCCAATCTACTCAAAGATATTGCCAGTGATGACTATTAGTCATAAAATATATCATATGGTGAGATATGAGGAAGTGGTATGGAGAGTGATGAGAGGGATGGGGTGTACTTTAGAAGATGAAGAAAATTATTACTGATAAGGCAGTGTTTAGGAAAGAACCTTAGGTTAGGTGAGAAAAGAGGCTATATTTAACAACTTTGTATTACTGCAACAAAATATTTGAAGAAGAAAAATGATAAAGCGAAAAGATTTCATTTTCTCAGGGTTTTCTATCTTTAGTGTTCCTGATTTGGCAGTTCAATCATTTTTGACTTCCATAAGAATGTTGCGGATAGGGATACCTCATGTGGACATATTACCATGGAGGAAAAGAAAAGATGAACTGTTCTTATCTTCAGCTAGAGAGTAGACACTGTGACACCAAAATCCCCATTGAGAACATGACTCCATGTAATTTAAGGAGTTCTTCATTAGGTCCACTGTTTACTGTTACATAGACTCTTTCAATGGTGTCATAATGCCAGTCTGAAAACCAAGGCTTTAACAAACAAACCTCTGGAGGACTGGTAATATAAACCATAGCAAAATCCATTCAGATTACCGTCTATCACTGCAGAATCATGGATCAGAGAAACTTTTCTTTATTAAGTTATTTTGTCAGAGCACCATGAAACTGAGATGGAAGCGTTTGCGAGATATATTATTTATGGTATGCATTAAAATAAAAATATTTCACCATTTCATATTTCATATAATGAAATATTCAGCATTTTATATTGTGGCTCATTTAATGTGTAACATTGTTTCTTAATGCGGTAGCACAGGGCAGCTCAGTAGCTACCAATTTTATTCTGTATATTATATTTATGTTTTAAAATTTGTACATTGAGTTAATATCAAATAAGGAAATGCAGTTACAAAGCCAGTATGTGACCATGAAATTATAATGTTTCATATGTATATATGCATATAAAACATACATATTAAACACATGTATATAAACTTAATGTATGCACTATTACATACCTTAAATATATGCCTTTTACTTGCTTCATTTGTTTTACATTCATATCTTGGGAGGCCTTGAACTTATAAGGGTTCTGTTGAAGTTTCTCAGCTTTTGAATTATATGAACTTTTTAAATGTTATTGAACTGTATCAAGGGGTTTAAAATTAGAGCAGAATAAACAATTGTTCTAATTAACCTTGTGAGGTCTTACCTCACATGGGCCACAACTGTACAGTAGGTTCTTACAGGTTTTGTTTTCTGTTTCAAAACATAAAAATGTATTAACTAGAAGGCCAAATGCGTATCAGGGGGTAATGATTCTGGTTAATGATCCAACCAATCATAAGCCTCAGTAAACTAGATAATACATTTTATGTGAACACTTTTAACCCTAAAGCTACTGGTGCATTCATCATTTACTTAAGAGTTTCAAACAAAATCTAAACCTTGGGAGTGAACTGTAACAGAATTCCCTTGGCTTTGGCCCTTAACTATGCAATGGAGATTCTGGTGCAAAAGCAGCACAACGCATTGTTTCATAAATAAAGTACACGGACATGTTGGACTGAGAATAAAGCAAAATATTAAAATGGGCCAGGTGACCTGAATCTTAAACAGTTGAACAGGGCCCCTTGCTTGTCTTGTGTCTAATCCAAGTATAGGAGAGGGAGCATGGGTGTTTCTGAAACTCAGTGAGAACCTGCTGTTTGGCCATTATAGTAATGAATGTAGCAGAAATAGCCCGTAATGGCTTTTGACAGCATCATAACAAGAGATGATCTTAAATGGCTACTTCATGTAATGCCAGTAATAACCCCAGCAAAACATATTGTGTTTAGTTAATGCGTCACCTTGTTCCTTGATGCTGTAGCATAGGTTAGCTCAGTAACTCCCAGCATAAATCAGCATATTATTTTTATGCTTTGAAATTTGCCTCATTAAGTTCTTCTCAAAGAAAGAAGGAAGTACAGTGACAAAGCCAGGAGGACTATGAAGTTGTATTTCGCTTTTGGAATGTTGGCTTTGTGGTCACTGCAAGTATCTCTTCTCACAGATATTTCATCAGCCATATCACAGAGATAACAGAACACTGGAAAACATTCTTTTCATAAACTTTGGTGGGATCTGTATATAAATCAACTCTTGAGTAATTTTTCCAGGCAGAAGACAGCGAGCCTCCTCAAGCCAAGAGTGTCTTCCGTGTTTTACTGCTAGAAATAGGTGGAGAACTCTTCTCTCTTTTTCTCTGCCTTTGGCCTGCCTCACATTTCTACACATCTCCAAATGATTTGTTTTCCCTAAAAATCTTCCTCAGGCACTAGAAAGCTTCCATTCAGAGCTTTGTGTCCACAAGTTGGAAATAGTATTTATACACTTTTAGTTTCTTCCTACTGTAGGCAGTGTACCAAGTACACTGAGAGAATCACTTTACAAAACTTCATTACAAATATATTTCATTAATAATCATGAAAAAAGGGAGTAGTAACATCCCAGGGAAAGACCATTGATAATTTCGATTGAATTAGGTATTTATACTTATGCCAGGATACTGCTGGAGAAATAGGATAATGTAATGGATTCAAATTTTTATAATATTATTATGATAAGAGAAATATACATAAAAATTGGTCTGAACAAAATGAAATATCTTAATGATATCAATCAAATTGAGCATTGAATGGAAAACTGCAGTTTTTACTTGCCTGGCACAATAGTCCTTTTTTCCCTCTACCTCTTCGATTGCTTCATGTTTTAAGAGGTATAAAACTCTTAATTGACCACAAACAATAACAAAGATGGAGTTATTTAAAATTCATAGTAACTAGTAGTTAGAGGGTTGGAAAGAACAAATACTATATCCTCAGGAAAAATACGTTATCATTGGCTCTTTCGGCATCACTGATCTGTGAGGATAAAAATAGTGTATTTTATAACATTTTCATATTCATTATAAATAACTCACCATGGTTTCATTAACAAAGTTAGATTGCCCCGCCCCATCTTGCCTATACTGTTCTATCAGTTTGCCTTCTGGAATTACCTGATTAGTAGATATCTAAAAATAGTGTTAGAGAGTAAATATTCCTTAAACATTACTATCTCTAGTAAAAAATGATGCCTACAAATATTTCATGTACCAAATATAATATATAACCTGATTTTTATAGGTATACATAAGAACATTCTTAGTCTCTTTACAATTAAAATTCTAGTTCCCTAATCACTGAAGTAGTAGAGAAACTCTTCAGCAGTACTGAAATTTTCATTTTTAGCAAAACATTTCTATTATACTACCAAAACTCCTATGATATTTATCCAACAACAGCTACTTCCATTTTCTAGGAACCTCAATACTCCTTCAAGAGGCAGTGTAATGTTAAGTCCTCTGACACCTCAACATATCAGTCTTCTACTGAGGAGTTTGGGCATACATAGATAAGAACAAGAAAGGTTTTAAGTAGAAAACATATTTTATTTGAAAAATCTAAATATTACTGTGTGGATGGTATGAGTTGTATATGGGAAAAGCAAAACACTCAGGAAAGAATGATATGCTTTCTGGCGTTAAAGGTGTGGTCTTCTGATGACTTCAATTCTCGGACATTGCAGAGCTGGTGTTGAATTCTACAGGTGTCAGAAATATAATTTAAAATGTATAGTGAGTGGATGGTGGTAGCTCAGAAGGGAAAGGATCAAGTTATCCTCTTAAGTTAGATAGTACAGAGATCCCTGGGAAGAATGAAACTGGAAGATTTGGGCCAGTCACAAATACCAGCTGTGTCTCTGGGGAGCAGGTGCTTAGGGGGGCTGAGGAGCCCATGGCAGTTTGGGTCAGTGATATAGTGAAGGTGGAAGTGCCATGTAAACATCATTTAGAATTTCTCTACAAGGAGACAAGAATAAGAACAGAGTCTCTAGGAGTGTGTGAATGATGAGCAATGGCAGAGCACAGAGCTCTGGGTCTTGCCATAAAGCATAGAAAAAAGAAAAGAAAAGGAGTGCAGGGCAGTGATCAGTTAGGAAAGGATGGACAAACCTACAAAGAAACCTGAAGGAGAAACATGCTAGCAAAATCACTGCATGTTAATATTAAACTTTGAAAAGGCATGGGCTATTGTTAGCATTCATTTATATGGCAGCTTCCCAGGGCATACATATTACAACTGTTCTGATTTATTGTTTTCCTCGAAAAGACAGGTGATCATTTGAAGTGTTGGGACTGGTGAATTCAAATATAGACAGTTTTGTCTGTTGAAAGGAAAATGTGTTTCTGATTACTGTGATAATTAACCAATCATCTTAGTGATCTAAACTTGACTTTGAGCTTTGGATTCAAGATCTTAAATAGACGGAAAATTGTAATTGTGCAAACATAAATGACCCCATGGAAAAATAGTTTCATTAATCACAAGCCAGTGTACATTCCAAGGAATTTCTCATCATATTAAAGAAAACATGTCAAATGTGTTCAAAACCACCATTGAAATGTAACAAGAATAAATTAATAAAAAATTTTAAAAAGTAGTTATAGTAAGATCTTGCCAAAAAGAGCTCATCCAGTCAGTATAGGCAGGAAGATGGTGCCAAGATTGGATGATTAATGTGGAAAACTTGATTTACACCCTACCCAACTAAGTGGAACCTGGGAGAATACAGGGTTACAGTGTCCCAAGTTAAAAGGTTGGACTTACTATTGTCAATAGAGGATCAAGTTATCATTGAACAAATGAGAATATTACTCTTAGGAGAAGAAATAGAAAGGCAGGGCTTTCTCATCCAAGTGGGCTATTCTAAGAAATAAATAGGATGACAAGTAATTTACAGACAGCTTGATTTGTAATTGAAAAGGGTACACCTAGGGTACTGAAAACCTATGTCCAAGTTCTAAGGCAGTTATTTAAAAGTTATAGGAACTTGATTAATTCCATTTCTTTCTCAAAGAAACTTGAATTTTCTTACTTCTAAAATTGTCATAATGTTTCCTAACTTGACAAGGTGGTCTCAGGGTTGATAGACTGCACCTAAGAAACCTAGAATATTGGCCATAGTGTCAGGTGCTCAAATATGCCACCATCTCAGATTTTTATCCATTTTCTCCAACAGATAGCCAGTATCAAAGGTATATGTAGACAGGAACACTAGTTTGAGATATTTCAAGCTGCAAAGTTTACAGACAGGCAGTTTTCTAGATTTAAAAACAATATTTCTTGACCATAAAGTATTATTCAGTTGCATATATCATGTGTTAAATAATTACTAATCTGGGCACATATGTTTCTCTGATCTGAATAAACCCACACACAGGGGGAGAAAGAGGGAGAGAAGAAAGAAGGAGGGAAAAAGATAAGAGAGGGAAGGAGGGTATACCGAGGATTAAGAAAAGGAAGAGGAAAGGATAACAGCAACAAAGCAATAAAACATTTATTTATTTTTAAAATATATTTTATTAATTTATTCATATTACATCTCATTTGTTATCCCATCCCTTGTATCTTCCCATTCCTCCCTCTCTTCCATTTTCCCCTTACTCCCCTCCCCTATGACTGTGACTGAAGGGGTCCTCCTCCCCCTGTATATGCTCATAGGGTATCAAGTCTCTTCTTGGTAGCCTGTTATCCTTCCTCTGAGTGCCACCAGGCCTCCCCATCCAGGGGACATGATCAAATATGGGGCAGCATAAAACATTTATTTTTTGAGAAAAAAGTATATGACAGTTTTTGCTATGTGCAGTCAGCAATTTCTTTCTAGAAGTTTTTGCAAAGTGGAAACAGAATAATTTTTTCTAACACTGTAATGGAGAACAAGAGTTAGCAGGAAAATCAAAAGACTGAAAAACTTACCATCGGCTCTTTTAAATTTTCATAAAGAAAGTGAGATAACCAAGGAATATCTGTGATAGTAAACTAAATTTAGTTACTATGTGTCATGAAATGTGCCTATTTAATTATTTAAAATCATAACAGAATATATAAGAAGAAATACTATTGTAGGTGAATAAATAATTCTACTCTCCTATGATTGTTCAGCTAGGTTAAAGAAACACGTAAGAAGCCACACATCTTTATTGAAAACAACAAAAAGGCTGAATAGAATTTTCTTAGAAATTATCTGAGTTTAATTGTGATGAAATGTCATACTATGCAATACTATAAGTTTCAAAAATAACAAATCTCTCTCTTGGTCTCGGTCTTGGTCTCTCTCTCTCTCTCTCTCTCTCTCTCTCTCCAATATGCATTTAAAATATCCAGAATATTTCTTAAATTACAGTGACATTTCCTCTCAGCAATAAATAGCACCAATAAAAATGTGTTTTGTGTAGAATTAGCTTGCCTTGACTATGCTGAATGCGGATGCCAAAGCTCAGATATTTTCTGCACTCACTGCAATGCTGATTTGAAAGTATCTCACAATAATCATAATTTTCAAAATGAAAAGGAATTGAGAGTTGAGAGACAAAGAGCAAGATGATAGCTAAGATAGATGTGAAAGAAATCAATCTAGAAGTGGAGCACTGATTGAATTTCAATATTTATATATGTATAAATACATAAATAATTATAAAGGAGGGCATGAAGTAGAGCTGGACGTTTGGTGAGGTTTTGTGACAAGTTTGAGAAAGAAAGTGAGGAGAGGATGCCATAAAAACACAATGAATACACATCTCAAGGTTATTATTGCTGTGATGAAATACAATGACCAAAAAGCAAGTAGGGGAGGAAAGGGCTTCTTTGGCTTACATTTCTGTATTGCTGGGAATCATTGAAAAAGTCCGGACAGGACAGGAACACAAAGAGGCCAGGAACTGATGCAAACACCATGGAGGTGGTGCTTTTTACTGGATTGCTTTCCCCTTGGCTTGTTCAGCCTGCATTTTTACAGAACTCAGGGATGAAAACACCTGGTGGGCTGAGCTTTTGCCCATTGATCACCACTTGAGAAAATGCATTCCAGCTGCATCTCATGGAGGCATTTTCTCAACTCAAGTTTCCTCCCCTCTGAGGATGCTAGCGTATGTCAAACCAACACCAAACCAGCCAGTAAACATGTATAAACATTTCAAGTAATAAATACAAATTTAAATTTTAAAAGGAAACATATTTTAAATAAATTAGAATATCCAAAGGAATTTCTACTTGAGTATGTTCAAAAGATATTTGTAGATGTTTAGCAAATGTCCTGTCACTAACTTGGATGTCAGTCTTACTCTGGATGTGAAGTTTTGCAAGCCATAGATTAGGGACGAGAGAAAATTAAAGAGTAAAGTACTTAGAATGGGAACCCCTCTTCCCCTAACGGCTACAGATGCTTATTCTCAAGTTATTGGTCTTATTCAGATAGTTTAAAAAGAGATTGGACTCAGATGTCTCTCTTTTCCTTTATCTTTATTCCCTAGGTATTGAGGTAGGACTTGAAAAGAAAGAAAGAGGATATAGAAATATGCAGGGATGGTAGGACAAAAAACAGATTATTGAATCTACTGCTCAACTTAAGACCTTCACTGTTACTCACAAATAAGGTTATTTTTAACTCATTGGAATAGAATTTTGTATATTGATACAAAATCAGTTTAATTTTGATGCATTGGTATAGAATTCAAATTTAAGATTATTCTTCACACACATTATATATATTTCTACTCTCATATGAGGTATCCAGCTCAATTATAATACAAGGTTTACTTCCAATACCTTGAAAGTGGTATTGCAGGCTGTTTGGGATAATTAAGTAACACAAGCTAATTATTAGTTGATTAAATCATAGTCATGTCAATTACTAGTCAATTTTTTATCACAAGAATATACATCCTAGGTTTAACAGATAGATATGATTCTATAGATAGATAAGGTAAAGTAGTTAGATAAGGTCTTCAAAAACCTCAGAGATCCACAGAATGTGGAATTTAAAGATATTTTTTATTGTTTTAAAGATTCTTTGACAACAAGGCAGGTTACCTCCTGGAAATACCCAGCCTACTTCAAAGAAGATCATGAGTATCAAAGAACTTCCTTATGAAGATGGCTTCAAATGTGGCAAACAAGCCAGTGGGGAAAACATCCTAGTTTCTGCCACAGACAAAATTCTGCCTAAAAATGGGCAAGCTTGGCTGCAGGCAGAGTCAACTGCCAGACTCTGCCAAGACAAGGTAAGCAAGTTATCAATAGTTCTTGCCTCACAAATATGTCTGTCAGATATACTGGACCCAAAGGCTGTAGATGATGCTCCAACGTTATATAGGCTTTTGGGTGACTGGTCAGGCAGTAAACTGTCTCTGTCATTTTTTCACTTTGGATGCTGGTAATCTGCACTTCCTGTTTACTCAGGTAATTGAGTGTCATTCCTTCTCAAGTCTCTAATGGGGTTGAAACCCAGATAATTTAGTCTTACAATTAAGCTTAGTTGTTTAGAGGTTAGGATGTTTTTCGATCTAGATAGATGTTTTAAGTTAATAAAGATGAGATATAATAGATGTTGATTTACATTCAGAATTTTAGACTCACCAAGACAGGAAAGATGTTTTCTTCAAGGTTGCCAAATACCAACAGCCAAAACACTGTGAATGCAACATTATATAATTCCTGGGTGTTTTGTGGTTCTTCTTGCTGTGTTTAGTTTATTTTATTTATGTGTAATAGCAAAAATTTATAGGCATAAAAGAAATATAATAAAAAAGTTTTAAAAAGAGGAAAATACTGGGATGATATGGTATCAAAATGTGATTCTATATTTACAATATTTTAGTTAGACTATGGGCTGCCCTACCACACAACAGGGACATATGCTCAGCCATGTCCATAGCTGCGTTATACATAATAGGCAGAACATGGAAACAGCCTGAGTGTCCCTCAGTAGAAGAACGGACTAAGAAACTGTGGTACACTTACACTATGGAATACTACTCAGCTATTAAAAACAAGGAATTCCAGAAATTTGTGGACTAATGGATTGATCTAGAAATTATCATAATGAGTGAGTTCACCCAGAAGCAAAAAGAGACAAATGGTATATACTCACTTATATCAAAACACTAGTCCAAGGGATACGTACCATGAAAAACTTACCAAGAAAGTGGGTCAGAGGAGAGGACATCCTACTGAGACTTTAGGCGAGGGTAGCATGGAAGAATGGAGAAATAGTAGGACCCACAGGGTCCTGGAAACCTACAAGAAGAACTTTATGACAGGCAGATCTGGGTCCTGGGGTCCTCCTCAAACTAAGGCACCAGCCAAGGAGAATATAGGCAGTAAACTTTGAACCCTTACCAAGACCTAGCCGACGAACATGATATTCGCCACCGTTGAGTGGAGAGTGAGATCTGACTCTCACACGAACTCTGGTGCCCTTTTTCTGACCACGTCCCCTGGATGGGGAGGCCTGTCAGCACTCAGAGGAAGGATAACAAGTTACCAAGAAGAGACTCGATATTCTAAGAGCATATATAGGGGGAGGAGGTCTCCCTCAATCACAGACATAGGGGAGAGGAGAAGGGGGAAGTGGGAGGGAGGGAGGAATGGGAGGAAACAGGGGAAGGGCTAACAATCAAGATGTAATATGAATAAATTAATAAAAAATGTAAAAAAAAAAAGACTATGGGCGGATTATATTATATATTTTAGAGTGATGCTATCCCCCCATTGGAATACAAAAGTATCCACTTCCTGGATTCAGCAGGGAAGATTATTGTACCCCTGAGCCACTAATAGAAACCATCATCCCCTGCACTCAAAACATCCAACAAAACCACCTATATGTGTGGTGTGGAACCTCAAATATATCGTGCAGTATAGAAACCGCAAATGTACACACAAATCTAAAATCGGCATGAAATTAGAAATTCCTATAGGGACTTTGCACAGACAAATGTGAAAGCATTCCTTGAGAATGACTCTAAAAACTGTAGGGAGTGGGGAAAGCAGGATTCCCATGAGAGAAAAACCTCAACTGAACAAAATATAATAGACAAAATACCTAAGGATCTAAGGAGAGCATAGCCAGAGATTGTCATCTGATTCTAAATAGGAAATCTCATGCTTGTAAGAGTAATAATAAGTATGCAATTGGAATATATTTTTAGATAAGTATATTTCAGTTATTAAAGAGGGTATAGTGATAAGTTATATGCCTGAGGGAACATACTTTTTTTAAAGGTTCCAGTTTTTTTTTTAAAGAAGAAAATAGAGGGTGATAAAGTAAATATAATCATAGATATAGTTTTAAATTGATAGTGTTATATATGCTGAAAGTAACGAACATTTATTCAATGGGAAATTTATAATCATATTCTAGTATGTGGTAGCCTTTTATATGTATGTCTATATGTAATATTTGAATCTTCATAATCCATTTAAGGAGGAGTTGTCACACTTAATAAGAAGAGCTGAATAAATTCCCAATATTGAGTACGACCAGCAATTCATTCTATTCTTGCAAATATGAACATTTTAAGCTATTAATATTTCTGAAAAGGCAATGTGCCTTAAAATGGATGGTGTCTTAGCTATAAGTGAGGTTTTATTGTCATAACATTTTCTATGTTAGTTGTCCATAAGTTCCTGAGCTCTCTTATCATTAATACTATTCTTCACTTGACGAAATTCTGTGCTTTACATTATAGATGCAACAATTGCAATATTAACAACTGACTGTGCTAGGCAAGTATATGGAGAATAAGGATTTGAAGCAAGAGCTACAATGCTATATATTTGATGTAATTTGATCTAAGGAAAATTTAAAACATAATGATCAAGATGCTCATAATACAAAAAAGCAGATTTTTAAAAGTTTCATGTTCAGCCTTTGAGAATGGCTAAAGACATAATTTTAAAATTATAATAAAAAATAAGACAAACCCCTTTGTAAGAAATTAGTAAAAATGCAATAGGTGTCTCATGGGCCTTGCAAAATAAAAAGTTGATCATCAGCTGTCAGACATGGTTGTGGGGTGAAGATACAAAGGGCCTTTTCACGTCTGAACTCTTTGCTTCTATGAAAGGCAGAATCCTTGCCTTGCAGTTATACAACCCCACCAGGCTCCAATGTAGTCTTTATTGAACTAAACAGAACACACACACACACCACACACACACACACACACACACACACACACACACACACACGCGCGCGCACACACACACATCATGAATCTGGGTAAGGGACTGATAGAAAATGGGGAAGGGGCTTACCAAGGGTGATAAAAGTGTAAGTGAGATGAGAATGATTATTGAGAGAGTAAATATAATTCATTATATAGATGTGTAAAAATATCAGGGAATAAAATTAATTAATACAAAAATTTAAGAAATGGCTACAGTGGCACAAACATTATGAGAGTAACCTACTACTCTTTTGATGGCTTTAAGGCCTACTCCATGAGATGGAACCAATAACTATCATTACTCAGGTGGCCAAGAACTGGAGACTACAAAGGCCATAGACTTAAGGAAAAACCTTTCTGCTAAAGGAGCATAGTAATAAAATGACTTCAAAGTATATACTTCTATACACATAGATCAATGTCTCACTCAACCATCTTCAGAGAAGCTTCCTCTTCCAGTAGGTAATATCTAACACAAAGTCCCACAACTCGACAATATGCAGTCAGAGATTTTGAAACACTCAATCCTAAAAGAGATATCTACATCAAATTCCTTCTATCGCGACTCAAGGAATCATGCACAAGAGGAAGCAGAAAGACTGTAAGATCGTAGGGAAAGGAGAACACCAAGGAAATAAATGTCTTAAAGACACAGTAGAACTAATACACATATGAATTCACAGATACTATGGCAGCACTCAGAGCCTGCACCAGTTCAAACAAACAGGGCTTTACCCCTGAGAAAGGGTAGAGGACATCGCACTCATGCCTAACCACAGAGCTATCTCCAACTCACAACTCTTTGAAAAGTAAAACTTAGCTTTCTTCATTGGAATCTTGCTGGGTGTAGGAAGCACATTAAAGGGCAGACCCCATGCCCAACAATAGATGGTCAACACAAAATGAACTCAATTTTGGTTTTGTATGGTTTCTTGCATCACATTATTTTGGGGGGACTTTTAGAAAAATCTTACTGATGTTTTGTTTATTATGGTTTCTGATTTTCTGTTTTCAGAGGGTTTGCTTTTGTGAGTATGTGTATTTATTGCGGTTTTCTCTTTTGTAGTTTTTACTTATTATTATGGATTATTTGTTCTTTATAGTTTTCTTTTTTTACTGAATATTGAAAAATATGTTGGATGAGTGGGTAGGTGAGGAGGAGTTGGAAAGAGATGGGCGATGAGAAATTGTGATCTAGTTATACTGAAAGATTTTTAAATAAATAACACAATTTTAAAGCTTATTTTTTATCCCTAATTTCTATATTTTCTGTTAAACACACATGTTCATAAATATAAAACACAACCTGTAAAGCTCTATAATGTTATTTGTATGTGTATGATTTCAAGGCTGATATTCTATTAGCTGAAACAGTATTTGACTATAATATGACTTAAAAAAATAGAAGGATCCAGAGGGTTCCAGAAACCTACAAGAAGAACATTATGGTGGACAGATCTGGGGCCAGTGGTCCTGCTCAAACTGTGGCACCAGCCAAGGACAAAACATGCAGAAAACTTCAAATCCTTACCCAGATCTAGCCAATGTACAGGAGATTCTTCACAGCTGAGTGGAGAGTGGGTACTGACTTTCACACGAACTCTGTTGCCCCATAGTTGACCATGTCCCCTTGATGGGGAGGTCTGGTGACACTCAGAGGAAGGATAGCAGGCTACCAAGAAGAGACTTGATACTCTGAGGACATACAGGGGGAGGAAGTCCCCCTCAGTCACAGGGGAGGGGAAGGGAGTAAGGGGAAAATGGGAGGGAGGGAGGAATGGGAGGATAAAAGGAATGGGATAACAACACAATTGTGATATAATATGAATAAATTAATGAAATATATTTTAAAAAATATCATGGGCTTTGCTGACTAGTTTCATGTCAAGGTGACACAAGCTAAGGTTATATAAAAGGAATGAACCTCAATTGAGAAAATGCATCCATAAGATCCAGCTGTAAGGCATTTTCCTAATTAGTGGTTTGATGGGGGAGGGTCCAGTCCACTGTAACTGGGTTCTATAAGAAAGCAGGCTGAGTATGCCATGAGAAGCAAGCCAATAAGCAGCATCCCTCCACGGCCTTTGCATCAGATCCTATCTACAGGTTCCAGCCTCCCTTAAGTGTCTGTCCTGACTTCCACTAGTAATGGATTACAATATAGAAGTGTAGCCAAATATACTATGTCCTCCCCAACTTGCTTTGGTCATTGTGTTTCATCACAGCAATAGAAACTCTATGAAGGACAACAGCCAACACAAAAGACTACCTATCTCAAGGAACAATAATAAGAATAAGTCAATATCTAAAATGCTGAGTAAATGAGGAGTCAATGTCATTCCGGGATTACAAGGAGTGGGAATAGCTTTAGGGAAAAATAAACCATTCACAAATCTCTAGAATATAATACTGCAGCATGCATGGCATGTGTTCTTAAAAAGGGAGGAATCCAAGACTATTGTTTAACACAGTAGTGTGAGTATATGTATTCACATCTCTCTCTTCCAAGATACCCTCAACAGAAATGATAAGAAGGACCAATTTGAATAAAGCTATCACATGCTAGTTTCTTACTTCATTATATTTTTGTACAGAGTGAAACATGCCAGCTCTTATTTTTGCTACATGACAGATAGTACAATATTCTAACATTATTTAACTAGTAATAATTATTTTTATTTTTGAGGGGCTATAATTGAACTTTGTCAACCCCCCCTCTGTCTCTGTCTCTCTGTCTCTCTGTCTCTGTCTCTCTCTGTCTCTCTCTGTCTGTCTGTCTCTCTCTCTGTCTTTCCTTATCCTTTCCCACCAATACACAAATATACTGAGTTTTCAATTATAATCTCGTCTATTACTCTGATCATTCTTCCCGTATTTGCACCTTTGGGCTTCAGTGTAAAAGTTTTACATCTTATTATAGCTATTTCATATTTCTATTGTTTAGTAGTATGCATAGGATATTCTACATGAATTAAAATTATTTTTGTCTACCTTCAGGAAAAAATAAGAAGCTTAAAATTCTAGCTGACTTATACCAAGTAAATTTAATTTATAATTAACTTTTTTATTTCATCTTTTATTTTTATTAATTTATTTATTTGCTTATTAACAGTTACTATTTTACTTGTTTCTGATACTACTCTTAGTTTATTTCATTCATTCCCTATTGATGGAATAAAATAAATAAAATAAAAATTTGAATGAAATAAATAAAAATGAACCAATCTTTAAATTTATTGTTATTATTATTAATTATGTACATGCATATGTGGCTGTGCATGGCAGTGCAGGTGCCTATAGAAGGTAATATAGTGATACATTGAATCTGGAGTTATAGGTGTAACCCAATGTCTACTGCCCAACAACTGACTTTTCTGTTTCTTTTTGCTGTTGTAGTTTATCTAAACGTTTTTTATATAATCCATTTTAATCACATTCTTTTTCCTTCCTGCAACACCATAAAGATCTTACTCACTTTATCTGCCCAACTTCAACCTTTTTCTCTATCTGGCTGTCTTTCTTTTGCCACAAGGCCCTACCAGCCAAAAATGAAAATTCAAACAAACAGGAACCGATCTTTTAAACAGCATCTTAAATTGAAATGACAAAGTCTATTCAATAAGGATTTTAGATACACTGGCTTTCATGCCCTGACATGTAGTCTTTATGTGTGGAGTGTCCTTTCCTTCTAATTCTACCTATAGATGTGTGGAAACCTTCTTTCTAAAGTTCCTTGGGGAATGACTCATTCAGAAGAAAATCACTTTCACTGTTCTTTGTAATAATGTAAAGTGTCTATTGCATTTCAGCTGCACTCATACCGAGTAGCTGGCCTCAGTTGTTGTGTTTTGCAGGAACACTGCATGGAACTACATCCCTACCATGAGATAGTCATAGTCTTTAGTTCTTGTTTACATTGTTCCAAAAATGATGCTTGGATATACTCTGTTCTATCCCTAATGACAATGATGTTTATTAATAATGCTATGCTTAGCTGTCCTTCTCTCATACCAATAGCAACAATATGCAAATCTTCCTGTATTGTTGGTTGGGTTGTTACTGAAAAGGTTATTTGAACTATATTATTTATTCTTGGTATTGTGTAGCTTAATTTTTATTGTCAAAGCTATTGTTTTTCTTCCATCATTTAGAAAGCAAACTGTACACATAAGTCGGAAGTTATGCTTGGGTTTTCTTATTCCCTTTTCATCTTCATTTAAAGAAAAAGGTTTTAAGCTATCTGAGTCAATGCTTAAACGCAGAAGGATATCATAAATATTTCTTTCACATGCATGTTCTACCCAAATTTCAAAGCTACTTTCTATGTTTATTAAGTTAATAATTTTCATAAACTCGTGGGGAAAGTATTGATCTTGAACTAGGCATTTCTGACTCTAGAACAAAACATTTAAATATGGGCAGCTTTACTTGGATGTGACTTCAATTCTTTCGTCATGTCAGTTCTATTTCTTTGGTATATCACCATAAGTGGCTGCATGCTTTCATGAAACTTTTAATAGATGAAAATGTAAACATCACCACTCAAAGAAATCAAAGCCAGGTTCTAAAACTGCAGGGCTTCCTTTTTGAAGGAAAACAAAAGTAGTTAGTTGTGATAAACATAACATTTGAACTTCTAAGATTGTCTGATAAGCCACACATAAGGCTTTAAGGACTGAGCTAATCTTCTTTGAAAGCTCTTTGAGCAAATTGCTGTTAACACTCAGGTCTGTCAATTTAATGTTATTACACTACAAAATATATGTCCCTTTCCAAAAACAAGCGTGTTTTAGAATAGCAGTACAGATGTTATCAAGGGGAAAGATTATCAAGAGATAATTAGACCCCAGAGAATTTACAGGCCCTTGGCTCACAAGAGCAGTATTGCAAGCTTGTCTTATTAAATAACTGTAAGAAAGTGAGAGTCAACTGTAAATGCACACATTTCCTTGTAATTACTTTAAAAACTATAAACTAGAGGCTCGTGAAATGTTCTGAGGTAATAGGGTGTCTCTATTACCAAAAAAAAAAAAAAAAAAAAAAAAAAAAAAAAGTCTAAATATAACATAGAAAATCAACTTTCAAAGTGAATGTGGAAAGAAAACCCTCTGTTTTCTCTCTTAGATAACTTTCTTAGATTAACTGCTTTTAGGGTGTTTTAAGTTCTGCTAAGTGAATTTCTGAGTTCCAAAAAAAGAATTAGTTCATCCACTTTTATGAAACTGTTAAGAATCTAACTGTATGCAGCTCTAGCATATTACATATTTGTATATATTCCTTTTTCCTGAAAGGTCTTCTCTTTTCTCTGTCCTGTTTGCTAAGCAAACTGCAAAAACATCTCTAGACCTGGTTATACTTCCTTCAAAGAACAGCTGTATTGTACCTACTGTGTGATACTCTCCCACCATCCTGAACATCCTTATCTCCTCAACCCAGACATGGAATTAGATCTTCTTAGGCATTCTAATGGAATCTTATGTTTACCTTTAGAAACCCAGTACTATTATTGCATGTTAGTCTTCTGCAGACTTTTTCCTACATCAAACTATAACAAGTCATCTCAGTCTCAGTTTTTTTAACCAAGTTTCTTTGTACAATATAGTTGCTCAATGGAAATCTACTGAATAAATGAATAAAGAGAGTAGGTAGATGTTTTTGACTACAGAATTGAACAGAAATCATCTCCTTTCCTGTACAGCCTTTACTCATTGCTTCCATTCAAAGTAGCAGAATGAAGTGATTCTCTTTTCCCCAGAGAAGCTATGAGTGTAAATTGAAACTTTGTTGGGTTATTACCAAATGCCAGCTATGTTTAGAGGAAGGAAAAAGAACTGCCTCATTTTTTTTTATTCTTTTTCTATGAAGAGGAGTCACCACTTATTTCCTGTGGTATTTTCAAACCTTTTCTAAACATACTTTAGCTTTACTAGATCCCTGATATATTTAAGTGCTTATTATGGGACCAGGAATAATATGGGACCAGTCAAGAAATCTAATGAATTAAAATTCCCACTTTTGTCAGTTCAGTCTCTGTGAGGCCCTATGAGCCAAGGTTTGTTCATTCTGTGGGGTTTCTTGTGGTGCCCTTGATCCCTCTATCGCCTACAATCTATCCTCCCTCCTCTATTGCCAAACTCAATCATACTTCTTCTTTTCTCTGTAAAGTAAATACAGCAAGATCAATTTTAGAATTGTTTTGAAGATAACATTATGAAACATAGTTACAGAATATAACACCATATAGACACAAAAATAATTTCCTCATCCGAGAAAATTCTCTAAGCGAGCTTCACAACAATTAAATAAATAATTTAAATGTTTCAGAATTAATTTTTCCTGAGAAAACTAGCAACTCTCTTTTTTAAATATAATGCTGGCTTATCATTTTATATAAAATTTTGTTCCTAAGAACTGTTCATTGCCAGGCATGTTGGTGGTTGATGCCTGTAATTCCAGTACTCGAGATATAAAAGCAAGAAATTCCAAGGAGTTGAAGGTCATCTTTACTACATATCAAGTTCTAAGAAAGCTTAAAATATATGAGACCAGGTGTTGAAAGACAAAACAACTAATAGATAAATGAACACAAAACAAAGATATTTAGATTGTTAGGACTAATGAAGACATGTGACTTGGTTTGGTCTTCCTACAGCTCAGAAAGCTGGTAAGAATGAAAGAGTTAAATGCTGCTGCTGGCTAGCTCGCTTAAATCAAATTCCTATTATCACCTATGCAGAAGTTGTACTAGCGGTGGATGAGAGGTAGACGAACATGTTAAGCAAGCAGGCTGTCCCTAGCCCAGATCTTTTCTAAAGACAAGAAATGGACTTGGAGATAATTATGAAGTCTTTTATGGAAAGCAAGTCACAGAGCTATGAAGAAAAAATACACTACAGTGGCGTTCGCCATTATTACCCCACAGCTAAGCCTAGACAAATAAGAGCATTTTCAATTTGCTCTTAAAAGTCTCCAAGGAGTGGGGAGCTCTTATAATTGTAGAAAAAGAAAGTGGTTGAATGCAGGCTGAAGAAAAACTCTCTTGCCTTTTATTGAATCAAGTGGAGCAGAAGCCGCTGGAGGAAAGTAAATCTCTGAAGATGGATGGCATATAAGCAGAAGAATTCTTTAAAACAAAATTGGTGGTTTGGTTGCAAAGTATTTCAAAAGCTGCAATGAAACACAAGGAACACTACTCTATAAAACCTAGGTAAATAAGCACAAATAGAGCTCAAGGAAGAAGTAAACTGTCCAAAGTGGCTCAGAGACACATTATACTGGGTATTGCATCCAATATAATGTCTGGATCTTCCTCCTGAGACACAGAGAGAAGACTGACCAATTTTCACCTTTTCACAGAATTCTTAGAAACATTTGTATAGAGGAATTCTAATCCAGACACATTATTGCTCTGGCAAGGGATCCCATCCAAAGACCTTCTAGGTCTGTGTGATCCAGCTGGATTGACACACCCTTAATCCCTCTGGATGGAATACAAACACTCCTTTAATACACATCTTCAATCCCAAACAATGAAGGCAAAGTCAGTTTGTAGCAGGAAGCATCTGTGTTTGAAAGTGATGTCTAATGGAGGAACAGACACAGACACTAATCAGAGAAAGATTTGACAGAATAAGTCAGGAATAGGATATGCCTAACTTTCATGGGAACAGACAGGAAAGAGAAGCTACTTACGAGCAGTACAGTAGAGTTGAGGCAGCAGAGTAGAATACAGTAGGGAGACAGTAGAGAAGCCAATAAAATAAGAATACAGTGGAGAGTTTGGGAGAGAAGACAGTACGGTAGGGAAAGAAGTAGAGTTGAGTAGAATAGAAAGTTCAGTAGAGAAGACAGTATCATAATGTTGAGTTCAGTCAGTGAGTTGGGAGTCAGTTTGGTTCAGTTAATTTGAATATGGTTGCATTTGTGCAGTGAGTACAGTACAGTAGAGTAAAGCCACACACCTATGGATACTTGATTTTTTTACAAAGAAGCCCAAACTATAAAATGGATAAAAGAAAGCATCTTCAACAAATGGTGCTAGACTAACTGGAGTCTACATGTAGAAAAATGCAAATAGATCCATATTAATCACACTGCACAAAACTCAAGTCCAAATGGAGCAAGGACCTTTACATAAAACCAGAAACACTAAATCAATTAGAAGACAAAAATGGAGAAAAGCCTTGAACTCATTGGCATAAAAAATAGCTTCCTGAACAGAACACAAATAGCTCAGGTTCTAAGTTCAACAATTAAAAAATGGGACCTCATGAAACTGAAAAGCGTGTAAGGCAAAGGACATTGTCAACAGAACAAAATGGCAGCCTAAAAATTGGGGAAAAATTCTTCACTACCCTACATCTGACAGAGGGCTAATATCCAAAACGTTTAAAGAACTTAAGAAAGTAAAAGCTGGGTGTGGTGGCGTATGCCTATAATCCCAGCACTTGGGAGGCAGAGGCAGGTGGATTGCTGTGAGTTCGAGGCCAGCCTGGTCTAGAAAGCGGGTCCAGGACAGCCAAGGCTACACAGAGAATCCCTATCTCGAAAAACAAAACAAACAAACAAACAAAAAAACGAAAGAAAGAAAGAAATAAATTAAACACCTGCAAGTCAAACAATCCAATTAAAAAATGGGATACAGAGCTAAACAGAGAATTCTCAACATAGGAATTTCAAAAGGCAAAGAAGCATATAAAGTAATGCCCAAAATCCTTAGTCATCAGGGTAATGCCAATCTATATGACTCCAAGATTCCATCTTACAATCATTACAATATATAAGTTAAAAAACTCAAGTGACAGTATATGCTAGCAAGGATGTAGAGCAAGGAGAACACTCCTTCATTGTTGGTGAGAGTGCAAACCTGTACAACCACTTCTCAGTAAAAATGGCCATCTTACTGAAAGCAGTCGACAGATTCAATGCAGTATCTATCACAATCCCTGCACAATTCTTTACAGACCTTGAAAGATCAATCCTCAACTTCACATGAAAAAAAAAAAAAAAAAAAAAAAAAAAACCAGAATGGCAAAACCTGTCCTGAACAATAAAAGATCTTCCAGAAGAATCTCCATCTCTCATCTCAAGCTGTACTGTAGAGCAACAATATTAAAAACAGCATGATACTGGCAGAGAAATAGGATGGTTGATCAATGAAATTGAATCAAAGGCCCATAAATAAACCCACACAGTTATAGACACTTGATTTTTGACAAAGAACTCAAAACCATATAATGGAAAAATATATCATCTTCAACAAATGATGCTGGTAAAACTGGATGTCTACATGTAGATAAATGCAAATAATCCATATTTATCACCATGCTCAAAACTGAAATCCAAGAGGATTAAAGACCTCTACATAAAACCAGAAACACTAAATTTGTTAGAAGAAATAATTGGGAAGAGCTTTGAACTCATTGGCATAGGAGACAACTTCCTGAATAGAACACCAATAGCTCAGACTCTAAGAACAACAATTAATAAATGGGACCTCATGAAACTGAAAAACTTCTGTTAGGCAAAGGACACTGTCAACAGAATAAAACAGCAGCCTACAGACTGGGAAAAGATATTCACCAACCCAACCCTACATCTGACAAGGGCTAATATCTGAAATATACAAAGAACCCAAGAAACTAAATGCCAATAAACCAAATGACCCAATTTTAGAAATGGGGTACAAAGTTCAAAAGAATCATTATCAGAGGGATATTGAGTAGCCAAAAAGCACCTAAAGAGATGTTCAACATCCTTAGTCATCATGGAAATGCAAATGAAAACTACTCTGAGATTCTGTCTTAGACCTGTCAGAATGTCTGGGATCAGAACTTCAAAGGACAGCAGATGCTGTGTAGGATATGGACAAAAAGGAACAGTCCACCATTTCTGAAGGGAGTGCACTAATAAAACAACTTTGAAAATCAATCTGGTACTTTCTCAGAAATAGGGAATAGCTTTACTTCCTGATCTAGGCATATACCCGAAAGATGCTCCACTGTACAAGAACACTTGCTTGCCTATGTTCATAGCAGATTTATACTAGCCAGAATCTGGAAATAACCTACATGTCCCTCAACTGAAGAATGGACACAGAGATTGTGGTACATTTACACAATGGAATACTACTCAGCTATTAAAAACAAGGAAATCTTGAAATTTGCAGGCAAATGGATGGAACTAGAAAAGATAATCCCGAGTAAGGTAACCCATACACAGAAAGACACAATGGTATATACTCACTTATAACTGAATATCAGCCTAACATAGATGTCCCCTGAGAGACTCCATTCAGTAGAGGATCAGAGCAGATGCTGTGACTGGCAGCTGGACTCTGGTCAGAGAGCTGAGATTCCTACTGAAAAATATGAGGATGGAAGGACCTGGAAGGGCCAGGAGCTCCAAAAGGAGATTATCAAGGTGGGTGAATCTGGACCGGGGGCCTGCACAGACTGATGTACCAACTCAAGACAATATCTACAAGAAAACATAGACCCCTTGTTCAGATGTAGCAGATAGACAGCTCTCATTTTATATGTGGTCGGGGAGAGAGGGTGAGGACTACCTCTGTAGGAACTCTGGTGCTTTTGTGATTTGATCACTTCCCCTTGGAGGTGTGGCCATAGGGGCTCAGGGAGGAAGGGGATGAAGGCTATCCAAATGAGACCTGATAGGCTGTGGTCAGATGGTGAGGGAGGAGCCCCGCCCCCCTCCACAGAGGTCTAAGGGAGGGAAATAGTGCAGAAGAGGGAGGGAGCATGGACAATGGAGGATATGAGTAAGAGGGTAGCAGTCAAGATATAAATAAATGGTAAATTTTAAAAAGTTATATTTTTCACTTCATCTTGTTACACATTATGCACAATATACCTTCTTCTCAGTAATAGTAGTATTTATCTACAGAAGATTTACCTGAATTGTAAGATGACTTCCTGAGCAATACTCTCTATTTGGATTGTATTAATGTTCTCTTATTGGCACTTTCTTTATGGTTAAGCTACTTTCTTTCATGTCTTTCTCTCATATTTCTAGCTTCAAAATCATCATATACTTATGCCTTGAATGTTTTTTATTTAGTTGGTCTTAATCTCTGCTCAATCTCAACTTATCTCATATCTTAGTATAGTGTGCTGAGGTAGATGATGAGCAACTATATGTGAACAGCTCTGGCCACTCCACTCTATGTTATATTTCCATATACAAATAATGGGTCATCTTCTTTACCTGAGTATCTAGCTAAGCATCTCAATTTAGCTTGCGTTAAACTCTTGGAGCTCCTAAATTATTCCTTTCTTGGGCATTAATAATGTGAACATATTATGTCTGCATTCATACAGTTGCCAAGATACCATACATGAACCCAGGCTGTATCTTTCCTCCCATTCTGTGGAAATATCTTTTAAAGACTATCTTCAACTACTAAGTTAGGTCTAGGTTACATTGATCCTTGCTGTGTTCTCAGGATGTAAACAACTGATATTGTTTGTTGACTGAATGCATTTTCTTATTTTTTTGTTGGGTTTTATTGTTCATTTGTTTCTGGGTTTATTGTTTAATTTTTGTGTTTTTTGAGACAGTGTTTCTATTTGTAGCCCTGGATATTCTGGAACTCACCACATAGTAGACCAGGCTGACACTGAACCCAGAAATCCACCTGTCTTTGCCTCCCAAGTGCTGGTATTAAAGTTGTATGGCACCCTTGTCCAGCTCATACATTTTAATTCATGAAATCACTTTGTCCTTTTGACTTTTAAAAATTACACTTTAAATTCAATTAGTGAATTTAGTATTTTGAAGATGTCAACTAATAATTGTCCTTACCTTGTGGTGGTTCTTTTTTTTTTTTTTTTTTTTTTTTTTTTTTTTTTTTTTTTGCTTGTTCTTTAACAATGTATTTGCTTTATGTAGTTTTTTTTTTTGTTTTTTTTTGGTTTGTATAGTTGATCATCATAAATGTATTTTGCTTACACTTCTCATACATTAAACAGGGAGGAATTCTACAATAGGAACTGGAGTGAAGGCAGAATGTTTTCCTAGGCTATGTCCTGTGACAACTGTACTTGCCATTTCACTCTTGCATTACTGTCTCTGGGGAACACATCCTTCTTTGTTAGATATATCCCAAGCAGGTCTTATAAATACTCTCTACTTATAAACGAGACTTTCTACCAATATTTTTAGAATGAGATATTAAGCACATCAATATTAGAATACACTGATAGCCTGGCTAAAGCTCACAGGAAGAAAATGAATTTTTAAACAAAGATTACCAAAGTGCTGGTTCAGTATTGTTTGACTATGGACGTAATTTACAATTCTCCTAGAAAACTGACAAAATCACAACTCTAATTTCTTTCTGATCATTTTATGATGAGATAACTAAGTAAAACAACAAAAATATTAGCATATATGACTTCAAATTATTTCACTATTTCTTTATTAGTGCTGCATTATCAGAGCTATGTTCCTCTGTACAATAGAAATGAATTTATTGCAGTTGGTTTTACTGATATCTGTTTGGCCTTTTTTTTTTCATTAGCAGCATTCTTTACTTTAATTGTGGTTCCACAGCCTGACTTTATTTGACACTGACAATGACTCTGATATCTTATTTACTTATTTGGAAACTGTCCACTTTACCAAATGATGAAGTCCATGACCAAATGACTATAATTACTAGCCTTAGATAATAATGAATGACATTTAAAACATCAATAGTCAAGCAGAAAATTATTTTGACTACTGTGGTTGAGTATTTATCGAGAATTATCCTTCTGCATTTCAATCTGATGTCTCTACAAAGTTAATTTCTCCTTCCAGTATAACAGGAGGGAGAAAATACAAGCACACATTTGCTGTCAATTATTACTCTAAGTGAATAGACTTACATATAAAACATAAAAGTGTTTAGTCTGCTTTTGAAAAATCTTGTTGATATTCACAAATGAAATAAGAACAAGCCACTAGAACATGAAAGTAAGTTGCAATTTCAGATATTATTGAGCATTGATCAAAGAAACAGAACCACAGATTTCAGGGAACACAGACTCATTGTGATCTATAGATAAGCAAATGCCAGGGCTTTCATGTTGAAATAGTCCTCATTTTTTGACAGTGAAGGGTTGGAAGGAGAATTTATTCTACAGACTCATGAAACTCTGGCACTGGGGAAAGGCATGCTAGCTTAACACGCATTTGGAAATTAGAGAAGCAGCAGTGGCCATGAAAATGATCAGGCATATCATAATGAATGATCTACACCCAGACTAAGTGACAGCTATGTGCTAGGTACAGAATGGGGTGCTTTGACAGAGAGAACGAGAGTTATTCTTAAAATAGAGACAGGAACTTAAATCCATTGTTTAATTGCTAATGAACATTAAAATGATATTAGTTTCTCATTCCATAATTATTCCAGAGTTAATTTTAAGATTCACCGTAGCCATTATTTTCCCTAAATTGTTTAAACATATTAGAAAGTCACTGAAAATAATATCACAGAGAAAGATTTGCTTGGCCCAAAATGATATTAGTGGGAAATTAGTAAGAGCAATTGATTATTGAGGAAGGATAATGTTATATATACGGTGTGTTGGCATGCTGATTCTAATAACATCCATATGTAAAATAGTTAAGTCAAAACAAATCTAATGCCTTTTATCAAAATCCTATACAAGGAAATATTTCAAAACAACAGTCTTGAAACTATGTACCAATAATTTGAATCATTTGACGCTAATGTCACTAAATCTATAAAGCTTACTGATCCCATTTATTATTAAATACTAGTTAGAGTTCTTTTTACACACTTTGAACTTTTAGCTCTAGGATAAAAGCTTGTTTGTTTTTTAAAGTATGATGCTTTCTAAAATAGTATTATACCTTAAATTCATTTTAATATTTTATATATTATACTACAGAGGTTTTGTAAATTATTAAAACAGAAATAATCACCTTATGTTATAGGAAACACAGGCATTTTGAGATCACATTAATTTGCCCCGAGCTTTTTATCCAGTTAGCAGTGAAGATTAAATTCAAGTTTCTGACTCCTAAGATGCTGTGCCTTTCTGTACATCTTTCGTCATTGCAGATACACCAGAAGCCAACAAGGGAGCATGATGGAACTCACCTGCGATCCTAAACCTTAGCCTGTGAAGCAGGAGGATTATGAGTTCAAACACAGCCTGGGCTGTATGCTAACACACCCCCACAAAACAAAACAAAACAAACAAAAAACAATGCACAAAGGTACAGAGCAAAAATACTCCTTTACCTGTGAAAATACCAGTCAGTCTTTCTTCCTTTGTGTCAACACTTAAAGAAATATAATGTTTAGTACACACTCATCATTTTATATTCAAGTGCAAAGAGAAGATAGAAGCCAAGCAAGTTTATATTGGATTGCCTTTATATTGATGTAGGAGCTATAATTTTTCAAAGTTCATAATAGTCAGATGCAGCATTTACAGAAAAAAGAAACTTTGAGAGTAAAGATGAAAAGCAAAGGTTACATGAGAGCTCATAAGCGATTAAAGTGTAAGAATGTTGGGTGAGGACATTAATTTTTTACAGCAGCCAACGAATATATTGGAGGTGCTTTATTTAGTTCATTAACATATCTGAGGATATCAAATGAATTGTTTGTCAGGAAGAATTATCTGGAAAGAAATTACTGCGCTCACTGTTGCATATCTTTGTGGATATTGCCTTATCAGAATTAATTACAATTATTAATAACTGTTTTCTCTAGGGATTCTTCTTCTGTCACCCAAATAAGTCATTCTTTGTTCAGGCTGCTTGCAGGTCTGTCCTTTCATCGAAAGCTTTGCAGACTTTAAGAATCTTGGAAATAAGAGCAACTCTGGAGTACACATTTCAGAAAAGTCAATGTACATTATCTTGTTACTCAAAAATTGGAGCCAGACAAAAATAATTGTAAAGTTCATCAAGGTAACCATGAAATAACTGCCTTTTGCACTAATATAGCATCTCGACATATTCATTACCTAGACATGTCAATTCCTAATAATTCATAAATGTTAGTGGGATTTTCTGCTTATATAATAAAGAAACAGCCATGCTTAATGTACATCTATCCAGCTTTAATTTTTCTCATATTTCATCTAACAGACAAGTTATTTATCTGTGTCTTTTTCTATGCTTGCTTATAGCTCTTATATTTGGACAATTACAATTTGTGCTACACTTGAAGTTTCAAGTGTGTTTTTGAGATAGAAGATTATACAATGGCAATCACTTTCTCAAAAGTGTGGGGAGGTTGAGGGATTTGTGTGAGGACACAGACCTAGAGCACTGAAGGCCTTCTCTCAGACAATTCCTGAAGTGATTTGGATCATCTTTAGTTTGATAGTATTTAGTGTTGCGTCAAAGAGCCTCTGTTTTGTTCATGTATATTAAAGTAACAGAAAACTTAGAATTTTCTCCTTTTTTATAAATTTATTCAGATTACATATAAATTTTTATCCCCTTGCTTGTCTCTGCCCTTCCTCCTTTCCTCCTTCTTTCACCCTGTTCCCATGCCCTAGCTCTGTGACAGAAGGGGACCTCCTTCCCTACCATCTGTGTCATCTCTCCAGTCCTGAGAATGTTTTATTTTGAACATCTAACTACACATCTGTTGAATTATATCTTTTTAAGTAGACGCCATAACACAATAATTCTATATGTACATCGTATCCTAGGCCTGTTCTTGCCAATGATGCCACTCACAAAACATTTCCTGACAGTTTTTAGAGATAAAAATAGTTGCTATATTTATAATCTTACTACATTTCTCTCTCTCTCTCTCTCTCTCTCTCAGTGTGTGTGTGTGTGTGTGTGTGTGTGTGTGTGTGTAAATTTCTTAGTAGATGTGGAGTAAAGTGTTTTTTTTTTAAGATTTATTTATTTATTATGTATACCGTGTACACCTGCACCCAGAAGAGGCCACCAGATCTCATTCTAGATGGTTGTGAGCCACCATATGGTGCTGGGAATTGAACTCAGGACCTCTGGAAGAGCAGACAGTGCTCTTAACCTCTGAGCCATCTCTCCAGCCCCGAGTAGAGTGTTTTAAAGTGACCAAGGTTTTGGGTTTTGTTTCAGCCTTTTATCTCAAGACAAAGGCCGTAGACACATCTGGCCATCCCAAGATGACAAAAAGCTCCAGGAGCTACTTTTTCTTATTTATGAGCAGAGTGTGTTAGAACCATTCCCAATGTGTTATTGTAAGAAAGGGATCGGCAGGAAGTTTTTGAAGCAGTATATTATAATATTTCCCTTCTGCATCAATTCATGGAAAAAGAAGTCAGGACACTTCAACCCACATCTAGGCAAGATAGAGGGAGTCTGCTATGAGACACTGAAGAGTTGGCATGAACTAGGTGAGCAAGTGTGAATATACGAGAAGCATCCTAATTTCCCAAGGAGCCATAACAAGGATGTTCGTAGAAGCCCTGGCTTATGTTTCATGCACCTTCTCTCTGTCCCTGCCTCCCCCTTCCTCTTTTTCAGTATCTCATGCTAAAATATGTGCCAAGATCCAGGATGCCCAAGCCATGATCCAGGAGAATTTATATTACATGACTACAGGGCAGGATGGGAAAATTTCTAATTGTATATTCATTTAACTTTTTTTTTAACACATTAATTGTATGTAGCTCAGCTCAGTTAATATCCATGACAATCATGCTGTTATACTTTCTCAGATTAGAAAATCTGAAGATTTGGCAATTCACTAAGAGGCTGAAGTTAAATCATCTTGTCTGGATCTAACACTTTGGCTTTAGTGCTCAAAATTTAGCCCTGTTGGTTGGGATGTTCAGCAATGGCAGTATTATTCCTCTGTGAGTTACACAGTAATATATCTGCAAGGTTTGTGGAGACTCAAAGTGCTGTTACTCATAGGCAGGCAGTGCGGTTTTACTCACGTGTATTGAACGTCAATTTAGATTTATGTGGTCCATTTGCTACTGCATTTTTCTCAACATAAAACTTCAAAGGCAGAAGAATTGTATTGACTTTACAACTTGAGGGGTTCTAGCTCATCTCGGCATGGCAGGGATGGTGCAAATGGCTCCCCGGAGTGAAGCCATGTAGCTATGTAGTTTTTGTTACATGGCACTGGGAACAGAACAGGGTGGATATGTAATTCATAAGCTCCACCCACGGGGCTCTAAGTCTGCCAACAAGGGCCCATGTGCAAAAGATTTCACAACTTTCTTCCTCCAAACCTTAACAAATAGGCTGTGTGGCTTCTGCACTTGACAGCAAAAACCCAGGTGCCTGTGTACATCCAGTGACATTACTCTGCAAATAGAGCTGTGAAACAATTCCTCTAGGTTTCAGCAGTAGTTCTCATTCTTCAAGTATTTAAGAGCAAGAATGTACATAAAGCTTTAGGTTTAGATGAGAACAATGTCTAATGGGAAAGTGCCAAAGTTGCCACTCCCTGTTAAAAGACTGAGAGAGGGCCTTAAGACACTTGGTCCCTCCCCTCTGATGGAAGCTGGCCAGCTCTACCTTATTATGCTCCAAGATTTGTAAAAGACATTGTTTGCATAATATGAATACATGAGTAAATACACAGATCCAAAGAGAGAAATGAAGGCCTTTTGAAATGCACTGGGAATCATGGGGGATTTCATTTTTTTTTTTTTTAATCGGCTCTTCAAGTCACTAAGAATCTAGCTGGAAGCAATTAGGGAGCATCTTCAGGCTCTTTTTCTCATCTGTAAACTTGCACAGACACCAGGTCAGCCTTCTTCAAAACCTTTGCTTAGTTTTTCTTGACCACAGATGAGGTGCAGCATGAGAAAGGAATGTGTGAGCCATGACGTGCTACACAGTGTGGATTATTATTCATTTGTTGCCACAGCAACTGCAGGGCATCTCTGTGGCAACAGAACAGCTACTGAAAAGCAGTGATTTTGTTTTAAAGTATTGTTAAACCTAAAGCACATAATACTTTAACACCCCCAAAGCCTAGTCCTGATATTTCTCACATATTCTCTATACTTCCTATTAAAGATATGTTACATATTCATGTCAGCAAATTTGGAAATACGGAAACCCATAAAAACACTGCTGTCCTGCATTTTGTCCTTTCAGTAGTCAGTCATTGTGAATATATTATATAGGAAGACAGATCATTTATTTTTGAAAGTGTATTGTGTGTTCTCTGTATAATTCATCGTATCCTGTATAATATAAACATTTTGTGCAGGTTATTAAATGATTATAAAATATAACCTTAGTAATTGCTAAATGTACTATCACTGGAAAACATATTAATATTTTAATAATGTGACTATGTATTGTCTCTATTTACTATGACATATCATCTGTCTGTCTGTCTGTGAATCCACCTGTCTATTGGTTCTTTCCTTTTTTTCTGTCACATTATTGAAACAGTGCTGTAACAAAATGACTTTTTAAAATATAACAATCTCTCAGGTGATGCTGTTTCACCCGGAGCCTGAATGGAGGAAAAAGAGATGATTTGGGAGACACACACTCAAAACAGAAGTTTCAAGTATAGGGCTGCTGTAAAAATTGCATTTCACTAACAAGATAGCAGATTCCTTCTCAAGGGAGAACTTATAGCTACCCTCTCACTCTTACTATGTGGAGAGTTTATGTGATATTTTATTTTTGTTCCAGTCCAGGTTTTCACATTTCAGATGATCTTGATAGCCATAGTCCTATTATATTACACTTGTAGGTAACATTCAGAAGTTGGGGCTTGGTAGTCTCCCAGGCCTATCAGGTGTATAAAAAATGCCATACATCATCTTAGGAAACATGCATCAAATAACCTCAGAGAGGTGAAAATCCTGCAAAGTAGACTGAAAAAAAAAAAGCAGATCCTTACCACAGGAAATAAAATATCTTATAAAATAATAACTTAGATTTGATATATTCTATATGGAAATGTAGAAGAAAGGCCAACGGTACAGTCTAGTCCATCTGCTTCTTTCTTAATGTAAACTTTTGCTACCTACTATTTTATGGTTATAGAATTAAACAAGGTAGACAGAAACATGCAAAGGAGGAAGCAGGCAAGGATGCCTTAGTTATGAACAAAATTGTGAATATGTGTTTCAGATATTATTACTAAAGTCTTCATAAAATATATAGCATGTCTCACTTTAAAATAATTGCCACTAATGTACACTCTCATGACTCACCATTTTGCGTAGTTTCTCCTTTTGGCCTAAAGGATGGACTGGAGAGATCAGAAGGCATTTGGGAGTATTCTATCACAATGACTGATAGGAGAGGGGCAAATAACTTAAAGGAAATTTCTATATAAACCTTGCTCTCTCCTATTTAGAGATTGTTTGATTAGTAAATATGTATGTGCAGCATATGCTTTAATACCACCACTTGGAGAGGTAGAGGCAAGTATACCTCTGTGATTTCAAGGCCAGTCTGGTCTACAAATTGAGTTCAGGACATAGAGAAACCCTGTCTTGAAAAAAATAAGTTATATATGTGCCCAAATACAGAGTCCTGAACCAAATCGAATATATTCTTTATGCTAAGGCTTAAATGCAAATGTGTTTTTATACATTAACTTTTAAAAATAAGCTTAGTAGACAGTAATGTGCATCTCTCATTCATGTTATTTTATTGCAGATAGAATTTTTTCTCTGAATATATGAGTCTATGAATCAAAACTAGATATGCTAATCAGGTTGCAAGTTGCTTCTTAAGCTCCATTCCAATCAAAATCAAGATGTTAAAAAGTCAAGAGATGTTGTTCTCACTACGGGCTGAATTGTGTTCCCCTAGAGGTCATGTGTGAATCCCTAAATCTCAATGCAATGATATCTTTACCTCAGCGTTTCCCAGCCAGACTAATTCAAGTTACATTAGGTCTAGAGAGTATGGGAGTGTCATGATGGGATTAGTGCCACTGTACAAAAATAATAATATACTGCACTACAGGGAAAGGTAAAAGGCACATAAAGAAATCACTTTCTCTTATGGATATCTTCCTAAGAGACTTACACTACCCGTTATCTAAAAACTGAGAATTTGGCACGAGGTCATTCAACTCTCAATGGAATGGGCAATCACTGAATTTTTCTTTTCTTTCTTCTTTCTCTCTTTCTTTCTTTCTTTTATTTTTTTATTTTTTTATTTTTGAGATACAATCTTTAAAGAGGCAATCACATGTAAATGAGGTTATGATAAAAAAAAATCAACTCAAAAAATCAGTTGCCCTCCTGTATACAAAAGACAAACAGGCTGAGAAAGAAATTAGGGAAACTACAACCTTCAAAATAGCCTTAAAAAAAAAAAACAAAAAACAAAAACAAAACAAACAAACAAACAAAAAAACCTTAAAGTATCTTGGGGTAATTCTAACCCAGCAAGTGAAAGACTTGCATGAAAAACTTCAAGTCTCTGAAGATCTCCCATGCTTGTGGATCAGCTGGATTACCATAGTAAAAATGGCCAACTTACCAAAAGAAATATACAGATCCCATGCAATTCCCATAAAAATGCCAACACAATTATTTACAGGCTTTGAAAAACAATCCTCAACTTTATATGGAAAACGCAAAAAAAAATTGGAATAGCTAAGATAATCCTGTCCAATGAAAGATCTGCTAGAAGGATCTCCTTCCCTGATCTCAAGCGCTACTACAGAGCATCAGTAATAAAAACTGCAGGATACTAGCATAGAAATGACAGGTGGATCAATGGAATCCAGTTAAAGACCCAGAAATAAACCCACTTGATTTTTGAAAAAGAAGTCAAAACCATACAATAGGAAAGAAAAAAAGATAGCATCTTCAACAAATGGTGCAGGTCTAACTGAATTTATACATGTAGAAAAATGCAAATAGATCTTTATTTATCATCCTGGACAACCCAAAAGTCCAAGTGAATTAAAGAGCTCAATATAAAACCAGGAAAACTAAATCTGTTAGAATAAAAAATAGGAAAGAGCCTTGAACTCATTGGCACAGAATAGAACAACAACAGTTCTGGCTCTAAGATCAACAATTAATAAATGGAATCTCATGAAACTGAAGGGCTTCTGTAAGGCAAAGGACACTGTTAAACAGAACAAAATGAAAGCCTACAGACTGGGAAAAGATCTTCACCAACCCTACATCTGACAAAAAGCTAATGTCTCAAATATATAAAGACCTCAAAAAAACTAAACACCACCACACCAAATAATACAATTAAAAAATGTGGTACAGAGCTAAACAGAGAATCATCAACAGAGTAATATAGAATGGCCAAGAAACATGTAAAGAAATGCTCACCATCCTTCGTCATTAGGGAAATGCAAATCAAAACAACTCAGATATTCCATCTTACATTGATCAGAATGGCTAAGATTAAAAACTCAAGGGACAGCACATGCTGGAGAGGATGTGGAGAAAGGGGAATACTCCTCCATTGCGGGTGGGAGTGCAAACCTGTACGACCACTTTGGAAATCAATCTGGCACTTTCTAAGAAAATTGGGAATCGTTCTACCTCAAGACTCAGCTATACCAGTCCTGGGCATATATACCTAATAGATGTTCCACCATACAACAAGGATAGTTGCTCAACTATGTTTGTACTGGCTTTATTTATTATATCCAGAATCTGGAAATAACCTATATGTCCTTCAACCGAAGAACAGATAAAGAATCTATAGTAAATTTACACAATAGAATACTGCTCAACTATTAAATACAAGGAAATCTTGAAATTTATAAGCAAATGGATGGAACTAGAAATAATCATCCTGAGTGAGGTTAACTCAGACCCAGAAAGACATACATGGTATATATTCACTTATAAGCAGATATTAGCCACATAATACAGGAGGGCCACACTACAATACACAGACCTAAAGAAACTAAATAACCAGGAGGACCCTTGGGAGGATCCTTGCCAGGCCACAGAGGAAGCAGATGCAGGCAGTCCAGATGAGACATGATAGGCTTGGGTCAGATGGTAGTGGAGGAGGGCTCCCCCTTTCTGAAGACTAGGGGAGTGGGCAAAATGAGACTAGGGGAGGGAAGGTGGGTGGGACTTCAGGAGATGAGGATGTAAAGTGAATAAATTAAAAAATAAAAATATGCAGATATAAGTGAGTATATACCATTTGAGTCTTTCTGCTTCTGGGTTAACTCACTCATTAGGATCATTTCTAGCTCAATCCATTTGTCCACAAATTTTAGGAATTCCTTGTTTGTAACATTTGACCATGTCCGCTGGAGACCTGGTGGGACTCAGAGGAAGGACAGCAGGTTACCAAGAAGAGACTTGATACCCTATGAGCATATACAGGGGGAGGAGGTCCCCCTCAGGAACAGTCATAGAGGAGGGAAATAAGGGGGCAATGGGAGGGAGGAAAGAATGGGAGGGTACAAGGGATGGGATAACCATTGAGATGTAACAAGAATAAATTAATAAAATAAATAAATAAATAAATAAATAAATAAATAAAACAAAAAAAAATAGAAATAAATAAATAAAAGGTGTCTAACCCAGTAGGTACCCTGTACTTACAAAATAAAGACAGGGAAGTAAGAGAACAAGAATATGTCACTGCTCCATCAGCTGCTTCACCAGTTCCAGAATCAATTTTATTAAAACCCATCCAACCGACTCTTCTCTAAGGGCCACAAGCTTTGCCACCAGATTGGACTTCTCAATGGTATTATATTTTACCCCCATCCAGATGGGACTACACGTCACCTAAAAGAAATCTGCAAAAGCAGTGCCATACAGATTACACAGAGGAGGTATCCAAACACTGCTCCCTGGCCCCTCCATCATTGGTCCTATGAAGATAAGAGAAGTGGTGTGATCTAATCGCAGGGACCAAAGGGTGCTTGGGGCTCAGCATAGTCACCAGCCACTCCCTGCCCTGGAGAATCTCAGGAACCATGCTGGATAGTTTGTTTCACCTGTCCACAAACTGAGAGCCCACCAGGGAGTGATGGGAAGGTTATACTAACACAAAGCACATTGTAACCAGGGGATAACAGAGCTGATGCTCCAAGGAGAAGAAATAGTTAGTCCAGTGATCTTGATACCTTATATCTCCACCCAGTAGGTAAATGCTTCTTTTCCTCCAACTCTTTGTCTATTTAATACAGCAGGATATTACAACAGATCACACAGACATCTGTTTTTGTTATTTTACTTTCCTTTCTACCTCTGTAGAAAAGAGTGAGTCACATTTCTTTAGAATGTGACCCCTAGTACAGTGCCCACCCTTCTCTGAATGTCTCCACACTCGCGCATCTATAGCAGAAATTAGACTTGGTCATTTTAAAAAACAAATAGAGAGGAGAGGGCAAGGAGACAGCAAGTGGATCAAAGAGGAGTTATGGTAAGAAATGTGGATGAATATGATCAAATACATCCTATGAAATTCTTAAGCAGTTAGTGAAAATAGTATATTTTTAAAAATAAGGGAAGTAAGGATAAAGAAACCCAGGGAAACACTGGTCATCTGCAAGCCACAAAGAAAATCCTAGATTAGACACGCCCAATTCTTTAGCAGATGCCTCAAGTTTAGATCTTCTGGCTGCAGAACTCTAAGGAAATGGATTGCTGGTGTGTGGTCTACGCCATTGTTAGCACTTCTGTAATGGCAGTCTCAGCAAATGAACAGAGCATATGATGATTGGCAGGCTCAATTCATTTATTTTTGTCTGTTTGTTTTGTCTTTGTTTTTCAAGACATGGATTGTCTTGAATCTCACTTTGCAGTTGTAGTCTGAGGCTGGCCTAGAACTCACAGAGATCAGCTGTCTTTGCCTCCGGAGTGCTGAGATTAAAGGCATGTACCACTGTGCCTGTCTATGAGCTTTATTTCTTACATGATCTGCAATAAAGCTTAGAATTAGCCTTATTATCAGCAATGTAATACATGACTAAATGTTTATTTTGTACAGCCTTGTGTGTCAACAGTTGAAGGTGACCATGAAGCAAATGTTCTATACTTATAGATTATAATTTCAGAGAATTTATTTTAAAATAATGTAAACAAAGTAAGTTATGAGAAATAATATTTGAATTAGATAAGTTAGAAATTTGATTTTTTGAGGGTGGTTTTTTTTAGTTTTTTTTTTTTTTTTTGTTTTTTTTTTCAAGACAGGGTTTCTCTGTGTAATAGCCCTGGCTGTCCTGGAACTCTCTTTGTAGACCAGGCTGGCCTAGAACTCACAAAGATCCACCTTGCTCTACCTCCCAAAATTTGAATAATAAAATTTGGATTGATATTTTACTTTGTTATGTGACCAAATGTTACCTTTTACAACACTGTCATTGTAAACTTTAAGGACATTTTTAGTAAAGACACAAAAATGTGTGGATGAATTAGCACGGCCAGACCAAGTACTACCACTATGTGCTTAATAATTTAATACAGATTGGAGTATTATTTTTATGGTTAGTTTATATGTTAATCTATGTGGTTGTTTTCTTTTCACTTCACTCAAACATCATACATAAATCACAGAACTGAGCAGTATTGGCACTGACATAAGCTACCACTAGCTTAGTGATAACCTATATCCTTTTGTTCTGACTCACTTTGAATACATTTTTTAAAGTATCACCTCATTAATAGTTTTAATATTTTTTATTCTAAATTCTTAAATGTGTGATTGGTGCATCATTTTTTTTAACCATTTGGCGCATCTCTTATGGTGTGTAGAGACAGATTTTTCCATGTACTTTTTCAAGTATTCTTTTTCTTATTCATGAAACTAGATGATGACCATAATATTCTTTGCTGCCATTTCAAAACAAATGATGAATTTGAAGAAAAAAATAACTTAAATGGTGAATGTAATGTAATCCTCATTGTGTGCAGCATGAGACAAGTTGTTGATAACTTCAGTTGCCAATGATGAAGATAGCTCACCTAACCAACACAAACAGGAAGAAACATCTATGACATGTATACTGAATGACCTATACATGTTTGTATGTACAAGTACAGGAAGATAATTGTGATGAGCAGGTTTCTATGCCATAAAGAAATCATAGGAATGAAAGTAAGGATAAAAACACATTGATGTGACATGTAAACCAGAAAAATCTAGTCTCTGCCATCTTTAACAAACAATCAGTGATGACTTCTATGCAGAGGGATGATTTTGTTTCTATCTAGCTGTTGGGCATAATGAGAACTCATTCATTTGGGAAGACATGGATGGCTAATGACTAGACTACTTTTACTGTTCATTCTTCATTGGTGAAACCATTGAAGCTCAAAGTTGGAAGCTCTAAATATGTGTGACTAACGATCGCATGATTAGCCACTCTTATATAGGATGGTTTGACCTGGGTGTGAGCACTTGTGATGCCATGCCAATTCTGGATGATCTATCTACTTGGACAGAGTGACCAAATGGAATGGATGTAAGGAAAATGGGTTATGCTTTTATCAGAAAGGACAGTTTGTAAAATTGAAATCCCATGCTGGTTTGTGACTCACTACGAAGATTGTTTCATGGATACATTTTCCATATTATTATGTCCACTCATAAATATTGAATCCAACACAAAATGAAAACACTCTGAAAAGAAAATTGCATGTTTATTGGCAATAAGATTTTTCAATTCCCAAGGGTAACTTTACTGTGCTTCATTGCCTCTGAATACAGCTACCTGAAATAATCCAATACTATGAGAGAATATACATTATACTAATGTGTCTGCTTTGCTCCCCCTCCTCATAAGAAATGAAGTAGAGTAAAATGATATAGGAAATGCAATGATATTTGAATTTTAGATAGAAAAAATATCAGCAGACAAAAGAAAATGCATTGCCAATCCTCCTTCTCCCTTTAAAATGCCTCATTCTTTATGTTCCTAAGTCTCTACACAACTTTATTTTATTTTATTTTTTTATTTCTTTTTTTATTAATTTATTCATATTACATATAGATTGTTAGCCCTTCCCTTGTTTCCTCCTATTCTTCCCTCCCTCCCACTTCCCCCCTTCTCTCCTCCCCTATGTCTGTGATTGAGGGAGACCTCCTCCCCCTATATATGCTCTTAGAGTATCGAGTCTCTTCTTGGTAACTTGCTATCCTTCCTCTGAGTGCCGCCAGGCCTCCCCATCCAGGGGACATGGTCAGAAAAGGGGCACCAGAGTTCATGTGAGAGTCAGATCTCACTCTCTACTCAACAGTGGAGAATATCCTGTTCATCAGCTAGGTCTTGGTAGGGGTTCAAAGTTTACTGCCTCTATTCTCCTTGGCTGGTGCCTTAGTTTGAGGAGGACCCCAGGACCCAGATCTGCCTGTCATAAAGTTCTTCTTGTAGGTTTCTAGGACCCTGTGGATCCTATTTCCCCATTCTTCCATACTACTCTCACCTAAAGTCTCAATAGGATGTCCTCTCCTCTGACCCACTTTCTTGGTAAGTAAAGTTTTTCATGGTATGTATCCTTTGGACTAGTGTCTTGATATAAGTGAGTATATACCATTTGTCTCTTTTTGCTTCTGGGTGAACTCACTCATTATGATAATTTCTAGATCAATCCATTTGTTCACAAATTTCTGGAATTCCTTGTTTTTAATAGCTGAGTAATACTCCATAGTGTAAATGTACCACAGTTTCTTGCTGCTTTATACATAATAGCCAGAACATGGAAACAGCCTAAGTGTCCCTCAGTAGAAGAATGGTCTACACAACTTCTAAAATGCTACCTTTCAAACTAACTTTTAACTCTGATCGTGACCTGAGTCATTCAAATGTAACAATGGGCGTGTCCTTCAAGAGAAAAGGCTTACTTTACTGTGATAAGAACTGAGAAGTCTGTTTTGGAAAAATACCTTTTTCCGTGTGCCTTATAAATTAGTTTCAGTTCTTATGAAGGCCATATTCAGCATCTTTACTCATTGGGTCTGCAAGGACTGGATGCCCAGAGGCAACCAAGGCAGAGAGAAAATTTCCAGGGATCACCATGGTAATGATGATGCCTTTATTCTATTAGTCTGTATTGTTCTGTTAGACTGTTTCCTACAGAATCTCTTACTCCTGCTCTGACATTCCTAAAATTACCTAGTAGTTTTATATGTATGACCCAGTATTTTAAATCCTCTTAACTCAGTGGCCTTATCAACTTTGAGTGTCTGGTCAATGTTAGTGTTGTTTGATGAACACAGGATCAAAGACTCAAGAAGATTAAGTAATTTATTCGCTGGCATGCTAACATGACACCTGAGCAGTTGGCATCCCCCAACTTCTTAGAGGGACAAGTGGTTTTTATTTCCATCAGAAAGACACATAAACTCTGAATAGGAATTCATAGTCAAAGCTAAGTCAGGTCAATCAAATAGTATTTTACTATTGGATCTCATTGAAGTTAACAAAGGCTTTCTCTTTACAGGCCAATAGAAAGCTAGCTGGAGAATTGAACGTAGAGAACAATATATGTGCTTTATTTTCAAAATAATGCCAGATACATAAATGATGCACAAGCTCTTACATATCTCTTGATATGAGTTTGAGAAAGTATACCATGAAATACACTCATGTTGTGCTCTGATTTCATTTTGATGCTGTGATGAACACTGTGACCCAGAGTGCCTTAGGGGAAGGAAACAGTTTATTTCAGCATACAGTTTACAGTCCATGATTGACAGCAGAAACAAGGAAACTCACACAGGAGAATGAAGTAGACAGTGTGGAAGAATGCTGTTTGGTAGCTGCTTGCAGTTGCATGCCTAGCGAGTTTTGCTATAGAGCCCATGACCAAGTGCTTAGTGAGTGGCTCCTCCCTCTCTTGGCAGGGCCCTCCTACATTAAATAACAACTAAGGCAAACTCTCACACATACAGCCACAGGCCAATGTAATCTGGGCAATCGTCGATTGAAGTTGTCTTCTCAGATGACTGTAGCCTGTGTCAAGTTGACTTTTCAACAAGGACACTGTGTTCATTTTCAAAGATGCACTCTCACGAAAGAAAATCAAAACACTGGGTATGAGGAGGCACATGCTCCATTATGAAAATGTATTTTGCTTTATCATAGCTAATACATAGTTGTGAACAAAGGAAACCAAGTTAAAAAATCATGTGACTTTATTTGAATATCATATTTATTCACAAAAATGGTGTGCTTACCAGGGGAAATTACCTTATAGCTTATACCCTTTATAAATCACAGGACTATATTGCAATGAATAAAATTAGGTCTTTCTAAATATCTGAAATAGTGTCTTTGTATTATAAGGAGGCAAAACCTAAAGACATGCCCTGTTCTGTGTTAACAAGGAATCAAAACAACAAGAATGAATGGCACATAGGTGATGTCATATGTGTTTCTGACTGTATCATAATAAACACACTGTGAACTAGGAAACTGGGCCAAAGAGTTGGTATGGGTGGTGAGACAGTCCTTGGTAGTATTTCTGAATTCCATGATGCTTACTGTCTGAATAGTTTGTATGTAACTTAAAGCAATATCTTTTCTTTACTATTACTTTATGGTCTCCCTTCTTTCAGCAATGTAACATTTTTTTGTGACCAAGTATCCTACTTGTGTAATTTACAAAGTGGACCAACAAAGATCGTGACGTGGTAAGGATAAATGGCTAAAACTAATGAATAAATAAGCAAATGTATAACACTCTGCTTAGTGATGTTGGGTTTTTAATGGTACTCAGATCTTTTTTTTTTTTTTTTTTTTTTTTTTTTTTTTTTTTTTCTGAGACAGGGTTTCTCTGTGTAGCCTTGGCCATCCTGGACTCACTTTGTAGACCAGGCTGGCCTCGAACTCACAGCGATCCGCCTGCCTCTGCCTCCCGAGTGCTGAGATTAAAGGCGTGTGCCACCACGCCCAGCTCAGTACTCAGATCTTACATTCAATAGTACTAAAAAAAAAAAAAAAAAAAAAAAAGTGCTGTCTCAAGGATGCATGGTAATTATTAAGTATAAATTAAGCAAATCTCTCTTCTTGGTGAGAGTAATGGTATGACAGTAAGTGCAAACTGTGCCTGCTTGCAGACCTCCTGACTTCACTATGGGTGCTATATATCTCTCAGGTGTTGAGTTCCATGATTGTTTTATCCAGAACACTAGAGCACAGTCTCATTTGTGCCGAAACCTCATTTCTTTTGGTCTTTCCTGTCATGAGAAAAGAACATACTTTTTTTTTCCTCCCAGAGCAGGATCATAGTATTAATCAGGCCCACAAACAAAGATGAGGAACAGACTCAAACCCAGTTGCTGCCATGACGCTGTGACACAGACTCACTACACAAATGGTAACATAAAATAACAGTAGACTGGACTGGATGTGATGTTGTCTTAACTTACTAAGTTCCATATTTGAGTTTTGAATTAGTCTTTTCCTCCTAGTCAGTAGGCTGCTCCACTGTGACAGTGGGCAGCAACAATGAAGTGAACAGAGTTTCGGTGAACTGCGTGGTCATGGAGAGTATTGAGTCTTGATGCTCTGTACTTCGATACTCCACTAAGACACTTGATAAATTAGGAGAAGTAAAATCGTATTTGGGGCTGTGGAGATAGCCCAGATAATAAAGTGCATCCTATACAAACATGAGGACCCAGGTTAGATTCCCACAGCCCACGGACAATTTCTAGACTGATGGCAAGTTCTAATCATCTCAGCACTGGTGAGGCAGAGACCAGGGGATGCCTAAGATTAGTCAAGCTGAGTCTGGAAGCTCCAGGTTCAGTGAAAGACAGCTTCTTAAAAACTAAGGTGGACATAGACTGGAGAGATGTTTCATGTAGATGTTAGAATTAGCTGTGCAAAGGTGAACACTTGGAATCAGGTCCCCAGAGCCCATCAAATATAAGAATTATGGAATTTTCATTTAAAAAATATTTTACAAATATCTTTTTGTCTTAATCCCAGGTGTGGGAAATATAGAGATGATTCACAGCAGCTAACTATGATTTGCTTCATGCTCTAGCAGGGGTGTGAGTTTGTCAGCTCCAGATAGTTTCTGCCATTGTGGGACCTTTGGAATTCTGGGGACGTTTCAGAAGGAATATAAATGCTAGGGCCTCTGAGAGGCATGGTTGGTTAGGTGATGGGGTGCTGAGGGGTTGGCCATATTTCGTTAAGTAGTTGTGCACACAGAAGAAACAACAAAAGCAGAAATTAGATATCCTGACTGTGTTAATCAAATTTACCCCAAGGAACTCAATGGCCCTAGTCAACAGGGAACAATCTAACCATAATGCCTCCCACTTTCTGACCCCTGATTTTATTCAGGGCTCTCTTTCCTTTCCCCTCTATCCTTTTTTCTTTTTCATTTCCTCCCAATAGTTTTCTCTCTTAAATAATTGTAGGGTGTCAAAAAGATGGAAAAAAAAAAAGAACCCACAGTGTAGAAAACGCTTGGATATACCCATATAAAGGACAGAGATGATTGCTCTCATCTGTAACACTCAGGCTGCAGAGTCATGCAGATACAGAGGGTATTCTGGCCAGTCAGCTTACACAAAACAGCTAGATGCAAGTTCAGTAAGAAATCCTTGATAACAAAGAAAAAATTAAAGAAATATAGTGGAAAGTGATACAGAAGACACTTGGTGTTGATCTCTGACCTGCATACTTGAATGAACTGAATGTGCCTCACCTCACACACGTGTACACATGGTCACACACACACACACACACACACACACACACACATGAATATGAACACATGCACACACACACACACACACACACACAGGAACATGTAAACACACAAAAAGAAAAAAGAGGTAAAGTGAAATGTTAACTTATGACATTTCCAACTTATGACAGGTATATTTGAATGTAATTTCATTATATGTCAAAGAGAGCTTATATTTGCTGAATGACATTCTAACAGAGCTGTTAGGTAGGATAAGCAATTGACTGAAAACATCATGGAATCCCAGAAAATGAGCTTCCCAGGTAGGACTGCAATGAATTGGAAACATTTTGTAATGAAAACATACTTGGTAGAGAAACAATGAGTCTGCATTTTAGATGACAAAAGAAGTGATGCGTTCTTGTCCCAAAGACAGGACACAAACATTGGCTGGCATGGCCTTCAGTGGGTCACTATCTCATATTGTTTGACTTTCCTTGTTTTTTTTTCTTTCTCCCCACTCTTCCTCAACACAGTTCAGTCCATTGACCATAAATTCCATAGATCTGCTCACAATATTATCCAAAAAAGCAGTTCATTATAGACACATCCAGGCTCTGCTACAAAAGGAATGTTTAACTTAATTCTTCAAACTGCCATTTTTTGTTGTTTTACAGAATATGTTAATCCTTCCCTTTACCTGGTATATCGATCTTCTCTTTAAAGCACCATACTCTTAGTTTTTATTAGCGCATATTCCTCAGTCTTAACTACCCACTTTAAGAGATATTCAGTTCACATTAATCACAGTCACAGTAATGATTTAGGATCAGGTCATTTTTTTTTAACGACCTTCATTATCTTCAGGGATTAACTGAGAGCCTGGCATGCAATCTGTACCCAATAAGTACATATGAAAGACACTTAAATTTAGAGGAGAAACACAAAGATCCAAAGCAATATGGGAAAAAAAGAATTCCAGTAAAAAGTTAGCTATTACCAAATGTTATTTTTATTTTTACATTTTGATAAATTATCCTGAGGACAGATTTTTGAATGGAAAAACGGGCAATTAGAAGGACCCATAAGCCTACACTGCAGTACACTTTCAACACCTTGCATTGAAGCTGTCCAGCCATCATCAGGTCATCAGTTAACATACTTCTTTCTTTGAGCCAAGATTCCACCAAGACCCAGACAGATTTTTAAAAAGGAACAACAGCAGAAGAACTAATGCAAGAGAGTTATGTTGATTTTTGTAATTGCACATAAGAGAGATTATATTTTCCTTAATCTGTCTCATTAGGTTGGTACTAGGCCACAAGAAACTCTAGCAGAAGTTGATAAAATACTCACCTCTCCTTCTTTAGACTTTGTGCAAGCCAAAATGAGCACATATGGGGAATAGAAATCCTTGGGAGAAAATGATCCAAGATCCAGGCATGAGCCTGTGATGGAGTCAATGCCATCATGACCAAGAATAGTGAAATAAATGTGAGGAAGCAAACAGGAGCAATAAAACCACATTTCCAAAAGGAGGAAGATAGAGAACAATACTGGAAATGTGTGGGAAAATTACTGAAACTGTGTCCTTAGGGTTACACAGCACTACATTGTACAATACAATTTTATTGGGGCCTACGTACAAATGTGACATGTGAGGCTACACTTATAGACTTCAGAAAACTTACTAATCTTCCATTTGCTTTTTAGGAGTCCTGTTAGATAAATACATTTTATTCTAATGCCAATAAAATCATGTTACAGCGAAGACATTCTCAGCTGCCACAAAGAAATGAAATGCTGAATAGATTTATCAATAATTCACATACTCTGCGAAGGAAAAGATTGCTTGACACTATAAAATGATGCCTATTCTGACACTTAACCACTGAATTCTCCTCATTGTCTCTTTCCTCCTTATGTGGGTTCTTAATGTAGAACATGCTCCTTGTTTTTGTTGAGTGCTATGCTGGAATATGTTTAGGACTGCCCTAATCATGGTCATTTTAATGGTCTATTTAAAAGATACAATACAACAGTCCAGGCAAGTTGGTACATGCCTTTAAACCCAACATTCCAGAGGCAGAGGCAGGCAGATCGCTGTGAGTTCTAGGCCAACCTGGTCTACAAAGCGAGTCCAGAACAGCCAAGGCCACACAGAGAAACCCTGTCTCAAGGAAAAAAAAAAAAAAAAAAAAGATACAACACAACAGAAAACATATACTACAAACATTCAATACAAATTGTATCTAATTCTCAGTCACACAAATACACAAGAAGGAAGGTTTTATGCTGGAGTACATGATAGCGGCATTGTAAAAATATTAAACTGACTTGACTGGATAGTCTTCAGTTAGTCTTTTGACAGATCTTTGTTCATACCTCAGTGGGCTTGTGGTAGGAATGAGGGGTATTCCCAAGCACTTAAAGATAAAGGGTGTTTGTGGAAATCTTCCTCTAAGTAGGCCAGCCTCTGGCCTCAACAACTAGCCTGGATAAAATGAATGGAAACACATTGTATACCTTCCTTTCTCAAGAGAGACGTGTTCTTAGAAGTGCACTGTGGTCAGATGGCCAATAAGCAGCTTGGGCAGTGAAAGAGGAAATAAAATAAGTTCGACGTGCAAAAGGCACACCACTAAAGTGTTCCTAAGAATTAGTACTCAGCTGTAATTGTGTGCATGAGATTATTGAACAGATGTGATTCTGCAAGCCTCTTGCAGAAGACACAGAGTGATACGAATAACACTGAGACACACCGGATGTTCCCACTATGTTTTATAAATTTGCATTAGAGGTTCAGAGTAACATAAATAATGCATGATAAGTTCTATCAAAGAATTTCTGGCTGGGATGAGAGCACACAGGAAGCTGCCTGGAAAGACATATTTTAACAGGCCACGGTAATGGTCTGGCTGGCCTCATTCATGCCTGTGGAAACTCTGGGGTTTGCAAGTTGTCAGAGGTTAATGGAGAGGCAAGAAAAGTGAAGTTGATTTAAACTAAAAGCTGATTTTCTACATGTACATGCAGTCTACCAGCAGAGCTCTGTGCTTTCTTCTTTCCACATCAGGCATTAGCATAGTATATTACTGATAAACAATGAGGACACACATCTGACAATCCTTCATCTTCTTTGCAAATGATAGCTGGGTGATGTGTACGAATGTCTTGTCTCCATGAGAGAAGGCATAACACTTTCAAAAGGCACATGGAGTCAATAATTATTCAAAGTTTTTCTCTATGCTGTGATACATACTAAGTTTTAATACAGTACTTCTTAATTAGCTATGAAAAACTCCAACACAGTGGTACCTTACAGGACCACTTGTAAACTGCACTGCCTTTTCTCAGCTGCCACAGTGCTGCTCCTTACACTGCACTGGTCAGAGATGCCATGAATTCAGAGGTTTCTGATTAGGAGCAACTACCTAGGAGGCAGCATTTCTGAAATAGAAAAGAGAAGGTCTTATGAACCTTCAGCAGGCAGTCATGCTTGATGTGGAAGTACAAGAAAAAACATGTCCTATCAAGGGTGTGCTCAGACATAAAGAAGAATATTTGAGAACTGCCTTTACAAAAGCAAAGCCCGAGACATAGCATGATTGGTGGAGTAAGGTGGGCTATGGAGGAAACTGAAGCATTGGGGCTATACTGTCTTACCCACTCCTCAATGTTGTCCTCGCCCTTCCTTTTGCAAATAGATACATCTCTCTTTGAATTCCTGCCCTTTTTTATACTTTTGCTTTAAACATTCTTGTCAGAAATGCTTTTTTTTTTTCCTTGTTGCCCATAGTCTCACAGCTATCCCTTGATCTTGCTAGATTCAGTCTCCATCCTTCCTGGTCTTTCATTGTTGAAGTGTAGGTCAAGGTAGAATAGGAAGTCAGCTCCATTCATGACATAATTCTTTTCATTCTCAATGTTTGGCCAATGGTACTCAGCACCAGGTAATTAGAAAAAAGCTAGGAGCGTGCTTTTTATATGATCTTCCCTTCTTTAAATCTTATTGTCATATCTCTGGGAGTTGGTTTTCTACAAGTGTGTGTGTGTGTGTGTGTGTGTGTGTGTGTGTGTGTGTGTGTGTAAAATGTTCTTGATGAACAGATAAGTACCCATGAGGAAAGAGTGAAGGGAAAAAGGAAAATATCTGTCAGATTCAGCACACAGGAGAAAGTAACTCACCAAACTCTCTTAGTCACCACTATCTTCCCTCAGGCTGTTTTTGTGAATGGGTAGAAGTAAACCTCAGTACACATAAAGATGTAAGCTTTAGCAGTGGATGAATAAGCAGTACCACTCATCTTGCAAGAGTTTATCCTGTGTCTTCATGTTTTTGTACTGCACCAGATGTAGTCATTGGGCAGAGGGGAAGGAAGGGACCTGAAACAATGGCAGGTAAGTTAGATGTGAGTACTTGGTGGTATTATGCACTTGGCCTCAATTAATACTGTATAATAAGAGAGACAGTGTGGAACCTCCTTCCTTGCAAGCCTTTTGATGCACATAGTGAAGAGACAGGTGGCTACCCTAAAGGGTCAGGATAAGATATTCTTTTGTGGCTGAAGTGGGCTCTCCAGGTTTCAGTGAAAGACATTGAAACCCAGGAAGATGACTAAGCTGTTCTGAGATCTACAGAACCTCAAAGGCAAACTGAGTAACTTTTGCACCTGCAGTTTGCCAGAGACAATAACAGCTACATATATCATATGTATGCATATTATGTATATAAATGATATATCATATATACACATTTATGTTTATATACACAAAAACAATCCAAAATTTTTCCTTTCATTTTAGTTTCCCAGCATCTTTTGAGAGAACTATATCAATGCTTTCAATGAACTTGTTCTAGCATTTACTAAGTGTGTGTGTGTGTGTGTGTGTGTGTGTGTGTGTGTGTGTGTGTGTGTGTGTGTAGGTATCAACTTACTAAACTATGGCAGAAAATAAATACAGCCTAGTGTTACATTTTAAAAACTGAACTGTTACATCTATGCTCCAGGTATTCAATTGAAAAGCAAACAGCTTCAACAAAACAAGTATGCGTTAATGCCATAGAAGTTAAACCTCAAGCATAAAAAAGTACACCAAGCTGACTGCCTGTGCACTTATGTGGAGCTAGCTCCAGGCCTGGGTGAATTTCGGGTGTGTCTGAAAAATGCTTAATGCAGACGCTGATTCATATTCAGCAACCATTTAATGAAGCAAGCGCATTAATAAAATCAATTCTGTCTGTGATGGAGGCTTAAATAAAACAAGGTCACTAATTACAGGTATTGAACTGCTTCCCCTGACATATCCAAGCCTTTTGTGTCCTAAATAAGTATCACTTTAAAAAATATCCCAAATAAGGAAAGAATGAAATATGGAGCACGCTGAGTGCAAGTAAGAAATGGGGTTTCTCTTCAACTTCTCTACTTGTCTAAAGAGCAAAGCTGAGATGAATAACATGCATTGATTAGATGAAAGGACAAAAGTTAATTCCATCTCCAAAGATAAATAATTGCTTTTATTTTTCATAGCTTGAGGGGAGCCCAAGGCCAAGAGTAATTTATAATCTTACTTTCATTTACTTTTTAGTATTTTGTGGTTATTACATCTATACTTTGAATGAGTCTACTCAAGCAACAGCAAATTTATCTCCCATTTAGTGAATTGTTAATTAAGCACTTGTAAGTGCTTGAAGGAGCAATGGAAGCTATAATCAATGGATGTCTAAGCTGAAGGCTAGGCTGAGGCATGGCCGGATTGAGCCAAACATACTCTAAGGCTTTACTAATGGCCTTAGCAGATTACAGGAAATTGGTGCTATGGAGTGGACCATAGGAAAAATATCAATTTACTTCCTTTGATGATTCCCATCAGAATCTGTTGACTTTTCTGGAACCTAGGAAAAATGAAAACTATAGTCAAGCTGCATGCGTCAGGCAAATGAGTGGAATGTTTCCTACAAACGAAAGAGAATGGACTTTCCCAACTCCCTCATGCCTGCTCTAGATGTGCTATCCCTTTCCCACAGGCATGCTCTGCTTAAAGCTATTTTCTTTCCTTTTTTCTTAGCAAATATATCTTATTATGAACGCATTAACCGAGAGTACCTCACTTATAACCCAACTAACCGAAACAATAGGAAAAGGAAATTAAAGAATATAAAGAATACAATAACAAAACCGTAAGGATGTCAGTTCCGAGGAACAATTCTCCTGGCATAATCAGCAGGATTTCTTCTGCCGCAATCTGGAGCAACCAGAACCCAGAACCTCAGCTGGAGCCAGGAGCCCTGAAGCCTTCCCTTGTGTAGTTATCTCTAGGAGCACCTCAAAATGGAGTGATGAACAGCCAAAACTATCCCAAGTCTCCAAAGGCCCCGCCTCTTGTTTTTGGCTCACATTTATACCTTTTCTCAGCATTTGTTCAAGGATGTTTTTAAGCTGCTTAATAACCAATCTCCCCCACATGGTGGTTTGACTTCTAAGGGAATAAACATCACCTGCTCTCTCACAAGTCTTTTTCTCATCCCCCACTTGCGAGCTAAACAAAAGACATGTTTATCTCTCCTTCGTAGCTTTTGCTTCTGTTCCAAGAATGTTCTAGATTAATTTAAGGAGAGGGTCTTGATGAAGCACATTATCCTCTGAGGCCCCAAACTTATTTAACTTCATGCTAGTCTGTGGTGTACTTAATGACTGTGCAAAACACCATGATAGCAACACTAAATAATACTTAATATCCAACCATTTCAATCCAGATATTACTCAGTTTTCCTCTTATTTCCTTTGGTGTTTCTCTATTTGCATTTAAGATACACATATTGGAAGACTTTATGTTTAACTGGAGATGCAAAATGTCAAATATTTTACAGACAGTTCAGAAATGGACACCAAAACCCCATTTATTATAATTGCAGAGGTTCTCAGATCTAAAAAACATTCCCTGGTTAAAATATTCAAATGATTTGAATGGTTAGTCATTTATAGTAAGTAATTTAAGGGTTTCTGTTCCCTCCATTGGCCATGAAGCTTCACTCACTCACATTTCTTGTGTGAGGACATACACATGAATGCAGGTGCCCACTGAGCCAGGAAACAAACTTGGCTTTCCTGTAGCAAGTGCTTGCACCCCTAAACACTGAACAAGCCCCATTATGCTACATGTGAATGAACAGTGGTGTGTTGTTGTCTCTAAAATTAAGTATTATTTGAGGAAAGGTAATAAGCCCTAAAGAGAAGTAAAATCGGCATGATATGGCTCGAACAAATTACTTCTCACTCAAGCACTTTCCCTATTTTTCTCAAGTATTATTAAGGTAATTTTCACCCCCAATCAGTCCTGGAAAGCTCCTTTGTGCCTTTCATTTTCTTTCTGCACATAACTCTGCTCCCTGATTCCATATTATTATTCCCCCCAGTTTTCCTGACTATACATCCAAACTTCTTCCTGTAACCTTACAATGTGTCTTGCTTTCTCGTACCTACTGCCCAAAAGCTGCACTACGTATAGCAGTTCCATTCATGTAAAGGAGGAATGAAAGATTGGGTGGAGAATAAGTAGGCTAAACAACATTTTTTTCCCAACTAAACAAGGTTAATATAAATTATGAGAATGCCTTGATTATCATCTGCTTGGTACATAACTATTGAGTTGCAGAGAATATTAGGAAATATATATGGTAAGTTTCAGCACTGACAGTCCTTGGTGGGTCTCTTCTATATTTTCCATAATACATATTTTTGCATATTTTACAATAAAGTATGTTGCTTTTGAAAACATAGCCTTGAGGAAATTAGTATTTGTAAGGTACAGAATCCTAAGGAAAGTAAGATTGAAATACTCATAATTATTCAAAATTATGTATGAAAAATATGGCAACCTTTCAGTACTCTGGGGCTAAGCTAACCACTGTTACTTCAAGCCAACTCGGACTTGCTGAATTTTTAAAATGACACACAAGGGTCATAGCTAGTTTCCTAAAGATTCTGTTTCCCAGGAAGAATGACTGTCAGACTATGACACATTCTTTTTGTCATCTCTCAGTTGGAGCTTTGCTATGATACACAATATGTTGAAGAGTCTCAGTAGAGTGTCTACCAGATTGTTCACTTGGCTCCAGGTTCCCTGTGCCTGCAGAATCTCTGTGGAGTCTTTACTTTTACAATGCCTACATAAATTGGAAGGCACATTCACTTGTACTTTCCTCTTGGCAGGCAGCCTTGCAAATGAAGGTCATGCTTGACTGCTTGCAATGAAAAGAAGATATCTGCCTCGTGCTTGTGAAGGTCACCATGCTTAGGTGCACATCAGTCACTATCATGTAACAGGGAAATGTGAATATGTGCCCAGGTTCTGACTCACCCACAGGTTGACTCATTAAGCTAATATAATCTTCTGTGCCTGTGCTGAGTAGACGGTAACGAAGATACACTCACTTATAGGAGAGTCTCGAAGAATAAAGGAGCAGACAAACCTGAAGAGATGAAGTTCAAAATATTAGTGAATTTGTGAAAATGGAAACACTACCTTTATGGAATCCCATTTTCTACTGGACAGGAAGCTTCCTGTTTGCATGTAACATGACAACTCCCCAGAATTACTAATGAGCTGCCATTTTTATTTCTACTATCTTCACTCTCATCTGTGTTTTATAATCAGAAGGAATGATGCCTATAAAATTCATGACTCATTCAGGGTCACACAGTAATAAGTTTAGGAAAACTTAAAACTCCACTGTTCTGACTCCTTTACCTCAGATAAAAGCCTTTGAAAGGAATGGGAATTCAGCAGCTCAAAGAGTAGCAATCAATTACCAGAAAGCGGGTAAGGATTTAACCAAAGAGGCGAGTTATTTGGTGGGCTTTGTGGGGAAAATGGGCTTCCCAAAGGTGCAGGAGAAATAGAATTGCAAATGATTGGCAAAAGGTATCCGAGCCACATTTACTCTGTGTACCACAGCTTAAAAAATAGATGACCTAGAAGCAGACAATCCCTATGGATGTAATTTGTTTACTCAACACCAACAACAACATGTCTGTGTTGCTCACTCTGAGGTTGCAGAACAGTTAGGAATATGTGCAGGATCCTCCACTGGTCATCATTGGAACAGTCTATATTCTTACTCTCTGGTCCCCAGTTTTCTGATTCTTATGTTTACTTTTTAGTTCACCTTTCTTCTAGTATAATTAATGTAACAAAGGTGTATTTAAAGTACACAATTTGTCAAATTTTGATCAATGGATGTGATGATAACTACCTTGGAGCATCTCCAAATCCCCAACAGTCTCTTCATGCTCTCAACCATCCATCCTCTATCCTACTTCAGGCCATTAACTGGCTGTTGTAGCACAATTAATATGAATGCTTTGTACTGTTCATGAACAGAGTTCAGTAGTGTAGTCTTCATCAGTCTCTAAGAAGTCAGCACAAAGATTTTTAATGCTTTCCCATGCTTGCCTCGATTCTAACTTTATTCCCTGCTTGTATTGAATGAGATTACCATATCCAAGTTGTTTGTGGTTATTGAGTTTTGTGAACAGGTTCCAAGTAAGAAATTTCAATGAGTTTCTATTGGTGCTAACATTTAGCTTTTTCACCTTTGTGAATTTTACCTGTTGAGATTGGAATATTTACTCATACAGTGTTTAAGTAATTTTAAGTCCATTGGCTGAATTAAAACAATTAGTATTTTTCCTTTTGTTTATTTTCATCTTAAATGGCTCTCACATTACATATGGTCCAATGTCATATATTTGACCCATTTTTATTTTAACTGTCTGGGCTTGAAGCCATTTACAGAACATATTTCATGCATACAGTCCTAACTCCCCATAAGTGTTCCATTTGCATCACCATCCTAAGAAGGATGCATTTGCCCTGTTAGCACATTAAGAAACAAAGGCTAATGGAAAGTAGAAGCCATGCCATATGCCTAATAATAGCAGTTGAGATAAAAATCAAATCTGCCTGGTGCAAAACAGTCTTTTCCATTTGGGCAGTTAGGAAGAAGGAATTCTGCATGCAGAGATAAAGGACTATGGAAACAGCCATGTGGCACTTCATTTAGTTTTACTATTAATTAAGTAGCTGATCCTGAATACATTGTAACAGTAACAAGTTTAACCACCTCCTAGATTTGGAGGATGAACCAAAGCACACAGCACTAGTCCTGGTGAGGTCCTTCTTAGCTATGGCACATCATGGAAGATGGCATTGTGGATGGGCTGCAGCAAGAGGAAGAGGGAGGTCACAAGAGGAAGTAGGAGTTTGAGGCAGAGGTCAGGCCAATCCCTGGCTCACAAAGTCTCACCAGTTCTCAACCTCAGGCTCCCAAGGAGCAGCTCCCAAAAGAAAAGGCCTTGGACAGCACAATAAAGCCATATGTAAACCACAGCAGACTTCTATAGAGCTGTGTTCTTTATTGACTGTAGGGCACTGTGGCTAAGCAGAGCCAGGTGTATGATTAGAAAAATCACAATATTGTAAGCTTCTTTAGAAAGTAGGGATAAAAGTTCTGTTAGAAATATTAGAACAAAAAGTGTAAATAAACTTTTTAACAGTGTCTCAATTTGTGTGTTGTTCTTATTTGCTATTTAATATTGTTATAAGTAAGCATTACAATTACCCTATTACCATAACATTTCTAGTCAATGTTTTGCTGTACAATGATAGTTTTGAATAAAAAAAGTAACTTTAAGCTATATATGGAATTGTCAAAACTATACTCATTATATATTTTGTAGGTCACATATAGATAAAAATTTGGCCAGCAGAAAAGCTGGCCAAATTGACACAGGTGTTCTTATTTCAGGTTTGATATGTGATAATTCTACAAATATCATGTACCATGAACCTACTCCTGGGCAAGAAAGAGCAGGAATGATGAAGTTAAACATCCTTCATATTTATTTTGTTTTCCATCAATATTTTCATTGTCAAGTGTTCAGCTGATTAAAAACAATGAACATCAATAAGAAGAAGACTATAGGCCCAGATTCATGTTTCTTTGTATTTTTTATGGTATTGATTCTTCCAAATAGAGGATTGCTCTGACTTGAACACAAAATATGCCCCATGGGGCCCTGGATGCCCAAGTTCTTCAGTCTGCATATAACATACTTACCTTGCATGACCTTTGAGACCTGTTCAGCTTCTAGAAGTCATGGGCCCATAGATTCTACGCTACCAGAGAGGTCACACCTAGCCATACATTTTTTCCAGATAAAGTTTCAAGTAGTACTTTTCATTCATATTCATGTATATATTCTGTTTGTTCCATGAATCCAAAGCTACAAAGCACACTTTCAGAGATAAAATTATTAAGATTTTTCAAAACTGCAACAGCACAACGCTCACACAATAAGGGAGTCCTTCTTATCAATTTACCCCATGTGGGGCTGTACTCCTGGAGAACTCATGGAGTACTGAGTCATAGCAAGATATGTAATAAGCCCATTTTTAAGTATATATATTTAAGTATTTATTCAATCACTTATTTCCTGAATATCAACCCCATCCCTGGAAGGGATTTAAGTGCTTGGCTTACAGTGGTGGTCAAGAAGGCACAAAAAGATGTCACAGTCTGTATTCTACATTTTTGACAAGTCTGGTAGATAAGAAAAAAATAGAGCAATTTAATTGTTCTGAGGGAAATATCAATGAGTAGAGTGTGGCTCAGAATATCCAGGATTGTTATGATGTGGTTTAGCCATACAACACTTGCTTGTATGAAGGAGGCCCTGAGCTCATCTTGTGGACCACAAAGACTAAAGGTAAATGAAAATGTAAAGGAAAAACATCAAAAATTTAGAATAAAAACTACACTCATTAACTTCGTGAATTTACTAAAGATCATGCACATTGGAATCCACTACATATGTAAATCAGGCCGGAGAGCTTTGGTTGTGTTGAATGTTTTCCTGGTTCAGAGAGCCAAAAGGGTTAATCAAATCATTTGCTGAAGGGATTTTTACTACACTTATTTGTTTTGTTCCCTCCTTTCTTGGCAGTCCATGGAAGTGCAGTTCTCTAATTGGATTTATCCTAAATTCCCTGAGTGTTTTAGCCACATGCCTGAAATGAAGCTCTTCACATTTTCAGAGAGATGTGCAAGTGAAAGGGCCCCCAATTTACAACTAATAAATCACAGGCTGTGCTCAGCATCTTGGCAAGTCCATTTTTCCGCAAGGTGAGAGAGATATTAAGAAGCTTTTGCCTTAGCAAACAGCCCTTCATCTAACCAAGAAATCCACACACACCCCGTCATCCTCAGGGTTGTCTAGTGCAGAGAGTGACATAGCTCATCTCCACCTTCCAAATCAGGAGGTGCAGTGAATTAAGAAATTTGCATTACCAACAAACATCTTAGTAACGCTGAAGCTACTGGCTTATTATCAGTGGTCCTTGTTGGAACCTAGAATACAGAATGTTTCAACTTGTATGGGTTCTTTTATTCACATTGTCATAAGCTTGGGACCAAAAGCCTGCCACTACAAACTGAGGAAGAGACTGTGACAAAGATGAAGCAGACATTTCTAATGTTAATTCTTTATTTAGTTTGCAAGTATATGCATGTAGTCATAAGCATATTTGTCCTGTGTGTGTGTGTGTGTGTGTGTGTGTGTGAGAGAGAGAGAGAGAGAGAGAGAGAGAGAGAGAGAGAGAGAGAGAGAGAGAGAGAGAGAGAGTGAGTGAGGGAGAGAAATAATGTTGTTGCTGCTGATAATAATATTAATGATGTAAAAGAAAAAGAAAGGCTTAGTATTTAAGAGTACTAGCTGCTATGGCAGAGAACCTTTCTAGCATCTACATAGTGGCTCAGAACCATTTATAATACCAGATATATAGGATCCAATTCATTCTCTGGCCTCTGTGGCCACTCCACACATACAGTGCACAAACACATATGTAACAAACCACTTATATCCATAAAGCAAAAATAAAAAAGAAAGAGGAGAGGTGGAAGATGATCAGGAGGAGCGAAAGAAGGAAGAAGGAAAAGGATGAGGGAGAGGAGAAGGAGAAGAAAAAGGAGGAGGAGGAGGGAGAAGAGGAGGAGAAAGAGGAGGAGAAGGAGGTGGAGAAGGAGGTGGTGGCAGCAGATCCTAAGGACAAGCTCCATTACAAGAAGAAACTCCTGTATAAAAAATGAAATGATAATAAATGTTAGATGTAGAAAAAGTGTTATAGTTAATCAGACATTTATATACAAGATAGTGAAGTAAAATTTGTCTTCAAGCCATTTTGCTGTGTAGTTTCAGTGCTTTCTTTACACAGGATGTATCTCTTGAGATACCTCCAACTGTACTTTGAAGAACATCTTCCAGCTGCTCTTTTTTTTTTTCATTTTATTATTTTATTCACATTACATCTCGATTGTTAGCCCTTCCCTTGTTTCCTCCCATTCTTCCTTTCCTCCCACTTCCCCCCTTCTCCCCTCCCCTATGTCTATGATTGAGGGAGGCCTCCTCCCCCTATATATGCTCTTAGAGTATCGAGTCTCTTCTTGGTAACTTCCTATTCTTCCTCTGAGTGCCGCCAGGCCTCCCCATCCAGGGCACATGGTCAGAAAATGGGCACCAGAGTTCATGTGAGAGTCAGATCTCACTCTCCACTCAACGGCGGAGAATATCATGTTCGTCGGCTAGGTCTTGGTAGGGGTTCGAAGTTTACTGCCTATATTCTCCTTGGCTGGAGCCTCAGTTTGAGGAGGACCCCAGGACCCAGATCTGCCTGTCATAAAGTTCTTCTTGTAGGTTTCCAGGACCCTGTGGGTCCTACTATTTCTCCATTCTTCCATGCTACTCTCGCCTAAAGTCTCAATAGGATGTCATCTCCTCTGACCCACTTTCTTGGTAAGTAAAGTTTTTCATGGTACGTATCCCTTGGACTAGTGTTTTGATATAAGTGAGTATATACCGTTTGTCTCTTTTTGCTTCTGGGTGAACTCACTCATTATAATAATTTCTAGATCAATCCTGGATCAATTTCTGGAATTCCTTGTTTTTAATAGCTGAGTAGTATTCCATAGTGTAAATGTACCACAGTTTCTTAGTCCATTCTTCTACTGAGGGACACTTAGGCTGTTTCCATGTTCTGGCTATTATGTATTAAGCAGCTATGAACATGGTTGAGCATATGTCTCTGTTGTGTGGTAGGGCATTTTCTGGGTATATTCCAAGGAGTGGGATAGCTGGGTCTTGAGGAAGCCCTATTCCCATTTTTCTGAGAAAGCGCCAGATAGATTTCCAAAGTACTAGTTTGCATTCCCACCAGCAATGAAGGAGTGTTCCTCTCTCTCCACATCCTCGCCAACATGTGGTGTCATTTAAGTTTTTGGTCTTAGCCATTCTGATAGGTGTAAGATGGAATCTCAGTGTCGTTTTGATTGCATTTCTCTGATGACTAACAAGGACGAGCATTTCTTTAAATGTTTCTCGGCCATTTGATATTTCTCTGTTGAGAATTCTCTGTTAAGTTCCAAGCCCCATTTCACAATTGGGTTGTTTGGTTTTGTGGTGTTTAATTCCTTGAGTTCTTTATATATTTTGGATATTAAACCTTTGTCAGATGAAGAGTTGGTGAATATCTTTTTCCAGTCTGTAGGCTGTCGCTTAGTTCTACTGACAGTGTCTTCTGCCTTACAGAGCTTCTCAGCCTCATGACGTCCCATTTATTAATTGTTGACATTAAGGCCTGGGCTGTTGGTGTACTGTTTAGGAAGTTGTTTCCTGTGCCTATGTGTCCCAGGCTCTTCCCCACTTTTTCCTCTAACTGAATTAATGTCTCTGGTTTTAAGTTGAGGTATTTAATCCACTTGGACTTGAGTTTTGTGCATGGTGACAATTGCATTTTTCTACATGTAGACATCCAGTTAGACCAGCACCATTTGTTGAAGATGCTATCATTTTTCCATTGAATAGATTTGGCTTCTTTGTCAAAAATCAAGTGAGTAAATGTGTATGGATTCATCTCTGAGTCTTCAATTCAATTCCATTGATCCACCGGCCTATTGCTTTGCCAGTACCATGCAGTTTTAATTACTGTTGCTCTGTAGTATAGCTTGAGATCAGGTATGGAGATTCCTCCGGAGGATCTTTTGTTGTATAGGATTGTTTTTGCTATTCTGGGTTTTTTATTTCTCCATATGAATTTGAGAATTGATCTTTCAATATCTTCAAAATATTTTGTGGGTATTTTGATAGGGATTGCATTGAATCTGTAAATTGCTTTTGGTAAGATGGCCATTTTTACTATGTTGATTCTTCTGATCCACGAACAAGGTAAATCCCTCCATCTTCTGATGTCATCTTCAATCTCTTTCTTCAGAGGTTTGAAGTTTTTTTCAAATAAGTCCTTCACTTGCTTGGTTAGAGCTACTCCTAGATATTTTATATTGTTTGTGGCTATTGTGAAGGGAATAGTTTTTCTAATTTCTTTCTCTGCCTGTTTGTCATTTGTATACAGGAAAGCTACTGACATTTTTGAGTTTATTTTGTATCCTGCCAACTTCCTGAAGGTGTTTATCAGTTGTAGGAATTCTCTGGTGGAATTTTGTGGGTCACTTATATACAGTATCATATCATCTGCAAATAAGGATAATTTGACTTCTTCCTTTCCCATTTGGATCCCCTTGATCTCTTTTTGGTGCCTTATTGCTCTGGCTAGAACTTCAAGAACTATATTGAAGAGCTATGGGGACAGAGGGCAGCCTTGTCTGGTTCCCGATTTTAAAGGAATTTCCTTGAGTATCTCTCCATTTAATTTAATGTTGGCTGTTGGTTTGCTGTATATAGCCTTTATTATGTTTAGATAAGTGCCTTGTATTCCTGATCTCTCCAGAACTTTAAACATAAATGGGTGTTGGATTTTGTCAAATGCTTTTTCTGCATCTAAAGAGATGATCATGTAGTTTTTCTCTTTCAGTTTGTTTACATGATGGATTACATTGATGGATTTCCATATGTTAAACCATCCTTGCATGCCTGGAATGAATCCTACCTGGTCATGGTGAATGATGTCTTTGATATGCTGTTGTATTCGCTTTGCGATTATTTTGTTGAGTATTTTTGCATCAATGTTCTTAAGAGAAATTGTTCTGAAATTCTCTTTTTTTGTTGGGTCTTTGTGAGGTTTAGGTATCAATGTGACTGTGGCCTCATAGAAGGAATCTGGTAGTATTCCGTCCATTTCTATCTTTTGGAATAGCTTGAATAGTATCGGTATTAGCTCCTCTTTGAAGGACTGGTAGAATTCTGCGCTGAAACCATTTGGCCTTGAGCTTTTTTTTGGTTGGGAGACTATCAATGGTTGCTTCTATTTCTGTAGGCGAAATAGGGCTATTTAATTTGTTTATCTGGTCTTGGTTCAATTTTGGCAAATGGAATCGGTCGAGAAATTTGTCCATTTCCCTTAAATTTTCGAATTTTGTGGCATAAATGCCTTTAAAGTAGGTTCTTACGATTCTTTGTATTTCTTTGGTGTCTGTTGTTATGTCTCCCTTTTCATTTCTGATTTTGTTAATTTGGATAGTGTTTCTCTGTCTTTTAGTTAGATTGGCTAATGGTTTGTCTATCTTGTTAATTTTCTCAAAGAACCGGCTCTTGGTTTTGTTAATTCTTTGGATTGTTCTCTTTGTTTCTAATTTTTTTATTTCAGCCCTGAGTTTGATTATTTCTAGATGTCTACTCCTCTTGGGTGTTTCTGCTTCTTTTTTTTCTAGAGCTTCCAGATGTGTTGTTAGGTTGTTTATGTGGGATGATTCCTTTTTCTTTTTAAAGGCGCTTAGTGCTATGAAATTTTCTCTTAGCACTGCTTTCAATGTGTCCCACAAATTTGGGTATGTTTTTCCATTATTTTCATTGAATTTCAGGAAGTCTTTTCTTTCTTCCCTTATTTCTTCCATGACCCATGTGTCATTAAGTAGAAAGTTGTTTAGTTTCCACGTGTTAGTATGCTTTTTGTTATTTCTGTTGTTGTTGAAGTCCAGCCTTAGACCATGGTGATCTGATAAGATACAAGGTATTATTTCAATCTTCTTGTATCTATTGAGGTTTGCTTCATGACCAACTATGTGATCAATTTTAGAGAACGTTCCATGGGGTGCTGAGAAAAAGGTATAATCCTTTGCATTTAGGTAGAAAGTTCTGTAGATATCTGTCAGATCCATTTGATTCATGACATTGATTAATGAGGTTATTTCCCAGCTTAGTTTTTGAATCAAAGACCTATCCTTGAGTGAAAGAGGGGTGTTGAAGTCTCCCATTATTAATATGTGGGTATCAATGAGTGGGGCAAGCTTTGTTAATAACTCTTTTACAAATGTGGGAGCCCTTGTATTCAGAGCATAGATGTTCAAAATTGTGATATCTTCTTGGTTGACTTTACCTTTGACAAGTACAAAGTGTCCATCCTCATCTCGTTTGATTAATTTTGGTTGAAAGTCTATTTTATTAGATATTAGAATGGCTACCCCAGCTTGTTTCTTGTGACCATTTGCTTGGAATATTTTTCCCCAACCTTTTACTATGAGGCAATGTCTGTCCTTGTGCTTGAGGTGTGTTTCTTGAATGCAGAAGAATGTTGGGTCATGTTTATGCATCCACTCCGTTAGTCTGTGTCTTTTTATTGGAGAATTGAGACCACTGACATTGAGAGATATTAATGACCAGTGATTGGTAAGTCCCTTCATTTTTGGTATTTCTAACAGTCGAGATTTTATGAGGTTGTGATTTTGCAATGGTATATTTACCTATTTCCTATGTAGTTTTGGTCGTAGTTTGACCAGTTGGGGTGGAGTTTTCCTTCTAATAGCTTCTGTAAAGCCAGATTTGTGGCTAGGTACTCTTTGAATTTGTTTTTGTCATGAAATAACTTGTCTTCTCTGTCAATGGTTATTGATAATTTTGCTGGATATAATAGTCTTGCCTGGTATCTGTGTTCTCTTAGGGTTTGCAGCACCTCTGTCCAGGCCCTTCTGGCTTTCATGGTCTCTGCTGAGAAGTCAGGAGTAATTCTTCCAGCTGCTCTTATGAGTGAGGTCATTTAACCTAGAAGTCACATGAGGCATCTCAGTACTCACAGCTTAATAAAAGCTTAACTAGTTCCACTTCATTCGATCGGGGAATCTTGTTTGGGTTTAACTAGGAAATTTTTAAATTAGTTTAAAAGTTGAACTCCTGCATCCATTTTTATTGACTCAGAATATCTTGCTGTGAGTGAAGTAGTTGCATGGTTGTGTTTGACAATGATTTATTCTCCTTAGCACTTAGGGAACATTTTAACACCAGGGGACCGTAAAGTGAAAGTGGACAAAGTTGGACAATCCCTCCCAGAGCCACTGAGGGAAGCATGCAGGTTGAAAGGGAGTCAAAGAAAATTGTCCAGCTCTGAGGAGCCCCCAACTCACAGGTCACTCAGCACGTTTACGTTGTTGCTTGTTGTAACACTTTGTTGGATGACATCGCAGTCAACAAAACTAGCTTTTGAGCAGCATGAGGAGATTTATGTACTGAAAAAAAAAAAAGTAGAATTTAACATTTCTTCTGATAATTTCAAGATATTGATTAAAATTAAGCTTACGTTTATCTGGAATATTTAAAATGTTTCTTTTAAAAGCTTCTCACTCATAATGTAACACATGATGCTCTATAATTTTACATCTATTCCTTGCATATAAGAACATATATTATTGACAATTCATGCCATATATACCTGCTTGATGCCGGAAGTTTTTCTCTAAGACAACACAGACTTTTATAAAATATCTTGAAGTCTCATCTCTATTGTGTGGAATATCTTTTCTTAACCTTACGTGTGTATAATAAATATTTAAACATATATTATAAATGATCCTATATATCTTTCTAATACAGAGATCAGAAATTAACACATTGGTTTTAAAAATAAAAATGTTTTCAGTAGCTAATGAGAGGGCTCAGTGGTTAAGAATGCCTGCCGCACATGCAGAGGACATGACTTTGGTTCCCAGGACTCAAGTTGGGGTGCTTACACAGCCTGTGATATCAGCTCTAAAAGATGACACTTTCTCCTCTGAACTGTGAGGGTTCTGCATGGAAATGCACAAACATATCTAAAAATATATTCACAGTTTGAAAACTAAATGTAAGTCATACATAAACAGTCTGAGTACTTTTGGTCTGTTTGATTGGATGTCTGGAAGGATATTGGAAGCAAGAGCATCTTCTTCACTTGCCTGGTTAGACTGTCTTCAGAAGAGATGAGTCCACCATGTAGTTCTATGAAACAGGAAAAGTTTCCTTTTTAAGTGTCCATCCCAAGGCCTTGGGGAGAGTTCTCATATAAGTAGTGAGTCAAACACAATCACTGATGACAACTTTTACATTATTTCTGCAAAATCAGACAGATTACAAAGAATTCATATACTATTAAAATGAATATTTTTCTAATATGGAAGAAGATTGTAAACCATAGTTTCATGCTACTTTTCTGAATTTCAAATAAATTACTTGAATGGTTGTCATATCTTATTTGTACTGGGGACTATTTCATAACAGGTGCTACTGAGACGTAGTTATGAGCAAGAAGTGAAGGGAATAGTGTCATGATTTTCTAGACCCTGGAAGTCACTATTACAATTGAGGAATTTGATGTAGAACTTTTGATAGATAAATTCATGAGTTTTTAAGGAGAAGCAGAAATATCATCCAGCCCTCTGGCTTCCTGTCTTCGGCCTCATTACATTATCTCAGGTTGCCCTAGTTCTGAGTCTTTATTTCTCTCTTTCTTTCATGAGCCTACTTCATTTTGAAGAAAGTCACTTCAATCATTTTATTTTAATTACCCTGATAGATTTAAAGGATGAATTATATTACATACATCTCCTTTAGGAAAATATTTGCTGACTCTAAAATCCACATTCTGTGAGAATTTGCTATCTGTACATCTTAGAACTTTACATCTACTGCAAATTAATTTCTGTAGCTGTAGATTGTGAATGAGAAAAGATATCAGTGTAGCAAATTGCTGAAAGCCCTTTGTAGATAATTGCTAATAATGCATACTAAACTCATATTGCATATTTTTAGAAATTATGCAAATCATCCTGAGAAAATTGCTTTGTGAGATGAGTTGTTTTTATAAAAGCAATTAATTCTCTTTTGTTACAACATATAAATGCTGTTTAGAATAAGCACATTTAAGTTTCTGGGCCTGCTGGTAATTTATGAATGCTGGGTATTTAATAATATTGCATTCTTTACTGGTAACATCAAGGCTTTGAGACTTTAACCTCAATTCTCTTTTACTATGCTAGTGAGTTCACAAAACTAATAATTCATCAAGTTATATACTTCTGGAAGTTATTACATTTTCTTATCAGATTGAGATTTAAGCAGATTTAAAGTAAGAGACTCTCCTCCTAAGGATACCTTTATCTGGAGTCAGGTCCTAGAATTAGGCAGATAAAGGAACATATTCACCAAATATCTGTAGAGGCAGAGATATGATTAAACACTGTGTTCAAAAGACATAAAGTTTTCAGGAGGCAGAAAGGCACACACCCTGCAAGTTAGCATTAGATCTGGATCTATTCAGTACTCACGAGACACAATGAAAGAACAATAGTCTTGTGGCTTTAGCTGGAGAAATTGTCACAGAAGCATTGATATATGAATGCAAAATGGAATTATGGACCCATCTTGAAGATAAATCATAAATGGGAAGCATTTGATGCAGAACACTGTGAAGTCTGCACATAAATATTAGCATTGACCACAATGGCCATGGATAGCAATCACAGTAACGGGAGTGATGGAGTCACACAAGACTCACATGTTCATGGTGTTCAGACCTGTTCTAAGTGCTTCATGGTTTATTATATAAACCAGGGAAGAAAATAGTTTCTCTTTTTTCCAGATTAGGAAGTCAAGGCTCACAAAAGATACAACCATTTCCAAAAGTTCTATTTACTGGTGAAGAGGCTCAAGTAGCAGGTTGAAGTTTTTATTATTTTTCATATCTATCTATCTATCTATCTATATAATTATTATTACACATATACACAGTAAACTACCTACAGTAAGAATAATGAAGAAACAACTAGGAATTATATAAATGTTACATTCTTAGTGTTTTAGCCATTTGTATTTCACAACCTTGAAGAGAACATCTTTGCTATTTTGGTGCATCTAAAATTCTGAATGAAAATCAATACCTCTCATATCTCATCTCTATCAACTTACAACATCTATCTAGACATTAAAACATTGTAAGCCCCAAACAACTGAGATTAATTGTAAAACTAAACTATCTGGTCTTCAACCCTACCAGAGACTTGAGAAGGAATAAAATTAATTATCTGAGTAGACAGGAAATGCAGGTTAGCAGCATTGCTAATCACACTGCATGGGAATAGCTCTGAGATGAGCTGAGATAGGAATGTCTATGCATAGACAATGCTTCTTGTTGGTCACAGAATCCTTGTGTCTTATTAGATGGCATTCTTCATATGGCAAGAATGAAGATTTACCTAAGTCTTTCTTCTGCTCATACAAAGAGTAGAGAGCTAGCCTTAATTGTCCTGTGCATCCTGCAAAAACCAAAAAAATAAACAAACTAAGAATGTAATTTATTTTCTTCATTATACTCTCAATAGCTCTTGGCAGAATGGTTAAATACAGAAACAGATAAATGAGCTCAGGTGACTTACAGAGGTTTATGCATGGACTCAAGCTCTGTCTATGCAACTGTCTGTCTTTTGACAAGTTGCATTTGTCTAAAGAACATTTTTTGATAGACTGAGGCCAGCTGTCATGGGAGGAGGGCTCCCTTTTTCGAGGACTAGGGGAAGGAGGGAGAAGGGATGAGGCAGGTTGAAGTTTTTACATCAAAGAACTTCACAGATGATTATGATGCCAGGAGACAATGAGACATTTCTCCACATAATAGGATCATATAAACACATATGGAAACAATAATTTAATCTGACTTTTGAGTCAGGAATATTCTTTGTTCTTGGCCTACATTCAAGAATAAACAAGAAGATATTCTTACTTCACGGAGTTTATATTTCAAGTGGATATTTGTTTTTATTTTTTGATATCTTTCAATCATGTATGTTCACCATGCATAGTCATTGACCACAGGGGCCATAAAAAAGTGTCAGAACCCCTGGAATAGAAATAACAGACAATTATGAGCTCTCCTCTGGATTCTAAGAAACCAGATCTTCTTTTCTTAACTGTTAACACATCCAACCCCATCACACGGGCTTTTTTTTTTTTTTTTTTTTTTTTTTAAGATTTATTTATTATTATGTATACAGTGTTGTCTGCTTGTACACCCGCAGGCCAGAAGAGGACATCAGGTTACATTATAGATGGTTGTGAGCCACCATGTGGTTGCTGGGAATTGAACTCAGGACCTTTGGAAGAGCAGGCGGTGCTCTTAACCACTGAGCCATCTCTCCAGCCCCCACACGGGCTTTTTAAAAATACATAAGCATTTTGAACAGCATTCTATGTTGGAAGGTCATGAACTATAGGAAAGAAAATAGGAAAGACTGGACAGAATAGAGGGACAGCCAATAAAGATATGACATCAAAATTTAATAAACTCTCCAACATGGGCTGCCTTAAGAAGGTAAGATTGGAGTAATCACTTAAGAATGGAGGGAAACGTTTAATTAGATACCTGGAAACTAATATTCTAAGAAATGAGGATAATGAATATAATATTTTATGAGTAGCTAAAACCCACTCTGACTACCGAGAGGAGTTGTAATGAGGGACATGTGCCTTGTGTGGAGGTCAGGAAAATCTTGCAACTATGTGACGATGGTGATGGTGACATTCTTGCTAAGTGAAATAGAAGCAGCTCTTTGTAGGATTGTGAGTAGAAGAGGGACTACCTCACATTTCTGTCATATCTATGAGGAGGACAGACACAAAATGTATATTATAGTCTGTAGAGTCATGTAGCACAAAATGGGAACTTTGATTTAGTATGCAGAATAGACAACTGCAGTGGCTGAAGAGAGGTAGGAGAGGGAATGCAGAGAGAAACGAGGGTGGAGATCAGAACTGGGGAAATGGGAGGGCCGAGGGCCTCCTGAGAGAAGAGAAACTGTGGGCAGGGCATCTCTGTGGTAAGGTGGAGACATAGGACAGGGTAGGATGTGTTCATGCCTGTTGCTACTTGATGATCTGGGGTGGGGTGGGGGGTTCAGGGTCACCTTTTCTGAGGAATAGAGGAAAAGGGGTAGGGGAAGAGAGAGTGAGGGAGGGTGGGACCAGGAGGTGAGGAGGGATATGAAGTTAATAAAGAAATTAAATTTAAAAATGAAACTTGGCTTTATATTTTTCTAAGACTTTTAGAAAGATTGGTTGTAGCATATGTATAAAGGAATGACTTCAGGACTTTGAGATAGAACATCTGGAGGATGTACAATGATAGCAAAAGGAATTACTGTTAAAATTTAAAAATTAAAGTGACAATGTTCTTCCTCTTTCATTCCTTTCTAAGTAAGGATTCCAATTGCAGATGAACCAGTAAAGGTATTGTAGAGACATGCTTTCCAGGTATCATTGTCTTTTTCTTTTATTATCTTTTATCTTTTAAAAGTCCTAATTGGGTGGATGATGTATTTTATAGTTACTATGGTGAACACAAACACCATGCCAAGATCATACTCAAAGAAACCCTAGCTGCTCAGACTATTAGAGGCAACCTATTGTCTTTCAGTAGCAGCTAGTATCTTGACAGTCACTTATGGGAAAGGAACCATACTCTTCAAACTTTTCCTGAAATTTCCCACACTGGTTGGTCTGTCAAGAAACAATAATAAAAGCTGTAGCTCACTTTCTTCCTCCCTATCTATCTGTCTGTCTGTCTGTCTATCTATCTCTACTTCTTTCTTGCTCCCCCCTCTGGGTGTATGTGTGTGTGTGTGTGTGTGTGTGTGTGTGTGTGTGTGTGTGTGTGTGTGTGTGTGTGCATGTGTGTGATAGTATGTACATATTTGTGTGTATGAGCAGGGTACATGTGTGACACTGTGTACATGTAGAGATCAGAAATCAACCTCAGGCATTTGTCATCACCTATGTTGAGGTCTCTTGCTGTTTTGTATGCCAGGGTATTAGGCCCACAGACTGTTGGAGGCTTAACAATGTTCACCTCCTATTTTTGCTATAGGAGCATTGGGAATTACAGAAAACCTCTACAATGTCAGGCTGTCCATGGGTTCTTAGGATCCAACCTTAGTCCCTCAAGATGTCTGCCAAGCACTTTATTGTCTGAGTTTCCTCTCACTGGTTGGACAATTCTAATGAAAATAAATTTTGTTTTGTACCTTTGCATAGTTGGCCCAGTGTGGGTTTGAGCTCACATGTTGTGCTTACTTTTAATTTTTGCTGTAATACATTTTAACAGCCTTAGTAGTATAAAATAATGAAGTCAACTGTGTTCTTCACAGTTGAGTGGAGAGTGGGGTCTGACTTTCACATGAACTCTGGTGCCCCATATTTGACCATGTCCCCTGGATGGGGAGACCTGGTAGCACTCAGAGGAAGGATAGCAAGCTACTGAGAAGAGACTTGATACCCTGTGAGCATATACAGGGGGAAGAGGTCCCCCTCAGTCACAGTCATAGGGGAGGGGAGTAAGGGAAAAATGGGAGGGAGAGAGGAATGGGAGGATACAAGAGATGGGATAACCATTGAGATGTAATATGAATAAATTAATAAAAATATTTAAAAAATAAAATAATGAAGTCATTTCCTCATTCTTCTCTAGAATAGAAATCTAAAATGTGTAGAATCAAGGTGGTATTAAGTTTTATTCTTTCCTTGTGTGTGCATGATCCATTTGTGTAATTTTGCAAGTATCAGCGCTCATCATATTTTTTTCTCATAGTCTCTTCCCTCATCTTCAAAGTCTGTCATATCTGACTGACGACTTCCTACTTTGCCTCACTCTATGTTGAACTTTGGTGTCTCTCCTGTAATTAGTTTGATTAGACATATTTATATGTCATGCTGATGGGAATGATTCAGGTAACTCCTCCTATGTTAAGGTCAGTAGATTATAAACCTTGTATTCACAACCTTAATTCTCATATAGAATACAATCCAACATGCAACCTTGTCTCAAAGAGTGGACTATAGATGAATTGAGGGAAGCTACTTTTTAAAATTCGGCCTACTGTCACTGACTTCTCTTTTGTTTAATCCCTTTCCCTCCCTGATGTTATAGGTGCCAACACTTGAAAGGCACTAAATTGTGTGACAGGCACTAAACACTGTGGCAGATTCTATTTCAAGAAGATTTAAACATAATTCTCCTAGTAATAGTTAATGACCATGCATGAAAGATAATAAATATATGCTCATCTTCATTTAACTGAGTGCAGTACCATCATTTTTTAACTTATTTTTTTTTTTTTTTTTACAAAATAAAATATAGTAAGTTAAAGCAAAAAATATAACATAGAGGCTGGAAAAGGCAACCCAGCAGAAGGAAAAGAGCCCCAAGAGCAGGCACCAAGATCAGAGATCCACTTATTCAAACACTCAGGAACCCTATAAAAATATTAAGGTGAAAGCTGTAATATATATGCAGTGGACCTACTGCAAACCCATGCAGGCCATGTGCTTGATGCTTCAGTCTCTGTGAGCTCATGTGAACCTTGCTAGTTGGTTCAGAGGGCCTTATCTTCCATCCCTTGTGGCTTTAATACTGGTCCCGCCTCCCCTTTTGCAAGGTTCCCTGAACTTTAGCAGAAAGGATTTGATGGAGACATCCCATTTAGCACTTCATGATCCAAGGACTCTCTCTCCAGATAATGTCTGGCTCTCTGCATCTATTCCAGAAAACTTCTCTGATGATGACTGAATAAGGCCCTGGTCAATGAGTTGGCAGAATATCCCTAGGAATCATTTTATTGAAGTACTACCATTCTGTTTTCCATTATATTTATCATATCCTATATGTTATTGTGTCCTATCATGACCATACCCCAGGCTGCTCTTTTGATATAAGCTTCCTCTCATGTAGTCATACAATTTTTCCTTGTTTTCATGAAAATAACTGACTTGGGTTGCTCACCTACTTTCTTAATCTCTCAGTTACTATCTCTGCACTATCTACAAAGTGTTCTTCAAGGTCAGTAACGATATTTTTTTTCAGGGCTGATGTTTCTCAATTCATTTTCTGATTCTCCAACAGCCTGTCTGACTTCCCTGTTGAGAATCTGCATGCTATTTCAGGGTTGTGTCTTCTTTTCTCCCCCTTTGCTTTTGCATTTTGGTTCTTAGCAGCACATATTTCTTCATATGTCTCCTCACAGGTATGACCATACTTATACTGTACACTTTGTACAGAGGTCCCAGGCATTTGACTTTCTGTTTTTCTTATCTTAGCACTTACTATATATTTATGTGTGTGTGTTGTATGTATGTGTTTATGTGTATTTGTGTGTATATATATGGTGTGTGCATGCAGAAAAGCTTGGAGGAGGATTTAGATGTTCTACACCATTACTTTCCACTTCATTCACTTTAGACAAGTTCTTTCACAGAACCTAAAACTCATTGTTTCTTTTTTGTCTAGTATTGTTTCCCATTAAACCCAAGAAAATGCCCTTTCTCTGCTCTCCTGACCCAGTAGAGCCATTATAGTCCACTCTGGTGTGTCTACACGACCTATAGAGAGCTAAACATAGGTCCTCATACTGTACAGCAAGCAATCTTATCCACTGAGGCATCGTCACCATCCTGATACTTCATTTCTTTACTATCTCATAAATGACTGGATCTATATTTGTTATCTTTCATTATATCATGTCAGTGCATACTTATAAAATGTTTGTTAGATCAATAGCGAGGTAACGTGTTGAGTTCTGCAGCTAAAATCTTTACTGCAGCTAAAATTTTGCCCAATAGTTCCACTACCACTCTAAACCTAAAACATACAAAAATGAATTAGTGTTCCTCTGCCTGATAATTCTTCTCTTACACATAATATTTCTCTCAGAATTTCATCATTATCATAACTAATACCTATTTTTGTTTGCTAACTCCTATCTTTCAGCCCAGCTATATCATTTGTGGTGAATTGAGACATACGGACTCTATTTTGGCCATTTCCTGTGCCTATTTGTATTCTGCTTTCTCATCCCATTGATCTCTTTCCCACTCTTTTGCATTAAATTCATAATTTCTTTGTAAATTGCTTTATTCCATCATTCTCTTACTTGTTCCCATAAGTTTCACTTGTTTGGTATTACACTGTAGATTGAAGGATGTATTTCTTATAATTTTAAATGCTAAAAATTTTAGTGGTGTCTTATAGTATAATCCAAAGCCTTTTTATATGCATTTGCACACTGCAAATTTTGAGATTGGCTAAATTTCCATTATGACATTAGTTTGAGGACTAATTAAAATAACTTAATAATAGATTTCAAGTATTAATATGACCTCTTTCCATCACTGCATCACTGTGTGCACACTTCTTCACAATGAAAATTGCTGCTATCTCAATCTATGTTTCTACTCATGCTATTGGGACCCAACCTGGTGGCTCATCTTGGTTAGTACAATGGGAAAGAGGAAATGTGTGATGAGTAGCCTTAGTTTTAATGAATTCTTGACTCCATTATGGTGGTTTATGAATATGTCTACCACCTACAAAAAATCTAGGTGTCCTTAATAGGGCTTCTATTACTGTAATAAGAACACAATGATCAAAAGGTAAGTTGGAGAATAAATTATTTATTTCACCTTACAGCTCTCAGATCACTCTCCATCACTGAGGGTAACCATGGCATAAACTCGAGGCAGGAACCTTGAGGCAGGAACTGAAGCAAAAGCCACGGAGTGATGTCACTTAGTGGATCGTTCTTCAAAGCTTGTTCTGTGTCATCTAGTATACCATCCAGAATCAACAAGTGAGATACTGGCCACAGTGGACTGCACCCTCTCCCACAGGTTTACCTATAGGACTATATGTACTTTTTTTTTCCTCTCTCAATTGAGATCCACTCATTCTACTTGACTCTAGATTGTGGTAAATGAGAAAAAGCAAAACCAAGACACAAAGATATAAAGCATATTAAATGAAAAATCATAATACACAATTAAAAAAAACAACTAAAATGCAAAAGTGTAAGCCCTATAAGAAAAGGGACACCCAATTAACAGGTAAGGCTGGTTAGATTCTAGACAGAAGCAGAGGCATCAAAGAAGCCAGATTGCTCAGGCAGACCTCCGAGCCCTGACAGATAAAACAGCATTATTTAAAGCCTCTGTTCCCGGAAGCTAGTTACAGAGCACAAAGTAACTGATACAGACCCTCCTTTGAACCACTTCATGCATATTAGCCTAGTGCAGCAAACACACTGCACTAAAAAAGGCTTCATTCACTTTATCCAATCAAGTTGACTTTATTTTACTAAAGAGACACTTATTTTCTGTTGCCCCTTAGTAACTTTGTCCAGAATTTTACTATGAACAATGCAACTTCCTGTCATCTCTAACTCTATTTTTCACTAATAATTTTTTTCTATTCAGTCTAGTTTAAAAATTTTGCTATTATTCAATTTCTTGGCTTTTGACATTCATTTGAATTAGTACCCTACTCTATGACATTTTGCCAGCCATTTCCTTTCTGCATTATTATATTGCTAGTAGATATGCAATAATCAACTCAACCAAGTTCCCAGATACTCTGGGGAGTACCGTGGGCTAGGGACAGGCTGATGCTTTTGGCTATGCACCTGAGTGAAGATGAGTTCTGAGATCAAGATTCTCAACTTATATGCTGTTATTTATGTTTGCATGGTTTGGTTGTTCTATGGGGGCAAAAGGAGTTTACTGAGAACTTTCTATTTTCCCCTTTATCGTGAATGCTTTCTTAAAAACAAAGAAAATTCCCACCACCATTTATAGAAGTCTGTGAGTAAACAATGCAGGTAATTACAGCTTAATAATCATCATTGATTAGCAACTACATATTATTAAGCTCTTCAGAGTGTTATAAATGTCTTTTTTTTTTTCAACCAATCCCTACTGCATACCCCAAGAGGAAGCACATGAGGCAGAGACAGAAAGGCTCCTCTCTATGAATTCAAGTGATTGATTGTTCTTGGAAGCTTGCACCCTAGAAAACAAATATAGCTATGAACATTTTGTGCACTTTAAGTGCCTGCCTTCATTGTTATCATTAGAACTTCATTTAGCAGTGAAGAACTTTAATAATACTAGACTAAGCACTCACATAGCGTTCATGGCTTAAAGCAACACAAATGTATGGTCTTACAAGAGACTCGATGGCAGGGGCTGGGGCTCTCCAGGCCAAAGACAGAGTCATAACAGGGCTGAATCCCTACCTGGGACTTTTAGGGGATGTTTCCTTTGGTGTTTTGTTTGTTTGTTTCTGTTCGGCTTTCTCTCTTTTCAAGCTTTGGGGGACCACACTTCTTTTTTCTTCAAAGCCAGCTAGGTACAGCTTCTTTGGTTTTTCTTCTGTTATTACATCTCTGTCTGATGGGCAACAACAAAACACCTTATTACCTAAGGAACACTTGTAATCAAATGGGGCTGGCGCAGAGAACTGGAAGGACTTCCTATTGCTCTTCTCCTTAGATTACACACATTTCCCAGGTTCCTTTTGTGAAGGCAGAATATTCATAGGATTTGGGGGCTAGTCTCTGCATATCCCTGGCTATCACTCTATCTTCCACCAGTGGGGAATTAGTTTGACAATGTGTTTTTCTGTACAAAAACAAAAACAAAAAACAAACAAAAAAAAAAACAGAAAAACAAAACAAAACAAAAACAAAAAAACAAAAACAGAAGACCTTTGAAATCCTTGTGCAGACAATATTATTCTAGCTTATAAGCTATAGAGGAAGACATTACAGCAGAATCATTATTTGCTTGGAATCATGTGATCACTTTGTATGTAGAATGTACGACTTCTTGGCTTTACTTATCAAAGGTGTCATTGAGCTAACACAGGAAGTAAAAGAAAATGGCCTTCTCATTTAATCTTTTATTAGTACAGTGGTTTGAGTTAGAATAACCCCTACTGCCTGATATATTGGAAAACGCGATTCCCAGTTGGTAAGGAGACCTTGATAGAGGAAGCATGGATGTAGGTTTGAGATGTATGTATAACCTTACCTCTCTTCAAGTTCATTTTGTGCTTCCTCTTTGTAGTTAATGATGTGGACTCTCCGCTTCTTGCTTCAGTGGTTATGCCTGTAGCTTCCTGCTGTTCCTTGATACAACAGCAGACTTCTCCCTTTTGCATCATATGCCCAAATAAACTCTTCATTCCACACATTGTGTTTGGTCTTTGTATTTTATCACGGCAAGAAAAAAGTACCTGATATAATCAACATAATTGATTGGATATCCTTTTGATGGTTTCATACATGGACATAAGGACAAAAGAGAGCAACAGGGGAAAACGTGATTATAGCATAAACATAGCTAGGAACATTTTATGAGCGGTGTCTGCCTACATTGTTGTCATTAGAAGTCCTGCCTACCTAATTGCTTTAACTTTAAGATTTGCAACCTTCTCAATTTGCCCCACAGAGTCTTTCTCTGGCAAATGTGCCTGTTTAGAAGAATGCGCACACGAGTGTATTTCTGTTTAGTGATGTTGCACTAAAGGGGACTACCTTTAACTCATGAGTTTAAAACATAGTCTATTCATTCATTCACACTTCACTTAGATTTGACAAATTATTCTATTCAGAGAATGGTTATTTGGGAGCCAAGATGTCCACAGGCAGTGTTCTAGATAGAAGAAAGACATAGGAAGAACCAGGAGATGTGAAGAGATTCCCAGGGTAGTTGAAATTATCTAGAACATAGATTAATTGGGATCAAATGTGAAAATTATCTCAGAAGGTAAAGAAGATATATTTATAGCATCTACGTGAATCTCTGAGTATTAAGGGAGGAAAAGAAAATGACAAACTGCTCCCAATCCAGCCCAAGTATATGAATGTATAAAGCTGTGGACCAGGGAATGATGGAGTAGCAAAATATAGCTCTGATCACAGAAAACAGGCACATTTGCCAGAGAAAGAATCTGTAGGGCAAATTGAGAAGATTGCAAATCTTAAAGTTAAATCAATTAAGTAGGCAGGAAAACAAAAACAAAAACAAAACAAAACGGTTGTTAGAAGAAGCAACATTGCACAGCCAGTACAGTCTCCTATGCAATGTGACAGTTGGTAGACAGTATGGTCCTTTAAGTATACCCCAGTAAAATCACAGATCCTGAACTTCAGAACTGACCTCGAGTTCTTGAGACTGCCTTCTCTTTTCTGAAAAGTCCTAGAGGATCAAGGATCTAAGGCTGCCACCTAAAAGGCATGCTGTTCTTTTCAAACCTCATCATAACAAACCTTAAAATGAGACTTCACATGTCATTTCCTTGAATCTTTGATACTAAAGTAAACAATATTGTGTAAAATCTACTCTGGGAGGCCAGTAGAGAGGGCCTCCTAGAGTTTGCTGGGTTACAATGTTGGGAGTGCTGGAACCAAGGCAAAAAGAACAGATTTTTTTTTTTTTTATTTCTATGGATAACTATCACAGTTAGTGTTCCCTTATATGTGAGACTATAGGTAACACCAAAGCAGTGATAGGCTCAAAAATAATTACTTAGGTCACAAGATGAGTATAAAGATACCAGACTTCATGCTTACTACCCTGTTTACATAGCCAGCATTCTGAATGACCTAGGATCTGCAATGTGCTTGTCTGTCAAGTTGTAATAAAGAGTCAAAATTGTACTGGTCAAAACCAACATGTGTTATAAAGAATAAAAAAAAAAAAAAAACCATAGTTCGGGAATGGAGTATGTTTTCACTGCTTGAGGTCTGCATGATGCATTGTGTATGTTCTTAGTAAGCATAATCTGTGAAAACTCTCCTTTTCCTCTATGTTGATGGGAGCTGAGAGCCACTCCTATGGGTCTTTTTGGGATATTATTTGACATTCTACCTGAAAAAGAGGTGTTATATGAGTCATAGCTTTTGAGCCAGAGTAAAAATAAACATGAGCAGGTCTATGTCTGTGAGAGTGCCTTTGTGTATTTTCTGCCCCCCACCTCTATTTGCACAAGCAGAGATAACTTCACAGTTGGATGCCTGTTCTTTGGTTTATGTTAATAAATTGTCCTTCCATGACTCTTTTATACTATGGACTAGGGAGAGGCCATAGTTTATTATTTCTGTTTTATAGATTATATCACTGAAACCCTAAACCTTAAATTGCTTCATTGTGACCCCAATATTCTAGTTCATGGAATCTATCCCAAGAAAATAATCAGAGAAAGGACTAAAGATGTATGTGCAGTGATTTTCTTCATATTCTTATTTATTATGGCAAAACAGTTTTTATTATGAAAAAGTTAAAATTTCCAGCTTGGAAGCTTTATTACATAATTTATGATCTAGTCATATAATGGAATTTTTTCAATACAAAGTGATATTATACTATTGCATGGTAGAATATTGACTTAAAAAAGACAACTCATGTATTTGTAAATATAAAAATAATAAACTCAACAAATGCTAGGGTAAATGGACTAAAGTATATTTATTTAATTCCAGGATTTGATTGTAGGATAGTTTTAAATTTTATTTGAATAATAAGTAACTGCACTGTTAGCACAATGCAAATACTCATTTTAATAAATTGAAACAGTTGTCTGTATACTTAGTAGAACTCTGTATAGACCTATTTTCATCACTAAAATATAAACATATATGTATTAATGCAGTGACAATGAACTGGGATTAGTCAGATCTGTGTTTACATACATCCATATGTATATTCGTACTTGTAATAGCCTCAGTAACTGACTACACTTTAACAGTGAGATTCTTTGCTTTACCTACTTTCTACTCTGAAGCAGCTTTTCTTCATCTTTACTCTTAATTGCCACTTGAAGCTGGGTGATTATTTTTTTATTCTGTGAAGATGCTTTATTCACTGGAGAGTGTTTAGTAGCACATTGCTTGACACTCTGATCCTCTGTTTGCGAAAGCTAAACATGGCTGCAGACATTGCTTTTGTCCCCTGGGGCAAAAGTGCCCCTAATTGAGAACTGGAGGGCTAAACCATAGGTCTGTGACTGTAGCTTACATGCTTGCTGGCTGGAAAATCCCAATGGTCTCCTCTTCGTTATCTCATTAGTTCTTAAAAAATTAACATTCATTTTTGTTTTCTGTTGTTTTGATTGTAATAGTTATATCTACATACTCAATCTTGTTTGAAGATGTCCAATTCAAATAACTGTTTCAAAATTTAATTGAGTGGAAAGGTTGGTAATTAGCTGCTTATCTGATTTTAATAATTTTTCTCCTCAAATCACTTTGTATGTAGAAAAGTAGCCAAATCTAACAAGAGACAGAATACTCCAGAATACCAATTTTCCAGACATACTCAATTTCCATGCTGGAATAAGCATATTCAATAATCAAATGAGCCTCTGTGTGTGTTCTTTTTGTATGTGTGAGTTTGAGAAAATCATTGTTTCTCTTGGATGTTTGTTTTGCATGCCTAAAAGACCAGAGTTAATGTAAACATCTTCCAAACTCAAAGCATCAAATTTGAAAGAGCAAAACATAATTACAGTATTTACTCCACTAATGAGATGACTACTTTGTAGACTTTGTACTATCTTTCAAAAATTTATATTGGAGCTTCACCACCTTTAGGCAGCTTATACCCTGATGAAATAAACAGGCACATGAAGAATGCCAAACACTAGGTTAAGGTTCATCACCCATCTTAATCTTCTTGAGACTAAAGACTTCATGTGCTACAAAACCTTTGCACTGATTTTGGATAAAGGAATAGCAACTGATGGTCCACATAATCTGTAACTTCTGTAATACCAGAGCAGAGGACCACTACTGACTCTAAAGAGTTAGCCAAGATGTCACACTATGATTTAGTTTTCTAAGATGCATTGAGGACAGGTTCCTGACAAATTAAAGATCAGATGCTGAGCACAACTGATGGGAGACTATCCACATACTATGCAGATAATTATTCCTGAAAATCAGGGTAGCAATATTAGGGCCAATAGAAAGTAATGATGGACGTGCTAACTTGTACCAGCAAACACTAATCTTAGCAATCAAAGCATATATTAGTTTTGGGACATAGGTAAAGCTAAATAATTTTAACTCAGTGGTGAAATATGATATGTTCTTGAGGAAACTCATTCTGATGTTAATTCACAGGAAGTAGTGGTTGCCAGGAAGTTGGGAGGCCCAGGACACTGCTAGGAGCCTATTTCCAGAACATTATAAGAATAGGGTGGATTTTGTAAACAAATTGATGAATAGGATAAATACAAATGGTGACAATAATGCTGTCAGGAAATATTTGAAGAGGTGGTCCAAATGATTCACAATGTAAAGTTATGGAACAATTCAAAAATTAATAGTATGTGTTAGGAGAAGTATTAAAAGTAGACCTGAGCAGATAAAGGCATTTGTGCCTAACTTTGCCAACTTGAGTTCAATCTCCAGAATCCATATGTTGGGCGGAGAGAACTGAATATTTAGAATACCATAAATGTTTGAAGGGAAGAATTTAAGATTAGAATTTTCAGTTGCTAAATGGGATTCCCACATCTACTGTGTGTCTTTACCTAGTGTCAGGGAACACTGATATGTACCTTTAAGTACTGAATGAAGTTGTCATATACAGCTTAAAGTTATTTCCTTTGACACTGATTATTCTCTGCCTGCTTGTGAATGAAAGAAAAATTGTATAGAGCCTATATTCACCAATTATCTATAAGAGCCAAAAATCAAGAAGAAGCAAAAATTTTTGAAGACAGCACAACCAGAGAAAAATTACAGCCAATTACCTCACAGTTTTCTAAAGTTTCCTTTAGTTCATGGCCTTGTTATTTGGGGTGTGGGTGAAAAAAGACAACAGTTGCTTGGCCCAAAGCTTAGCTTTCTAAGTATAAGTGAACCAAGCATAACTCCTTTGTGGGCCAAGAATGAAGGCAGTGAACTCCGGCATAAGTCCTCATTGAATGCAAAGTGTAGTCTAACAGATTTTCAAACAAGCACTCTGGAAACAATTAACAGTAAGCTAGCTGCCCTGATCAAAGGCTGTTGATGGTCTAAATTGATTTTTGGTCACCCACAAGTAGTCTTCCAGAATGTGCCTTTTACTGTTGGTGCCTGGGTCAAAAGAAGAGAAAGTTTTTGCCATCCTACTCAGTGTAAGTTTAAGGCTGTGGGTCATTAAGAAGACACCATACTAGGACTGAAAATAAAAATAAGAATAATTGTTTGGTTTGTAGTCACTTAGGGCTCCAGCCAGAGGAGATCTCAGCTGTGGGGTGTTAACAGGACATATGATGCTCTTTAATAATGATTAGCTGAAACATCAGTGTCAAAAGCATGCGTGACACTAAACTTTTGCTTTCCTGTCAATCTCACAGAAATGACCATCATCCCATTTACAAAAGTTACATTGGATTCCACACACATCTGAGCAAGCAAACAAATGAGAACATGTTTTGTGTGTTAATATCCTCTCTGTTCCGAATGTGATTTAGAATTTGTCACCATGGTTGACCTTTCATATAAGGCGACACACTCTGATTTTGACAGTATAGACCTGGAGGGAAAAGGGGTCACATAGTCCTGAGCCCATCCAGAAAGCATGCAAATTCTGCCCATGACTTTAAATAGAATGCTCCCTTGTGGTTTGCAACTATATTTTGGGAGTGAAACACTTAGTATGAAGACACACTACAATTTTAAAAGAAGTGGAAAAGACTAGGCCTCTGGCCCACTTCCATGTCAGTAAACACCCTCATGAAGTAATTATGAGAGGAAATGTAACTATCTAGTCCAAACCTGTACAGAAGAGCTAAGCATGGCCAAAACAATTGGAGAGAATTTGTTCGTGATCTCATAGTTAATTAGTGGTATATCCAGGTTTGCAATTGGGTCTTTTTTCCTTGCTTTGTACCCAAAGCACCTTTTTTTTTTTTTTTTTTTTTTTTTTTTTTTCCCTGATTTCACCATAAGGATAAAAGTTAAGGGAATTAAGGCAATGTTATTAGTGTTAAAATATAAACACAACTTCAGTTGCACAGGCAAATCATGAATGTCAAGGCCACATGAGTTCACTATGGGGTGGGTGGAATTACCACACCTATTTTTTCATTTCTCTAATCTTGTCATACAAGCTATGGCTTGTGGTGGGTGTTCTTCCCTTAATTTTTTTCTTCTGGATGTGACTTGGGATTCATAAGAGTTTTTCAGAAGATTTGTGAGTTGACAGAGACATGAGAACCACTTCTGTGTTTCTGCTATGAGAACATGGCGACAGCAACCATGCCTCAGTTCATAATCAGTGAAGTGATTCTAGCTGAGCCTCTGTCAGTTGAATGCAGCTGACCACTGATGCGCCAGGGAGAAGCCACTGTTTTGTGAGTACCTAGAAGAAGCTGGTGAAGCATCAATGTTGTGGAAACTCAAAAGGATGTGAGCACACTTTTTACAGTGGGAATCCACTCTCCTGAGATTTCCCTTAGGATAAAAGGAACATGCTAAATTAAGATTTGAGATCTATACCATAGTTGGGTATAAAGTTTTATCAACTTCTCTATGCTAAAGGATTGCTTTTTTACATTTTCCTCATTTTACATCCTTGAAAGATTATGATTATTCCAACATAAAGTTCTTTTTACAAGGTAGTTTTCCCCCCCTGAAGCCTGGGTATGTGTGTGTTGCTACAGAATTTATATCCTGAAGACTTAACATAAAAGATATCAGTATAAATGAGGTCATTAGGCAGTTATTAGGTTAAACAAAAACATGATGATTGGCTCATCAGAAAACTAGATCCAGCCTGTCTTCCTCTTTATCGCTTTGTTTCTCTTTAAATAAGACAGCATCCGCATGCATGCCAGAAATATATATATGCTTATATCTATGTATCTGCTGGAGTCTTGACTCTTAAGTTCCTATCTTCCAGAAACATAAAGGATAAAGTTCTGCTATTTCAGCTGTAGCCAGTGACATTTTGCTTCCACATACTAAATAGACTAATATCAAAATACTGACTAGAGTTTGGAAAACATGAGTCTTGTATGTTTAGCCTCTCTCTCTTTACAGCTTGTAAAACTCATTGTCCCAACCATAAAAGAGACCTTCCCTCTATCATATTACACTTCCTGAAATGTGTCTCTACCCTATTACAGTCTGGCATCCTGTCTGCTCGGTCCTTTGGACAGCTTTCGGTTGAGTAAAATATTGGTGTGATCCAGTTGTGAGAAATCCAGGCTCATGTACAGAATAAATAAGAAAGCCCCAGTCACCTGAAAGGAACAACAATGTGACACAGGACATTGCCTTTATGGATGACCAAATTAGCAGTTGCTTTCTAGTGTCTCTTAACTGAGATGACCCACAGAGCAGCAGGGAGACTTCTTACTCCTGACTTGCTTTTCCAACCAAATATTTGATAAAATATTCTGACTTGGCATCAGGGAAAAACCCTTACACAGGTGTGGATCTAAACACAGGGATTTAAAGTAAAACATCCTATTATCTGAAGGTGGAAATAAAAGTGGAGGGCACAGTATAAATGGTATTAGGAGTCCCACTTCCATGGACTAGCCTAGATTTCTTAAATCTTGAAAATGAAACCACAGGTGGACAGCCAATACATATGAAGCTAGAGGGTTGGGGGGAAAACATTCTGTAAGTGTGGGATCAATGTCTTGGAACAGAGGACATATGTTAATTTGAAGTATAAACATTTCAAGAAGAATGATTCCATCACAGTGAGTATTGGTATTTCAAATGGGAACGGAACATGCTCCACATTTTTCTAATGATTCTTTATCATTATTATAGTCTTTTTCTCTGGAAATGTATGACTCACTTAATTCTCACAATAAAAATATTTTTAATTGTCCCTTTGGGAGAAAAATTATATTTAACAAGGGTAAATACCTTATCCTACACCATTCTATTGGAGAGAGATAAAATAAGAGAGAGAGAGCAGTCATCCATTCAAATTGTGCTTTTTGTTTGGTAGCAGACAAACTCTGCCCCTTTGCTGGCCTTCTGCCCTCCTTAGAATGTACTGAGGATAGAACCAACACATGTTTTGCCTTCTTCAATCAGTAGATAAGAGAAGTTGGCAATTAAAGCACAGGGGTATCTGAAGCTGTTCATTCAGCAAGGAAAACAACAAGAGGGAGAAGAAAGTGGGTGCATGGGATGAGTGGGCAGGATCAAAGCGCAATCACTGACTGCTGTTCTCCAGAAAAACATTCTTAGTCCACTAGTCTGTTCTTAGTCCCCTTTGTCCATTTATATGAGTTTTTTTTTAATGTATGATTTTGGCCTTGTTAGAAGTGGTGGGTATACAGCGGTGAAAGTAAACCAGGTACTGAATGCATACTTCAGCCATTTGTGATAGTAAGAAGACCACTAAATCCTGTTTTTGAATGCAGTCTTAGAAGCACGATCAACAGACAGTATCTTAGAGCTGTCAAACTAGAAGAATAGCTACAGAGTTGTTATCCAAAATGAAGTCTGGAGCAAGTGAAAAGCTCTGGAGAGAAAGCAAGCATAAGGCATGCTTTGCGAAGAGGCTAACGCCTTGTGTGATGGAGTATTCAAGGTCTAGGTGGTGTGTGAGAGTGGTTGGAAGGGAGTCACCTGATCCCAGCATGCTCTGCTGGTTACAGCAAAGGATGTCTGAAGAGCAATGGTATTGGAACAGCTGGAACAGTTTTATCCTTACACTGTTGTCATCTCTGTCTTTGTAGACCAATATCCCACAGAAGATGCAAACTCTGGACCTGACCTTCACTTATTTAGTAGACAAATCTACTCTTAAGTCTAAAGGCAAAATTTTTTTTCAGGAATTTTTCTGCTACTACTGAGATGCCTTTTGATGACTCCTGGGAGAGCTCACAACAATGTCCGAGTTCCAATCTTTTATTTGATGCATCACACGTGATGCTGCATTTGAAGATTGCAATGCTGCCCTTTGTTGATAAGATCATTAATGGTTTTTCTAGTTGTTATTAATTGTTTTTCATCCATTTATAAATTGTGTCTGCAAACTGGCCCCAGGGTATAATAGAAAAAATGAGCTTTGATTATAATAAGTAAAGTATTATTAACAAAAGCAATTACAGCTAATAGCTTCAATGGAGGAAAACAAAATGATTGCCCTTAGTGCTTTCCCACTGGGAAAACCAGATTCAATCACTCGCAGGAAAGAGAAGTCTTTATTTTTGGTCCCACCAAATGTTATAAAAAAGATGTTGCCTTTGGGATGTTGCTATCCTTTCTGTTTTGTTTCATTTTGTTTAGAAACAGCAACGAAAGCTTCAACTGTGTAATGGTATTACTAATGAGTTACTGAAATGAGCAATTTGATCAGAGAATTCAATATTTTGAATCAGGTATTATTTGCCACCTGCTACAGAGGAGAACATGATTGGGTTTCAGGGAATTCTTATAACATAGCCTCAGCTTTACAGTTTATAAAGCAGGACAGCAGAAATTTAAGACAAGCCATGATTGCTTCACTGCAGGCTTTGCTTTCCTCTTTCCTCTGAAACTCCTGACCTATACTAGTGATGCAACATGACATTAAAATCATTTAGGAAATAATCAGAACAAAACAATAGCTTAGTAGTTTTTATTTCTTGTACTTCTCTTCCAAAACCATGAGTCTAAGTGTGACTATGTCTATTTAGGACAGACTTGAAGGTGACCAAGAGCAATGCTTTGTTATCGGGCTTTTGGAGGCTAGCAACTGCACTTGCTCACAACGTGTTGAATGGAAGATGTGCTTGAGATCAAACCTTTCTGTCTCCAAAAGTCCTTCTTTTGCCTTCCTTTCTTACAGCATCCCTGTGTATACCCAAGTTAATTACATCTGTGGCAAAGGACACAGATGATAGGTGGTGAGCTCTTTTCCCAGATGTATTCTGGTACAGGAAGATGTGCTGTTCACCAGACAATGGTCTTTGGCAAATTGTGGAATTAAATTGCATAAAAATAGCCCATTAACTTTCACCTTCACCTTTGTTCACAAAGCTAGAATAAAAACGTCTCATTTGAGTGTCTCCTCAGTGAGTGTGTAGATCTATTTTTCACATAAACCCCTTTCTCATATCTTCAGCTTCCTTATATGCTCCTAGCTTCTTTGGAAATATCCTGTAGGGAAGTTCCACGAGTCAGAAAAAAATCCTGCCTCAGATTCTGGTGTGTGGAGACAGAACAGGCAAGCTAAATAATGTAAGTTAAAATATGGATGTCTTCACATGTAGAGTTGAGCACCCAACTTGTACCCAAAGACTATAGTGTGTTGAATTGATCCACGGTTGTTGTATTTAAAATACTCTGCTATAAAATAAGGTCCCAGTGAAGGCTGATTCTGTTGCTCATATAATTTTAGGTAGATCAGTTTGCACAGAGCACAGCAGCACAGTTTGTGCTTCCTGTCATATGGGAAATGAGCGCAAAGTAAGTACATTCTACTCTGAGTTTAGAGGGAGATGAGGAGAGAATGGAAGAAAGATGAAGGAAAAACAGGAAGAAACAGAAGATTGCATGTCTCAATCATTCCCAGCTTAGAAGTAGCATGTAACCAAAACCTGAATTAAAAGATTTTTACGTCTTCTAAAGAGAAAGGTATGGAAAGAGGGCAGGGGAGTGCTAATGGACACAGAGCCATGACCACTTTAAAATGTGTGTATTTATAAGGAAGGTTGTACAAACTTCCTGGGAAGGATCCTTTCACCTTGAAGTGTGTCTACTTTCTTATTTAAGGATCTGTGCATGAAAGCCAGCCAATCCGTGCCAATCACTGCAGGTTACATAAAGGAACTAATTTTCTGGATACACTCATGTTTCACGTTGTTTTTCCTTTCTCCACTCCAAAAATTCTGAGGATTTCTCATCCAATTCTTTGCCTTGGCCATGTTTATTCTTGCACTTCCTCTTTGGTGTGTGTCCAAACCTCAGGATAACTTAGAAGCGGCCACACTGTTTAGACATAATTCATTTTGCAAAGTGACTCACGGATGAAAAGTGCCTTTTCTCTGTCGGAAGTGGTAGGAGAATTAACACTTGATCCGGGGCTCGAACTATTGAAGATTACTGGAGCCCTGCAGAAAACTGAGTGTGTGTAAGCCCGCCCCACTTTGAGCAAAGTGGACGTGATCTCGTGCCTGCATGAGAACTTTCTCACTCCCCGGTTCTCTGTCACTTGATCTTCTTCTCCTTTTCCCGTACAGTATTGCTATTGCCCCTGAATTTGTTGAGCATGACTCATCAAACACAAAACACCTCTCTGCCACAATGCATTAATGCTTTCAGAGCAGTCGTGTCTTAGCAGTATCAAATGTCACTGCATAGTATATGAGGTGTCAGAGAAACAGTGGGATGACCTCAGTGCTCATACAAAGAAGGGGCCCTGGATTACATAGCAGTTTAACTCCTACATGTGGCCCAGATTAGGCTGCGTTTGTGCCCTCCTGAATGCACACACATGTGCTTGGCAACAGAATTATGGAGATCATAGTCACTATAGCATGGCTTTCTTCTTCCACATGTTGTAGACTTTATATCTTTAAAACTTTTGGTTTTCTTCCAATTCAGAGTACATTTATTCATTTTCTGAAATGATTGCCCCACCTACAGTTAATCTGATTTAAACAAATAGGCAAACCAGAGTAATTTCAGTTCTAGTCAACATTTAATCATCCTGTTTATAACAACAGGTTGAAAACAGGTGAAAAGCAGCATCATACATAGGCACTACACTTCTGTGATCTTTTGAAAGGGCCACACTTATTTTCCTAGTAAGGGAAAATAAAGACTGAGGACTTGAGGAGTGAGAATTAATGATTTCCCCATCTGTCTCAGGTGGGAAGCATTTGACAGATCAGCTGGCAAAAACGGTCTGCCTAATGCTGTGTGTGTCCTCCGAGATGCCAATTAGATTTGTATGAGCACAGTTGTTATAAAGATCTCATTTAAAGTCCAGGGCCCTATAATTTCTAGTTATTGGTGAAGACTTCCTACCTATAAATGAGATAAGTACTTAGCTTAACAATCAAATTGAGTTATTTGACCCACTTTAGTGTAGTGAACAGTGAACATGAAAAATCACACTTTGGTGTGAACTTATTTGAATATCATATCATCAGTTACTCCTTCTCACCTGGCACTGATTTGGACTTTACTTCTTTAAAATATGCAAAATTTGGCTTTGTCTTCAAGGTTTTCTTCCAGATATTAGACATGCCCAGCTCATGGTTTTATATTACTTTTGAGAAAAGCAGCTTTTTAATGTTTATGTAAAGAATGTGACTGATCCATTTCAGTCACCTAGCATTTCCACAAATATGTGGTCATATACAAACTTAAAGTATTTTTCATTTTCATTGGCAATCAAGGAGATTGGTAGAGTATGCAGAATGAAGCATTCTTCTTGCTTCAGTCCAGTTTAGTGTCCGGGCTCCACATCTCCTGGGGGACTGTCAGCCATTTTAGTTTTCACACTCTGTAACTATCTCAATTAATAGACCTCACTCCCAGAACTATATTGTGAACATTTAACAACTGAAGTTTAGGAAAATACCAAGCAGTCAGTAATAAAAAGGTGCTGTTGTTATAATGCCTTGACTAGATTTTCTCTAACCGGCAACTATATTTAATTCCACATATCTATAGAGTCTATAGTATCACATATCTATAGGAAACACAAAGAAGCAAGACATGTGTTTAGGAAATGTATCAGCAGTCTTTTTTTAATCCGCACATCAATATGCCTTCTGTCTACCCGCAAATGGCATTTCCTATGAGATACCATGATCGGTAGAGCACAAGGAAAAGAACTTCTTTACTCAAAAAGATCTTAATTCACGATGAAGGTGGTAGTGCCCACTACAGTGCTCACTGGAACCAGTAATCATTCTGACACTTGGAGACCTTGCTTTTTATCTACTGGACCATGGCGTACTAGTCTAAGTAATTTTTAAAATATGCTAAGTAATCCTATTCTTGAACAGCCCAAGAAGTCTACTACTAAGTTTATGGCAGTGTGAAAAATAGATAAAGATGGACACTAAGGAAAATTAGGCCACACAGATGTTCCCAACTAAAGTGGAAATACTTTAACTAAGCAGGTCTGATTTTAGACCTTGAATTCTTAGCCATATCATTTTTTGAGATGGACACATACTAAAAGAAGTAAGTGTTCATTCTATTGATGTAAAACATGTCTGTCTTTGCATGTCTCAACTGTTTGCTCTATGAATTTTGTAGTGCATGACACACAGTAGGTTCTTCGTGAAAATGTACTGAATCAAGAGTACATTGTGCATTTGGTCCGTCCTCTGAATTATTTTATCAATTTTACAGGTCACTTTGAAATACAGAGAGGAATAACATAAAACCATTGGTAATTGGTGTAATATAGATCAATGGAAAGCACAGAATCTTAAATTTATATCACGATTAATCTCTGTACTTATAATTTCATTTTCATGATGGCTTGGCTTGAAGAAATTTGTAGAATGAAAAATATAGCTCCCATTTATAATGTGTCCATTGTTTATTGCCACTGACTTATATATCCCCAAAAGGAAAGAGGGTTGAACACAACTCTGGGCTCTGGTGTAAGCCTTAAAACCACAAGACTGATTGCATCATCCTCTGTGTGATTGGACAAAGGTCGTCATTGAAGCCTTGACAAGCCAGGGAGCTATCAAAATGCCACAAACCAATTTAGTAACTAGGGAGGGGTGATTGTGCATTGGCCGCAGGGCCATTTTCTCTCTCATTGCTTATCTTTACCTTCTGTACTATCTTTCCAGTCCTCAAGGGCAATACAGCTTTCTGTTAAGCCACAGTATTAAGAGCCAGAGATGTTAGATGAAGAGATACAAGCTTGCCAGGAAGCCTGTGCTCTCTTCCCTTTCTTATTTCATGTTGTATGTTACCCCTCTTTTTGATGTTTCTTTTATTTGAAAAAATATAGATTTACAAATGTCTGAGAAATTGCTTTCTTCCTTCATACCAATTAAGAAATGTGTTTGTGATTTATCTTATCCACAGAATGTAAAAACTGTGGGTTTTTATCAATTTTGTTTGTTTGTTTGTTTTCCTTTAATTAATTTATTTATTCAGATTACATCTCAATAATTTTTCCCTCACTTGTACCATCCCATTTCTCCCTCTCTCCCACTTTCACCCTATTCCTCTCCCCTGGTTCTATGACGGAGAGGGACCTCCTTTCCGACCGTATGGTCTTAGACTATCAAGTCTCATCCTGGTAGCCTGCTTATCCTTTCTCTGAGTGCCACCAGGCCTCCCCATCAAGGGGAAGTGGTCAAATATAGGGTACCAGAATTCATGTCAGAGTCAGTCCCTCCTCTCCACACAACTGTAGAGAACGTCCTGTCCATTGGCTAGATCTGAATAGGGTTTCAATGTTGACTGCATATATTGTCCTTGGTTGGTGCAGTAGTTTGAGCAGACCCCTTTGGGTCCATATTTGCCCATCATGATGTTCTTCTTACAGGTTTCTAGAACCCTCTGGATCCTTCTATTTCCCCATTCTCCCATACTTCTCTCACCTACAGTCCTAATAGGAAGTCCTCACATCTATCTCAATCTCCTGGTAAGGAAACACATTCATTGGATATCCTGTTTGTGCTAGTGTCCAATTATAAGTGATTATATACCATGTGAGTCTTTCTGCATCTTGGTTAACTCACTCAGTATGATCATTTCCTGTTCTACCCATTTGTCCAGAAATTTCAAGATTTCCTTGTTTTTAATAGCTGAGTAGTATTCCATAGTGTAAATCTACCACAATTTATCCATTCATTGACTGAGGGACATTTAGGTTGCTTCCAAGTTCTGGCTATTATGATTAAGGCTGCTATGAACATGGATAAGCATATGTCCTTGTTGTGTGGTGGAGGATCTTCTGGGTATATTCCAAGGAGTGAATAGATGGGTCTTAGGAAGCCCTACTCCCGGTTTTCTGACGAAGTGCCAGATAGATTTCCAAAGTGGTTGTACAGTTTGCATTCCCACCAGCAATGAAGGACTGTTTTCCTTTCTCCACATCCTCGCCAGCTTGAGGTGTCACTTGAATTTTTGATCTTAGCCATTCTGATGGGTGTTAGATGGAATCTCAGAGTCATTTTTATTTGCATTTCTCTGATAATTAAAGATGTTGAACATTTCTTTAAGTGTTTCTCAGCCATTTGATATTACTCTGTTGAGAATTCTCTGTTTAGTTCTGAGCCCCATTTCTTAATTGCGTTATTTGGTTTCGTGGTGTTTAATTTCTTGAATTCTTTATATATTATGAATATTAGACCTATGTCAGATGTAGGGCTGGTGAAGATCCTTTCCCAGTCTGTGGGCTGGCACTTTGATCTGTTGACAGTGTCTTCTGCCTTACAGAAGCTTCTCAATCTCATGAGGTCCCATTTATTAATTGTTGACCCTAAGGCCTGGGCTGTTGGTATTCTGTTCAGGAAGTTGTCTCCTGTGCCAATGTGTTCCAGGCTCTTTTCCACTTTTTCTTCTAACTGATTTAGCGTCTTTGGTTTTATGTGGAAGTCTTTAATCCGCTTGGACTTGAGTTTTGTACATGGTGACAAATATGGATCTATTTGCATTTTTCTATATGTAGACATCCAGTTAGACCAGCACCATTTGTTGAAGATGCTATCCTTTTTCCATTGCATAGATTTAGCTCCTTTGTAAAAAATCAAGTGTATGTGTATTCATTTCTGGATCTTCGATTCCATTCCATTGAGCAACCAGCCTATTGCTGTGATCAATTTTTTAAGTTAGCATATAAATTATTAAGTTTTATGCTGAAATTTAATGTATATATGAAATATACTATTTTGTGATCAAATAATCAAAAATTATTTTCATTTATGAGGCCTACATTTATTCCTTGTTGTTCACCCGAACAACCCAAAAATACTACTTATATCTCTCACTAGAAAAATAAAACAATAAATCAAGAGAAGTGAGTATAGTTTGAAATTGTACACAGTACATTTATATATACATTTATATACCAATTATTAATCTAACATCAGTATGTCAGCTAATTATAACATTTAATCATTTGATAGTTTTAATAAAAGCTTGTTTGTTTATTTGTTTGTTGTTCAAGGCAAAGGACCTGAACTGTCTTCTAGATCTATTTGATGAATTTTACTTATTATTATTTTTGTTACTTTCATTGCTGCTTCATGGCTACACACAATAAACCAATTAGTGAAAGTGCTCACTATAGAAACTGTTGGTGTGATAATGAATCATTCTATGCTCACTAGTTAGTAGGGGTTTACATATGTCTTTTAGCAGTATGTTATTTTGATAAGGACCATAGTAAAACTCATCTCAGTGCGAGAAAAGTCTATTTCAGCTTACAGTTCCACATCACAGTTGATTGCTGAAAGAAGTAAGGTCAACAACTCAAAGAGAGCAGTAGCCTGGAGGCAGGAGCTAACGGTCAGATGATGGAGGAGTGCTGCCTACTGATTGCTCCTTATAGATTGCTCAGTTTGCTTTCTTTTAACACCAGGATCACCAGCCCACTGGTGGCCTGCCATATCAATCATCAATCAAGAGAATGCATCACAGGCTGTGCCACACACCAATTGGTGGGGAAATTTTCTCAATTGAGGTTCTGTTTTCCATAGTGGCTCTAGCTTGTATCAAGTTGACATAAAATGGTGTGACTTTTGGTCAAACATACATTTTGTTGTCATCTGTATTTTTTCCCTTTTCCTCTATATCTAATCATCTATTTATTGCCTAGTTATATGCCTTTGAAAAGTTTCCCCTTTCTTTTGTTCATCCATAAATGTCTGATTTCCATCACTATAAAACCTTCAAAGTTAGAACAGCCATGAACCCTTATTAAAGACACCTAATATTGAGAATATTCCTTGGGAAAATTAGATTTTGCAAATAAATCTACTTCCAACACTTGTATTTGTTACTGTGATTCTATGTTCATTTACCTGTGAAGCAGCATCTTAAGGAAAGAAAAGTTTATTTTGTATTACAGTTTGAAAATATGAACTATCCAAACAGAGAAAAAGTAAGGACATTACAAGTAGTAAACATTGAACCCCTACTCAGATCTAGCCAATGGACAGGACATTCTCCACAGTTGAGTGGAGAGCAGGGACTAACTCTGACATGAACTCTGGTGCCCCATATTTGATGACCTCCCCTTGGTGGGGAGTCCTGGTGGCACTCAAAGAAAGAATAAGCCTATGACCATAAAGTGGGGGAGGAGATCCTCCTGGGTCATAGACCTAGGGGAGGGGAATAGGATGAAAGTGGGAGGGAGGGAGGAATGGGAGGATGCAAGTAATGGAGTAACAATTGGGTTGTAATCTGAATAAATTAATTTTAAAAAAGAATATATTTTGAGCAGAACCCCTGGGCCAGATCCGTCTGTCATGATGTTCCTCTTGTAGGTTTCTAGGACCCTCTGGATCCTTCTGTTTCCCCATTCTCCCATACTTCTCTCAGCTGGAGTCCCAATAGGATGTCGTTACAACTATCCCAATCTCCTGGTAAGTGAAGACTATCAGGGTTAGTGTAGGACAATACTTGCAGTAAACATCGAACCCATTCTCAGATCTAGCCAATGGACTAGACCTTCTCCACAGTTGAGGGGGGAGCGTGGACTGACTCAAACTCTGGTGACCCATATTTGAACACTTCCCCTTGGTGGGGAGGCCTGATGGCACTCAGAGAAAGAATAAGCAGGCAACCAAGATAAGATTTGATAGCCTCTGACCATCTAATGGGTGAGGCAGTCCTCCTTGGTCACAGACCTAGGGAAGGGAAATAGGCAAAAAGAGGGAAGGAGAGGGCAGAGGGAGGATACAAGGGATGGGATAACAATTGAGATGTAATCTGAATAAATTAATTAAAATTTTAAAATCTGCATAAAAAAAGAATAGATCTTGACTCTCCAGGAAGAAAAGCAGGCAGTCATAATACTTGTGTGTGGTGGTTTGAATAAGAATGGCCCCCAACAGCTTATATATTAGAATGCGTAGTCAATGTGGGGAGAGAGACTATTTGAGAAGGATTAGGAAGTGTGGCCCTGTTGGAGGAAATGTGTTGCTGTGGTTGGGCTTTGAGGTTTTAAAAGCCCAAATCAGTGTCTGGCTTTCTCTATGCCTCTCTGCCTGTGTATCTAGACATAGCTCCCAGCTACTGCTCTACTGCATGTCAGCATGCCACCATGCTCCCTGCCATGATGATAATGGATTTAGCCTCTGAAACTGCAAACAAGCTCCACCATTTATAAGAGGTGCCTCGGCATGGCGTCTCTTCTAATCAGTAGAACAATTACTAAGACATCGTGTTTAGCTAGATTCCTCCTTTTTCTCCCTCAAGCCAGAACCACGGATGGTGCTTTCTGCACTCAGAGTAGATCTTTTCTTCTCAGTCAAACTTCTCTAGAGATAACCCTCGTAGACAACCCCAGAGAGTGGCCTTTTAGATAACTCCCAATCCAGTCAAGTTGACTATGAGGATTAACATATTCTCTCTCTCTCTCTCTCTCTCTCTCTCTCTCTCTCTCTCTCTCTCTCTCTCTCTCTCTCTCTTCCCTCTGCCATTCTCCCACCCCACTGGAATGGCATCAAATGTAATCTTATGTCCCATATTGTCAGTACCCTCATTTTACCTACTGTCTGAAGAAATAATTTTAATTAGTTAACCAATAGCTCACTATATTAATCTTGAATATCATGACACTGTTTCTATTTGCATATATAAGTTGATCCAAAATATTTTACTATTGATTAGTTTGTGATTGATAATAGTGCATGTGATTCTGTTATGCTCAGCAAAGCAAAGAGTGTGAATTATTTTAAGGCATTATCCATAATGCCAATATAGTAATTGTTAATATGTGTACATAAAAAATGTGTTCTTTTCATTTTTTATCCATTTCTACCAAACTTATGTCTTCAGAGTATTTTTTAAAAACACAATTTAGACTCTTTTTTTTTTAAATCAACCAACAAATTGTGTTTATGAAGAGTCATGCAATAACCCACTGAATGACCATTTCAAACAGAAAAAATTATTTTGATTTCTGATACCATTTGAAGTAGGTTATTCAAAACCAGGGGCAAAACCAATAGGTTAAATTAATTAACAAGGGTATTTGTGCCAAATATGTTCAAATAAATGACTTTTTTCAATAACAGTAACATATTGAAAGTGTCATTTAGCTTTAAGTACATGTTTTCATTATTTCAGGTACTGAATTTGAGACACTGTTCTTTTGCCTAACATGTGTTTTGTGGTAGCTTTTATTCTCTTTCAGGATAGATTCTGAGAAATGCTGGCACAGACACATACATTTAGGGGAACCCTCAAATAAGTCCTAACCACCCACTATAGTTCCTTAACAAAATAGTACAGATGCCATTTGTCTGGGAAGCCATTAAATGTACTTCTCTTGCTCCAGATGTTTCCTGTATGCCAATGAAACAGTCTCTTAAAGAAGGGTGCATTTCCAGAAACCATTCTATACTTAAAATTAAGGTGTTGAGCATAACTGTTCAGTGAAAGTGAAGAAGTCAAATTCAGCGGCTCATCCCAGTTACCCCTGCAGATTTGTCGTTTTGCCAGATGTCAGGTTACTGATTACCATGGTAACTTTGTGATAACTGTTTGTTTGCAGTTTGGTGTACACCCTTGCTCTTCATTTAAGACATGGTTTTATGACATTTTTGAGTCAAGGTTTGAGTTGTCAGACTATGGGTCTCCTCTGCTGTGCTCTCCATTACAATCTCAACCAGATTGCTATAGATTAGCATAAAAGAATAAAATCAAAACAGAGGAAAGGCAAGTACTTGGCTGTCTCCTTGTCTTAGACTAATGACTACCAGCACCTTCCTGCCTGAAGAAGACATGGCTTGGCTTTAGACCATGTCTTTCCCCTTCTAGGATGTGAAATCCACAAAACCCACACTTCCTTCCTCTCTAGGTTCAAGCCTATCATTTTCAAACCTCATACTGCTATGGGAAAGAGCAAAACACATATTTGGAAATGTCAAGATTTCAAGATTGCATTTCAGCTGATAGCCACTGACATCCCCTCGTCATTCTTGTGTTTTATTTCTCACCCACAATAGGAGAGGTGATTTGTATAGGTTTCTAGAGACGTGAGCTATAGATCCACTAACCATCTCTTTTATCCTGGAAATACTTTATATACTCTGTTCATATATTTTAAACACTATATGTGGAACTGGAGAGAAAATTCAGTAGTTAAGAGAATTTCTCAATCTTGTGGAGGACCTAGATTTGGTTTCTTGTACCTACATAGTGGCTCACAAACATCTGTAACTATAGTTCCTAGTGACCTGATTCACATATCTGAACTCTTCCTTCAACACCAGCCATACACACCTGTGACACACACATAAACATATATACTCCTATGCACAAAATTAAAAAGTCTAAAATTACTTCAAACAGTATACTTTCAATATAATATTTCAAAGAGTGGTATTCTACAATACCTGATAGACTTCAAGCTGTGGAACAAATGAACAGTCTTTATCCAAAGTGGTGTTAGAGGGACCATTTGCCTTTTATTTTTTAGTTTATGCCAAGTTTCAATCTCCTTTACTTTAGAAATGCTGTCTCCATTTTTCCTCTGCTGTCATTTTAAAAAAATTCATCTTGGTTTGTGCACTAATGTAGGACTGGAGTAAATTGAGGATGCAAAGGGATTCTATGCCAAAAGTAGCACCGGAAAGCATCAGCTCCCAGAGCTGTGGACTTGTAAAAAAGGCTCTCATATCATTTCTCTGTCAAGTAGATCAATATTCAACTAGTTCCCAACAAGATGATTGGGGTTAGTAATGATCATGTACTAGATGCCTTCAAAGAAATTTCTCACTGTACTTAGAGAATTAAAAATTCCTCAAATGCCCCCATTTCTATCTCTTAAATACAGCACTATGTGTTGTGCACAAAGTGAGTATTTCACAAATCAGATTCCTCACCTTAAATAGCTGGGCAGTTTCGACATGTGTTGAACTAGGACTTATGTGGCACAGACATCCCCTAATGGTGTTGCACAAGGTGGCTATTATAGTTGGGTGTTTCAAATTTACCAATGGCTATACCCAGGCCGGATGATTGTATGGCTGAAAATAAACAGAGAATGTTAATTTACTCAATTTACTTTTGATCATGGCTTTATGAGAAAGTTCTCTGCGTGGCTAGAGTGAATTAAGTGTGCTTTACTGACTGTCTCAATCTCAGTTTCACCAGTCTTCCATTCCACTTGTACCCTAACCCTTCTAATGAGATGACAGTCAGTTTCCATGCTGGGTTTTATTGCAGATGCTATACCTTCTGGAATTGTGGCCTTCCTGTTTTCCTAAGCTCTTTCCCACACTAGGGACTTAGGGAATGTTTTGATTCTTCAAATTAATTTCACAGAAACCATGACCTACAATGAGGGTGGTAGTCCATCTTCAGATTAGTTCTTCCTCCCTGAGCCCATTTTGAGAATTGACATAAAGTGGTGTAAAATGATTTCAATGTGTGTGTGTGTGTGTGTATGTGTGTGTGTGTGTGTGTGTGTGTGTGTATCTGTATGTGTGTGTGTGTATCTGTATGTGTGTGTGTATGTGTGTGTATCTGTATGTGTGTGTGTATGTGTGTGTGTGTGTATGTGTGTGTATGTGTGTATCTGTATGTGTGTGTGTGTGTATCTGTGTGTGTGTGTATATGTGTATCTGTATGTGTGTGTGTGTGTATCTGTATGTGTGTGTATGTGTGTGTGTATCTGTATGTGTGTGTGTGTATCTGTGTGTGTGTGTATCTGTGTGTGTGTGTGTATGTGTGTGTGTGTGTGTATCTGTATGTGTGTGTGTGTGTATCTGTATGTGTGTGTGTGTGTGTGTGTATCTGTATGTGTGTGTGTGTGTGTGTGTGTGTGTGTGTGTGTATTTTAAAGAATTTCATGCATGAGTAATATGTTTACACCATATCCACTCCACACTTTTCCCTCTCCAAGTCTCCCTCTACCTAACATCTTCTCAAATTCATGATTTGTTTCTTAATTATTATTGAGAATTAGTTATAACCCATTGAACCCTCCTAGTAGCATGGATGTACATGTGTTTATGACTGAGCATTCGGGATTGAAAACCTTACCAAAGAAATTTTCTTTGATGAAAATGGATTCTCCTTCTCTTATTACCGATTGATGCCTTGTCTTCATCTGGTTGCAGGGCCTTGTGAAATAGTGCCCATACAGGTTGGAATGACATTTAGTGGCCTCATTATGCATATCTTGTTGAGATTCCATGAATGCAACTTTTCTGTCATAGCTAGAACATGTTACCTAGCAGCAAGTGTCTTGGTTCTAATGACCATTCTACTCCCTTTTCCATAAATTATTCTGAGACTTTGGTGTAGCGGTTGCATTGTAGATGTCTGGGCACCCTGCTCATTCTCTGTATTTTGACCATTTGTCGGTCTCTGTAATAGTCTTCACCTGTTGCAGAAGGAAGTTTATTCGGTAAGAATTGAGATCTATACTTATCAGCAGGTATAAAGTGTCAGAATATAGTTAGAAATTACATTAATTTAAGGAAATAACAGTATTACATTCTTTAGCTAACAAGTTCAGTTTGTGTTTCCAATATATGCTTAGATGTGTGGCCACCCACTCACTGGTCCATAGTTGGCCTTTCAGGGCCAAAGTATTAATGGCAAGTAATAGTCTGTTTACCATCAGCTACCAATCATTGCTGAGCTGGAAATAAGGTATTCTATTTACTAGTTATAAAACATAGTTTTCCCTACCTTCAGCACACAAATCTATAATAAATATAATGAACAGCTTGTTAAGGGTAGGAATTTAGAAATAAAATTAATGTATTTTATATTTTGAGTGAACAAAAATGGTTCACATCAATATCAATATATATATATATATACACATACATATAGATAATCAGTATATATATTCCTTTCGAGGATTTGTTGCATTATTTTACTGGAATGAATTTTTGATTTAGATAAGTGCTGTCATTCTAAAAGTAATGTCTACTCTTATAGACTTTTAGGTGTTAGGATATCCAATGCAGCTGGGGGATGGTAGCATATATCTTTAATCCCAGCACTCAAGGAAGTAGAGGCAGGCAGATCTCTGTAAGGTTGAGGCCATTCTGGTCTACAGAGCAAGTTCCAGGACAACCAGGGCTATGCAGAAAAACTCTGTCTTGGGAAAAAAAAAAAGGTAATAAATGAAGACAGTTCCTGAAACATGGTAAATATTTAATAACTTGAAAGAAATACATTAATAGTATTTGTTATTGGTTAATTATAACACAAATATTTTAGATTTTTAATTTTGATATCTGCTAGGCACTTAACCTAATAAAGGAAATGCTCTATATACTTTTGAATTTTAGTAGTAAAATATTTACTAATTATAGTGTGATTAATAATGGTTTTACCAATCTCTGAATTCATGATGAGCTCTTTGGGGCTTCTGCAATGTCTACATACAAAGTATATTCAGTTATTTGAAGCAAAGTAGCAACTATCAAATCACTGAATGCTTTGAAAATACATGTATTCTATTTTTGCCTGTGGTCAAATGTTTTAAGAAGAAAAGCTTTTGACATGGAGAAAGCCAAGGGGAAATTATTTTAGGCATTTTCTCAGAAATTTCTTTTCCTATTAAAAATATCACATTAAACAAACCCTGTGGGAAAACTTGGAATACATCATCAATAGTGTATTTTCCAAACATTTATACTATATCTATTAGATACACTGCCTTAGATCAAAAGTCTCAACAATGTACCATATTGCCTCATGTCATATCTATACAGGGGTTTATGCCATTGTGACAAGTAGGCAATGTGACTGCCTGGCATAGAATGCAAACTGTGCCTCAAATAGCCAAGAAAATCAAGATTACACAATAAGACTCCTGCTAATGGTCTCTGGCCTAGTTCAGCTGCTCAACCAGATTGCTAATGTTAGTTTTTTTCATCCTTTTGCTCATATGTTGTGACATATTGCTCCTTTTTTTATTCTAATTCAACTCTTTGCACTTTCTTCCAGGTCTTTTTTAAATACTATGAACTTCAACTACATTTAAGTATATAAATTGAAATGTAGGAGTGTAATTACTTTCTTCTATTAGGTAGAATGTTACTCAACAACTGAGCAACTCAGAAGCCATAACTAGGCCCTAAAGGTTCCTCTAGTCTCAGTGAGTGCTGGGCATAGCCAAAAAAATAGAATGGATTTTTTCTTGTTGCAGAACCATTATCCTTTCTTCTCTTAGGCTGGCTCTATAGCAAATCGAATAGATATGTAAAACTACTTATGTAGGCACTAACAGCAAGTGCCATATATACATCTCCTCATTCCTAATGCTAGCTACTACATTGATTCAGGAAGCCACAAGAACTTAAATGGAATTGCATAAAAAAAAATTCAACTTCTCCCCCATCATCAGCATATCTCTGTTATTTTTCAGATAGATTTCCCATATGTCCCATATGCCATTGGTCTTGCTGTTACATATACAAATTTTACATGAACATTACCATTTTGCCCTAGGGGGAGAGAAATTAATATTTACCAAGTGTGTCAATGCATTCAGTCATGTCAGAGAGATTCTAAAAGGCTGTAGTTATCTGGCCTATAAATATAAACCTGTGCTTTCTGTCCTCAGCAGTGAGGAAAGGTTTTCACACCTTTTCTAGGGGTGCCTGAAGACATATCTAGTCATATACACAAGCCCCTTCATACTGAGACATTGTCCACTTTTGGTGTTGGGACAGTACAAAACACAGTTTAATATTGCCTATGATTTATCCATTATAAAGTTATATATGATACAGATATCTGTTTTGAGTTACTTCACCTCCACTTACATGCTTAGATTCATCAAAAAAAAAAAATTCTTGTCTTTTTCTTTGTTTTTGTTATTGTTTTTTTCAAAATCTCTTTGGTCTTTTTACGGCCGACTCTCTGACCACCCTCCCACATTCGCAGTGCTCCTACTTTCCTCTGCTAAAAACCTCCATGCTGATCTTCATTTCTGACCAATTCAATCTTTGTGGAAGAAATCTGCAGTACTGAGGAGTACTGATCACTGAGAGGCTTACATCAAGGCCGGATCCACCTTCCTCACCCGGCAGTTGGGGTAACTCTAATATATACTTATGCCACAAGGTCTGTCAGATTTCCCAGTTGTGGATAATAGTAACTTACTGCCCCACCTGCTAAGTAGTTGACCATTTTTGATCATTTTCCAAGACTTTCTTCCTTCCCTTGTCTTCTGACTTGGTTTATATCTTACATTCTGGGTTCATCTCTTTAGTAAACTTATTTCAGTGTCTGCTACCAAAGACCCAAGGTCAAAATGGCAGAGTGGCTCAAGCTGAATGCAGTTAAACTAATACACATGCCTGTGCTAACCTTCTTTTTCTGATTTAAGGCCAGAATTCATTGTTCTTTCTTCTGATTGTGATGTGGTAGACACTGTTCATTGATTTTATTCCAAAATGTTTAGTATTTTTTTAATAATCTCTTGTTCAATATTCAAAGTGCCACTTATACCAATGTTATTTCTTTTTCATATATTCTGAAATTTCCAAGACAAGTTCTATATGGCAACTCTCTTTCAGCTCAAACAATCTGACATATATCTGCCCAGTGTGGACCTTTGAGACCTTCACAACTGGGCTCTTAGTTAACAGACCACTGCAAGTTCATGAGAAGTTGTTACACCAGAGTTCTCAGTGGTGGAGTTTGTGAATTTAAGATGTTGGAGTTCATAAGTAGAAATGATGTCTTCATTCAAGTGATAACTTTTTCAGCTAATCATTGGCTGTGATTTTCGATTGGTTACTGGAGACCATGCTATAACTCATTGTAGGGTCAAATGACCAGATACATAATAGGTGGGACACAGGAAAATGGAATAAGGGTAGATGTTAGACTCTGTGTCTCTTATAGTGTATACACATTCAGTAACCAGTAAAACTGCAGAAATGTGCAACTGAGGAGGTTGCAGCAATGATCCAAGCAAGAATGAGAAGCTCTTATAAGATTAATAGTTCCAAAACCTCTTCTCGAAGTTGATGATCAAAGGGGAAAATGTTACCTGAAAGAAGTTTCATAAAAAGGCACAGTAGAGAAGCTTATGGTGAAGGGACACAGTGAGCACAGGCTGACAAGGATGATGAATAAGAAGATAAGATCAATAGTTACTCATATTTGGTAAAACCAGACTCTGCCCATGACCCTCCCATCCTCACTCCATGGACATTCTTTTCAGCCAGATAACAAAGAGAGATAGCATTTCTACTATGACTGTCTCTATTTTTTCCAATGTCTCTCCTATTCCCTCTTAAATAATTGTGTGTGAGTGTGTGTGTGTGTGTGTGCACATGTGCGCACGTGTGTGGGTGTGTGATTACAAATTCTTTTGAGTCATTCTAGGTTCTGGAAAGTTTATTTGGGCGATTTTCTTCAAAAGCCACGTAGTCTCACTCTATTCTGTTGGTGTTAAATTCTGATGACCTTCAGGGCCAGTAAATTCCTGATAAATTGTAGCTGTGATATGAATGGACTTTAATTGCATGTCTAGAGGAAGACTGCTGGGTTACATTAGTGGATGTATTAGCATTTTATAGAAATGCAAAATATCTGAATGATTTAACTCAAGGGGCTTACAAAAACAAATGTCTCATTTGAAAATCATCTTGGCCATTTATGTTAATTGAGTCAGTTGTCTCTTCTGTTCTCTGAAATGAACTGCTATAAAATACTCTGGACAGGACCTGTGATTGCAAAATAATGCTAATTTACAATTAAATTGTAACATACCAAAGAGGGAAAAAATGTATATTTCAAGTGTAGAATTTCTAATCTAGTTAACACTGATGCCTTCCCTTTTTTTAGCTAAATAATTTGTGTACCAGATGTAATGAAAAATATGTGATATGTGTGACCCCAAGCCTGACCTCAAGATAAAAATTATTAGATGAAGATATGTCATATTTGAAATCATATATGCTGAGTACAATTCAAAGTACAAGAGGAGTCCTGAGCTGGGGCAGTGAAGAAGCAGCCAGAGATGCTTCCTTGGCAGAATGATACTAAAGTATTACCATATTAGAGGTTCCAGGAAAAAAGAAAAAACAGCACACACACGCATGCGTGCAGACACACATACACACAGAGGTACACACACACAGACACACACACACAGAGACAGATAGACGGAGACAGACACAGACACAGAGACAGACACAGACAGACAGACAGAGACAGAGACAGACACAGACATAAAGAGATGGAGACAGAGACAGACAAACACTTGCAGAAAGAGAGAGACAGAGATAGACATGAAGAAAGAGAGAGACAGAGACAGACAGACAGACAGACAGAGACAGACACACACAGAAAAAGACATAGACATAGACATAGACATAGACAGACACAGACACAGACACAGACACAGAGAGAAACAGAGGGGAGTGTCATATTATGTGACAATCCTCAGAGAAGACACAGAATGTACAGTTTTAAACAAAGTTCATGAAACTCTTTTCTAAAAAGCCAAACAAAACCAAATCAATGTGGTAAATATGACTTCATGGACTATTCACTGTGTACAAGTATAAAACCTTTGAGTTGTATCAAGAAAGCAGCTATAGATAGGATGTAAATCTGTCTGTATTCAGATGCATTGTTTATATGCAGCTCCATTGTCTTTATGGAGATCCAAATGGTTTGCAGGGAATGGTGAGATCCCTCCATACCTGTGGATCAGCTTTTCTCTTCCACTAGTTTTCTCTGATGCTTCAATTACTGTATTTTCCAATGCATTAGTATTTGCCAATTGTTTTTGAGTGTCTCCTTGGTCTTGAGGTTTCTGTTCACATTTCAAGCACAGAACTTGTTTATAGCTATATAGCCAAATTTCAATTCCTGAAACTCTTACATGTGTAAATCAGTTCTCAGGAAAGTTTACCTGAGGAGTCAGCTGGAAGTTGCTCTCTCTCTCTCTCACCTCCTTCTATCCAGGAATGCTTTTCATAACCCCATTTTTTTATGTCTCCAATGTTTTCATTTTCTACAATATAGAGTTATTTTCTTCATTAATAAAACCAATCTATCCCATTGATATAATTGTATTTATTAGTTTGAAGTCTCTCTTGAATTCTGCAAGTGTAATAAGGATGCAAATTATTTCCAATTTTTGTTATATATTGTAAGCATAAGATAGCTCATTAGCTCAGCATAGATACTCTGTAGATGTCTTGAAGAGAATGCATTGACATTTTTTTTTGTTTTGTTTTAATAGAGAGCTTTATTTGTGTAAACTACAAAGTTGGCAGCCTGTGACTTCATTGGCTTCAAAATCAAAATCACTTGATTTTGGGAAAATACAGTTATTATCTGTGCTTACAATATTTTTTTTTTTTTTTTTGCTGGTGGGTGTGCAAACTTTTATTTTATTAATTTATTCATATTACATCTCAATGGTTATCCCATCCCTTGTATCCTCCCATTCCTCCCACCCTCTCATTTTCCCCTTAATCCCCACCTCTATGACTGTGACTGAGGGGGACTTCCTCTCCCTGTATATGCTCATAGGGTATCAAGTCTCTTCTTGATAGCCTGCTATCCTTCCCCTGAGTGCCACCAGGTCTTCCCATCCAGGAGACGTGATCAAATATGGGGCACCAGAGTTCCTGTGAAAGTCAGACCCCACTCTCCACTTAACTGTGGAGAATGTCCTATCCATTGGCTAGATCTGGGTAGGGGTTTGAAGTTTACTGCACGTATTGTCCTTGGCTGTTGCCATAGTTTGAGCAGGACCTCTGGGCCCAGATCTGCCCATAATAATGTTCTTCTTGTAGGTTTCTAAGACAATGAAAAAGAAAAAATATTACTATGATGTTTTAGTATTCACTGTTTAGTGATTAATGCTGAGTTAAAACAGAAGGACAAGTACGAAGAGTAGAAAATATGAAAAAAGAGAAGAAGGAGAGAGCACTGGTAAAACACAGGCTCTTAGTGAAAACATTGAGAATGAAGGACCAGAGAAGGAATTCCAAGCACAACAGAAGAAGATATTCATGGAGGCAAAGATACTAAAGTCCAGAGCCAAGTGCCTCAGAAAATCCAGTCATTGTAGACAGCAACTAAACTCTGCCTCAAATCCCATTTTTGTTGGTTTACAGAATAAGAAATGTTTCTTCTTTTCAAAGTGAAGTGATGAATTGATACTGCGTGCGTGCGTGCGTGCATGTGTGTGTGTGTGTGTGTGTGTGTGTGTGTGTGTGTGTGTGTGTTTTGTGAGAGAGAGAGGTCAATCTTGTTACTTTTCAGGTTGTATGACACTACTTTGTGGGTGACTCTCTTGTGGGCTTTAAGATGACCTTCTGTCAGCCTGAATGGAATGAATACGTGTGCCCTTATAGTATCTTTTGCCCATTGCTATGTAGTATCTTCTCTTTGACACCTCTTCTTTTGATTAAATATGTCAAATTCCATATAATATTGTAATAATCATAAAAGACTATTATTCATTCAAATATTTCTACGAAGTGTTTTCTAGTTATTAAATATATACAGGGTTAATTTAGTAGTTTTTAAGTGCTTACTGGGGATATAAGAAATTAACAAAATTATGCGTTCCTCTTCTTCGTGAAGCTTGTGTTTGTGTTTATAATCGATAGAGAAATGATTTTAAAATGCACAGTGAGGTGCTTTCAATACATTATAGTAGGAGTTGTTTGAGGAGGCTGATGAGCTTATGTGAACTCAAACATGGAGCTTAAGGACTGTAGAAATAAAGACTCATCTTTCTCAGGTATGTGGGTGCAAATAGATAAAAAGGTATGTTGCAGTTATAGTAAGGGAAGTAAACTAAAAATAAGTATCAAGAGGCGAATCAGAAGAATAACACATGGTGTAAAGGACTGACCAGGGTTTAGATATGGAAGCAAAGGTAGATATGTGGGTCATACTGGGTTGGACTTCTTCGTGGTATGAAAGTGTGTTCTTCAAATAGAAGCCTTGATGAAAGAACAGTCAGCAGTTTTAGAGGAGCTGCCCTGAGATGAATAGAAGGATACACATTAAGAAGAAAAGCAGGGATGGGATAACAATTGAGATGTAATATGAATATATTAAAAGAATTTTAAAAAACAAAAAAAGAAGAAAGGCAGTGCAGTGTTTTTAATATTAATAGAATGTCTATATATGGTCTATGTTTCCAGGATAGACTTCGTCCTCAAGAACCCCAAATCTTCACTGTATTCTCCTTATTGCTGTGGCACCAGCATCTATTCAGCTAATGAACCATCATGAAGAAAACATTATTGGTTTATCAATGGTTTAGTGTATATATATATATATATATATATATATATATATATATATATATATATATATATATATATACACATACACACACATGTATATATATCAATTTCATAAAACACAGGTGAGCTAAGATACTAGAAGAGCTTCATAAAGGAGGAGTTAAAATGACACAGAATAATTATTTGATCTATTTAAAGAGGGCAATATCATTGGATGAACAAAAATATTGAGCTGATCTGAAGGGTTAGTGAAACAAAAAAGCTCAAATGAAATCTCTAAATTTAAAGATTATTAAATATTTTCCCAATTTAAATGTGTGTTTGTAAATGCTGCATAAAGGTTTACATAAGTACCAGGAAATGGATTTATAGAAATTAAGACTTTACAAAGTGTCATGTTAATTACTTAGAACATTTAAATCCAGAAGTGGTATTTGGACGAGAATTCATTGCTTACTAGTGTCACTTTTGCTTCCTAATCGTATTCCATATGTGTGTCTGTTAACTGTAAGCCATTATCAAAAGCCTTCTAAATTCCTGATACACCTGGACTGAATGTAGTCAATATTTGAGCAATGAGCCCACCTTTCGTGATGACTTTGTAGTGTAATTAAAGTGAACCAAATGGGGGAAATTCTAAATTGTTGCAGTAAAACAAAATGGGACTGTTGTCAGAAATTAAACAAATGTGTCATGTGGTTCACATTCAAAATTTGGACTTAGGGGCCTTTTAAAACATTCAAAAGATGAGGTAGTAGATGAACAGTCATAGTCTCAATTTTGGCTCTTTTTTTTTTTTCTGCTGATAAATTAGAAATACAATTCACGCCTATCTTAGTATTGTAGCTCTATCCAATACAGAGCAGTCGGCCCTGAAATGCATGCACATGCACACCAGGCCCACTAAATGGACTCAGCAGGTACTATTCACATATTCATACATAAAAATGCAACAACAGTAATAAAAAATGTCATCAATCTGAAGGAAAGTAAGACAGGAGACAGGAGAAAAGACAAGGAAAGAAAGGGGGTGATACTAAATTTATATAAAAATGTTAATAATAAAATAAAAGTAATATATGTGAACAGAGAATGAAACTAATATCAAACTATTCAGATGTATAAAATTACATGTTGTGAAATTTTTCTACATATTATATATATATTCTACATATAGAAAATTACAAGCATTATGCCTTTGAGAAAGTTCTGGGGTATAATGAAAAAATTGGAAACTGAGAGAAGATGGTTCCCTAGAAGCCTTATAATCTGTTTTTATGGAAACTTGAAGAACTCCACAATGTTTTGTAAAACACCAATGACCTTGAAGCTGTGGCAGATTAAGCTCAGTCATATGATAACATTCCTTCTGCTGGAAAGTGGGAGATACTTCTTGTTGCTTTCAGTCTCAGTGGGTTTTGTAACTGCTGTAACTAACAGAACACAGCAGAAGTGACACTGAAGATGCCTCAGGACTCCAGTTTTTAGTCTCTACTTTTGTATTCCAAATATCAGGGAAATGTCTTAGAATTGACATTTCATGTTCTGCAAAGCCAAGACCAAACCAAAACAAAAAAACAAAACAAAACAAAACAAAAAACAAACAAAAACAAAAACCACGTATAGACAATGTAATTGACAGCCAGTTGAAAACCCAGTCAACTGCCAAAACTTACCACAAGCCCCATGATTTACTTGTTTTTGACATACAGACAAGTCCACTCTTCAAAAGACTCTAATACCTATCACTACTTATATAAGACCAGATTTGTTATCTTACTTTTCTATTGCCATTAAAATACACCATGACCCAGAGAACTTACAAAAGCAACCTCACAATTCCTGGAGGTTATAGTCCATAACCATCATGGCAGCAAGCATGACCTTAGACAGGAAAGCATGGCAGTGGAGCAGTACCTGAGTGCTTAACATCTGATCAACAAGCAGGAAGCATAAAGAGAGAGAAAGATCAAAACAAGATGGCTTTTAGAGACCTGATAGGCTGTAGTCAGACAGTGGTGGGGAGGTCTAGGTGAGGGGAATAGGGTGGAAGAGGCAGGGAGAGTGGGGACAGAAAGATAAGAGCAAAGGGATTACAATCCAATTGGGATGTAATGTGAAGAAATTATTAAAACAAAACAAAACAAACAAACAAACAAACAAAAACTTCCAAGCTCATCTCTAGTGATATACCTCCCCCAACAAGGCTACACTTGCTAATCCTTCCCAAAGAATTTCAGCAACTAGGAGTGAATTATTAAAATACATAAATCTACGGAGGCCAACCTCATTCAAACTGCCACACCTATTCATAATTATTCAACCAAGGCTAAACAACACAGACAAAAAGAGAGACATTTGTAATATTTTTTTGTTAAATCTGTTATACTTTACCATGATTAGTTCTACAACAATAGGCATCTTCAGTGACTTTCACTGTTATTTATCACAGGATTCTGAGTAGAGAGATGAAATTCTCATAATTTGAGGAGGATAAGTTTTTCCGTATTAATAATAAATTATGCTGTATAAAACTAGAAACAGAGAGAGTAGATAGCAAGCTCTCTTGTAATGCTGACATGAAAGTAGGAATAATTTAGACCAATAAGATAAGTACAGAAGGAGTAACAAGTTAACATATTGTGAATGGCTTTTAAAAAAGGGGCAAACATAGTATATTAGTACGTTGGATATAAAATAAGTTAGCCTTGAGATCACTGACTCATTCTAGAGCTGTACAATGAGTATATATATATATATATATATATATATATATATATATATATATATATATTCACATATATATATATATTCAACTACTCTATCATATCCATATATGAATATTACATACATGGACTTATATATGGTTGTCAAAAGAGAGCCACAGGTTAGTAAGAGAAAAAAAAACAAAGAAGAATACACTTGGCATATTCCTATTTTAAGTGATGGAGTTATGGAAAAGGAAATAAGAAACCATAACAGTTCATGGAGAGAGGTCAATGAGATAGAAGTGCTTTAAAAAAGGCAGGGTACTCTCAAAGGACAAAGTGAATGAAGAATGAGAGAGGAACCTGACTAACTGGAGATGCTGGTAGGTCCAGGTAAATTACGACTACAAAACAAAACAGAAAATCCTTGGACTTTATGTCATGATGTCCTTGACAAAGCAGCAACAGTGTGGTGCTGGAGCTCATACTTGGCCTTGGTTCTGAAGAGAATGGAGATGAGAAATGGAGGCATGAACAGCTGGGATTCTTCTCAGCTTTCCGGTTTTATAGAAAATAGAAAGAGAAACTGCAGTTTGTACATTGGGTTGAAAAAGTAGTGATATTTTTCATCTGTTTTGTAGAGTTAGTTCTTCCACATTGACTTTCTAAACATAACCATCACATTATCTTGAAGCAGAATTACTTGAGAATCTATAGAACATATCTGCATACAGTTATGACAATGGGGTAATTAGAAAAGCACAGAGATATAGAGGGAGAGCAAGATACATAAATTATTGGGTGGCTTTTCATATTCCCTATTAGAAGCAGCTCTGTGTAGCCTTTATCCTGAGATTCCAGCTACTAGTCAGTTTTCTGGATGTGTGAGAGTATGTCAGTGGTGAGGGGTTGGTTTTACTGGTAATCTACTGATGCAGCTTCATCATTACCTGTGCTGAGTGGGACTTTCCAGTCATCCATCTGCTTTTGATTCACACATACTTCTGTAAGTGGTCCCTGGATACCTATTGGTTCACCAACTTGCACATGAATGACATTATTTCTTTGGTTCAAGGAACCCTTATATGATATAAATAGACATCTTTTATGTCTCCTCAAAAAGAGTAATAGTATTTGTGTGGGGGTTTTTTTTCCCACTAAGAAATGACAAGTAGCAGTATGTTAATGAGCTTATGAGGCTCAGCCATTAGACAAGTAAAAACTGCCATAGGATTGAATGAACATTGACCAGAGAAATGCCCTTGTAGAAAAAGCTCAACAAAGGGGGTGAGATGGCCCAGAAGATAAAAGTGCCTGCTGCCAAATCTGAAAACCTAAGTCTCTTCCCAGAACCAACATAAAGAAAAGGAAGAATCTATGCTGTATTCCACATATGTGCTATGACATCCACATGTCCTCATGGCTGCATAACCCTTACATATAAATAAACAAACAAGTGCATCAATAAATATATAAAAGTGTTTGTTTCTAGTATTAGGCGAATATAAATATAATGCAGTATACAAATAACTTTATGTAGATTAAGTTACTAAAACAGAAAGCAAGAGCATTGGCTAAAATTCTGACAAGAAGAGAAAATCTGTATGCTTGAGATGGGCAGAAAATCGGGCATTGTTGTCTTTGAGAGGCGAACACTATTGAGAATACAGAAGTAGGTAACGCTGAACATGTATTATTTTATTTTATTTTATTATTTTTTTTTTTATTTTTATTTATTTATTTATTTATTTATTTATTTTTATTAATTTATTCTTGTTACATCTCAATGTTTATCCCATCCCTTGTATCCTCCCATTCCTCCCCCCCCCCCCATTTTCCCATTATTCTCCTCCCCTATGACTGTTCCTGAGGGGGATTACGTCCCCCTATATATTCTCATAGGGTATCAAGTCTCTTCTTGGCTACTTGCTGTCCTTCCTCTGAGTGCCACCAGGTCTCCCCCTCCAGGGGACATGGTCAAATGTGAGGCACCAGAGTATGTGAGAAAGTCGTATCACACTCTCCACTCAACTGTGGAGAATATTCTGACCATTGGCTAGATCTGGGAAGGGGTTTAAAGTTTACCTCCTGTATTGTCCTTGGCTGGTGCCTTAGTTTGAGCGGGACCCCTGGGCCCAAATCTGCCTATCATATTGTTCTACTTGTAGATTTCTAGGACCCTCTGGATCCTTTTATTTTGCTGTTCTCCCATGCGTCTCTCATTTAGAGTCCCAATAGGATGCCTTCCCCTCTGTCCCAGTTTCCTGGTAAGTGAAGGCTTTCGTGGGACATGCCCCTTGGGCTAGTATGCAGATATAAGTGAGTATATACCATTTGATTCTTTCTGCTTCTGGGTTAACTCACTCATTATGATCATTTCTAGCTCAATCCATTTATCCACAAATTTCGGGAATTCCTTGTTTTTAATAGCTGAGTAGTATTCCATACTGTATATGTACCACAGTTTCTTTATCCACTCTTCTACTGAGGGACACTTAGGCTGTTTCCATGTTCTGGCTATTATGAATAAGGCTGCTATGAACATGGTTGAGCAAATTTTCTTGTTGTGTGCTGGAGCATCTTCTGGGTATATTCCAAGGAGTGGAATAGCTGGGTCTTGAGGAAGCCCTATTCCCATTTTTCTGAGATAGCACCAGATAGATTTCCAAAGTGGCTGTACTAGTTTGCATTCCCACCAGCAATGATGGAGTGTTCCTCTCTCCCCACATCCTCGCCAGCATGAGGTATCACTTGAGTTTTTGATCTTAGCCATTCTGATGGGTGTAAGATGGAATCTCAGAGTTGTTTTGATTTGCATTTCCCTGATGACTAAGGAGGTTGAGCATTTCTTTAAGTGTTTCTCAGCCATTTGATACTCCTCTGTTGAGAATTCTCTGTTTAGTTCCAAGCCCCATTTCTCAATTGGGTTATTCGGTTTGGTGGTGTTTAATTTCTTGAGTTCTTTATATATTTTGGATATTAGACCTTTGTCAGATGTAGGGTTGGTGAAGATTTTTTCCCAGTCTGTAGGCTGTCGCTTTGTTCTCTTGACAGTGTCTCCTGCCTTACAGAAGCTTCTCAGCCTCATGAGGTCCCATTTATTAATGGTTGACATTAAGGCCTGGGCCGTTGGTGTTCTGTTCAGGAAGTTGTCTCCTGTGCCAATATGTTCCAGGCTCTTTCCCACTTTTTCTTCTAAGTGAGTTAGTGTCTCTGGTTTTATGTTGAGGTCTTTAATCCACTTGGATTTGAGTTTTGTGCAAGGTGACAAATATGGGTCCAGTTTCATTTTTTTACACATAGACCTCCAGTTAGACCAGCACCATTTGTTGAAGATGCTATCCTTTTTCCATTGAATGGATTTGGCTCCTTTGTCAAAAATCAAGTGACCATATGTGTGTGGATTCATATCTGGGTCTTCGATTCGATTCCACTGATCAACCAGCCTGTTGCTGTGCCAGTACCATGCTGTTTTAAGTACTATTGCTTTATAGTACAGTTTGAGATCAGGTATGGAGATTCCTCCGGAGCATCTTTTATTGTACAAGATTGTTTTAGCTATTCTGGGTTTTTTGTTTTTCCATATGAAGTTCAGAATTGAACTTTCAATGTCTTTAAAAAATTGTGTAGTTATTTTGATAGGGATTGCATTGAATCTGTAGATTGCTTTTGGTAGGATGGCCATTTTTACTATGTTAATTCTCCCGATCCATGAGCAAGGAAGATCACGCCATCTTCTCAGGTCATCTTCAATCTCTTTCTTCAGAGTTTTGAAATTTTTTTCATACAAGTCCTTCACTTGCTTAGTTAGGGTAACTCCTAGATATTTTATATTGCTTGTGGCTAATGTGAAGGGTGTGGTTTTCCTAATTTCTTCCTCTGTAAGCTTGTCATTTGTGTATAGGAAGGCTACAGACTTTTTTGAGTTAATTTTGTATCCAGCCAATTTGCTGAAGGTGTTTATCAGCTTTAGGAGTTCTCTGGTGGAGTTTTGAGGGTCACTTATGTACACTATCATATCATCTGCAAAGAGGGATAATTTGACTTCCTCCTTTCCCATTTGGATCCCCTTGATCTCCTTTTGTTGTCTTATTGCTCTGGCTAGAACTTCGAGTACTATATTGAAGAGATATGGAGAGAGTGGGCAGCCTTGCCTTGTTCCCGATTTGAGAGGAATTTCCTTGAGTATCTCACCATTTACTTTGATTTTGGCTATTGGCTTGCTGTATATAGCCTTTATTATGTTGAGGAAAGTGCCTTGTATCCCCGATCTCTCTAAAACTTTAAACATGAATGGGTGTTGAATTTTATCAAATGCTTTCTCTGCATCCAAGGAGATGATCATGTGGTTTTTTACTTTCAGTTTGTTTATATGGTGGATTACATTGATGGATTTCCGTATATTAAACCATCCCTGCATGCCTGGAATGAAGCCTACTTGGTCATGATGAATGATATCTTTGATGTGCTCCTGTATTCGTTTTGCAAGTATTTTATTTAGTATTTTTGCATCTATGTTCATAAGAGAAATTGGTCTGAAATTCTCTTTCTTTGTTGAGTCTTTGTGAGGTTTAGGTATCAATGAGACTATGGCCTCATAGAATGAAGTTGGTAATTTTCCATCCATTTCTATCTTTTGGAGTAGCTTGAAGAGTATCGGTATTAGCTCGCCCTTAAAGGTCTGGTAGAATTCTGCACTGAAACCATCTGGCCCTGGGCTTTTTTTGGTTGGAAGACCATCGATGATTGCTTCTATTTCTGTAGGGGAAATGGGACTATTTAACTTGTTTATCTGTTCTTCACTCAACTTTGGCAAGTGAAATTGATCAAGAAAATCGTCCATTTCCCTTAGATTTTCAAATTTTGTGGCGTATATGCCTTCAAAGTAGGATCTTATGATTCTTTGAATTTCTTCAGTGTCTGTTGTTATGTCTCCCTTTTCATTTCTGATTTTGTTCATTTCAATACTGTCTCTCTGCCTTTTAGTTAGTTTGGCTAATGGTCTGTCTATCTTGTTGATTTTCTCAAAGAACCAGCTTTTGGTTTTGTTGATTCTTTGGACTGTTTTCTTAGTTTCTAATTTGTTAATTTCAGCCCTGAGTTTGATAATTTCCAGGCGTCTACTCCTCTTGGGTGTTTCTGCTTCTTTTTTTTCTAGGGCTTCCAGTTGTGTTGTTAAGATGCTTATGTGCGATGTTTCCAATTTCTTTTTAAAGGCACTTAGTGCTATGAATTTTCCTCTTAGCACTGCTTTCAATGTATCCCACAAATTTGGGTATGTTGTTTCATCATTTTCATTGAATTTCAGAAACTCCTTGATTTCTTTCTTTATTTCTTCCCTGACCCAGGTGTCATTTAGCAGAGAGTTGTTTAGTTTCCACAAACGTGTAGGCTTTTTGTTATTTCTGTTGTTGTTGAATTGCAGCCTAAGAGCATGGTGATCTGATAGGATACAAGGTATTATTTCAATCCTCTTGTATCTGTTGAGGCTTGCTTTGTGACCTACGATGTGATCAATTTTGGAGAAGGTTCCATGGGGTGCAGAGAAGAAGGTGTATTCTTTCTTGTTTGGGTGAAAGGTTCTATAGATATCTGTTAGATCCATTTGACCCATGGCATTGGTTAATGATGTTATTTCTCGGCTTAGTTTCTGTTTCAATGACTTATCCTTCAGTGAGAGTGGGGTGTTGAAGTCTCCCACTATTATTGTGTGGGGATCGATGTGTGCTTTAAGCTTTTTTAGGAGATCTTTTACATATGTGGGTGCCCTTGTATTGGGAGCATAGATGTTCAGAATTGTGATGTCATCTTGGTTGACTTTACCTTTGATGAGTATGAAGTGTCCTTCCTCATCCCTTTTGATTAATTTTGGTTGAAAGTCTATTTTGTTCGATACTAAAATGGCTACACCTGCTTGCTTCTTGTGACCATTTGCTTGGAATATTTTTTTCCAACCTTTTACCCTGAGGTAATGCCTTTCATTATGGGTGAGATGTGTTTCTTGGATGCAGAAGAATGTTGGGTCTTGTTTATGTACCCATTCGGTTAGTCTGTGTCTTTTTATTGGAGAATTGAGGCCATTGATGTTGAGAGATATTAATGACCAGTGACTGTTAAGAGTCTTAATTTTGATGTTGTTTCCAGTCGAGCGTTTGTGTAGTTGTGTTTTTGCCATGGGATAGTTATCTATTTCCTGGGTAGTTTTGGTTGTAGCTTGACCCTTTGGGATGGAGTTTTCCTTCTAGTACCTTCTGTAAAGCTGGGTTTGTGGATAGGTACTGTTTGAATTTGTTTTTGTCATGGAATATTTTGTTTTCTCCATCAATGGTTATTGATAATTTTGCTGGGTAAAGTAGTCTGGCCTGGCTTCTGTGTTCTCTTAGGGTTTGCAGGATCTCTGTCCAGGCCCTTCTGGCTTTTATGGTCTCTGCTGAGAAGTCAGGTGTAATTCTGATAGGTTTACCATTAAATGTTATTTGGCCCTTTTCCCTTGCAGCTTTTAATATTTTTTCTTTGTTCTGCATGTTTTGTGTTTTGATTATTATGTGGCGGGCAGTTTTTCTTTTCTGGTCAATTCTATTTGGTGTTCTGTAGGCCTCTTGTATGTTTATAGGCATCTCTTTCTTTAGATTGGGGAAATTTTCTTCTATGATTTTGTTGAGAATAGTTTCTGGGCCCTGGAGTCTGCTGTCTTCTCTTTCTTCAATGCCTATTATCCGCAAATTTCTTCTTTTCATGGTGTCCTTAATTTCTTGGATGTTTTGTGTCAGGAGTTTTCCAGATTTGGCATTTTCTTTAATGGTTGATTCAATATCTGTGATTGTATCTTCTAGCCCTGAGATTCATTCTTCCATCTCTTGGATTCTGTTAGAAAAGCTCACCTCTGTGTTGCTCGCCTTCTTCTCTGAGGTCTCACGTTCTCATTTTTCTTCTGTCTGTGTGTTTATCATTGAATCCATTTTCATTTTCAGATCTTGAACTGATTTTTTGATTTCTTTCATCTGATTTTTTGTATATTCCTGAGTTTCTTCCATTGCCTCTTTATAGGTCTTCAGAGCTTGAACCGTTTTAGTTATTTCTTTCATCTGGTTGTTTGCATTTTCCTGCAATTTTTCCAGTTCCACTCTATGTGCTTCTTTTATGTCTCTCACCTGTTTGTCTGCGTCTTCCTGCATTTGATTACGAATTTTATTTGTTTCCTCCATTATCATCCTCATTACTAAGGATTTGAGGTCATTTTCTTGTATTTCCGTTGTATTTGAGTTCTCTGGGTGGTTTTCTTTGGGATAGCTGGAAACTGGAGACGCCATGTTGTTTTGGGTTTTTTTGCGTATGCTTTTTCGTTGTCCTTTAGACATCTTGCCTTCTTTGTTTTTGTTGGGTAGCTTCCAGAGTTGAATGGAGGGTGTCTGACGATAGATTCACTTGTTTTCTGACGATTTCCCTAGGCTGCGAGCTCAAAGCTTCACTGGTGTGGATGTTAGGAGGTTAGCCCTGTTGTTCTGGTCTCTCACAGCCAGTGATCCTCAGTCCTCCTCTGCTGTGGATCCTGCAATTGTTCTGGGTCTCTGAATGAGCGTTGGGTCAGGCCAAGGTATCCACAGCCTTCTGTGTTCCCTGCCAAGTCCAGCCAGGAGCACTGGGACCGAACCACGGGCAGAACTCAGCTAGATTCTCAGGGCCAGAACCGTCTGCCAAGCTCAGCTAGGGATTTTGGGCCCAAAATGCACACAGGGCCCAGCCAGAATTTTTGGGCTGGGGCTACGCACCAAGCTCCACTAGGGCCTTTTGGCCCAAAGTGCGTGCTGTGGTCAGTTATTGACTCAGGGCCCGAACTGACCACCAATCTCAGCCAGGAATTCTGGATTCAAACTGTACACTGTGTCCAACCAGAGTCTTAGAGCTGGTGGAACCGAGAGCTCTGTCCAGCCTGTGCCACAGCAGGAGAACTGCGGCTGCTCTGAGTTAGCGCCAGTGGTGGAACAAGTGCTCCGCCCAGACTGTGTCCCCGCAGGGGAGCTGCCGCTGAGCTGAGGTGGTGCCTAGGATGGAACCGAGCACGTCACCAAGCCTGCGCCACAGCAGGAGAACTGCGGCTGCTCTGAGTTAGCGCCAGTGGTGGAACAAGTGCTCCGCCCGCACTGTGTCACCGCAGGGGAGCTGCCGCTGAGCTGAGGTGGTGCCTAGGATGGAACCGAGCACGTCACCAAGCCTGTGCCACAGCAGGAGAACTGTGGCTGCTCTGAGTTAGCGCCTGTGGTGAAACCAAGTGCTCCGCCCAGACTGTGTCACCGCAGGGGAGCTGCTGCTGAGCTGAGGTGGTGCCTAGGATGGAACCGAGCACGTCACCAAGCCTGCGCCACAGCAGGAGAACTGCGGCTGCTCTGAGTTAGCGCCAGTGGTGGGACAAGTGCTCCGCCCGGACTGTGTCCCCGCAGGGGAGCTGCCGCTGAGCTGAGGTGGTGCCTAGGATGGAACCGAGCACGTCACCAAGCCTGCGCCACAGCAGGAGAACTGTGGCTGCTCTGAGTTAGCGCCTGTGGTGAAACCAAGTGCTCCGCCCAGACTGCGTCACCGCAGGGGAGCTGCCGCTGAGCTGAGGTAGTGCCTAGTGTGGAGCAGCGTGCTCAACTAAGCCTGCGCCACAGCAGGGGAGCTATGGCCACGCTGAGTTAGTGCCTCAGGCAGAATTGTTTGTTGGGCCGGGCCAATACCCGGGACTCTGGGGCCGAACTGTCCGCCGAGTCCAGTCTGGGTCCAAAGGCTCCACGCGACCCAAATCCTGCCCCGAGTCCCCTCTCCCGCAGCAATTCCCACCAGCCACCACACCAATCGCCTCCACCGGAAGGCTATGAGCTGCAAACCTCAGCCGCCGCTGCTGGTGCCGCTGGTGCTGCCGCCTCTGCCGCTGCCGCTCCGATCAGAGAAAAACCACGCTCCTCCCGTGTGCAGGGGCACGCAGGTCCTCCGCACCCTGGTCCCTCCGAACCGTGGAGCACTCCTGCTGCCGTGATGTTCGGACCTCGGTGTTCCTGGCTCAGAAATCTGTGCAATTCCCTGAATTGTTCACTGGAGCCTCCAAACGCGGTCCACACTGCTCGCCGCCATCTTGGATCCCTCCCCGAGAAGCTTCTTTTTCTCAGGAAGTGGAGATTACCAGGGACCCATAACTGGTCAGGGAAATAAAAGACTTCAGAACACTTAGGCCTAAGTGGGACCTTTATGCCACTCACCCTTCCAAGGGTCTGCTCAGAAAAGTAATGGATGGGGAAGACTGTAAGAGCTAGACTGGTAAGCCTACCAGACCCGGCAGGGCAGCTCACATGTATTATTTTAATATCCTTTAACTTAACATGAAACCAGCTATCATAGGCCATGGTCTGTGGCCAGGGTAGCTTAGTAAGCAAAGGTGCAAAGTATAACTTAAACAAGTCTGCTTTTGTAATGTAAATAAGATAAAAATGAAATGGGGTTCCATAGTTTGAGCAGGACTCCCGGACCCAGATCCAGCCAAATATAATATAGGCAGTAAACTTCGAACCCCTACCCAGATCTAGCCAATGGACAGGACATTCTCCACTGTTGAGTGGAGAGTGGGGTCTGATTTTCATGCGAACTCTAGTGCCGCATTTTTGACCATGTCCCCTTGATGGGGAGGCCTGGTGGCACTCAGAGGAAGGATAGCAGGTTACCAAGAAGAGACTTGATACCCTATGAGCATATACAAGGGGATGAAATTCCCCTCAGGAACAGTCATAGGGGAGGGGAGTAAGGGGAAAATGGGAGGGAGGAAGGAAATGAGAGAATATGAGGGATGGGATAACAATTGACATGTAATATGAATAAATTAACAAAATATTTTAAAAAATGAAATGGGGAAAAGTCGGTGGCTCTGTGCAGGGTTAATATAATCATTACCTGCATCTGTGAGGATAGTATTTTTGAAGTGTTTTCCCAACTCATTAAAACACAAAATACCTTCTTATCGGGGTAATTGAGCTGGAAATATGGGTACAACTAAACCATTTTTAGCTGGGTCGTTTTATTTCCAGAAAAATCACAAATTAATTTAATCAATGCTCACAGAGTATGTGTTTTGTTGATGATAAAGGATTATGGGCAGAGAGCTGGGAGTCATTTCAATAAGAAGGCAGAAAGGCTGATTTTTGACACTGGTTACAAAGACGTAGTTTTACTCTGGGATTTCTTTAGTGCTCATTAGAGAGACATTTTCATGACTCATATTCAACTTCCATTTAGCATTTACAGTGAGCAAGACCTTTATGGAAAAAATAAACAACATCCTCCTTGCTTTCCCAGATCTTTATAGGCTACCTTGTGTTTTTGTCAAGTACCTAATGACGACAAGAAGAACTTGTTCTACGTTGCCATGATCACAATGTGAATTCACACTTTGTTGAGGAAGTTTTAGAATTAGTTTGCAAACAGATTTAATTCCAGACAAGAAAGTTCACATCTTAAATTATCCTGTTGCAATAAAGGTTGCTTTGTCTTGAGACATATGTTTCTTTAGAACCATGATGCTAATGGCTCAGTCATTCATCATATCTAATTTCTTATTGGACGCATATTGCATTTTCTTCATATACATCTTTTTTTTCTCTGATCCAAGAGTCAATTAAAAAAAGATTCATCTTCTTTACAGGTAGGAAAATTTCTCATTCTTCAACGGGAATAGCTACTGCAGTTGTTACTCTTAAATCAGCAGCCGGATACAAGGCAAAACCAAAATTCAGATCATCTTAAGTGATAATATCACCAATTCAGCCATTCTGCAGCAGAATTTGCTTTTACGATAGAAACACTAATAATTCACATTCTTTCACTTTCCTTCTACCTAATTTTGGATGTCAGTGGAAGGGGTTTTTTCCCCTAAAAGATTTATATTCATTGAATTAGAGGGTAGATCAAGGTTCTTACTAACCGTAAACGTACTTTCTAAGAGTCTGAATTTTACCTTCTCCTGTGTGTGTTAGCCACCTAATGCTTTGCTTGCAATCCTTCTAAACTGCACTGAAGCAGTTCCTAGACTTGAGCTTTCATTTAAAGATTTATTTTCTCAATGTTAGCACCTGGAAAGCAATGGAAAAGGTTGTTCTCACCTCTAAGATTTGACATAGAAAATTAACAAGGGTGTCATATGAGGTCTAGCTGAAGAAGTTCTTTTTTAGAAAAATTACCACAGATCTTTAAGAAATACTTCAATATTAAATATTAAATGCTTTCTCATTGCTATCCCATTCCCACATACACATCAAGAGAAAAAAGAAAAAAAGAAAAGGAAAGTTATTTATGATGGTTATTCTTGGAGACAAGAAGAACCTTGTTTCCTTGTTTATTTGCCTGAAATAAGAAAATACCATCAAAATTTTAACTTAGGAACCAATACATATTTATTCCTAAGTCTGGACATTCAGAAACCCAAAACTGGGACATCAGCAGATTCTATACCAGAGGAGAGAACACTTCCTGTTTCTTAGATGCTTTCTCCCCACTGTACCCATGGTGGGAGGAGATCAGGGAATTTCCTTGGACCTCTTCTGTATGGAAATTATGCCACTTGAGGGGCAGCACCTAATGATATAATCACCTTTTGCAGTTGTATAAATAATAAATGTTTTCCAGGAGCCCAAACAGTTGAACACTTGGTCCTCCTCTGTGGCACTGTTTGGAAAGGTTATGGGGAAAGGCAGACCTGATAGAAGAATTAGATCACCCGCACTTGGGCATTTAAACCCTTAAGTCATTTCCAGCTCTCTGTCTGCCTTATGCTGGTGATTGGAGATAGTATTTCTCAGCTTTCTCATTGGCTACTATGCTGCCCTCCACAATGATGGACTCTTATCCCAGTAGAACCATGAGTCCAAATACAATCTTTATTTTATAACTTGTCTTCGTCGTGGTGAATTTTATAATACCCACAGAAAAGTACCTCTACCTCCAATTTCCGTTCAAAAGCTCTACCTCAAAATTCAATTCTATGAAGAATTAATCTCCCATTTGTGATGTGCATTAGCAGGGTGAATTTTTTGAGTTATATCCAGTTAGTTACTTTGATTTCAGTTCCAATTTTTTAGGTCAACTAGAAATATCGAGACTTTCCTATATTTAAAAAACTACCTCATAAACAAAATGGGCCTAATTTATTTTTCGGAGGATTTTTGCTTTCTTAATGATTTTGTTGTAATACTCTAGAGTTAATCAATAACTGCACCCTCCTTGGTCATGAATCTTGAACTCAATTTATACTGGTACACGTTATTTTTCATTGCTAACTACTTTTGGATACTTCTAACTTATGTAGCCATATTTCAGTTTTAGAATCACCTATAGCATATATATGTTAGGTGTGCCATGCAATAGAAGTGTCTGGTATGACACCACGGTGAAGCTTGGTGGGAGTTAAAGTGGCAGTTAGGAAGATATTCAGAAAATATGTTTTTTTAAAAAATCTCATATAAAATTATTTACTCTTAGAAAAAAATAGAGATGTGCAAACAGAAGATTCTAAATAATAAAATAAAATACACATTGGAAAGTGACATGGCTTCTTAAGACACAAATAACTATATCTTAGCTTAGATACTGATCCAGGAGCTGTGAAAAGGGTAGTGATAAAGGATAATTGTCTTTTATCCACAACTCTTTGGTGTTAAAAGCTTTAGTCATTTTTGACAGTTTTATAGGGGGCACACTGTCTTAGCCATGGCTCTTTTGTCATTTCATTCTAGTCATCCTTTCTGGAAATAAATAAAAAGATCTGAGAAAGAAGAGGAAGACACAGATGAGCTCACTCTGTAAATAGTCAAACACTAGCAACACATAGGTCCATCTACATGTAAGGATCCGTATGGTACAGGAGAACAGTGGAAAAGGCTCACTCAGTCTCGGTGACTTGTGAGGAACCCGAGTCATACAGAACTTAATATTATGGGTCTTTGAGATGGCAGTCATTAAAGAAATGGATCATTGCCAATTGATTTGATGAATTTCCTTAGAATTTATATTAATTAACCATAACTAGTCAATTTAAAATATCCTGGGGGTGGAAATTAGAAGATTGTCAGTAGTATGGGGAGACCTTCACTATCTAAGAAAAAAAAATAATGGTCGAGTAAGAATGCCATTCATTTGTAGAGTACTCACCTACAGGCCTAATACTTACAGAGATTTCCTAGCTTCTAATACTCCAGTATTCTTGTTGAGGTATAGTAGCATGAGGCTAAATGTCATACTGTGAGTAAAACTATCAGACTGACCTTCTATTCATCGGTAACATATGTTTCCTGGATCCCAGAGGAAATTTGGGAACTGTGGTGGCACTATAGGGTCCTTTAAAAACTCAGTTATGACTTGATACCCTATGAGCATATACAGGGGGCGGAAATCCCCCTCAGGAACAGTCATAGGGGAGGGAAATAAGGGGAAAATGGGAGGGAGGGAAGAATGGGATGATACAAGGGATGGGATAACCATTGAGATGTAACAAGAATAAATTAATAAAAAATTAAAAAAAAAATAAAAACTCAGTTATGTTACATAAATACATTTTTGTTTTATTCCTAGGTGTGACACATGAAGCTGTTTCAGATTGTCCACAACAGCACATTATTTGCATAGTGTAATCTCTGAGAGGGGGCGTCATCTTTGAAACCAACTGTGGACAGTTTAACTGTGAGGATTCTGAGAGCGAATAAATGTCAGCGCCCAGAAGCAGAGCACACCAAGAGAGAAGGACGCTGTTGCTTCCCCACTGATACTCCTGGATACTGTTGATGAAGTCTGATGAGAAGTCACAGATACCCTGAAATGAAGGTTGGATTGCATGGAGGAACCCAATGACCCTAACCAGCAGGAAGTGGGTAAAGGAAACTACACCCCCTCTCCCTACTTACTTTTCTTGCCTATCTAGTGTTGGGGTGCTGGAAGGGATTGAGTTTAACTAGAGAGAAAAAGATATAAGAGAATAAATGAAAATAGATTAAAAACCTACAGAGATCAAGTTGAAAAAATATAAAAGAATAAAATAAAATAAGAAAAAAAAAAACTAGGTAAAGGATCCTAGAATGCAGAACGAGATACACAGTACATTTTGGAACACAGATAGATACAGGTAAAGGTAAAATAGTGTGTGTGTGTGTGTGTTTGTGTGTGTAGGGTGTTTTTTCACACCTGTATCTGTCAATGTATTTCATTTTTTTTATAAAAGTAATTTAAGCATTTGGAGCTGAACAAGTATTTCTCTGTATGTGCAGTATTCTTATGTATACGCAGAGACTTCACCCATGAAAATTTCATGAAGTCATCCAATATAACTGAGAAATGATTAGTTTGTAGTGTAAGATTTACCTACTGAAGATGAAAAGATGAAAGGAGGAGAGAAAAACCTTAACTGAAGACCTGAACCAACTTGATAATTATCCCAAACATTAACAAATGGACTTTCATATAACACACACACACACACACACACACACACACACACACACACACACACACACCATGCATGCACACACATTAATTTATAATATAGAATACATTCTAAAACTTTAGATATACTTTGTGATTGTATGATATATATCTATATATCTCATATGTGTACATATATATGCATATGCATGTAAATATTTAGTTGTAAGGAAAGTCACTGCACTTGTAATCCATGCTTTTAGACGAATTTTAGCACACCATGCATTGTAATACTTAAACTAGTTGTACATAATATTTTCGGATTTACTCATCTTTTTTTAAAAAATATTTCTGTTTTTTTAAAAAGTTATTTATTTATTGTGTATGAGTCCTTTATCTGCAGAAGAGGCAATCAAATCCTATTATAAATGGTTGTGAGCCACCATGTGGTTGCTGGGAATTGAACTCAGGACCTCTGGAAGAGCAAGCGGCACTCTTACCCACTAAGCCATCTATCCAGCCCAAGATTTATTCATCTTATAAAATAAAAACTTTGTTCCTTTTTAATCATCTAATAACCTATCTTTCAAATTCCATCCCCTTTTTATTTCTAATAAGCATCATTCTACTGTTTCTATGTATTTAATGATTCTTTTTTTTAGATCTGAGAGACATTTTTTTGTGTATCTGGTTTATTTCATTTAGTTTAATGTTCTTCATCTCCACTCCTGTTGTCACAAATGTCTGTTTTTATTTCTTTTTTAAGATGAAACATTTTTTACTGTATCTCTCAATTTCTTTCTTTATGTATCAATTTACAGTGACTTAGTTTGTTTTCTTATCCTAGCTGTTGTTTATAATACTGCAGTGAGCTTGGGAAGACTGATATATCCACACAATAGTGGTCCCATCCTTTTGGGTATATGCCAAGAGGAGGGATTGTTCACCATATGTTAGTCCTATTGTTAACACTTTACAAAACCTCTACTTTGTACAATGAATATTGTTATCAACAGTTTCATCAATAGAATACAGGGTTCTGTTTTTCTCCATCTTTCCCAATAGCTGTCATTCCTGTGGTTTAAATACTACCCTTGGTAACAGATGTGAAATGGGAGTTTCCTCTGCTATTGATTCGGATTACTTTGATGGCTAATGTTGAACACTTTTCATTTGTCTATTGGACATTTCTGTGCCTTTAGGGGATAATGGATTGTTTAAGACCTTTGCCTGTTTTCTTAATTAAGCTTTTCTCCAGTTTCTTGATTTGGTTTATTTATTTGTTATTGAGTTTAAAATTTTTCTCTTATTATGTGAGTAGGATACATTTCTTAGTCTTTGGTTTCCTCCTCCAAAACTATCTTTTAATCCACAGTCTTTCTTTTAATTTTGTCATTTTCTTTCTAACAAAGAAGCTACAAGTGGCTTAAAAGATACTATTCTCACAGCTTATTCTTCTTGAATTTGATGAGACAGAATCAGTATATATCTACCATTTACTCTCTCCTTTCATTGATAAAATTCCTCTCTGTCTAGATGTATGTTTGAAATTGTACCCATCTTGAAGTTGAGTTTGATATTTGAGAGTCTAGCAGCATCCAATGAATGAGACCTACCTACTTGTTGAAAATTAACAGGTACAAGATATAGAAAGGTATGTAGGGGCTGTAGAAATGCCTCAGCAGTTAAAAGAATTTGCGATTCTTCCAGAGAATCAAAATTTTCTTTCACATCATTAATGTTGGATAACTCACAACCATCTGTAACACCAGATCCAGGGGATGTGATGCCCACTTCTGCCCTCCACAGTCACTCACGTTCTCTCTATCTCTCTCTCTCTCTCTCTCTCTCTCACACACACACACACACACACATACACACACGTACACAGTAAATAAATAAAAAAGACAAATTAATAAGACTCCATATATTATGATTTCAATTGCTCTAGTGTTTGGAAAAATTAAAATCATCGAGATATTAAAATGTTTAACAGTACTGCAGTGGAAGGGTAGAGAGAGTGATGAAGATGAGAAGCAGTGAAGAAATGAAGCTATAATTGCAAATGCATGTCATTATAACAACAGCAAAATGAGCCTGCATGCTGGTTTTGAGTGATGCGTCAATGGAGAGTCAATTGTGAAAACTGTGTTCTCTCCACCTATAGTGGGAGATGCTTATAATGCAAACAGCTATTTATAGGAGGGGTCTGGGGTTCTGTGATCAATGTCTGTCATACACTTTTGCTGGTAACATTTCATGGAAGAGGTTGCATTTATGGCACTTTGATCCATTATGTTAAGAAAAAGTTTTTCTTCCAAGTGTTCAGAAAATAAAGGCCTTAAGTTCACTGAGTATTTTAAAATGAAGGAAATTTAGGAAAGTAGCATAATCAAGATAGCGTCTAAGAATATCTCCTACCACTGTCTCCTGGAAAACAGGCCATAAGGATGGGAATAGTCTTTTATACCTTTTTCAAGTTGAAAAATGCCCAAGAATCCAGAAGGGCCACTCTCTGCCCTTTACCTTGAGTGCAGAAGAACCTCAAAGTGAGAAGTGATCTGTTCTGTATAAGGAAGACATGATCATTCCACAGAGAAGGAAAATAACCCTGCAAAACAGAACTTAGTGATTCCACACAGCTCATTATTATCAAATATGACTCTCAGCAGCACTTCTGCAGAACTATTCATAAACACACACAGATCTTCTTATGTCTTTAAGTCTTCCTTTTTGAAGTTTACAATGTCTATAAAGATTAGATTATCCTGTGACTGTGCCCTCCTTTAGTAGCTGAAAAAGCCATGGATTTAAGGAAATGAGAGACCTTTTTGCCCTGTACACTATAGCACAATACAATACCAGCAATGAACTGGCAATAAGATTTTGTGGCATAAAAGTTCAATGAGCGATTTGGCCGATGTGCATTCACTGTATAACCCTCATTTCAGGCTCTGTTTTCTTTATCTTTAAAATCTAATATCTTTTTATTTTCTATTGTTTCATTATGCTACTTAACACTGGAATATGATTAATAACCTTGTTATTAATCCCCTTGATAAAAACCTTTTGAATGAATCTCTGATTCTTTAATGGTGAAATACAGATGCACTTTTAAATCAGAGTAGGTCATGTCTTCTCTCAGTCAGGAGGAAAAGATGCAGTGTGAGGAACATCTAACATGCTTTGGGGGGAAGTTGTCATGTTTTCACACACTTTTGCCTTCTGAAACTTTTGAGGGGTTGCATAATAGCTGACACTTAACAAGTTATTACCACTGAAACTTTTTCCTTGAGTTGGGATTACCCAAACATAACACAGCCGGTTAATTTGTTATCATATGCCTTTTTAGCTTGCTGAAACACCCTGTGTGGCAGATGGCAGAGTTCTATAAGGTCAAGTGCAGGATATTAAATGCTGAGCTTCTGAACAGCTGGAGAGTTTTAGAAGAAGAAACGGAAAGGGAAGTAAATATGTGTAGGTGTCATTAGCTCTCCCACATATTAGCGTGACAAACTGTAGAGTTCCTCACAAGTCAGCCATGATTTTGATAGAAGACATCATAAAAGGAGACTTTCCTCTGAGCATCAATCCTCTCTTCCCCATTACACCTGCACAGACCATTTGTCTGCGGTACCCTCTGGCTACAAGTAGCCTGATGGTGATGGAAGCCATCAGCAGGCCCATAAGCACCATCTGTCCAGGAATGAAGCTAATGAGCAAAGTAAGCTGGGGCCCATGAGGGAACGGAGGAGTGAGGAGAGAGGGCCAGGAATTTGGATTTTAACTCAATGCAACCCAGAAGTGGGACTTCACACCGTGCAGTGAGCGACAGCCAGGACTGTGTTCCAAGCTTACTATGTAGGCTCTTTCTTACTTCTCAGATTATATCATATACCAAGTCAGCTGACTGCAAATCTCTAGTGTTGGGGTGCACAGACTGTAGGAGATTTATCGGAGAGAATTTTAATGGGAAATGAATCAGGATGATGGAGCATTTTAGGAAAGGAGGTAAATTCTGAGTTCAGGCTGTTGTTTATATCCAAATTTGTATTCACTGTTTATGATTCTCTGCTACTCTAAGTGTTTTCCATGGTGTTCTATCTTTAGCCCCACCTGTAGTTGTGAGACTTGGAAAACATCAGGCTTAAAGAATTTTAACAAGATCCGTATATGATTAATATTCACATGAAATGCTTAGAAGCACATATTTGAAGTGTATCTTCTTAGAGAAATCTCTCAGTGATCATTTAAGATGAAATTATTGTGTATTTAATTTTTAAAAAATTTATTAATTAATTCATATTACATCTCAATAGTTATCCCATCCTTTGTATCCTCCCATTCCTCCCTCTCTCCTGCTTTCACCCTATTCCTCTCCCCTATGACTGTGACTGAGGGGGAACTCCTCTCTTTGTATATGCTCATAGGGTATCAAGTCTCTTCTTGGTAGCCTGCTATCCTTCCTCTGAATACCACCACGCCTCCCTATCAAGGAGACGTAGTCAAATATAGGGCATCAGAATTCATGTGAAAGTCAGTCCTCACTCCACTCAACCGTGGAGAATGCTCTGTCCATTGGCTAGATCTGGGTTGAGTTTCAGTGTTTACTGCACATATTGTCCTTGGCTAGTGCCATAGTTTGAGCAGGACCCCTGGGCCCAGATCTGCCCATCATAATGTTCTTCTTGTAAGTTTCTAGGACCCTCTGGATCCTTTATTTCCCCATTATTCCATGCTTCTCTCGCCTAAAGTCCCAATAGGATGTCCTCCTCTCTGTCCCACTTTCCTGATAAGTGAAGACTTTCATGGGACATGCCCCTTGGGCTAGGGTTCAGATATAAGTGAGTATATACCATTTGACTCTTTCTGCTTCTGGGTTAATTCACTCATTATGATCATTTCTAGTTCAATCCATTTGTCCACAAATTTGGTCAATTCCTTGTTTTTAATAGCTGAGTAGTATTCCATAGTGTAAATGTGTCACAGTTTCTTTATCCAATCTTCTACTGAGGAACATTTAGGCTGTTTCCATGTTCTGGCTATTATGAATAAGGCTGCTATGAGCACGGTAAAGCATATGTCCCTGTTGTGTACTGGAGCTTCTTCTGGGTATATTCCAAGGAGTGAAATAGCTGGTGGGAATGCAAACTAGTGTACTTCATTCTTGTAATCATCTCTCAGAAGGTTATACTGTGCATTTGTCATTATTTGGGAATTCAGCAATAGAATACCAAGCCATTAGTGGCATAAGGTCTCTAGTCAGAAAGACTAAACATTAAACGAATCATACGTGTGTGTGTTAAAAGCACCCTCTGTGTACACATGATGACATATCAGTCCCAGAACCCTTATAAAGCTCTTGGTAGAGGATAGATGTGTAATTCCAGTACTGCTAAAGACAGGTAGAAGAAACAGGAAGATGACCAGGAAACTCACAGACCTGTTATCCCAGAGAACGTAGAAGAGCAGAAATAACAGATTCCCTGCATTACCAAGCTGGAAGGCAAGAACCCTCCCCTAAAATCTGTCTCCTGTCTTCTCTCTCTCTCTCCTTTTCTCTCTCTCTCTCTCTCACACACACAAAGAAAAAGTTTAAAAAAATAACATATGCATATACAATGATCAACCAAGGTGGTGTCAAAAAGACTACCTCTTCTTGACTTTCTTCTACCAGATTACATATAATAAAGAACTGAGTACCAGTCTCTTACATCAGGCCTTCATGACCTGGGTGATACTGTCAGATCATAATTTCCTTCCTTGCATAACCCTCAGTAGACTCAGCATCATTTTCTTCCTTTTGCACTGATCTTTTCCTTACAGCCAATTCCTTGGAAATACTTGCTCATCTGTCTGCTCCCTCACTCCAACTTCTTTAGTGTCAGGAAATCCTCTTTACCTCTCAGACTTAATGTGGGTTCAGTTGTCTTTCATCTCTCTCAATGGGCTAGCCTTTCTGATTAGAAGATTTTTCCTTTCAAGACTGTCTCAAACAGAGCAGATGATTTAAACTGCATAGAATGATGGGTGGGCTTGGCTCTCCTCATTTCATCTTCAGTTACTATCTTGGGAATAACACCATGGTGCTGTCAATAAATAGTTGTTGGAATTCTTAATAGATGCTTAGATGATGAAATGTACCAAGGCCCTCAGGAAAAATCAACAGGGTCAAATATACTGTAGAGTCCAATAATGTGAGGCCTAGGAACTATCTCTTGATTTACTGACCTGTGGATAAGGCACTTAACAGGAACATTGCACATTTTTATTTCCTTATGTATCTCCATAACATTTATCAGCAGACTGACAGCACCTCTTTTCTTATTTGCCACTCTCTCTCCTACCACGACTTGCTCGATGTTAGTGGCAACTTTCTAGAACAAAACTGTCATATGTGAAGTGAATTGATTGCATTTTCAGGGGCTTGAGCAAACTGCATCATGCTGTTTTTTCATTATTATATTACATTTATTTAGTATTGTATAAAATAGGATTGTAGAAAACCTTAGTGCTGTTTGTGCCTTTCTTGCAGTTTTTCTTTGCACAATTTAAAATTAAAAACCCAATTCCTGCCACCTTTTGATTATTTACTAATTATTTCATACTAGCTCCCCCTCTGTTTATCACCAGCAGTTTCTCCCCAATTCTGTTTGTACTTAAAGTTTCTTTGTAGGTATACATGTTGTATGAGTCTTTACCCCTGAGCTACACTCCCAGCCAGAACATCTCAAAACAGAACATTCTGATAGGCTTACAGTAATGCTTCTGCAGTTTTATGTTGCTGTTATTACTCATTCATACACAAATATTAAATCATAGGTTCTTATAGAAATGTTTTAATGCATTATTTATCAATTTCTGGATTTATTAGGTTTTCCTTCCATGCCCTTACCTCCCCAGCCCTCCCCTGAACCCCCATATATACATGGTAATAATGGGTTTGGCTACACAAAGCTAGTTCATAACTGATTAAACCTGAAAGATGTAACATGCACAAGTGGTTAAAATTATTTACATTCCCACTAAAAACATCTGATATGAGGTGAGTAGGAAAAACCAATGGAAGACAATCTAAATAAAGCTGTAATTAGTGTTGCTTTTCTTAGATCCATGATGCAGTTGTTGCTAAACTCAGAGTGATGGCTAATGTGTTACTGCACACCAAGAGGCTCTCGTGATTTCTCTTCTCCGTTCTTTTCTTTTATGACAATCATTGAACATAGCTAAGGAGGGGCTTAAGTATAAATTAGGAGTGTGCATCAGCCTGTCAAGATGAACTCCATGAATATGAGAGAGTGATTTTCATTTTGTGGGTGTCAGAAACGTGTTACAGAATGACTTGCACAAGCTATAGTACAGGAATAAGTTCACATGCCTGAAGGCTTTGTTGTGTACATCATCCCCAGACAAGAAAGACAGATGTTGGACTGGCTTCTCCACACCTTTAACAATGTGAGTTACATTTTCTTGCTCCATTGTTGAGGTGGGGAGTAGTCTGGGTAAGCATCCCAGCAGGCACTGCAGTAAATCAGATAGCTGCTCTTCAGGATAAAGGCCATGCTTCCCTTAAAGATGTTAGCTACAGCTCCCCAGTAGCTCATGTAGAGTGAGACCAGACCATTCCAGTCACTTCCATTAACATCCTAAACAGTTACTGTGGAGATGTGGTGTATTGTGGTGACTTCCTTCTGAAACTGTGAAGAAGGAATAACAGAGCTATCCTCATGCAACCAGGCTCTTATGCTTCTCAAGTATAATTCTTAGACTCAGTTTTTATAAATTAAAATATGTCTTGCCTATGAATTTTCTCTCTTATCTTCTCTGCTTCTTTGCAAAGTAGATAATCTCTAAGTTTCTAGTTGAATGAAGAAAACCTCTGTAAATTAATGTAAGGGTTTCTGGACAGTCAAAACATTGTAGTGTCGATCCATGCACAAGAAATCCTATAGAACATAATTATTTTCTGAGAGCCTCCAGATATCCCACATCCATGAGCAAATCATCAGGTTGCTATCAGAGAGTAAGACAGTAAATTTGGGGCAAACTATTTGTTCCATAGTCTATGGTAAATTATGGACTCTGACATGTTCCTACTTATTTGCCATGAAAATTTTAGTTGGTTTCACCTTAAATTGTTAGGAATCTATTGTGATCTAATATGAAGCTGCTATTTTAGTTCCTACTGCTTCTGTACCAAATTATCACAAACGCTGTTGTAAAGTGAAACACAAAGTTATCTTAAACTGTCAGATTAAAAGCCCTACAAAAGGTTTTATGGTTCTAAAATCAAACGAATACTGGAGCTAATCCATTCTCTCTTGTGTAGAGAAAGAATTCATTTTGGCCTCTTCCAGATGCTAGAGACTATGCCAGTCAGGTTTTGTTTGTTTGTTTGTTTGTTTGTTTGTTTTATTTTGCTCGTTGGAGTATCAGTCCAATCCCTTAGCACATCATCATGTACTTCCCCTTTCCCATCTCCCACCTTCTATTGTTATGTTCTCAGCTCACAATTGTGAGTCACATTGCCTGCATACATCCCATAATATAACACATTTATAACAACCAGGTATTAAGGCATTGTTAATAGTTCATTAAGTAGTCTTACATAGATGTATTGCAGATATTGGCACAAGAAATTTCTACTTTTGTCCAGAAAGAACTTGTGGCAATATGGAACAGCTATTTTTTTTTTTAATCATTTTATCATTATCAGAACATTCTTGTTACAAGTAAAAACAAAACCAAATAAACAACACCAAGAACAAAACAAAACAAACAAACAAACAAAAGACAAGTTAAAAAAAAAGAGAAAGAAACACCAAAAATGGGCATGGAAATGTTTTCAGTGTGTATAGCACTTGCCACGGTGCAGTCACAGTGAGTAGAGTTCAGATCCCTAGCACAAGTGTAAGGGCCAGATAGATGTGACTGTCTTGTGTTCCCAGTGCCTAGGAAGCAGATAGAGGGAGAATCCCTATGCCCATTGGCTAGCAAGATTAGCAAGCCAGCAAATACTGGTTTCAACTTTGAAAACATAATTCACTATATAATGTGGAGAGCCCTAGAGGAAGACCCCTTGTATCAACCGCTAGACAGCACATGCAAGTGCACACACAGTGTGTCCTCCAGTTGTTTGCACACACATGGACATCACATACCCACCCAAAAAGGGGGAAACCATGATAGAATTAGTAAGAGTAAACAAACAAACAAACAAACAAACAAAAGGCTTCAAAGCTTTAAGAAGCCAGAATTATTTCATTTTGGTGAGTACTTAGCATCTGCTGTGTGGTATTTACTGAGCATCACAAAAAGCACTAAGTGCTGCAGCTGGTTCTAAGTACAAAAGCACGATGAGTGAAGATGGCTGTTTTCCCTGCTCACTGTATCATGAACCCAGTTATAGCAAAGCCGTCTGGGGTTTGAGAATGAAAATGAGAGAGTCATTCCAGATTTCAAAGTTCATGAGAACACCGGCCTTGTAGATAGGATGGAATTGGAACTATGAGGTATTTTCAGCCTCTGATTTAATATTCTTTCCAATTGCACTGACATCATCATCATTTATCCTCAAGGAAAGCAGAAGGAGGCCAAAAGAGTTTCAGTTTCACTCTGTTGTACTGGTAAATTCCAGTCCGTTTGCTGATGTCCTCTATGAAGTGATAATTCATGCTGCCATCACATGAAATGAACCAAGTAAATCAAAATATTTTTCATAGGGGAGTTGCCTGGGGAAGGGAAAGAAACAGCATGCTGGCCTTCACATGCTGCGCTATTTTTGGATGGCCTTCTTCAAGGATCAATTTAAAACTAACTTCTATAACAAAGCTTTCTCCAATGAGGCAGAAAAATATGCCCAAGACCCACCCTCCATTTAACCAAAGCCACCAGCTTATTACACCTGACTTAACTGCACAAATTCCTGAGCTGATTTTGCATATCGCAATGCCTACTAGAAACAGTAATTATGATTACAAATGCAGGATTTGTTAACATTTATTTAGTGTTCTATTTATTTAATGTCTCTCTATTGATGAGAAGAGAAAGGCACCATGATCATGACAATACTTATAAAAGAGAACAGTTAATTGAGGGTAGCTTACCATTTCAGAGGTTTAGTCCATTATCACCATGGTGGGAAGCATGGCAGCATGCAGGCAGACATGGTACTGGAGAGGGAGCTGGGAGTTCTACATCTAGATTTGCAGGTAACAGGAGCAGAGAACTTCTTCGTTTGTCACGGGCTTTTGAAAACTTCAAAGCCACCCCCAGTGACACACTTCCTCCAATGAGAGCACACCTTTTAATCCTTTCAAATAGTGACACTCCCTGGTGACCAGACATTCAAATCTATGAGCTTATTGGGACCATTCTTATTCAAACCACCACAAATTTTGACAAGGACTATTTGCTTTGTCATCCCCCATCATCTTTAACAATTAATTTGTAAATTAATCCATTCACTTTTAATTAAAAACTACACTGAGGATCTTACGTCTATTTATGTTTTATCAAGTTCTCCATGAGCAAAATGTATTTCAGAATTGTGTCTATGCCAGCAACCCAAATCTTGCCTCACTCTTCAGTTACAATTGGAAACATCTGATTTGAGGACAATGAGGAAGAAGCAAGGAGGTTTTGGGAAGATGATCTGTAGTACATACAAACGTGTTTTTGTTTTGATCCCAAATATAGGATGTGAGGGCATGAGATGTTTGTCCACTAGAAACAGATTTGAGAGCAGATACATGGTGTTTGTCCAATAGAGAAACTACCTCCTGTGGGGACATAGTCTTTACCAGCTGATAAACATCCTAATACAGATGTTAAGATGATATCTATATCTATACCTATATATATCATCTGCATCTCTATCTATCTATATCTATCTCATCTATATCTATTTCATCTATACAATCCATGTCTATATCTATACCTATCTATATCTATATCTATATCAATATCTATCTATATCACCTATATCTATCTATAGCTCCAAATCAGAGGCATGGCTCTTTGTGTTTTTTGTTTTGTTTTGTTTTGCTTTTTGCATCCCTCCCTATTGTTTGGCTGTTCATTGATCTACTTTGAGACACTCCTAGGGACAAATGCTCCAGAGAAGGGTTCCAGGTTCCAGGTTCCAGCTGCTGTTCTAAGTTCCAGATGTTGTGGTTGTGGTCACTTTTGCTGAATTTCTGGTTTGTTATTCAACATGTCTGCTGGAATCCTGACAACAATGAATGGAATCCAACCAAGGAACTGAGTCTAAAAATGTCTACTTCTGTCCCCATTAACCTCTTTTTTTTCCTATCTTAGGTAGGTGGGTGGAAGGGATGTATAGGCATTAAAGTCCCACAAGTACAGTAGGTTTGTAAAAGTTAAAGCCTGCAATGATCTGTTTAAAAATGGGCATAGGACCAAGAGAGAGAGAGAAACAGAGACAGGAAATTGGTTCAGAGCACCTCTGAGACAATCCAGATGGATGGGAGAGGTTCCTGGGAGTCTATGGCATCAGGGGATATGGATCCTGAAGTGGCCACCTCCTATAGCCAGGTGGGACTTCCAGTGAAGGGAGGGGGACAACAACTGACTCACAAAGCCTTTGACCCAAAATTGGTTTTGCCTTTAAGATGTTCAGGGATAAGTATGGAACGGGGATTGAGGGAATGCCCAACCAATGACTTGAGACCCATCTCATGGGAAACAGCCAACTCCTGACACTACAAATGATACTCTGCTATGCTTATGGACAGGAGCCTAGCATAACTGTTTTCTGAGAGACTTCATTGTGAAGCTGATAGAAACAGATGCAGAGACACAGCACAACCCACAGGAGAACTAGTTGAAGAGTGAGAGGAAAAATTAAGGGAGCTGGAAGGGCCAAAGGCACTACAAGACCTACAGAGTAAATAACCTGGGACCATGAGGGCTCTCAGAGGCTGAAGCAACAACCAAAGAGTGCGTGTAGGCTGGCCCTAGACTCCAGACACATATGGACAGATGTGCAGCTTGATCTTCAAATCTGTTCCATAACAACTGAGGTAGGGGTTCTGTCTCTGACTCTGTTGCTTGCCTTTGGATCCCTTTCTCCTAGCTTGAATGCCTTGTCTGGCCTCAGTGGGAGAGGATGCACCTAGTCCTGCTGTAACTTGATGTGCCATGATAGGTAGGTATCCATGGGTAGGTCTCCCCTTCTATGAGGAGAAAAGGAGGGAGAAATCGGGTCAGGGGTGTAACAATGGGCCTTGGAAGAGAAAAGGTTGTAAATTAATAAGTAAATTAATGAAAAAAAGGTGGGCAGATACATTGCTGACTGGTGCTAGCAGAGTGACTAATTGAAGTCCTCACTGGGCAACTGGCTACATAATTCTCAAATGACCAAGTGTGTCTTGTCTCTAATTACTGTCTATTTGTCATCCAGCAGAAGCCAAGTGAAAAGCTCATGTTTAAAATGTACATTGTATGAGCAATAGAAAGTTATGTTACCATATTCAAGAAAAGTATTTGCTTTTCTCATCAATTTATTTTTACTGTGTTCAGGTTTAAGGAGGAAAAAAATCTAAATGACATTGTCCCCCAATTCTTTAGCAGCCCCATTAAGATCATTAAATCTAGTTTTGAACTGGATTGTCTGATTGGATTCAGATAATTATCAGTAGCAGGATAGGCCTTGGCATATACTTTCAAAGACAATCCATTAGGCATCAAGTCATATAACTATAATTAGTCTTTGGTTTTCTTTTTATTATTATTATTATTATCTTTTAATGTATTGGTCTAATGTATTTAGCATATAGCTTGAAAAGGACTACTACCTGGTTCTGTCTGCATATTAATCATGTCTTCATTTGCATATGATATTAAACTCACCCTGTCTCAAATTATCTTCATCTTGAATGTTTTGTGTTATTCCTATATTTGCATATTGTCCAAGATATATTTTCTATCTCCTTTCCTTTTTTTCTATTGCCTTTTTTTTTCTCTAAATTTTATATTATTATTCCAGGGAAGCTAAATTAATGAGATATTCTTTCAATAATTAATGTGTCATCCTTTTTGCTGTCCTTCAAACATAAAGTAATGTGAATTATTGCTAAAATTAAGAGAATTATCTTTGCATTTCTTTATCTTACCTTGTCTGACCCAGGGGTGTTGGTATAAATTCTGCTTTGATAGTTTAGTGACTCACTGTTAATTATATCAATGTCTGATCTAGAAAACAGCATCAACAAACAAACAAACAAACAACAAAGACAACAACTAGATATCAGTGATCTTGGCTCTGAGATTTTTATATTCCACCTAATTTTGGAGGAGTAATCAGAGGACACATTCCTCTGGAAAACAATCAATAGATTACTGTACTGAGAATGAATTAATCTCTTTAAGTTTTAGAGATTTCAAATATTTAATTTGGTCAATCCTTCATTTTAAATAATTTATGTTTAAGTCTGACCAAATATATTTATCTGGAAAACCCTATAATTATGTTAATGTAAGGCAGGATAAGAGATACCAGTCAAGTAGAAAAAATAATCATAAAAGCATTTCTTACCACCCCTCTATGCAAACTGTGTGTGACTGTATGTGTGTGTATGTGTGTGTGTGTGTGTGTGTGTGTGTGTGCACATGAGTGTGTGAGTGGGAGTGTAAATGCTATTCATCTGAAATTAACCTATAAGATTATTTGTTCTAGAAGTTAAGGAATATATAGCACTTTGGCATACGCTTCAGGAGGAAAGACTTTAGCTACTGAGATTTATTGACAACAGAGTCTACCTTGAATACCACAAGGATAATCCGTGGCTTTCATATACTTCCATTTTTAGTTTTCTTGCAGAAGCCTCAGGAGAGATTCCTTCTATACCTATGAGAAGCATACTTCGAGTCCACACAGACACTGTGAAAATAAATCTCATTACATTTTTTAAATTTATTTTAGGACACAGGATGTGCTGAATCATCTTCAAGGTTTTCTGCATTTGTGTGTGAGATAATACCTTTCTTCTGTGTTTCATCAGAACTTTATACAATAAAGTAAGAACAGCACAATGCATAGGACTAGCAGACAAGTGCAGTATGTTGCGATGCCTTTGTTATAGGCAAGCGTTGTGTCTGGTGTTAATGGAAAGATCGCTGAGCAGGGAGATGCCTGACTGAAAGACAAGTGACTGAAATACTTTTGTGCAATGCTATAGTTAAGTTATTGTCATATAAAGAGACTGAGAGGCTAACATATATCTTGCTCCATCTCAGTCATATGTAAATCGCATGACTAAGGTCTTTACACTGGAACCTGTTGTTCATATGTTATATATTCTACTAAGTAGTAGACTCAAAAAATTACATCGACAGACACTGTGAGGATAGGGCAGGTGGATCGGAGTGGGTAGTCAAGAAAAACCAAAGTGCAAGCTCAGTTTGCGGTTGTTTCTTTTATTGTGTTTATTTTGTATACTGAAGTGAAATGACATTTTGTTATAGTTTCCTTTATGGTGATTGTTTTGTTCCTTTAAGTTTGTTGCTCTGCCTCTAAAACCTTTAGATGGCTTCCATTGAATGCATAACGAAGTCCTTCGCTCTTCAACATTGCTTAGAAACCCATAAACTGCCATCGTCACACTCAATGTCACACTGTGATTCATGCCTCTCACCAGGATATTTGAATTAGCTCTGTCTGAGATTTGACCTTATCTATAAAATATATTGATTATTACTAAGATTGCCACAGCCGTTAGCATGGTTCAGTGTTTAATATTACTAATCAGTTAGGCTTAAACATTTTATATGAAATGATGTCAAAACATAACTCAACATACCTGCACACACATTTGCACACACATCTAATAAAGTGAGTAACTATACACTCGGGAATTCCATTCAGACATAGCTGGGCTATTTTAGCCTAGTTAGTTTTCTTATTTTGTACATTCATCTACAAAAAATTCACTATGGTGTTAACATTTATACAATTTAGGTTTGGCTACCACTTCAAAGCTGATATCTTGCACCTTTCTTATTAAGGACAGAAACTGTTGATTTTACAGACATAAGACCCTATTGAGGATCCTACTGGAAAACAATACTTGAACTGGAAGAAGAACAAAAGTGAATTATGTCCTATTCTGGTGTCCTTTAGCCTCATCATGTGGCCCTAGTCATAACATACCATTGTGGCTATAGAAAAATTTTCCCACCTAAATGATACAAAATGCGTGCAGTTCTTGGTACATTGTATTGGCAGGAATCCTCGATGTGCCTGTCACTTTTTCATGAGTGAAAATGATCATACTAGCTTTATAGACAACACTGGAGAGGAGATAACTGTTCCACCTAGGTTAATCTGAGGTCATGAGAAACAGCCCATACTTGGATGAAATAAAAAACACTGACGTATATGAGATAGATGTGGGGGAAAAAATTGCCTTCTCAGATGGTTCTGAAACCTTAATTACTGGCCTGCGGTGACTGGCCACAGCAGTCTGGGCCTTCCTTCAGCAAACAGCTGTCTTTCTTTTTTAGGAAGCGCTATATAAGGCAGACAAACCACATGGTCTTCTTTGAAGCAGCTAGAACTTTTTCTTTATATCATCTTTTATCTCTCTCCTTTTCTTCAGAAGCTTAGAGAAGAGATCTTATCAAAGAGAGAAGCTTCTGGTGTTACGATTTCCCAGACAACCTTCTGGAATCCGTAAACAAAGAGCCAGATTCTCAACAGCCGCAATGTGGTTTGCACTGGTGTTTCTGCTCTGACAATTCCTTCATAATATCTCCAGGCTGTGTGGACAAAAGCCAAATAGAGCTGTCACCTTTGCCCTGTGCTTGCAGAGTTTGATGATCCCTGTTGTCCCTGTGAACTTGTAAATGCTCCTGCATCTTCCTTCCTGTAGGCAACTCCAGCAATGTTGGGACAAGAGCAAACAGACAAGCTGCTCTTCTCTCCTGATGTCAGCAGAATGTTAAAAATCGGCCCTCTCTCACATATTGCTTCAACTAGTCCATCAGTTTGGCTTTCCAAACTCTGGGTCACCCTTCAATTGTGCTGTTGAAAAGGTATGATCCTCCCGCACTCTTGCAAGGATGGCTATATTCACAATGAAACACAGTGTGTGTATGTGTGTGTGTGTGTGTGTGTGTGTGTGTGTGTGTGTATACACTTGTTTGGTAGCAGGACACAAAAGGAACTCCTGAAAGTGTTTCTCACAAATGTCCCACTTCTACATTTGAAGAGTTTCAAACCTGAGAGTGTTTTTGAAAATGCAGCTTATGGATGGACTTGTCAGAACTTTTGGCTATACTCAATGGAAAGTTATGTTGTTTATTACTAAAATTACTTAAGAAAAAATTCTTAATCAATGAACTTTAAAAATAGAGGCAGATTCCAGGCCCACCTGGTCTAAGTGAGTCCAGGACAGCCAAGGCTACACAGAGAAACCCTGTCTCAAAAACAAACAACCAAACCATACAAAGCCGGAAGAGGATAGTTCAGCTGATGTGTTAAGCCCCTAGGAGGAATCAGCTGCTGGTCCTAAGTAGTGCCAGCAGATCTCTGTCCATATGTCATGTGCTATCACCTCACATTAGCTAATCCAACCCTAAGTCCGTATTATGGAATACTACTCTGGTTAGCCCTACTTTACAGTTAAAGAAACTGAGGCAGACTGGCTAATATTTTTCCTTAGACAATATGACTGAAGGCTATGGTAGGAACAGCAGCCAAGGTCTTATGTGGTAGCATGTTCTCTGCATACAATTTCTGCCTCTGTTTCTCACTGTATTGTTTTCTTTCTCCATCATTTTGTCTGTTATCAGGCACTGGGTAGTAGGCATCATCAATAGAATGATGACCAGGTCAGCATGTATCATCAAATCATTTGTTTCAGATTCAAATTCTATAGATATCTGACTCTTCTGTGTTCAGGTCTACATCCTGCCTTGTAAGATGTTCAGAAACAAGTGTCTGCCTTCTGATGGTGGAACCTATACAAGAACAAATTTGTGTAAATGTGGCATTGACTTCAGATGCCTAGCAACAAGAGGAATTGCTCTCTATTATAGTAACAGCTAATAACCTTGAATGAAAAAAATCTAAATCCTTCTTAAAGACTACCATCCAATTTAGAAAAATTGCAACTGCAAATAACATTAATTGCTTTCAAATGGAAGTGGCCTTGTTTTGAAAAGCCACCATTTTGAATTTTATCCTAACCATAAACAGTTTATAATCAGTGGAAAGAAAAACTGAAGGGACTAATTGCATGCTTTGTATGAGTTCTGCTGAGAGCTAGTGCTATGGGCTTTGACTCTAATTCACATAATTTCTTCCAATACAAACTTGAAAGTTAGATAATGTGGCAAGTGAATGGACAAAAGAGGCTGGGACGCAGAGAGAGTAAGTGAGATTTCTACTGCAGAATGCTTTTGACACGGTCCAGTTACTGCATCACAGCTTCATGTTTCTTAATCTTGGCAGTAGAATAAAGTCCTTAGCAGAAGGACTTTTTTCAAGTCCAAAAACATGACACTTCAGAGCTCCAACCATAACTTCTCCTTTTTATGTCTATGGGATTTACAGTGTTTGCAGATGGAAGTAATTTAATACCGTGGTGATCTTTCATCTAGCCTGTTTCCTTTCAGTGACCTTATGTTTACTATGAGAAAACACCAACAAGGTGTCCAATTTCTTCATGGAAAAAATGGCAACTATTTGAAACAAAAGGATTTTGTCCAACAGAATCATAAATCTTTCACTGTTTCTGTAATTTAACAACAAAATAAAAGAGGCACATTTGTTCTGTTGGGGAGTGTTTGCTGCTGAGATGAGGCCAGGTTGACTTTCACATAAAAAATGCATTTTTGGTGGTGGGGCCAGACAGCAAGAGAATACAAAGTCACTGTCCTATCTATGGGATAAAATTAAGGTCTTTTCATGTCCATGGATTTTTCTCAAACTGTCCATAAGTTATCATTTGGAACAAAACCCCTAAAAGCCTGTTTTGAAGATTATAGCAAGTTCTCTGTGGCCTTCGCTCAGCCCTGCTTCTGCGTGTGTGGGTCCTGCTGATTTTAAAACCCATTCTAAACTCTAGAAAGCGGACTCTTCCTGGGATGAGAAAAGCTGCTGGTAACCACAGTGACACACCTATCCAGGGACTCACCCCATTGACATTTAATAGGTTGAATCATAAATAATGGAATAAAATCTTTCAACAGAAGACCAGAAGCTGCAACCAAAATACTCAGGAAATGGATACCAGCTGTCTTTAAGGTGCTGAGATGCAAGATGCTTTGTTACATTGGAGGAAATTCATCTAATAAGAAAGAGAACTAAAACTGGTATTTGTGTGTGTGTGTGTGTGTGTGTGTGTGTGTGTGTGTGTGTGTGTGTGTTGTTTGCAACAGATCATGGAGCAGGAGAATGCAAATTCCACATACCCTTATCAGGTGGGTATTACAACACCCATAAGGATATTCTGTAGACTCCACTTAGAACATAGACTTGGTCTTTACATTTGACTGATTTATTCCAGAATGACTTAAAACTATGTGTCTTTACAATCTTTGTTGGTTATATGAATATGAGGGAGTACATTATTTTGCACAACAATTATGAACTGAATAACTACATCATGCCATGATGTTCTGGTCCTTGGAAACAGACTAGGAATCAAGGCATGTAGAGATTCATAGATCAGTAAGTCATGAATGAACTGGTATCTGAAGGTTGTCTGGTACTTAATAGAAAGTGAGGGAAATCATGATAGAACTCCACTCAGGGATTATACCTTAAAAAAACTACATAGGTGCAAACAAATGATGGCGTGGTTGGTACTTAAATTGCTTCAATATGTTGATCTCTGGCCAAAACCATATCCATTTAGTATTACAAAACATCTACAGAACTTCCGTGTCAGAAAGTGCCTCCAGTGTTTTAGGTAAGAATACCAGCAGAGTACACAGTGTTCCTCACCACTGCATAGCATCTTTTCCATAACGTGGGCTCAAAGTCCCTCTCTCTCCCCATCTTCTTGGCATATAGGAAAATGAGGTGCTCTTATTATTTCAACAATGTCTTTGAAAACCTTCTACCTTTAAGTATAGAAGCAATAGAGACCCTCTCACTTTTAATATCTTCTATAGAACTTCTGGATTTAGTGCAAGCTAGTCAGACAAGTAAAACATGCCAAAGACTGTGCTTGGTTCAGCTAATAGAAATATAATCTTGATCTGTAGACTCAAAACAATTCTTTGACTGATGGACTCAGTGTATTTTTAAAATCCTTCTAAATTGTTTTGGTAGCTATTGACAAAGTGACTTTAGTGGTTTAAATATGTATCACCCTCCAAACTAACAAGTTTGAATGCTTGGATCACAGGGAGTGGCACTATTAGGAGATGTGGCCATATTGGAGTTGATGTGGCCTTGTTGGAAGAAGTGTGTCACTGTGGGGTAGACTTTGAGATCTCCTATGTTGAGTCTCTGCTGAGTGTAGAATCAAGTCTCCTATTGTCTTCCAATCAAGATGTAGAGCTCTTGGCTCCTCCAGCACCATGTCTGTCTGCATGCTGCTATGATTCCCACCATGATGATAATTAGACTAAACCTCTGAAACTGTAAGCCAGCCTCAATTAAATGTTTTCTTTGGTAAGAGTTGCCTTTGGCATGATGTCTCTTCACTGCCATAAAACCCTAAATAAGACAGTGATTATGTACTTTTTAAAACTAAAAAAAAAAAAGATGACACAAAACTGAAATAATTAGTATAGTATCGGTTAAAACAAACTCTCAATAATGACTCTGCTCAACCCCAAGAATTATCATAAATATACAGTAACAAGAAGATTTATTGAACAAAAAATGAGACAAGAAATTGATCTACATAGATATATTCAGGTGATCTTTAACACAGAAGCAAAGTCAATGTATTATCTCCAATAAACACAGATACAAGCATTCTCAATCAAATACTTGCATACTGAATACAACACATCATAAAAAAACTATCATGGTTAAGTTCGTCTTAGAGATATAGGGATGGTTTAGCATAGGTAAATTAATGAACATAATCCACTACATAATCCACACATGATTTTTTCTTTAGCTGCAAAAAAGACCTTTGACAAAATCCAACATCTCTTCATAATAAAAGTCTCAGAGAATATAAGGATGTAGGAGACACATTTAAACATTTCAATGGCAATATACATCAAGTCAACAGTCACTATTATTCTAAACCAAGAGAAACTCAAGGCATTATTACTAAAGTCAGGAACAAGACAAGGATGTCCAGTCTCTCTCTCCTGTTGAGTATAGTTACTGATGTCTCAGCTAGAGCAACACAAGGGAAAGATATCAAGGGATACAGATAGGAAAGAAAAAAGTCAAATTATTTTCAGGGGATCTGATTCTAACTCCTATGGCTTACAAACAAATTCAGCGAAGTAACAGGAAGAATTTTAACAACCCCAAATCAGTAACATTCATGTATGCAAATGACAAACAGAACAAGAAAGAAAGCAGGAAAATAATTCAAGTCACAACAGCTTCAAAAATTTATGGAATAAATCTAACCTAAGAATTGAAAAACTTGTATGATGAAAGCTTTAAGACATTGAATAGATAAAATTGACAAAGATATCAAAAAAATAGAAAAACCTTCCACGGTCAAGAATTAGTAGAATTAATATCGTGACAACTGCTATCCTGCTAAAAGCAATGTACATTATTTGATTCAATGCCCATAAAAATTCCAATGCAATTCTTCACAGATATTGTCAAAAATTATCATCTTAAAATTAATATGGAAACAGAAATCATCCAGGATAGAAAGAGAGTCCTTCACTAATAGAAAAAATATAGTATTTTCAACAGAAAGTGCTAGGACAAGAGATCCTCAATACTTTTTCAGAAAAAAAATATGCATGGACGTTAACAAAAATATCTGTCAATTCTAACACAGATTTAAATGTAAAAATCAACACTAGTAAGCATCTTGAATATAAGATAAATTTTATATACTTGAGATTGGTGGTGACATTAAATACAACACCAAAATTGTGACCTATGAGGGAAAAATTGGAAATTAGGAGCTTACTAAAATTCAAGTTTCTGTTCCTGAAAGTTTCAAGAGAATGATAGACGCACCAGAGTTGTAGAAAGGATCTGCAAAATATATTTCTGTGAAAAGGAAGAATTATGCAAAGTAGCAAAGAACTTTAAGACAAGAAAATAACCTAGTAAATTAAGAAAAGGACACCAGACAGCACTCAATAAAGATGCTATACTACTGAAGAGCGGGTCAACGCTATTTTCATTAGGGAACTGCAAAGGAACAAAGGAGATGCCACTATTCATGTAGTTGAATGACAGCACTAAAATAGTAAAGCACTGCCAGCCAGTGAGCTTCTGGAGCATCAGGAAACTCACCTTTCATTGATGGGAATTAAAAATTGTACAGTCAGTTGAGAAGAGTGTTGGACAGTCTTACACAGCTCAGCAGTTTCTGGGGCAGGAGAAATGGTTCAGCAACTAATTAATTGATTTAGTTCAGCAACTAAGCAGCAATTGCCCTTCTGGAAGATTTCGGTTCAATTCTCCGCACATACATGTTGACTCACAACCGTCTGTAGGCACACATGAAGTTCAGATTCATACATGCAAGCAAAACACACTTAACTCATGAAATTAAAGATATGTGAAAAAAAGCTTTTTGTTTAAAAAGTCCTTTATCTTCGGATATTTCATAAAGAAAAATAAACAGGAAATTGCAATCATAAGCCACAAGGATGCAGCAGAGGTTGATGGCAGCAATTCTGACATGTATATTTATTTAGGTATTTATCATTTTGATTTTTCATTTCTTTTGTGATAGGATTGCACACTGTATCTAAGGTTGAAGTCTAAATCATGGCAATCCTACCTTCTCCTCTCAACCACTGGGCATCCTGGCCTGAGTCACCAATCCCAGATCCTGTGCACATTTGTGGATTAGACAAATCATTTCTGTAGCAAGCACGTGAGTGTGTGCGTGCATGCATGCGTGAGGGAGTGTCTGCCTGCATGCATGCGTACGTGAGTGAGTGTCTGCCTGCGTGCATGTGAATGTTTGTGAAGGTTATCAGAGCCAAGGTTCCTGACAAGGGTCACACAAGAGGAGAACTTAAGGCAGGAAATGAATAATTTGTCTGGCATTAAGTAGTTTAATGTTTATTAGAAATTGTGTTCTACGTACAGATTTCATTTGTTACATAAATCAATAACTCAGAAAGCATCTGCTAGACATTCTTTAATATTAATTATTTGTCTTCCACACTGGCATATGCATTTGAGAAGGACAAACAACATATAGATAGCCCATGATATTGCAACTGGTATGATTACACTTAATAAATGCTGTTGAATAAGTCAGTCTTCTCTCATACAGCAACATTTTAGAAATTATGTAGATGATAAACAACAAAAAATAGGGTGATAACTGCCTTTTTTATTGGAGAAATTGAGGTCTCAAAGAGTCAAGACACAGCAGCTAAAATCTAACACCAAGGAAGGTGAACCCGTTAGTAGCTGGCAGCCGTTTTGCTTCTTTTCTGACCTGGAACTTTTCTCTCATCTGACTCTTTTTGCCCTGGTTTCCATGGTTATCTCCCTCCTTTCTTTCTCTTCTCATGGTGACCTGTTGGATCATCTAGACTTGTCCTTTACAGATCACCCCTGACCTTCACTTCTGAGATTTGTTTCGTGCTCAGTTGAGTTTGGCTCAATGCACTCAGCCCCAGGCAGCTTCTCCAGCATCTGAGGATCTTCTCTAGGGGCAACTGACAGTATCTCACTCAGTTTGTGACATAAGGAGCAAAGTCATAGCCTCATAGTGTGGGGGCTTAATAATACAAATAAAGGGGGCTCAGGTGTTTTCATTATTTGATCTATAGATATTTTCATTATTTGATTTATAAATATACAAAGTTCTATTGTCAATAAAATAAAAATACTTATAGTTTTGTATGGTTTTGAATTTTTTTATTAATTAAATTATATATTTACTTTACATTTCACCACAGCTTCTCTCTCTTTCTGTCCCTCCCAGCCTCGTTTTGCTCAGAAAAGAGGGCATATCAAGTTATAAGACTAGGCACATCTACCATTAAGGTTAAACAAGGCAGCCCAGTTAAGGGACAGAAATCCAAAGGCTTGCCTAAATTTTCATATAAATTATTTTTACATTCAGTTACAGTGAGTTCTTGAAAAAAGCAGAACCAGATTCATTATTTTACAATATTTTCAACAAACTCCATTTTACATAGTACTTGTTCCCATATTAACATTGTTGCTAATTTTGAAAATGATGAAAAATGAATCTTATGAAAATTATTTTAAAGTTGCTCATAATTTGCAAAGAAGGCCAACTTTTCTCTAGCACATAATTATTCAAATAACCAAATGAAATGCATAGAAGTGATTAATGGGAAACACAAGGAACTATTTTTTTTTTTTTTTTTTTTTTTGTGAGAATACCAGACAATGCACCAGTTTTCTCATTGCTAATTTAAGAAGCATTTTCCTGTGCTGTAAATTCTTTGGTGAGGTTTTGTGTGTGTTGGAGGTGGGGTGGGTGGTATGTGTGCTTTCCTTCTCAAAGAAGCCAGAGCACTCTGAATAGTATAGGAGTATAAGAGAGCATAGATTATGTGTCCTTCAGCACCTCAGCTTCAAAACACCAATGTGTCTCCCAGGCAGAGCATGAAGGGATCTGATGCCTGGTCTAACTAAATATAATCCCCCTGGACTCTGCTCAGAAGTCACAGTTAAGGCTTGCCTTGCTTCCTCACAAAAATAGGGAGATCTGCTTCAACTCAGCATATCCCCTTACTCAAAACCTTTCTGTGGGCTTGGAAATGCAGCAGAAGGGGACCAAGGGTGACACTGTGGAGATAGTAGTTAACGAATGACTGTTGCTTTACCACGAATAAAAGGCCAGAACTATATGGCCAAATCCAAGTTAGCTCCCCTTCCTTGCTGCAGTTTCCTTAACCCTTGACCTTGGCCTGAGATTTGCTGTGGCTGGCTTCTATTATTCTATTAAGGAAGGACTGTACAGTCAGTGGTCTTTCAGCTGGGAGCAGGAGGAATATCATTTGGATACTTGTATCAGGCTTCATCCTGTCCCTCGGGAGTGAAGGAGCTCACATTTCTGTTCTGGCCAGATCTACTCCATTCCTTTCAATAAGACATTAGGATTCCTTTTGTTATGAGAGTTTTATGGAGTTTGAGGAAATACACAGAGTTTTCAGTCATGCAGCTCTGTCTCTCTCATTTCTTTGTATACGAATTGCTGGTAATATCTTTGCAAAATTCTAAGTAGCAAGCCAAACAGTTTCAAACTATAGTTGATGTTCAGATGTCCATATAATATTTTAAGTATACTCCAGTGTCTGTGAATATATATATATACACATACATACATACATACACACACAGACACATACATATAGCATTGTCTCAGTGGTGGATCCTCCATACCAGAACCTTGTTATATATAAAGTAAAATAAGACATTTCAGAATATTTAAACCATTGCTTCTTTTCTTATAATTGCTACTCTTCACACATGACCACTAAAGCTACAATATTCATAAATGCTGAGAACTTAGGAGAAAAGCACATTCTCAGAGGGGGCTACAGTTCTTGATGCGATGGTTCTCTACCTGATTGCCATATAAGCTACAGCCAAGGAACCAGAACAGAAGACAAGTATCTTTCCTCACCTAAAGCACCATAGCACTGTGATTGGCTACATGCACACTGGTGAAAAGGTGTCCTCTTGTTAATTAATACCATATGCTGTTAATCTACATGATGCAAATTATATTTATATATACATTTTTGACACTCATATTTTTAAAATAATAAAAACAAAAGATCTTTCCAAGGCATTACTTAGGCTATAAGTTAAGTAACTTCGAAGCAAACTTCGAGTTTGCATCTGAGACTGAAGAATAAAGGAACTTTCAAATATGTATCTTTCATTGGTTAATATGATTATTAACCAGATAATTGCAGTGTATGTACCAGAAATGGTATTTAATTTCTTTGATCTATGTCCTATAATTAGCACATTTTTAATGTTTATTTATTATATTTCACGTGCGTAAGTGTTCTGCCTAAATGTCTGGTGCCCACAGAATTCAGAAGAAGGCATCAGATTCCCTGCAACTGGACTTGCAAGTGGTTGTGAGATTCCTTGTATAACATAACTCAGGTCCTCTGCAGGAAGTCTTAACCCTTGAGCTACCAGGCTGGCTCTGGCATGATTTTGTCTTATTGACAAGATACATGAAAAATTTAAAGAATAGAAATATTTTTACTTTACCCTTAAATTCATTAAATAACATATTTAGTTTCTTTACAAAGACTTTTTTGTTTTTTAAAATATTACCCTCAGCATTTTTACTGAGTTTTTAAATTAATTTTAATAAGGAGGCAGAAAAGATAATGGGAATGAATACACTGATGGATTTTCCTTGTGTAAAAGACTCATTGAAAATCCTCCATGGAAAGCATGCTTTTGTAATCCCACAGTAACCCCATGACCTTGAGAGACAATTCTAGCTTGAAAATGAAAATATCTTTTCTGCCTGCCCAGAGCTGCAGGAACTCATGTGAGGGATTTGGGGAGCTTTGATATATGTAGAGGCAATTCCCCTGATTCTATTTTCTTCAGTGATCAGAACTAGAGCTTTCCCCCCAGCTGTACAATGGGAAGCCTCAGAGGCAGGGTCTGTCTCCATGTTCAATTCACTGGGCCCACAGAAACCTTTCTGAGAGGACAGTTCCCGAGCAATGGTTGGGACCTCTGAGCCGGGCTATAGTTAATTATCCTTTTGTTTAGATTACTTTGTCATTTGTCTATATTGCCTGACAGCCAGCCATCTTGGGGAAAGCTGAAAGTTTCTTGGTAAAACTTTGTTTCCCTATATTCCTATGTCCTCCTACGTCCCTTCTGAAATTCTCAGTCCTCTTATGAAAGTGGGAAATGCAGAGTAATGAAGCTTACACACAACGGGCAAAGTGTGATTTCATGTATTTTTCTGCCAAGTAGATTGGCTCATTTATTTTAAAAAAAAGTTCTAATGTGGTGGGAACTTATAAAAATATTCTCACAAATCTCATTTTATTTGTTAAGTGAATTATCCAGGGAATGTCATGATTATTAGAAAGAAGCACACATTGTATCAATATCTGATATTAAAACTGAGGATGAGGCAGGTGCAGTGGCACACGCCTGTAATTCCAGAACTCAAGAGGCAAAGGCAGGCAAATATCTGTGAGTTCAAGGCCAACGTGGTCTACAAAGCAAGGTCAGGGCAGCCAAGGTTACACAGAGAAGCCCTATCTCAAAAACCCACCAAATAATATAAATAAATAAAAGACTGAGGATGGAAGAAAATATTTTGTTTTGAGGGGATATAGAAAGGTGCTCAGTGGTAGAATGCTAGTTCAGATGTGTGCAGCTCTCAGTTTTCTTTAGTATCACCATAAGGAAAAGAGAAAAGGAGAAAGTGTTATAGTTGTCTGAGTACCCCTAAAACCACATTAAAATAATAATTAATAGAAAGAAAATGAAGACATATTTATAAATATGCTATTAACAAATAGAAATTTGACTAAATATCTCCTATGCAAAGAATAAGAGCTTAACAAATATCCATCATGCATTGCTCTAAGTAATTAAATTTATGTTACAACACTCTGATGGGTAATTTGTCTGTGTGTGTGTGTGTGTCTGTGAGAGAGAGAGAGAGAGAGAGAGAGAGATGGAGACAGAGAGACAGAGACAGAGATGGAGAAGAGATAGAGACAGAGACAGAGACAGACTGGAGTGCCTGCTAGTTTGTCAGACATGATGGTAAGTATTTATTTATGTATAGTTATGAGGGTTATAAAAATGACATTAATATTTCTCTACCTGGACACTGTAAAAGAGCATGGGAATTATCCAATCTCCCAGAGAGAACTGATTTGTAGTTGTGTACTGAGATAAGGACTGAGATATCAAATATTTTGGGGTCTCAAGGCTGCCCTTTTTAGACTTAAGCCATTGGTGTTCCTGGTTCTCAGATGTTTGAGTGCTGCCTGGAATACACATTGAATTTCCTGTAGTTCCAGATCTCCAGTTTCTCCTGTAGGGACTTCATAGGTTCTAGAAATATGTAAGTCAATTCCTTACAAATATCTGTGTGTTTAGAAGACAAAGACAATATGAGAGGAGATAGGGGGTGGATACCATAATCAAAATATATTTTATCTTAAATTTCATTTTAAATAAGAAAGAAAATTGAAGAAAAAAAAAACTGTGTGTGTGTTTGTTTAATTGAGATTGTTTCAGCTCATATAGGCACGTAGTTTGTACCCTGTACTTTGGATATATCAGCTCCAAAGGTAGAGGAACAGCTGTGACGATCATACTTACTTATAACCCCGATACTCAAGAGATAGTATGAGGCACAGAGATTGAATCTGTACATAGGGAAATCTGCCTTAAAACCCAAAACAAAATGAGATGGGGAAGAGGAAGAAGGGGGGAGTAAGATGAGGAAGAGAGAGAGTAGAAACCAAGGAAAGAAGGAGTGAGAGAGGAGAAAAGGAAGAGAGGGAGAAATGGAAGTCAAAGAAAAGGTACAACACTACCAGAACAGCCCTTCAACACAACATAACAAAACAAGAAACCTTGACCTCGGCTTTGGCTTTCTTCATTAACTTCAAGGAGCTCCACGTCTGAGCTTCTTCAGTATTCTTTAGATACTAAACGTACAAACAAACAAATAAATAAATCAGAAACAAACAAACAAACAAACAAAAAAAAAACCAAACCCTCAACAAAGCAATACAAACTGTACTTTCCTGACTATTGACATGTCAATGGCATCTTCATCTAACACCTCTTAATATATGAGATAGAAAGCCTCAGTGGCACCCTAGTCTTAGAGACTGCCTGAAGACAGGCTGGGTGCCTGCCATTCTTCTTCTCCTTATTAACAATAATATTTTGGGAAATGAAATCTGACTAATTGAGGTCTCTGCTTAATTGAGATCTCATTTAAGAAGTGCTGATACTTTAATGGAGGAATGACAGTGTGACATCCAGTGCCTCCTTCCCAGGAGACACCTCTGATGACATTGTAATCAGCCTCATGATGCATGGTGATTCCCCAAGCATGCTGTGCTCCTCCCCTCCAGGCCTTTGCACAGGCTGCTTCCACCCCTTGAAAATTCAGGTGCCCCCTGGCCCACTCCCTTGTTATCTTAAATCTAGCTCCCTCCTTTTTAACCTTCAGCACTCAACTACTAAGCAAGGTCTTGTTAGATGACTTCTTGATAACATTTACCCACACTTACATGTTAGGCTCCAAAACCAATTTCAATAGCTAAATTTAAATAAATGAAAGCCATGAGTTTTTAAAAATCAAATGGATGAGGATTTTATTCAAGCTTGTGATAGATACTGTTTGCCCCTGAATAAATTTTCTCAGCCCTCTCTACCTTAATTTAAGATCACATAGAGATAACACAGTTGTAAGTGGTAAGTCTCTGCTAATAGTGACTACCAATTAAAAAGTTCTGAATATGTGTATGAACTAGTTTTATTGTTTAAAGTATTTATCAAACTGTATATATATATATATATATATATATATATAAGTTTTAATTTCTGTCTTTTAGAGAGAAAGTTTTAAATTAATAAATATATTCTGGCAATTTTCTTTTTATTATATAGCCATGATAGATGATATTCTGGAACTGAAAGAAATTCTTTCATTTACCCATATTTCTACTTTATCCCTCACTAAATCCCTGTATCTGTCTTTTTCCAGTCATTTGTCCAAAATGTAAGTTTTAATCATTAAATCATTACCCCTCACTCCTTTCTACCTTATGAAGCATTGGTGGCTTGTGAATTCAATGGTTTTCATAGAGTTGAAATAAGGGTTTCAGTAATTCACTACCTGTCTCTTTTCTCTGCTTTAAAGACAGCAGAGCAAACTTGACATTCATTTCCTCCAATTTTCTTGCTTTAATTGTATCTCAAGATATCCTGAGTCCCTGACACTTGTTTCTATATCCCATTTCCCATATATATTTCTACTGCTGTGTTAATAATATACTATTGACTATTCATGTCTTGAAGTTGGAAATATAATATATTTTTCCAGACTGAGTGAAGACCTATCATCCAAAAGATAACCAAATATAAAATTTCTTGATGATGCTTTTTCTTATGGCTTTTCCTTAATGCCTATTCCAAATACTTTGACTTCTCCCTCTTTTCTCCCAATGTCTTTCAACACTGCCTTTATAGATTTTTCTCTTATGTTAAAGGAATTTGTCTTTTTCCATTGCTGATTTTTAATTGAAAAATAAATTTTATACAATATATTCTGATTACAGGTTCCTTTCTCCCAACTCTTCCCTGATCCTTTCCACCTCCTCACCAACCCAATACCATGCTTTTTCTTTCTCTTTCATTAGAAAAAATAAGATTAAAAAAAAAAAAGAAAAAAGAAAGAAAACTAAAATTAAAATTATCACACATAAGAAAACCCTAAAAATATAAACAAGAAAAACATAAATCAGAAAACATAAACAATTAAATAGAAGCAAAGGACTAGTAAATCTTTAAAAATATCCAAACAAAGAAGCATGAGACAAAAAAATCTACTGAAATACAATTCAATTCGTTTTGTCGTGGACATCTACTGCTGGCCATGCGGCTTACCCTGAAGTGTAGCTAATATACCCAGTGAGATTCATTACAGAAAATGAATTTTCCTTTACAAAGGAACATCATTTCTTTTACAGATTTTTATTTTTATGTCTTTTAGTTTGTATCACACAATAATGCCCTCACTTATAAAATATAGCATGTTGCTTTGCATTAGGTATACTCCAGATTCCAAATTTGATTGTATGGGATAACAAGTCAAAATGCCTAGCTATACAATGGAATCACTTCTATTTTAATGTTTAGAATAAGGTGGCTATATATTTTATAGACTGAGGTGGCTGCTGTGGTAAGCAATGTTTCTCTTTAGGACTTTCTACAACAAACAACTTTACCGAAAAGACATAGCATAATGGTCATATTGCTATTGTGTATGTTTGGGGTTAGAATGTTTGTCTTCCTTCAGGTTACTGGTAGACCAGATGTACCCAACTCCAGATAGACATTAAACAAGATTCTTCTCTCTAATGATGATTGCTTTGGGCTCCAATCTGATTTATTTACTAGATTTTCAATTTTAAAGTAATTTCTTTTTAGGACCTGAAGGGTTTTTTTCCCCTGCCTAGGGAATTGGGCAGCAGCATTTAATTAGAAAAAGACCAAGATATTCAACACAAATGAAAATTTGTGACATTTATGATGAGGCTAGGGTCAAGTGAGAAGAAAATGTGGATCAGGAGGATAAATGTATTCACGTTTCACCTTTCTAATGATTTTTTCCCCTGAGTTAGTGTAAGATTGGGAAAACAAAGAATTCCGATTTGTGTTTGGCAAACACAAATGTCAGCTAGACTCTTAGGTGTTCTTTGAAAAGGGAACGTGGACCAGTGCAGAGGAGCATCATGCAGATCCTCTGTGCCTGTCATCAAGCAATCACTTACTTAAAAGTAAGTGAAACTTGGAGAAAAATGGTTTTAAAAATACGCTATTAATTATTTCTTAAATTATGCTTTACATCCACCTTTGATTCAATAATTCTGAACCTTAATAAAAAGTGCAGGTTGTGTCATTCACACCAGATAGTTGAGAGTCATCTGGAACTCAGAGCACATGTTGGTTCACTACACAAAAGCCCTTGGCTCCCAGAGGCAATAGTTTTCATTGAAAATTATTACACCCTTCAAACTTTGTTAATAAATTGGTTCGAAGTAAATAATAATAACAGTAATGATAATACTAATACTAATACTAATAATAATAATAATAATAATAATAATAATAATGTGAGTTGCAGAGTCTGTGCTGTTGATTTGTATACAACTTAAGTGCTACAGCCCAGTGTTTTATCCTCACATTTGAAAGTTCTTTACCTTGGTATTTTGCTAGGTATTTTACCACAGATTATATAAAAGAAAACAAATGTGGGAGAAATATTTTGTCATAGAAACTTCAAATTATGCAATGCCGTTTACATTTGCAAACCTTGAACACTCTGGGGATTGTAAAGTCGGCAGCGTGAAAGCACTTAAGAAAGGAACAGTGACTCTAACGCAGATGTTAAAAAAGTAAAGGAAATAGATGTTTCACGGTTACTCTCCAGAGACATGGAAAAATTATTGAGGACTGAAATAATGAATTGCTACTAAAAGACACATTTCTCAGATATCATTTAAACCAAATTTGCTGTTCCTTTTGCAAGTTGAGTAACCAATAAGATGTAGAGTGTGCTTGGTACACAACATCACAACATGTCACCAGGGAGACAACAACGTCATGGAAGCTATTTAAGTTGCACACTTGACTTAATAAAAGTCGAGCCATCACAGACAACCAGCAAAATGGCTACATAAGAAAAGGAAACATAATTTCCATATGTGTCTAAACCACAAAATAGGAAGATAATAGAGCTCTCAACTCTACAATGTTGTTTTGTCAAGAAAGTTGATATAGGGTGGTGGTGGAGCATGCTTTTAATCTCAGCACTTGGGAGGCAGAGGCTGGTGGTTCGCTGTGAGTTCAAGGCCAGCCCGGTCTACAAAGCGGGTCCAGGACAGCCAAAGCTACACAGAGAAACCCTGTCTCGATATAATAAATAATTCACTCTATTAATTGTTCTGGTAAGTATGTCTGCACAGAATTCTTCTTATTGTATATAATAGGTTAAGTTAATGTTATAAATCATTGATTTACTATTTCTCAATATATCTGAGCCTATAAACATTTTTTTTTCTTATTTGAGGTGCTATATCACAGTAATGAGCATTTAGACTGTTTCTAAAAATATTTTTTAATTTTTTTTTACAGAACCCTGATAAAATTGTAACTCCCTTCTCAATATTAAAACACACACACACACATACACACACAAGATACACATATATTAATATACCATAAAAACCAGCAGTAAATTGATTGTTTTACTGTGACTGAGTGTGGTATCTCTTTAGCAGCTGAGGACAAATGCGATTTTAACTTGGAGCAAATTTGAATGAAGCATTTTTAAAGTTGTAGCTTATCACATCGATAGTCACCTAGACTTGTTTCCATTTCTGTTGGCAGATAGCTACAAGATTCTTGTCATTCAGCTACGTCCAACTTCATCGTAGGAGGAAAGTGAAGGTAATTGAGTTTCTTCAAATAGTCTTCTTCATGCATCATGCTCTCCTTCCAGCCCTTGGTGTCTTTGTTGCTCTACAGCCTCGTAAAAACTTGTCATTGTTGGTGGTCACTATTTCAAAACGTTGTTGAGGTACGCATAGTGTTTATGTGCAAACATGTCTATTGAGTGCAGACACACATGCAGACCGATGATCAAGTTGGGTGCCTTTCTCCATTGTTCTGCACCTTGTCATTTGTGACAGGGTCTTTCAGTTAAGACCTGCTGGACAGTGAGCTCTGGGAGCTGCTTCCCTCTGTGCTCCTGAGCTCTGTTTACAGGCATGCGCAACTGCACTTGTACTTTTTCTGTATATATGCCAAAATCTCAGGTCCTAATGCCTACCCAGCAGGAATGTTGCAAACTGAGCCATCTTTCCCAGATCAGTGTTGATAATTTTAGCTACTTCGTAACTGTGCAATTTTAATCTTCATCTACCCAATAACAATATAATTAAATAACTTTCAATTTGATGATTTTAAGCCACTTTGTTTCTTATTTGTGATCATGCTTTTGCATATTTTTTAATATGGTGTGGTCTTTTTATATAAATTGGTAATGTAATTTGAGTAAATTATCTTTTTAGAAATATTTTACCAACACTTCTGCGAATATACAAGTTCTTAGTTTACTTTCTTTTAAGGCATGCTATTTTTCAAAAGACAAAACTCTACATTTGACAAGATAAACATTTATTTTGTTGCTTCATTGCTATTATTTTGAAGTCTCAGCCAAAATGACTATTCTTGCCACATGACCACAAACAATGTCTTTATCAGCTTTATATTTTTGGTTCTATCTTTTATCCTCTACTTCAAATTAATTTTGTATATGGTGTTTGAAAAGATAAAGTTATCAGGATTAACATAATTTAACTCTAATTTCTATCATTATTGAAAATATTTCCTGTTAAAAAAACCTCGTTTGACACCACAAGTGTGCTGTGCATATGGAATCTACTCATGCTTTTTAGAGGCTAACGTTCAAGATAACATGTAAGAATGATCATATTCTGACGTCAATTTTTATACTGGAATCTCTTCCAACTGCACCTTTATTAGGCACTAATCCCACTATACAAGGGACGCATCCAACTACCTTCTCAAATCCTAATTATATCTTCAAAGGCCTCAACCAAGTCCTAGCAAACAAGGAGTTTTTAGTGTTTATGTGTGATTTAGAGTGGGCTAAAACACTCAGTCCATAAAGCCACATTATTATTTTCTCAAATAATTAAACATTTGTTCTCAGTTTTGCCATTTCCTGATTGTATTTGCACATTGAGATTGAGGTTTTATTGATTCTTACTATAACGACTATACTTAGATTTGATTATAAACTTTGTATGTATTACAGCGTGGTTAGTCTTGTATAAATCTCTCCACCAGCCAGAAACTGAAGTTCAGAGTGTGTACACTGTGTGCTTTTCTAATTTAATAAAAGTATTAAATTTGTAAAAATGTAAAAAAAAAAAAAAAAAAAAAAAAAAGCAATGCCACAAACAATCAGAATTGGAAATACATCTAGAAGTGAATTTGAAAAACAGTTGTCTATGCTCATAGGGTATCACGTCTCTTCTTGGTAGCCTGCTATCCTTCCTCTGAGCATATACAGGGGGAAGAGGTCCCCCTCACTCACAGTCATAGAGGAAGGGAGTAAGGAGAAAATGGGAGGATACAAGGGATGGGATAACAATTGAGATGTAATATGAATAAATTAATAAAATATATTTTTAAAAAAAAAAAAGAAAAACAGTTGTCAATACAACGCAATTGGTAATCTCAGGGATAAGCAACAAGAATCTATAGTTTTGATGTTTTTGCTTCAGCTGCTGTTTATTGACATTCAGGTGGGAACTGTAGTAGCAGTCCTGGAGATATTGCAGAATAGAAGATGGAGAGTGGAATATCTGAAGTGGCAGAGGAGTGGAGTGCACAAGGAGGAGTGGCCAAGCTGTTGGGAAAGCAAGTTAGGGCCAGCTCAAAAAATTGTCTAGACTGGAACCCTGGCCTCCATGCCCCCAAGCCCCTACTCTTGCTGTCTCCTGATTTCAGGCAAGGCCTAGGAATTCTATCTGCAACTTTCTACAAGAGGAAAGTACACAGAGATGTTGCTGCCCTTCTGTCATAAAGTTAGATGGTCTCCAATTCATGCATTCTTCTTTCACCCCGGCTCAGGTAGGTCTATATGATAGACAGCTGGACTCTATTCCATGTTTCAGAGGCGTTAATTTCCCCTGATTTCCCAGCTCAGCCCACATTATGGCCCAGTGTGAACACGACAAGTGTTGCTGACCTAATTGATGAGATGGGGGAGGGGATGGGATAGGGGCTAGGTGAGGGGAGACCAGGAAGACCTTCTCTGCAGTGAGCCATCAGGATCCCATCACTTACCTCCAAAATCTCATCAAACCTGCAGACTCATTCATGGTTCTCAATTTTGCTGATGATCATGATATTCTTGACCTTCTCTCTCAGGACCTTCCTAACTTCATTCATACACATCTGCTGCCTTGTGGATGAAAGACGCAAAGCACCATGGCAACATCCTGCTCCACTCCAAACTTCAGATCCTGGATTTCCTTTTCTGATAAAGCATGGAGGTCTATAGCAGTGCTGGGGAGGTTTTCCCACTTCTTGCTGTCCAAGGAGCCACCATTCTCCTCCTCTGTCACCAGGAAGTCAGCACAAATGGCGCAAATGATGCCATTATGTCAGGTCCCGGCCCGCTGGAAAAATCGAATCAGGGTTCACCCAAAAGAGGGAGTGGGGATTGAAAGTAGGATACAGAGACGCGAGAAATAATGAATCAAGTCAGGAAATGTCTGATCAAGATTCACTTTAATGAGGACTAGCAGGGACATATATAGAGCAAGGTCAATAGGATCTATTCTAATCTCACCCTATCCCCAGGGCAAGAATACAATAGCCTAAATCGCTCCCTGTAGAACTTCCTAGTTCTCTGAGTAGTTCCCTGTAAGAACTTCCTTGATCCTCTGGGTGGTTCGAAGTAGGGATTTCCCTACTTCTTTCAAAGGTAAATAGTCCAAGGATAGCCTAGAACACAAGACCTTGTGAGGTAAAGGTCAGCAACTTGAAGGTCACAGCATACAGCCTAAGCACAGGATTTCTGACATGGCAGAATTTGGCATGGATTCCCACATCAGTGTTGCAGGCAGTGATGGGTGCGGAGTCAATGTCCAGGTGGCACATGTGTTCTAGGAAAGTGTCAGCCATGGCTGCATGGATCTGCTGGGTCTGAATGAAGGCATACCCTGCTTCTCTGTGCGGCTTCTGCATGATTCCTGAGGTTCTTAGGCATGCTCCGGTTCCTGCTGTAATACCTACATCTGATATCTGCAGAGTAAGAGAGTCAGTATGTGCCACTGCAGTGCCAGAATCTATGTTTTTAATTGAGCAAAAGCATTATTCACCATTTTGCTTTTTTTATTTATAATTTATTTATTTGTGATTTCTTCTGTGCCTCCATACTGCTGATCAACTTCCTGTAACAATTCTTTATTTCCAAAACCTCACTTTTCAGTCCCACACTTTCTATTTGAATCTTTTAGTATTTTACAGACTATTCAGCTCTATTACCAAATTCCCATTATTATATCTTTTTCATCAGAAATGTATTATTGTTAGTCATTACATTGTGTCTGTGAACAGCTTCATTAGCTAATGGTCTTGTTGATCATAGGCCAGTGTTCTACAAAACACATGTTTTCAACTCCCCTTTATATATATATATATACATATACCTCTATATAGATATAGATATAGATAATAGATATAGATATAGATAGATAGATGATAGATAGATACCAGAGTCGCAGTCCTTCTTTCTGCATTGCTCTTAGCACCATGAGACTTTGAATCCTCAACTGTAGTTATTCAAGATCATGGGATTCCTAATCCCTCTGTTCAGCTTCCCAGGCTCGCTTAGACAGATGATGAACTGAGAACACTCTGAGTCCACAATCATTTCTGGCTTGCTAGCTTCTTGGTGTCTTTGAGAATGAAGAATTGCTCACCTCTCCATTTCTTTTCTTTCTTTTTAATTTTCAACATAAAATTTCTCAAATTCTCTAATGTGCTCCTGTCAGCAATTGGATGTCACACCAAGAATATAACTATGAGTTTCCTAATGGTGGAAATCAATCTTTAAGGGTGCAAGGTGAAGCAATTTATATACAAAGAGCTGAGTCTGTGCTTGCAAAAATAAAAAAAAATAAGCCAATGTGTATTATAGTTTATAATTATATGTTTTTTGATTTAAGACAATAAGTTCTTAGAAAGAAAAAAATGGAATCTCAAATTTGTGACTCACAAATTTAGAAAGATCTAAACATATACAGCCCTGTGTCTCCAACATCTCATCAATCTTTTTACATTGTGTGCCACCCCAAAAAAAAGAAGAGCATTTATAAAGGCTAAACACAGGATAACATGGACTTGGGAAAGCCTACAAGTCCCCAATCAACTCTACACAAAGGAATTCAGCTACTAAGGGATGCTAAAAGTAGGAGAAATTGTCTTCACCAGAGAATAAAAACATCCATCAGTTATCCGGTAACAAATAGTCAGTCCTCAAAACATATATAAGATATGTGATACAAACTAAGCAGATTTAGTATGTGTGTGTGTGTGTGTGTGTGTGTGTGTGTGTGTGTGTGTGTGTGTGTATGTACATAGATGTATGTAACAACAGTTATGAACAAGTTGATAGAGTAAGGAGAGCTAAGAGTAACGTCCATTTGGAGAGAGGAAAGGAAAGCAAATATTGTTGTAATTATAATCTCAAAAAATTCCTTGCACTAATTTGTATTTAAAATAATTACAGATATGAGGAACAAGTAAACAAAACACTTGAGGAAGTCACAGGTCCACATTGACCAACGAGGCTGCTTCCTGTTTGCCTATTCTCTCCCATGATGCTAATGAAAAAAAAATTTCCTAAGAAGGCGACAAATCTCCATTTATTTAAAGAGTGTTTTTGACAATTAGGCTTCATATACCTACAGGATTTAGCCAGGGAAGAATATAAAAGAAAGCAAAATTCTATCAAAGATGATATAATCCAAAAGATGAGTTCTCATGTCAATATGCAGCAAAAGGAATAAGAAAGGACAATTGATTTAACAAAATCTGAAACATCTGAAAGATTTTCAGATTTCCACATGTTTGTATGGGTTTCCAGTAGGCATCTCAAAGTCACTCTCACAACTGTCAGCACATGAAAAGATGATTAATCTCACCAAGAATTTAAATCGAAATGTTGTAATAGCGATTCCACTAAAATGGCTATGATTAAACTATTAAATGTGAAGATGATTTCTTGAAACTGTACATTGCTCAAGGGAACGCAAAAACATCTCTAGCTACTTTAGGAAATAGACAGTTGGTTCTTTAAAATAGAACATGGATGAGGTTAGTGAGATGGCTTAGAAATTTAAGGCATTTGTTGCTGAGGATAAGGGTCTAAGTTTGGTGCACGGGAACTACATGGTGCAAAGAGAGGTTGGCTCCAGTAAGTTGGCCTCTGACTTCCACACGGGCACTGTAGAATTTACACCATAGGAAATAAATTTAATTAAAAGCAAATAAAAGGTATCATGGAGTTATCTCATGACTTAGCAACTCTATAGTATAGTCAAGAGACTGAAATTATGCTTATAAGTAATCTCTACTCAGTTCAGCACTCTTGATGATAAGCAGATAGTGGATTCAGTGTATCCATCAACTGATAAATGGATACATAAGATATGATATAGTATACACTAAAATATTATTTGGAAATAAAAACAAATAAAAAACATTTGGACATTGGCCACCTACAGATGTAAATGTCCCCAGAAAAGAAAGATTTTTTTCTTTTTCCTTTCAGCCATGTATTACTAATAGATTCTTTGCTACTGGAAGGGACTTGGAGGCCTCTTCTACACATGCTGGAGTTTTGCCTAGTTGGATATCATGAAGATAACTATAACTGCTATGAATTGCTGTGTGCAGCATCCATGTCATGTCTAACAGTCAGCATTTCACAGCTCTCCTTTCCATCTGCTGGTTCTCACATTCTGGCCCCTCTTTTGGCATGTTCCCTGAGGCTTGGATGTTGGGGTATGTATCTGGATGACCCATCCACAGATGAGTACTCAGTGACTTACACTTGATACTTTGACAGGTTATGAGTTTCTCCATTAGCCAATCCCCAATGCATGAAGACGCTTTTCTTATCAAAGTTGACAGCATCACGAATCTGTGAGTATAACCATGAATTTTGGACATACAGGCTAATTACTAACGATAAAAACATGAAGTTGAGAAAGAGAAGTTGTGGAGAAACATGTAGGTGGTTTGGATGGAGTTAGTGATAGATGGATATGATCAAGTTACATTTTATAAATCTATAACATTTTCAAATAATAAATATAAGCTATCATTTAGATGTTTTTCTACAATATTTATACATATATGTTTGTTGAGAGGAAAAATATCTTACTCAGTGTTATTTCCAGAGAATATCACTGATACTTCATCCCTCATTTTCACCTTCAAAGCTTGTCCTGACACTACTTTCTAGTTTCTCGCTATACAGCTGTATGACACTACTACTACATAAATATTATTACAAATTTTTCTCCTTTCCCAAGAAATGATAACCCCACATTCTATTTTATTTTTAATACAAGCTGATGAATGGCTTACGAACCTCTTCTCCTTAGTCCCTCTGCTCTTGAGTTACACATTTATGCTGTACTGATTAAATTTAAAAATTACTATATTAAACAATAAATGTATAAATGTTATATGCTACTGAAGTGGAAGTTTCTGGTTTCTTCAAAGACTCAATTCTATCATGTGATTGTGTCTTTTGTTTTAGTCCCAAGTATGAGATATGGAATTGTTTCTCCACCACTGAAGACAACTTTATGACTTTTGTTTGTGGAAAACGGAGCCATGAGATGGCCTGTTATGTTTTGTTGGAAGCTGTCTTGTGAGAGGGCAAGGGGCACGGTTTTTGCCAGCTGCAAAAGCCACCTTGTAGGGACTCTGAGAGGAGATAAATAGAATCTTACAGACAGAGGAGACAATGGTTTTTCATTGCTATGCCTTGCAATGGTTTACATCGCTTTGCTGGTCTTTGTTTTTTTGACTCTTCACTTCTCAGACAGAAATGCTTCAGAGAACTTCTCATGGCACTCTGACTGAGTCGGCTGACCGGTACAGATTTAGCAGAATTTTTCTGTTTCTGCTGGATTGTGCCTCTACTACAGATTTGTGTTGCTGTTTGGTGTTTGCTATGTGACTGGGCTCCTGGTATCACCCTAAGGGACTACATCTAAAATGGCCTATATCACCTACCCCTATTAACCTTAGATCTCTCCTTCATCTGGTTGGTTAGTTGGAAGGAAAGTAGGAGCATATAAGAACCATAAATTGAGTAGGTTTTTGAAAAAAAAAAATCTAAGCCCACATGATACCCATTTAATGTGTTTTTATTACAAACTTCCTTGATATGACACTTCAGTTCCTTATATGTCATCAGTAGCACACTCCTTTTCCTTTGGAGTAAGTAAGGAGGAATGAGATATATGCATCTCTCCTCCCTGTACAACATTCCTTCTAGAATATGCGGATTTTTTAAGCACCTGCCCTTTACAATGCTTCCTGGTTTCTTTTCTCTTTCTGTGTGGGCTACTTTCTGGCTTTTAATTATTTCCATTTTTGTTTTTTCAAGTTCTTCATATAACTGTACTTACAGAAACCTTTAAAATCTACTACACAGTGTAACAAATAACCACAAGTATTTTGAAAAAATATCTAGTTCCTTAAAACTGTTAGAGAATATGGAGAGTGTGAATTGGATTAACTATGGGCAGATTTGGAGAGCTATATCCATACAAACTGGGTTCGTTAGAGGAAAGACTCCATTATACCTAGGCAAGGCTCATTACTTAAGCCCTGTCATTTAAATCCTAATGGATTTTTTAGGGTGATGTGTATACGGCTTAGCCTTTGTGTGTAAGGCATAGGTTTTGTCCTGGAATAAAGACAATCAATACATTTCACACTATCCTTTGGCAAAGTCATCAAATAAGGATGGACAGTACTGTCGTGAGTATAGCAACAGAGTATACCCCAATGAGAATAATGATAAATGAGGGAACTTGAGGGGAAAAAGCTTTACTTGGCATGTGGTTAGAGAGCAAGAGAGAGCAAGAGTGTGCACGTGAAAGAGGTTCTAAACAATCACTGAGAATGTTCCCTAGATGTGCACTGAAAAGCAAATTCAGCCAAACATAAATTTTTTAAAGAGATGCACAGAGGGTACAAAAATAGGACATTAGATAAGTTTGCAAAAGAAAAACAGTATTTCCATGCTAATAGGCAGATCTTTGTAAAAGGGTTGCTATGCCCATCCTTATAATCCTCTGTAGGCACATCATTGTCAATCAAAAGACACAGCTGAATACTGGCTGAGGATGAGACACAGACTAGAGCAAGGTATTGACTTAAAGCTCCAGTTTCAACACTGATTCTGTGAAACTGGGATCATTAGTCCATCTTTGACCCCACTATCTTTTTTATTTAAATAATTTATTCAGAATACATCTAGATTGTTATCCCTTCACTTGTATCTTCCCATTCCCCCTCCCTCCCTCTTTCACCATTTTCCCCTTACTTAGGCCGGTGACAGAAGAGGACCTCTTCCCCCACCATATGATTACAGCCTATCAGGTGTCTCATTGGTAGCCTGCTTACCCTTCCTTTGAGTGCCACCAGGCCTACCCACCAAGGGGAAGTTGACCTCTTTATCTTATTTCAAATTACCAGACTATTTTGGTACTTAGAAATTTCGAGTGTTTAATACAGATATTAGCCCAAGAAACCACATGTAGCAAACATGATTTTAGCTATAACTTTTATTACTAAATCTTTTTTTAAAAAAGATTTATTTTATTATTATGTATACAGTGTTGTCTGCCTGTTTACCGGCAGGCCAAAAGAGGACACCAGGTTACATTATAGATGGTTGTGAGCCACCATGTGGTTGCTGGGAATTGAACTCAGGACCTTTGGAAGAGCAGGTGGTACTCTTAACCACTGAGCTATCTCTCCAGCCCCCTTATTACTAAATCTTTTCCACCTGATTTTCCATGACATTTCTCCCTGACCCCCTGTAGCTCATCTCACTAGTTCATTACCAATCACCATTCCTCCTTGGATAAGCTAGTCTGGGAAGTCACAGACACATCTCTGATCATGATGATGTCTGTAGTATGATTTAAACACCATTATTTCAATGAATAATTGAGCTAAATAAACTCATATTCTTTACTTCAGATACAGTTTGAATCCTTGTTTATTTTATTCCTAGGAAAAAAATAGATTCATGTTTTTCTGTTTTTATTCCATGAGATTTCTAAAAAATGTAAATAACAATTGTATCCTTTACTGGTTTTCCTGCTAAGATATGACTTATGACTTCATTTTCTAATTTTATTTAATGTGTGTGTGTGTGTGTGTGTATGTGTGTGTGTGTGTGTCTAAGTGCATGAGTGAGGTCACTGAACAAGTCCCAGGAGTAGTGTCTCTCTTTCCACTGTGTGGATTCTGGAAGGTGAACTTAGATCAACAGGCTTGGCTGTATCTCCCTGGCTGTAAGACATAAATTATTAAAAAGACGAGACTATGTGCTGTCAATTGTTAGGTATTAACATTTTGCCAGGCACATAGAGAGTTGGAAAGCCCTCAGCATTCACTAAAAATATAAAAGTACATAATACACAGTGTAATGCTAAAATATGAACAGTATTACTAAAAGAACAACTTAAAATGACAGCAAAATGATTAAGTAATGTAAAAGTTTCTTTTTATTGCTAAAAATTCAATAAGGAGGTAGAAAAATTATTTTATGAACATAGGTCAAAGAGTTATATTAAAATCCAGGGTATGAAAATTTATAATAAAAAATGTTACAGTATTATTGCATAATGTCAGTTGTTTTTCACTCCTTTTTTCATATTTCCAAAACCTATAAAGGACATATATAGATGTAGGCAAAGGAGATCCACGTACCTTTATGGTCTTGAATAATATTAAAAAATTAGAGATGTCTTGGGACCTTTTAAACACTATATTAAGAAAATTTTAGTTGGCCTAAACATCATTTCAAAAGATGCTCAACATTTTCTCAGGTCAGAGACTTTCACATACACTGCTGTATTCTGTCTTTGTAATCACCTGCCTTCTTGTATCATTTGTTATCCCAGAAAACACATCTTCTCACCTGATAAACTAAGCTTTAATGGTCAAGACATCTAGGAAGAAAGATCACATCATCTTGCCATCGAGAAAGAACATGGACGCCTTAGGGTTTTGAGGAAGTGAAATTAAATTGCAATAAAGTTTTTTTTTTAATTTAACATATTATAATTTATTCAGATTATATGCTAATTGTTATCTCCTTGCTTGTATCTTCCCATTCTCAAGCCTCCCTCCATCTTCCACCCAAATCCTCTCCTCTAGACCTCTGACAGAAGGGGACCTCTTCCCCTACCTTAAGACCACAGCATATCAGCTCTCTTTATATTCCTCTGTGTGCCACTGGGCCTCCCCACCAAGGGGGAAGTATACTACTCAGCCACTAAAAACAAAGAATTCTTGAGATTTGCAGGCAAGTATATGAAACTAGAAATGGTCATACCGAGTGAGGTAGCCCAGACCCAGAAAGACAATCATGGTATATTCTCATCTATAAGTGGATATTAATATAGATGTTCTCTGAGAGACTCCACCCAGTGGGGGAATGGGAAGATGATGGGACTCACTGCTGGACTCTGGGTGAGAGTGGTATGGAAGAATGGGGGGATGGAAGGACCCAGAGAATTCAGGAGCATCCCAAGGAGACCATCAAGGCCAGCAGATTTGGACCCTGGGGATGGGAGGTGGGGCTGCTGTACAAACTGATACACCAACCAAGGACAATGCACGCAGTAAACCTAGACCTCCTGTTCCGATCTAGCCAATGGCCAGCTCATTCTCCATGGTTGTGGGAGAGTGGGTACTACCTCTGACATGAACTCTGGTGCGGTCGGAACTCTTAATGTGTAGCAATAAAAAGATTGGAGCTCAAAGAGGAAGGACGTGGAGGAAAAGTCACAAGGACAGTGGCTGAGTCTGGAGTAGCACAAGAGCTCTATATTTTCCTCTGGCCGAACAGCATAATGTTCCAGAACTAAGGCTTACAGTGTTAAGCGCTTCTTCATAAATATGCCATTTCAGAGGAATAATTACAGAATAAGTTCCACCCAATTTTTTTTTTCTACATGAGTTGTTAGATATCCCTGTCTTTTGTTTTGTTTTGTTTTGTTTTGTTTTTTGTTTTTTGTTGTTTTTTTTTTTTTTCCTGCATGGGAAGATACTGGGCAAGCTCTCACCTACCTTATGCATTTAGCCAGTGGCACTGAGGATGAGGTTACTCAGGTATTTACACTTGACTCAAGTAATTTTAAGTTGCTGACTACTGAGCTTCCAATCGGGAAAGAATACCAGTGCCTTATGCGCTATATCGCTTCATTTCTTCACTTCCTTAATGTACTTTATGTGCTTCTGGAGATGCTTGTTCATTCTACTTGTTCTATGAAGGAGGAATCTATAACAAAGTTGACTCAAACTTAAAAAGTCTAATTGATGTACACTATTAAATACGGATGTCTAGAAAATCTTTCCTAATATCTTGAGGGCTACAAAAGTTACATGAATTTTTTTCTATTTTAAATCAATTTTTCTTTCACTCGTCAAACTTATTTTTCAAGTTTATATTAAATTATATTTCTTCCTCTTTTTTCTCCAGTCTAAATCTTCTCACATACTACTTCAGTCACTCCTTCAAATTCAAGGAGTCTTTTATTTACAAATTATTATCTCATGTATGTATGCATATGCATATATTCTTTTTTAATTTATTTTGTACTTTTCCATATACATTTATATTATTACACCTATATACTACAGCAATAATGACTATAAAACAAAGTGTAACCTGCTCATTTGGTACATTGTGCTCGTATGGAAACCTTAATCAACAGACTTTGTTTAGGGTAATGATTTAAAATGACAATATAGAAGCAGCAAAGTGTAGCCAGTTTCCTATTTTGCTTCCTTACCTCTACCCAATCTATGTCAAAGATACAATGGAGAAAGTAGAAAAACCCTAGTAAATAAGACTTGTTTTTTGTAGCACGGTTTCAATTGTAAAATACTAGTGAGAACACAGATGTTTGCTTAGGAATTTATTGGACTCCCTGCAGTGGCAGGTGGCTTTGGATATAAATTAAGTGCATTAACCTTGCACTGATGGTAGTTGTAATTGGATGGGGTTCGTCAGCTGTTGAATTGACCTCCCTGTCTTCTGTTGAATAAGCTTGAAAATTTCCTTTAGTTCAATTTTATTAACAAAGGAAGAAATAAGCTGGAGAGATGTAAGGTATACGACTGGGATAGAAAACTGGGGAGGAAGTTGAGGTTGAATCTGTGTCTGTTTCCTGTTGTAAATACACATCCATTTGTAGCCCTAACATATCTAAGAGGTTTCTTTACCTCCTGAAGAGCTCTTCTGACAGGCATCACGTTGAATCTCCCTGTGCAGTGTCGGTCCAGGTTCAGATGTGATGGAAAAAATATGTGAACATAGAGCAGAGCTTCTGACTTCCTCCTTGCACATTTTATATTAGCTATATAAAATATGAAATCACCTTTGACATTTCACTTACTTCAAACATGTAATTGATTATTCTCAGACAGCTGAATTGTAAATTTTATTTAGATCATGTTACTGGCATTTTTCTCCAATGAGAATCCTTTTGGCTAGAATACATTTGATTAGAATGTTTATGCTAGTTTTTTTCATCCTCCACATGAATATTGGCAGGTTAATTATCAATTTAACTTGCTGTTTGTTTGTTTTATTTTTTGTAAAGAAGCTATATAATTTCACAATCCCGTAAACTATCTATGAGATGGCTAGTTCCCTCACCTCAGAGACACAATCACACAATTGCACTTTTTCAAATGTTATTTATACAATATGCTTGGCCTATGAAATACTAGAAATTAGCCCCCATCCCCTTTTAGGTTTTTTGAGGCAGGGTTTCTCTGTGTCACCTTGACTGTCCTGAACTCACTTTGTAGACAAGGCTGGCCTTGAACTTACCAAGATTCACCTGCCTCTGCCTCCATGAGTGTTGGGATTACAGGCATGCACCACCATGCCCACTTAGTTGTCCTCTATTTTAACATTGTATTTTCATGTATGGTGAAGTGGAAGTTTCTGGTTTCTTTAAAAAACTCAGCTGTGTCAAGTGATGTTTTCCTGGAAGCTGTCTTGTGAGAGGGGCGTGCCTTTTACCAGTTGCAAAACCATCATGTGTGGACTCAGAGAATATTTTTTAAAAAGCTCATAGACAGTGAGAATATATTTGCAGCTCTACCCCTTGCAGTGGTTTATATGGCTTTGCTAATCTTCACCAGTCTTCACTAGTCTTCGCTTCCCAGAGGGAAAGGCTCCAGAGAACTTCTCGTGGTACTCTGGCTAAGTCTAGCCAATTCTGCTGACTCCTGTATGTTTGTTGGAGCCTTGCTGTTTCTGCAGGGTTAGTGCCATGGCTACTGATTCATGTCGCTGTTTAGTGATTGCTGTTGGACTGGACTACTGGTAACCTGACAATGCAGCATGGAATTGCCCCAGGGAACTAGATGTAAAATAGTCCACATCCCCTGCCCTTGTTAACCTTCATTCTCTCCTACCTCTGGTCGGTAGAAGGGAGGCAAAAGCGTTAAGAATCATAAATAAAGTAGCTTTTTTAGGCGGAGGGGAGGGGAGGGGAAGGCAAAGTAACTGGAAAATGCTTCGACAGTGTGGAAGCCTGAATGATAAATGGCACCCCTAGTCTCAGGTATTTAAGCACCTGTTCCCCAGCGGAACCTTTATGTGGTTAAAAATAAATGCTGAAGGAAGTACCAGTGGGGCTTGCATTTGAGGGTGTCTAGCCTTACATTTTGCTTTCCCTGTTTTCTTTCTGTGAATGGAGATGTGATCTCTAAATCCCCTGTTCCTGTAGCCTGCTGCTCTGCCTCACCTAGTATTATAGACTCCTACTGTTAAGCCATAAGACAAAATTGTATCACAGCAATTTAAAGTAACTAATGGAGACTATGAATACACCAGAAAAAAAGTAAAAATTAAAATTAAAAATTAAAATATTAATACACCCAAATTTCCATAAATGTAAAGCAGGATAGACTCCATGCCATTAAAAGCATATGATAGAATAGGAAGCACAGGTTGTAGTTATAGTATTGTGTGTCTAAATATCTCAGCAAATATATCTGAGATTTTAGCTGTTGATAGAAAAAGGATTTTTTTTTTCAAAATTCTCCAAAAGGAGAATTTTTTATATTTTTTTTTTACTTTTTAATCTATGATAGCAATTTTAAAGTCTGATGAAGGCTTTTCTTAGAGGGCAATTATATGCTAATATGCTGAAATATTTTGTAAATCTTAGTAGTATATATAATGTCTTTTATTCAACATTTTTGCAAATGTCTTTTCTTCTGATTTTTATTTCTTTTGACTTTCTTTTCTTTTCTTTTTTCTCTATTTCATTGTGCACATAGTATTAGGGAGCAAACACAGGGCTTTGTGTAATAGAAGAAAATGTCTAAATGTATAAAATAATCTTTGGTTACATTCACGTTGCCTTGTCCTCTCTCCTCTTCCTGTTAGTCTCCCCTGTCTCCAAGAAGTCCCTACTTAACTTTGATGCCCTTTTTCTTTAGCTACACAAAAGTAAATGTTCTGTACCTGTCTTTCTGAGTAAGGCACATTTTGTTTATTATGATGATCCCTACTTTCATTCATTTTCCTGCAAATGATGTAATTTTGTTACTTGTGGCTGAATATAGTTACATTTTGTGCATACATACCATATTTTCTCTACTCACTTTCCAGTGGGTGCCTAGGGCCTGAATCTGTGCTTGCTTGTTATAAATAATGTCCCAATAAACATAGATATGTGGGTGTCAGTACTATATGTTGACTTCATGTCCTTCAAGGATATGCCCCAAAGTAGCTCATCTGGCTCCTGCAGTGGCTTTATTGTTGTTGTTGTTTTAACTTCTGTGCTATTCTGCGCTGGTGATTGGACTAATTCACATCCCTTGCCACTGTGTATAGGTCCTTGTTCTTCTATCCTCTTGAACTAACTATGGTAATGGCAACTCAGTGAAAAGATAAGTGTCTATTTGGTTTGGGATCTGTAATTATGAGACATAGTCTATTGGAACTCAGGTTGTTCTCAAATTCCCTGTGTAGCAAAGAAGGATCCTGAACTCCTGATTCCCCCACTTCCATTTGCCAAGTGTCTACAGATGAGCAACACCATGCTTATTTTTCATCTTAGTTTTATTTGCATTTCCTGTATTGCTAAGACTATTCAACATTGCTGTTGTTCTTGGTGGTGGTGTAGTGTGTGTTTATGTGTCTGTTTGTTAGCCATTTGCACTTCTTCTTAAAAGAATCTGCTAATTTCCATTAGCTATTTATTAATTGTACTACTATGTTTTTCTATGATTATCTATAATTTTAATTTAATGAAAATAGTGTTTTTATTTAATATATTCCAGTTACACTTTCCCATCCCATAGATACCCCCTAGATTCTTCCTATCTTTCATTCAAATCTATACCTTTTCTGTCTTCTATTACAAAACAGACATTTTCTGGGATTCTGAGGGCCAAGGTGGTCCAGAAAGCAAGTAGGCTGGTTACAAATCTTCACTTTATCTCTTCTCCTCCAGATCCAATCCCCCAGTCTCATCACAGGCTCCTCAGTAGACAAGCTGTTGTGGACTCTCCTCACTCTCTGTCCCCATTCTCAGGGGACTAAGCAGAACCTTAGGGGAACATCCTGCTTACTTCCATCCTGTGAACCTCTCAATCCCAGTTCCCACTTCTATTCTACCTTCATTAATACCTGCTAATGCCAATATCTGGAAAGATCTCCCATGCTTAGAGTAATAATGACCATCCTACCAGAAACAATATATAGATTCAATCCAATCTCTATCATAATTCCAAAATAATTCTTCACATATTTGAAAGGCAATTTCCAGGTTCCTATGGAAAGATTAAAAACCAGGATAGCTAAAACAATCATGAACAATAACAAAAAAACTATGGTAAGTATCACTATGTCTGAGTTCAAGTTATTAATAAACACAGCAAGGTATTGGAAAAAAAATCAGACACATCAATGAATGGAATTGACATGAAGACCCCAACATAAGTCCACATACCTATAGAAAACTGATTTTTTATAAAGAAGCAAGAAATACACACTGAAAAAAAGAGAGCATCTTCAACAAATGGTTTTAGTCAAACTGAAAGACTTCCTGTAGAAAAAGCCAAATTAATCCTGGACATAATCACCCTGCACAAAACTCAAATACAAGTGGATCAAAGACATCAACATAAAACCAGACCCACTAAACCTGATAGAAGTAAAAGTGGAAAATAGCCTCAAATCTATTGGCAGAAGAAAAGACTTTCTGAGAAAAGCACCATTAGTACAGAAACTAAGATCAACAATGAATACACTTGACCTCATGAAACTGAAAAGCTTCTACAAAGCACAATGGTAAAAGATTTTTTTTTATACCAACTTTACATCTAAAAGAGGGCTTATATTCCAGATACATAAGAAACACATAAAACTGGATATTAGGAAAAAGTAACACAATTAAACAAACAAGATACAGATATGAACAGAAAATTCTGAAAAGAGGAAACTCAGATGGTTGAGAAACACTAAAAGAAATGTTTAATATCCTTATCCAATAGGGACATAAAACTATTTAGAAATATCTTACACCCATAAGAATGGCTATGTTCAATAAAACACATGACAGCTCATGCTGGCAAGAATGTGGGGTATGGGGAACTGTCAACCACTGATGGTGGGAGTGTAAATTTAAACAGTCTTTGTAGAAATCAGTGTGGCAGTGCCTCAGGATGATGGGATGCAATCGACCTCAAGATCTAGCTATGCAACTTTTAAGCATATACATAAGTGACACAGAGATACTTGCTCAACCATATTCTTTCACATTTATAGTAACCAGAAATTGAAATCAACAGATGAATGCATGAAAAATATGTGGTACATTCACACCATGAAATATTACTCAGCTGTTATAAAAAAAGAAAATCATTCTGAGTGAGGTAACCAGTCCCTTAAAGACAAATATGATGTGTATTTAATTTTATTTAGATATTATCTGTTAAGTCAAAGATAAGCAAGTTATAATACTAAGAGCCACAGGTGATAGGTATAGAATAAGAAACTGGGTGGTGCAGGAGACAGATCTCTCTAAGATGCGGAGAAAGATTTTAGATATTTATGGATGGATGGAAGGCAGTGCTGTAACAACAGAATCAAGTGATAAGAGAGGGAAGAGGCAGAAAAGAAATTGAATACAGGGAGAAACAGCTAAAACTAACAGCCATTTCAGTGGTGTTTTAGAAATCTAATGTAATATAAACTTTCTAAAATATATACATATTTAAAGGTGAACTAAACAAAATAATTACACAATTGAATAAACAGGGATATGATTGGCTAATTATTGTTATTAAACAAAGTTTCCAATACGGGGAATGGGTTTCATATAATTGATCTTTTGGCTAAAGCTATGTTGCCCCTCAAACCACTTAAGCAGTTGCAAAGGCTATAGATTGCTCTCTACAAATTGTTGGCAAGTCCAGCTGCTGAAGACAGCACTTACACAACTCACTGAACATGGAAAAGTCAAGCTGGTGCCCGCCTAAAGCCTTCATCCCTACATGCTAGTATTACTGATATACGAAGGTACTAAGCATGCTCCCAAAGGAGAAACATAAACACCAACCCTGCCACACACCCTTTGATCTATAATGCCTGCAAGATATGCTAGTGCAATGGTGGCACAAATTGTGGGAGTAGCTAATCAATGTCTGATTTGACTTAAGAGCTACTCCACATGATGGTATCTATACCCGACACTGTTTATGTAACCAATAATTTGAGACTGGGTAGCCTTGGGCCCTCACGAAAGCAAAAGAGTAGTGTCCTGCTAAAGGGATGTAACAATAGAATGACTCTTAATGATATTATGCTATAATCATAGATCCGTGCCTTGTTTAGCCATAGTCAAAGTAGCTTCCTCCTGCAGGAGATGAGAAAAAAATAGAGAGATGTATAATATCTAGCTAGATATTATGAAGAGTGTGATACCTATACAGAGTATTCACGCCTAAATAGGATGTCTCCATCCAATTCCTACCTTAGGGCTCAAAGGCCCCTGCAGAAGAAAAGGAAGAAAGAATGTAAGAGCCAGAATCATGGAGAACACCAAGGAAACAAAGCCCTGTAAATACAACCAGACTGATGCTCCTATCAACTAACAGAGATCAAGGCAGCTTACACAGACCCAGCAGGGTTCTGCACCATATGAGGTCTTAGAGTTGAAAAGAAAATTGGACACTAGCCCCTATCCCTAAAGTAGAAACTCATTCCAGTTGATAACCACTTTGAAGTGAAAGTTTAGTTTTGTCCAAGAAGTTCTCACTAGATAAAAAAAAAAAAAAGCTGCTCTTAAGGGTAGACTGCATATCTACCAGCAGGAAATAGTCAACAGAAAATAAAACCCAAGGCTTCTTTGGAGATTTTTTTGTCTTATAATACCACGTCATGGCTTTAAAACTTATATTAATATTTAAATTTTTTATTTATATGTATTGTTCTTTTTCCTTTTCCCCCTACATTTCCTTTTGGTGAGTCTCTGTTTTGTGTGCCTTCTTTTGGGCTCTTTTTCCTTCTGTTTGTTTGTTTTGTCCTATTCTAATGTGTTTGTTTTGTTGTATCTTATTATTTTATAGTATATTAATCTCTTGGAATCCTGCTTGTTTTATAATTAGGGACAGAAAGGGGATGGATTAAGATGGGAGGGAAGTTGGGGATGAACTGGGAGTAGAGAGAGGGAAAAATGTAATCAGACTATATTATGAGAGAAAAAAACAAACAACTACTTTCAATAAAAGAAGAAAAAAGTTAAACACACATATACATACACATAGAAAATGAACTGGCATCTAAAGAATAGTAATTTAGGGCAAAACATAAGAAAGGAACAAGCAAAAAGCATAGGAAATGTATATCGAAGCAGAGACACAGGTGTTTACACACACTTCGGTTTCATCAAATCATAGTTCAAGAAGATATAATATGTACATGGAATATATGGTAAAAAACAAAACAAAACAAAATCCCAACAAAACATTATGAGAACAAAGAACCTTCAAGGATGCCACTGGTTTGGTTTTGTGTTGTCGTCTACTGCTAGGCACCAGGCCTGCCCTTAAGAATGGTTTCCATCTCAAGTAAGACTCTGTTGAAGATAAATAATTATATATTTGTGAGTGATTATCAATTGGAGATGGTATGTGAGTTGGGAACGGGGTCTTATGGGTTCCACTTCTCCTGATGCTAGGACCCACTCTTGCACAGACTCCGGCGGCCCCTGTGAGTTCAGATGTGCACTGGCCCTGCTATGTTTGAAAGGCATTGTTTAGTTGGTGTCCCCTTTCCCCTCTGGCTTTTACACTCTTTCTGACTCCTCTTCCATGGGGTTCCCTGATCCTGGAAAGGGAGAATTTAACTTTTTGAGATAATAAACTACTCTGAATAGTAAGTTTTAGTTGGCTCAATAGCCAGCACAATTTCCTCATAACTCAAATTCTGCCACTTCTCTCTGATAGATATTTCCTTTAGTATGTAGATTTAAATGGGATGCGACTTCTTTGTGCATTTTGTGTCTGTAGTTATATCTGTGTGCTGCCAAAAGTTGTTGCTTGTGACTATATTTTGAAGTATTTCCTTTATATGTTTAAACCTGCAGTTAGGCCAAAGACTTAGTTTTTTTCATTCTTCTCTTGTGAATATCCAGTTTTATGTGATGTTTTGAAGAGACTGTCTTTAATATATACATTTTGGGACACAATTGATTGTATATCAGATGTGAATTGGTAGATCTGAGTTTAGTTCTGTGCCCTTTGTCCTTTGTTCTTAGGACCATAATGATTGCTGGTTGTCGTCGCTGCTCAGTGGAACATTGTCAGTCATTTTGTAGTGTCAGCATCACAAACCCTTCTCATGGACCATCTATCCTTTTCAAGTCCCACATCTGTCTGCAACTCTCATTTCATCCCTCTCTTTCTTGTGGTGTGTTATATTTTAAATTCACACTCTATTTTCTCAAATGAATTGGATGTATTTTCTCCTTAGAAGCTCTCTGCTGACAAATGGTGATGTTCCCAGCTCTTTGTCAAACTGACTCCTAGTCGTTCATTTTATGGACAGATATCCTCACAAGTCTACTGAATATATCCAAGCAAAATTGTCACTCTATGACTATCCCTTTTTTAGTCATTGTCATATTTGTCCACTTCTAAATTCTCTTTACAATTCTCTTCACTAAACTGACTCAGATAGACAGGAACGTGCATTGTCTTTGTAATAATCACAAGCTTCTTGGGACTTGAGAGTGTTACTTTTCCAGTCAACTCTTTGTCTATAGCACTTCCAACAATTCCTGTCACAAAACGAGAGCTCTAATATTTGATAATAAGCACTAAATACTTGATTGTAAATAATTGTGTGAATAGTAGTAACATAGTGAGTTAGCTTAATTTACAACATAGGATATATTAGCCATCTTTCCATGGAGCCTTATTTTTTATAAATGTGTGAAAATTTTTTCACTATGAACCTCTTGATTACAGCATGATGATTTGAAGTATAAGACGTTCTCCATGGGGTTACCGTTTACAATGCCAGTTGGATCTTGAACCACTTATAAAACCCAACAAACAGAACTAACAAATGATACAGAATAAGCAATGGAAAAATTAGTTCTTTTATGCCTGTATGCTAAATTTTCTCTTGCTTCATTCTCCTTCCAATGACATTTCCCTTGAATTTATGCCCACAATGTCATGCTCTATTTGTTTCTACATTTCTCATCAAATTATGACTAACATCCTTTTTCTTCTTTTCAGTAATATGTCAAACAGCTAAATTAGAATTACTTTCCCCCTCTGTGGCTAGGTGTTCTGTATCATGTAAGAAAGCTTAAAAGAATTGTACAATCAAAAGAGTACTCACATAATTAGAAAAATGCATTTTTTTCTCAGAATTAAATAAAGACAATTCTATCCTTCTTTGCTTTCACACATATCGCATACACTGATGCACAACAAAACTGAGTTTCCAAATTTGTAACACTTCAGGTCTCTGGGTTTGATTAATAGTAATTGTCAGCCCATTAAAATGGATTATGATGATTCCCAAGGAATTGGTTGTTAACATAATTAACAGCTGGCTTTGCTTTCAATGCATTAATCAAAAGAGCAAGTTGCAGGAAATGACCAGGTTCTCACAAATGTTGCTAATTAGCAAAGGCCTTGAAGTTGGCTGATAGTGAGTGCTGGTGCTGCTATCTGCATGACTGTATCACAACTGGCACTCCCACAATGTGATGTGTTTCCTCTAACAGGATTAAACCAACAGGTCTTTGAGTAAATTTATTTGAAAAGAAACCCACTTTACCCTTTGACTATTTACCTTTAGATACCGTGAGGTGTAAAAAAAAAAAAAAAAAAAAAACTGAAAAAATAATGACAATAGGCATAGAATTTTGTATATTGATGCAAAGTAAGTTTAATTTTGATACATTGGTATAGAATTCAAATTTAGGATTACTCTTCACAGACATTATATATATTTCTATTCTAATAGGAGGTAGTGTACCCGTACAACTCAATTATAATACAAGGTTTACTTCCAATACCTTGAAAGTGCTATTGGAGGCTGTTTAAGATAATTAAGTAATACAAGCTAATTGTTAGTTGACCAAATCATGGTCATGTCAATTACTAGTCTATGTTTATCACAAAAATATACATCCTAGATTTAACAGATAGATATGATTATATAGAGAGATAAGATAAAATATTTAGATAAGGTCTTCAAAAACCACAGAGTCATACAGAATATGGCATTTAAAGATGTTTTTATTTTCTAAAAGGTTCTTTGACAAGACAGGTTAACTCCTGGCAACAACCAGCCTTTCTCAAAGAAGATGATGAGCATCAAAGAACCTCCTTATGGAGATGGCTTCAAATGTGGCAAACAAGCCACTGGGCAAAATGTCCTCATTTCTGCCTCTGATAGAATTCTGCCCCAAAATGGGCAAGCTTGGATGCCAAGACAGGGTAAGCAAGTCCTCAATAGTTCCTGCCTTACAAATATATCTGCCAGATATATTAGGCTAGAAGGCTGAAGATGATGCTCCAGTGTTACAGAGAATATTGGCTAACTGTTCAGGCAATAAACTGTCTCGGTCACTTTTTCATTTTGGAAGCTGCTAACTTGTACTTCTGGTTCACTCAGGTAATTAAATTTTATTTCTTTTCAAGTCTCTGATGGAGTTGAAGACCAGAAAGTTTAGTCTTAAAATTAAGCCTAGTTATTTACAAGTTAAAATGTTTTTAGGTCTAGATAAATATTTTAAGTACATAGAGATGAGATATGAAAGATATTGATTTACATTCAGAATTTTAGAGTCACCAAGATAGGAAAGTTTTTTTCCTCAAGGTTGCCAAATACAAATAGCCAAAACACTATGAATGTAACATTTATATAATTCCTGATTGTCTCATGGCTGTATGTAGTTTATTTTTACTTATGTGTAATAACATAAATGTATATGTAAAAAAGAAATATAATTTAAAAATTACAAAAAATAATGACAATGTATATATCTTATAATCTTCCATTCATAAGTGGTGATAGATGTCGTACCTTTTAGTTTTCTGTTAGTTACTTTAAAATAGCCTAAGTATCTGTCATATAATATTTTGAGAAGTTATATAAAATTTACAATTATCTTTTTATAATATGGCATATTTTATCTGAGTGTAATGAGCCTGTTCCATGAAAGAAACTGAGCACAGACATATTCAGAAAAACTTTTCAAACAATTATTCCCCAGTCTCATCAGGAAAACGCAAAACCAAAAACATTTCTTTGTACATTTTTTCAGAATTTGCCTCCAGTATCTTTATAGACCTGTATTGTATATACTTTAAATATACTTCATATTTAATTTTGTATTCTAATTTCTCTTATTGTTTACCACAAGAATTTTCCCTAACATTATAATACGTAAAATCATATTTAATTTGAACATAATCCTTCAAAGTGGTATTTTATATGTTTGTTATTAACAATGTTTCCATAGGATCAGATTCATAAATTGTAGTTTTAAATATAATTATGTACTAGCTTTTGAGAGAATGAAGTGTGGCAATTGCATAATGCTTTCCTATCTAACCCAGAAGGCCAGTGTTCTGTGTTATCCACCAGAGAAGATGACTCAGGCCAGGTTTAAACCAACAGAAAGTCTTTCTGAGCCAGACAGTGACTACCCTAGGTGCTCTGGGCCCAAGAGTGCAATCTGAGTCTGTCTTGGGGTGAGCTTTAAAGTACAAATGCACATCCTGGGTTGACATATCTCAATTATCAAGAACAGTTATCTAGAAGCAGCACCACAGAAGCCAAAGAGCATGGCTAGTACATGTAGGGACTTCCCAAGAACCATGGACTTTGATGCATTAGTTCATTGTTCTTACTTTGGCAGGTGTTGCTGGCCATGTGCTAGGTTCCAAGGCCAGAGCGGTGCTCCCATCACAGTATCAGTTGTACTGAGGTCTGCGGCCTACTGAGGTCTGAGGGTCTGTTATAAAAGATTACTGAATTCAGGATCCAGGTGAGCCTGCTGTCAGAATTAGCAAGAATAATAACACAAAGTACCCGCTTAAAAGTGAATTTCAGATAAATTATATTTTTACCATAAGCATTCACCATGTAATATTTAAGAAATAGCTATAGAGCTGATCTGTGGGACATAGATATAGTTACCATATTTACTCCAAATGTAAGTTATTCAGAACAAGTTGTGTTTTATCTGATAGCTTTCAAAAAAGGTCTTTATATATTCACCTGTAAACCAGATTATGACTCACCAAGGCCACCTACATCTTCATCAGCCAAACCTAAGAGGCCCTACAGGAAGGGAAGATGATGCCACAGAGGGAGAGTCAGTTGTCAATCTTACTGGTGCTAGTACAGAGAGATTATACTGCACATCTTGCACAAGCTTTTTCTGATGACAGGCAAGACAGAGCAGAAAGCAAGGGAGATAACCTTTTAATAGATCTTGGGCTCAATATGCTACCTTTGAAAATGGAAGGGTAAGGAGCCAGTGAAAGCAGGCATTGCCAGACAATGGAAAAGACAAAAACAAAACAAACAAATAAACAAACAAAACAAAACCTATAAACAGCTCCTCTAGAGCATTTCACAGCACCCCTACACTGTCATTCTGTCTTGCAAAGACCTTGTTGCTTTTTACCCATAATGCTTGCAATAAGTTGTACTATTGGGAAGACACCCTGTGGTCATATTTGTCTGGTGGCTATAGGAAACCTATTTTTACAAAGTTATCAATGTCTCTCTTGAGCCCCATAATGTAATGTGATAGTTTTATACACTACAGTCAAAACTCCAAACCTAGTCCTTCAAAATACTCTATCTGGAAGCTTTCTGAAGTGAAACACCTTCCTCTTTCTCCTCCTGGCTGTTTTTTTTATCCTACGGAGAAAAGCTTCATGGCCTCTTTCACTGTTGGAAAGCTAACATTGTTTGGTTCTTTTGTTAGTCATCACGTGTGATGGAGCAAAAGGCAATCAGCATCTTGCAGCATTAGTCGTGAAAAAAACTAACGTCTGAAGATGCCACTTGGGACTCACTTCACAGAGCAAATCAAAGACAGCTGAGATAAGCAAAAGCTGTTTGCATGGAGCTTTCTAAATCTGAGATGGTGCCAGCCCCTCAGTACTACTTTGCAGGATTTCGAAATGAAGATCCTCTTTTCCAATGCACAACATTTATGTCTAGTTATTGTATTATAGATGGCAAAACTAAAGTGGTGTTGTTTCACAATATGGCTATGAATACGAGAGAGAGAGAGAGAGAGAGAGAGAGAGAGAGAGAGAGAGAGAGAGAGAGAGAGAGAGAGAGAGAGATGTCTGTGTTCTGGAAATGACTCATAGCTCGCAAGTGTGTGATTAGGCAAAGCAAGATTTTATGGTCCTTTAATGATGTGCATGTCTCACCGAGCATTCCCACCAAATGCAGGTCAGAGATGTAGTAGTACTTAAGACAATGTTCTCACACTCAAGAGGTTCAAAGAGCACAGGCTTAGAAACAAGTACCAGTTGCCACTCTTCTTCCAAAGGGTTTCATATCCTTGTGGCCCTGTGGCAGCAGTCCCTGACTAAAAGCTTCCCTTAGGATCTAAAGTCGGCCTTGGAGGTACAAGGCTGGGCAGGAATTTTTTAGACCTATCTACAGCTTGTATTAGAAAGAAGGGTTTTATCCCAACAACAAACATATCAATGGATACATATAATATTTGCATTCATATGATGTGCTACTTGAATATTACACACATCTCCATATATAGAAAATGGCTTTAAATGGATATTTCTACCAAAATTATCAGCAGAAACTTTTTTTTTATTTATTGTAGAAAACTGCAGCGTTTCTTCATAACATTTTTAACATCTTCTTTTTGCTTGGTATTTTGGGCCAGGAAGTAAATTAGGTAATTTTCATCTATTACCTTATTCTCAGAGCACCTTTGCAAGTTTAATCACTTCCTGGATGCCAGAAGTGGACTGGGTGCTTACGGCGCTGTTACTGAACTGAGGAATCTAGCGATAGAGGGTGGTTTGTGGGGAAAATATGCTGTGTTAAGTTTTGAACATGCTGAATTAGAGATCTTATTGAAGTACAGAAAGTGTCTACAATGTCGCCTCACCCCCCACAACACATACACACAAATCTTTCAAGTCAAGTTCCTATATAGAAGTGTTGCCTTCAGGATTATTAGGAGTACATAGAAAGTAGAGCTCCAAATGCTGATTTGACTTTAGAAGGAAGAAAAAGCAGAAGAGTCCCTATGGAAAGAGCACAGGGAAAAGCAATGAGGACATAGAAGGAAACTGGAACAGTATTTTAAAAACAGGTGTAAATTGAAGCCAAAAGTGATGGTTTGCACAAAGGTATAGCTCAATGGCAGGTTATAGTGCAAATGTTTAGCCTTCCTGAAGCTCTAAATTTAACTGCCAGATCATAGACATCCTTTGTTATCTATATGTGAAAGAAATGTGGCAACAGACAAATTTATGATGGCCTGGCCTTCAAGTGCTGAGTAGTGAGTAATAGTGAATTTGCTCAAATATTTTCAGAGTTGAGAGATAATAGCAGATATCAGACAGGAATAGAATTAGGTATAGAAATGTAAGGAAACAAACAACCAGAGTAAACACTTTATTAAGGAATTGGTGAACAAAAAGAAGAGAAAAGGGGGCAATCGGAGAGAGAAGTAGACCTTGTATGCAGAGATAATCTTGGGTAATGATGCTTTATTAACTTTTATGGGATAATGTTGAACATTTCTACACAGAGGTTGGGGCAGCAGGATGGGCATATGTTATAAATCCTTCTGTATAAGTATATGGTAATAATTCTCAAAGAATAATACTAAATGTTAAAAAGAGCCCTGATTCAGGACAGGGCTGATGCAGGGCCTCTAAGGATCTAATCACTTTCTCATAGAAATAAAATTGCTTTAATTGTATAATCATAGAGAAAATCTTAGCTCAGATTGACCATACCTCCGCACCCCAGGCACTAACTGTGACTAGAATATAGAAAGCATTTTATATCAAGCCTATAGTAGGATCTGGGATCAGACCAGAATTTGGGGCAAAAATGACTTGGAATGCTCAAGTCATTATTCAAGATGTTGGGAAAGTATCCTCAGGAGAACGCTGATGTTTCCAAGAATCAAGAATGGGGAGGACAGAGGTTTGCACGTCAAGGAACAGACATATACTGGAATGGGAGAATTAAGTGAACAGATATGAAAAGCAGTGAATCAATAAAGGAATACATAAAGAAAGCTGTAAGTTATCCAGAACCATGATGAAGGATCAGCCTTGGACGGAAAGCCAAGAGACTGTGTCACTGCCACTTCAGAGACACCCCTCCCCTGCCACCGACCGCTAGGAAATCCTATATCCTGTAAACAAATATCTGTTCCATTTTCTCCCTAACACTTAATATTTTCCAAGTTTACTTGTTGTTTACTTGTTGACAGTTGAGTCTGTCTACATATAAATGTAAGTGCCATTTATCAGGGACCATATGCATCTTTGTTTGTATTCAAGCCCAATCGTCTGGAATAGAAACAGAACCTAAAAGATGCTTAACGCTAAGTTATTTTTTAAGTTGAAAAAGAGTCGAAGCAAAGACAGGAAAAGAAATGGAAGGAGAGGGAGAAAAGGAAGTAGACCATAAGGGAGAGAAAGAAAAAGAGAAAGCAGGAGAAAGAGGTCTCAAATCTGTCTTTTCACTGTAACTACAGATGACTCCATTTCTTTTTAATGGGAAGTGAGGTAGCACCTTCCCAGGTTGGTATGCAAAGGACTATTTTTAATTTTAAAACATGTCATTCGTTTTGGATTGTCAATAGACTATATCGAGGGTCAGCAAAACACAAATTATTTTCACTGAGTAGTCAGCATGTGGGACTATTTATACCATTTGTTGGCCTCGTTGAGAGCCCGTGACTACATCACAAGATGAAGAAGTCTGCAAATTTTACTGCAAAACCAAGATAAAAGAATATGTTCCAAAATTCAATCAGAGGCTCTGACATGAAATATCTAAGTTTTATTAGTGGGAAGATTCTCTAAAGTTAAACTGCAATTGGCACAAAGGAACCTTCAACACTTCTGGAATAAAAATGCTCCTCAAATACCTCCACAGTGAATCTGACTAAAACCTTGTCTCCATGAAAGCTTTGGCAACACAATATCCTCTTGGCTCCAAGTTAGCACTAAGCTATACGTTCAACACATGTGGAGACAATACATTAGGTAAACTTGCAAAAAGACCTTTGACAGCTATTCTCCCTGAATATCTAATAAGAGAAAAAGTGCTCCATAAACCAAGAAAAACATGTCTGGTTTCACTTAATTCTTTGTTGATAATGTAGGTCATGAATAGCCATTCACAGGGAAGGTTTTCATTGTGAGTACTGCTCAGGATTTATTATCTTAGGAAAGTGTGTATACACATGAGTGTCTCACATATAAGTGCATAGAATGTTACTGATCTTTCAGAGAAAAATCTGAAATATAGTTTTGGTAGCTAGGTCAGTATAAAGTCCTTCATTTAAAAATTATGTTCATATATTGTAGTGCATATTTGGGAGGTAAGCGTTTCCTCTATCAGTAGTACCCAGATGTTTGTGCAGTATAATACAACTAAATAGATATTGACAACTAGAATGGTGACAGACAGATAAACACGAGTGTTTTTATAGATAGAAATATTTTCTCCTTTTATATATGTATGCTAGCATATGGTTTATGCATAATAAACCATACAAAAATAGTACATTAAATATGAAAACTACACATATTAGTGTAATTATTATATTATGAGCAATACACTTTAAATATAACTAAAATTTAATAAATATGTATTACATTTTATTTAAAAGTTTTGTTCCTGATCTATGCAGTTGGTTTTAGTTTTATAGGTTGTTGATAATCCCCAAGAGGAACATGTTGAAAGGCATATAAAGAAACTTTAATTTTTGCCTTCTGAATGCAAATTTTATGGTTAGTGATTTATATTCTTATCATAAACATTTTAATATTATTACATTTGGCTTAAATTTTTATAGTTAGTTGAATATATTATAATATAGTATATTATAACAAAATAATAATACTATTATATTATATTAATATAATTATAATAAAATAACTAGTGATTTTTACAGATATTAAGTAAATATGAGCTATTATCAACAGACCAGTCAAGACACTTGTAATATTTCATTCATCTTGAGCATCACATTACATTTTAGTTAGACAACCTATAGCCGTGAAGATATCTAAGAGGACACATATTCCCTTCACATTCTCCAAAGTAACACAAATTTTAAATATTTACACTTTTGTTACCGAATAGTGGCATTTGAATATGCAGTTTATCCTGGGAAGTATTGTACTCTATCCTCAGTAGATTCATTTTTTTGGTTAATTAGAAAATAAATAGTATGTAAACATATTATATTACAGTTTGATACCAGTGGGAAGTAGTGGTGTGCTAAAGGGAAGAGAGAGAAAGCCCAAATCACAAAGTGCACAGAGGACACTGCAAGGAGACGCAGGGCAAATGATCCAGAGCAAGCTGTCGGAATGAAGAATTGAAAGATTAGTGCACCTCCCAAAAGAGAAAGCAAAAAGAAAGCACAGCCTGTGCACAAAACTGTTGATGAGCATTGGTTGGATATCTTCCTCTTTCTAAAAGACAATCTAGAATATGCTCATTTATTCCTGCGTACATCATAACAGCCATTCAGTTTCTTCACTCACGGGTGCAATCCTTTGCATGCCACTGATTCCAGTTCAATAGGAAAAGACCAGCAGGTCAGATAATAATATTCTCATTGCAAGCAAGATAAATATTAATACTTATTTACTACTGAGCTTGTTGCTATGTGCCAGGATTTGTGTGTGGATGGTTTTCACATCCTAACTTATTTTACTCTAGTGACTCAAAAATGAAGATGCTGTTGCCACTGCCTTTACAGAGTAGGACTCCAAGGTGACAAGTGAGGACCACTCACTGGATGCCATAACTAACAAATCGTAGAATCAAGACGATTTAGAATGGTACAGTCTGGTTCTGAGCAACAAAAACTGTGAACATAAAAGTGACAAAAACAATAACAGCATAAATGTGTAATCATATAAACATATCCTTATATTTTAGTAATACAACATGATGTATTGAACATATTTATTTTAATTTTCATACTGAATACAACAGGTACCAAGCAACATACATCATATTTAATCATTACATTTGTTACTACTTTCATATGGATGACTTCATTGACCACGGAGACAGGAAATCATTTCTTCATATTCACACAGTGAAGAGGGTACCATGTATATTCTGGGACTCAAACTCCGTATTTCAGACATTGATACTTGATGCTTTGCTATGATAAACTGTCATGTAAGAGAAAAGAATTTGTATGCACTGTTCACGGCCTTATTTTACATAATTATGGGAGACTCTTTTTATAAAATTAAGGTTGTTTAGTGTTTCAATAAGGAACAACAGGCATTTTTCTAAATTAAAAAAGTTTTTTCAACTTATTTTACTGATTTCTCTTTCTAGTCACAGTGTCAGTGTGCAGCTCAGAGCGGCATTTCTCGCATACATGCCTCTCATCATGGTTCTTCAGAGTCCTGGGATCACAGGCACGAATGATCTATCATGTTTCTTTTCAAATAAAATGCGGTAAACGTGAAAACAAAATAAACCCGTTTGATTTCTTTATGAGTTCTTCTTTGCTTTGAACATTTCAGAACTGTCAAAAATCAAGCTGAAGGATACTTTTAATTATGAGAAGAATAACTGGCATTTTACTCATTTTTAATATGGACACAGTGTTTTGTATGGAAGGAGGATACTTGCTTTAGCTATTGCTATTATATTCCATTAATCAAAAGAATCTCGGTGATTTCATTTTCCTTTTTATAAAATGTAACTAAGCCATAGTTGGTTGGAGTCTTTCATTAACCATATATTAGTGTGTTCGGTATGTCTTTTTATTTAAACCACACTCTTTCATTTTTCATAGGGACAATTACAGATTGTTCTGAGTTCTGTGGAAAAGAAGAAACAACATCCTTTGGAAGAGATTATGGTCAAAGACTGAATCAATGAAGCTTGGTTTGTTTGGTGCCAAGACTTGGGACATGGTCCACTCACTGTTCCTTCAGAACTGGAATTTTGGCAGAAAGAAATATGAATCTAAAACTTCTAAAAACTGTCCCTCTGCTAAGAAATATTTAGGACTTCATATAACCTAATTTTTTCTCTGTCCTTTGTCGACTCTGGACTGAATTAAACTGAGCAATCCAATATCATCTGAGGAGGATATAAAGACGTATGCACAAGAAAGTGCTCATTACTATTATTTTATCCTACATTAATCTATTTACTACCAACAACCAAATTGCTCAAATATAAATTAATTACCAGTAGAAGTCTTGTCTATAATGAAAGCATTATGAAGAACAAACGATATTTATTCAAATGTTTATGTATTAAGCACTATGAAATATGTTTTAAATGCACTATTAATTTATTTCTTATTTTCCTTCTTTCATTCATTTATTCAGTTAGACTCAGTGTCTTGCTAGCCATCGTTGGCCCACAATTCACTCCGCAGCCTAGGTTGATCTGTAGTTCACAATCCTTTTCCTCAGCTGGGATTACAGACATGCCCCACACTTTGACATTATAAGAGTCATCTGAAATGTATACTTTGTAAATGAGTATTAGATCACAATACAGACTATGGAAAGGGAGCATGAGAATGGTACCACATGTGTGTAACTTGTAAGAGCCAGTAGCTGTTGAGAGTTTAAGCTCATTTCTGAGCCACAGGAATTGATCAGTAGTGTATGATGTTTAATAAGTTACCATCTGATTTATTCAAAAGGTTTAAAAGTAGGTAATATTTAAGACACACAAAAGAAAATAAAAATTTCATTGGTAGACCTGCAATAGTTAGACTTACTCAAATATTTTAAAAATTAAATACATCCACTGCTTATGACAACTGTTAAAGCATGGTTCACTCTCCTGTACTCTAACTAATACCAGCATCTTTAGCATTTCCCAAATAAATTTGGTCAAAATATTTACTATATGTAATCAAAAAGTCAAATAGGCAGTTCTTAAAACATGTTAAAACATGATGTCTTCAAATAGTTTCTTCAAATTTAAATGGAGCCTAAGGTTCATAAACTGAAGATGATGAATGAATTTATTATTAAAAATTATAAGAGAAAACATTAGAGCTGAGTAAGTTTCAAAGGATGAGGAAAATAAGAAAACATGAGAAGTCACAGTATATTAAAATAACATCAAAGATCTTCATTGTCTGAGAAAATATTGACAGCTTTTCCTTTCTTTTCACTCTCAAATCTCGCTGCATTTTACCTGCAGATTGGAAAAGTTCCTCAAACTACCACTGTAAGAAGAAATAAAAAGCATAGACTACTACAGAAGAATGCTGAGGTCTGTTGACTTTGAGCCCTTCAGGAGATGGGTGCTGCTAAACAAACGCCTTGTGGCACTCAGCCTGGATTATCTATACCAACTCCTTGAATGAAGACATATTTACTTCTGCTATAATTTGGGGTCAGTAGTGTACAGTTTGGAAAATTTAAAACGATCACAGAAGGTTGAAGTATTGGGATGAAACATGTAAAAAAATACAACAAAGACAAATGCCAATCAATGTACATTATATTAGAAAGACAATAGTAAAAGGTGGTTATTGCAGAGATAGCTGGGTATCTCTGTGACATGACGATCATTAATCACACTAAACTGGCTTTGTGATATGCAGCTAAGAAAGGGGTAAAACCATTTGTGTAAGTCACAAGTGTCATAAATACCAGTGAAACACTTATATCAAAGAAACCATACAATCTCTGTAGTCTATAATATGCAGATTATATTTATAATTATATATTGTGACAGCACATTAAACAGAAATATTAAGACTTGTATTAGACATTTGGACATTTACTTACTCATTATCAAAGGCTCAGGTATTCGAACGCTTCATTCCCAGCTTGTGGCAATGTTTGGAGAGATTGTGGAATCTGTGAGAGTGGAGCCTTGCTAGATGAAGTACAACACTGAGAGTGGCCTTTGAAGTTGATAGGACCATCCTTTTTTAAGGGTCCCTATTGGTTTTGTGTTTCTGGTTGAGAATGTGGTCCCTCATCCTCTTGCTCATCCTCATGCCTGCCTGTAGCTATGACTGTTTTGCCATGATGGACTCTTATCTTTCTGGAACTCTAGGGCAAACTAATCTCATCCACAAGTTGCTTTTGAGCATGACCTTTTATCACAGCAATAGAAAAGTAACTAATCCAAATCCTGATTTGTTTAACTGCAGTGTTTTGTGTGTGTGTGTGTGTGTGTGTGTGTGTGTGTGTGTGTGTGTGTGTAATTGTGACCTGTCAAGCAGTTTAAAATAGAAATTGTCTATTCTATTCCACAGTTTCAGAATGTAGTGAATCATAATGGACAATTTTCAGCAGAGGAGGAAGTCAGTTCACATCATGGTTTGCCAAGGAGAAGAGAGGGGGCATCAGGAAGAGAGCGAGCATCATATGCCTGTAAGGACCAATGTCCTAATGCTGCATTATTTCCGTCTGAGACCTGCCTCTAAATGTTCTAGAACCCTGCAAAGTACCATCACCATCTGATGTGTTGCTTTCAGAACACGATGTCTATGAAGAGCATGCCAGATTCAAACAACAATTGCTAGTAAATACGCAAGGAAAGAATGTGGTTAATCTCATTTGAGTAGTTGAAGTTCCATGCACAGAAAACCAGGATGTCAAATGGTTGGAGTCCCAGCCATGGAAAATAGAACACCCACCTGCAAGCATCAAAAGAAAGAACATTGAATTAAATCAATAGCCAAACCATATTTTACTTTTTCTTGGAAAACTGTCATTGTCATATTTAATAAACTTCTGCTCAGAAATGTATGTTTGCAAAAATTCTGGTTTTATTGAATGTTTTTAGAAAGAAGTTAAATTGTAATTAGAAACAGAGTAAATGGTATGCAAACAAATTGTAGAAATCTCAGAATGCACTAATTGGGCACATTTTAAATTTCTCCATAATATTTTGTCTTCTCTTACAAGCTGTATTTCTCCACACCCTTCATCTAAATTACATTAGATCTAATCCCTTCACATAACCCACCAATCACGATCCTGTTATCTTTTGACCATTAGAGTTTGTAAAGTGTGTCTGTGCTGGTTGTCTATTTGCCGTATTTGCCATAGGGCACAACATGGTCCTCTGCATTCTAAGCTACTGCAAATGACATCCTAGTTCTTAAAGCTTGGTTTCATTTCAAGATCGATAGCCAATTCCTGCTTTTTTTTTGCTCTATCATCGGTACTGGATGTAGTAGCAACTGATTCATCATAACCAGATTTATTAATAACTATGGATTGTTGAAACTTGATATAAAAATTTACAGTTTGTTTCTGATGTTTCAGAGATAATGTAAGAAAAATTTTCATTTATTCATTCATGCTGACTGAGTTATGTAGTTCATACAGAAACAAAAGACTAATTCTGAGCTTGCATCCTATATTTATCCCATTGTCAACTTAATAGGAATTTGACTTCTCTTGTTAATATTATTCATTTGGCTCCCAAGATAATGAATCAGTTTCTTGTCATGTTCAAAGGCAATTTAGTGTTTTTAATTGTCTTGTGTATTCATGACCTTAAATGTATTTGTCGAGTTAAATGCACTGCCATCCTTTTCCTCTTGCAGCTCCACTTTCGTCCTTAGTGACTTGACAAGCCCTTCATATTCTTCTATCACCCATGGAATATAAAGATAACTCTAGGTCTTTTTGTATTTTTAGGTTCATATAAAAATCAAGTGAATTTTCTGTAGAAACACCGAATTAATTTTATAATGAAGATATGCCAAGATCACAACCTTAACCTTGGTTTCAGAAACACTTACTCCTCAACTTAAGGCCTTACTTGTTACTCATAAATAAGGCTATTTTTAATTTATTGGTATAGATTTATGTATATTGATGCAAAATAAGTTTAATTTTGATACATTGGTACAGAACTGAAATTTATACCATTATTCACACACATTATATATAATTATATATAATATATATATATATATATTTCTACATTAATATGAGGTATCGTACCCACACAAATCAATTATAATACAAAGTTTACTTCCAATACCATGAAAGTCCTATTGCAGGCTGTTTAAGATAATTAAGTAACACAAGCTAATTGTTAGTTGATCAAATCATGGTCATGTTAATTACTAGTTTTTTCTTTCTTTTTTTTTTTTTTTTTTTTTTTTTTTATTAATTTATTCTTGTTACATCTCAATGTTTATCCCATCCCTTGTATCCTCCCATTCCTCCCCCCCCCCATTTTCCCATTATTCCCCTCCCCTATGACTGTTCCTGAGGGGGATTACGTCCCCCTATATATTCTCATAGGGTATCAAGTCTCTTCTTGGCTACTTGCTGTCCTTCCTCTGAGTGCCACCAGGTCTCCCCCTCCAGGGGACATGGTCAAATGTGAGGCACCAGAGTATGTGAGAAAGTCGTATCACACTCTCCACTCAACTGTGGAGAATATTCTGACCATTGGCTAGATCTGGGAAGGGGTTTAAAGTTTACCTCCTGTATTGTCCTTGGCTGGTGCCTTAGTTTGAGCAGGAACCCTGGGCCCAAATCTGCCTATCATATTGTTCTACTTGTAGATTTCTAGGACCCTCTGGATCCTTTTATTTTGCTGTTCTCCCATGCGTCTCTCATTTAGAGTCCCAATAGGATGCCTTCCCCTCTGTCCCAGTTTCCTGGTAAGTGAAGGCTTTCGTGGGACATGCCCCTTGGGCTAGTATGCAGATATAAGTGAGTATATACCATTTGATTCTTTCTGCTTCTGGGTTAACTCACTCATTATGATCATTTCTAGCTCAATCCATTTATCCACAAATTTCGGGAATTCCTTGTTTTTAATAGCTGAGTAGTATTCCATAGTGTATATGCACCACAGTTTCTTTATCCACTCTTCTACTGAGGGACACTTAGGCTGTTTCCATGTTCTGGCTATTATGAATAAGGCTGCTATGAACATGGTTGAGCAAATTTTCTTGTTGTGTGCTGGAGCATCTTCTGGGTATATTCCAAGGAGTGGAATAGCTGGGTCTTGAGGAAGCCCTATTCCCATTTTTCTGAGATAGGACCAGATAGATTTCCAAAGTGGCTGTACTAGTTTGCATTCCCACCAGCAATGAAGGAGTGTTCCTCTCTCCCCACATCCTCGCCAGTATGTGGTGTCGCTTGAATTTTTGATCTTAGCCATTCTGATGGGTGTAAGATGGAATCCCAGAGTTGTTTTGATTTGCATTTCCCTGATGACTAAGGAGGTTGAGCATTTCTTTAAGTGTTTCTCAGCCATTTGATACTCCTCTGTTGAGAATTCTCTGTTTAGTTCCAAGCCCCATTTCTCAATTGGGTTATTCGGTTTGGTGGTGTTTAATTTCTTGAGTTCTTTATATATTTTGGATATTAGACCTTTGTCAGATGTAGGGTTGGTGAAGATTTTTTCCCAGTCTGTAGGCTGTCGCTTTGTTCTCTTGACAGTGTCTCCTGCCTTATAGAAGCTTCTCAGCCTCATGAGGTCCCATTTATTAATGGTTGACATTAAGGCCTGGGCCGTTGGTGTTCTGTTCAGGAAGTTGTCTCCTGTGCCAATATGTTCCAGACTCTTTCCCACTTTTTCTTCTAAGTGAGTTAGTGTCTCTGGTTTTATGTTGAGGTCTTTAATCCACTTGGATTTGAGTTTTGTGCAAGGTGACAAATATGGGTCCAGTTTCATTTTTTTACACATAGACCTCCAGTTAGACCAGCACCATTTATTGAAGATGCTATCCTTTTTCCATTGAATGGACTTGGCTTCTTTGTCAAAAATCAAGTGACCATATGTGTGTGGATTCATATCTGGGTCTTCGATTCGATTCCACTGATCAACCAGCCTGTTGCTGTGCCAGTACCATGCTGTTTTAATTACTATTGCTTTATAGTACAGTTTGAGATCAGGTATGGAGATTCCTCCGGAGCATCTTTTATTGTACAAGATTGTTTTAGCTATTCTGGGTTTTTTGTTTTTCCATATGAAGTTCAGAATTGAACTTTCAATGTCTTTAAAAAATTGTGTAGTTATTTTGATAGGGATTGCATTGAATCTGTAGATTGCTTTTGGTAGGATGGCCATTTTTACTATGTTAATTCTCCCGATCCATGAGCAAGGAAGATCACGCCATCTTCTCAGGTCATCTTCAATCTCTTTCTTCAGAGTTTTGAAATTTTTTTCATACAAGTCCTTCACTTGCTTAGTTAGGGTAACTCCTAGATATTTTATATTGCTTGTGGCTAATGTGAAGGGTGTGGTTTTCCTAATTTCTTCCTCTGTAAGCTTGTCATTTGTGTATAGGAAGGCTACAGACTTTTTTGAGTTAATTTTGTATCCAGCCAATTTGCTGAAGGTGTTTATCAGCTTTAGGAGTTCTCTGGTGGAGTTTTGAGGGTCACTTATGTACACTATCATATCATCTGCAAAGAGGGATAATTTGACTTCCTCCTTTCCCATTTGGATACCCTTGATCTCCTTTTGTTGTCTTATTGCTCTGGCTAGAACTTCGAGTACTATATTGAAGAGATATGGAGAGAGTGGGCAGCCTTGCCTTGTTCCCGATTTGAGAGGAATTTCCTTGAGTATCTCACCATTTACTTTGATTTTGGCTATTGGCTTGCTGTATATAGCTTTTATTATGTTGAGGAAAGTGCCTTGTATCCCCGATCTCTCTAAAACTTTAAACATGAATGGGTGTTGAATTTTATCAAATGCTTTCTCTGCATCCAAGGAGATGATCATGTGGTTTTTTATTTTCAGTTTGTTTATATGATGGATTACATTGATGGATTTCTGTATATTAAACCATCCCTGCATGCCTGGAATGAAGCCTACTTGGTCATGATGAATGATATCTTTGATGTGCTCCTGTATTCGTTTTGCAAGTATTTTATTTAGTATTTTTGCATCTATGTTCATAAGAGAAATTGGTCTGAAATTCTCTTTCTTTGTTGAGTCTTTGTGAGGTTTAGGTATCAATGAGACTATGGCCTCATAGAATGAAGTTGGTAATTTTCCATCCATTTCTATCTTTTGGAGTAGCTTGAAGAGTATCGGTATTAGCTCGCCCTTAAAGGTCTGGTAGAATTCTGCACTGAAACCATCTGGCCCTGGGCTTTTTTTGGTTGGGAGACCATCGATGATTGCTTCTATTTCTGTAGGGGAAATGGGACTATTTAACTTGTTTATCTGTTCTTCACTCAACTTTGGCAAGTGAACTTGATCAAGAAAATCGTCCATTTCCCTTAGATTTTCAAATTTTGTGGCGTATATGCCTTCAAAGTAGGATCTTATGATTCTTTGAATTTCTTCAGTGTCTGTTGTTATGTCTCCCTTTTCATTTCTGATTTTGTTCATTTCAATACTGTCTCTCTGCCTTTTAGTTAGTTTGGCTAATGGTCTGTCTATCTTGTTGATTTTCTCAAAGAACCAGCTTTTGGTTTTGTTGATTCTTTGGACTGTTTTCTTAGTTTCTAATTTGTTAATTTCAGCCCTGAGTTTGATAATTTCCAGGCGTCTACTCCTCTTGGGTGTTTCTGCTTCTTTTTTTTCTAGGTCTTCCAGTTGTGTTGTTAAGATGCTTATGTGCGATGTTTCCAATTTCTTTTTAAAGGCACTTAGTGCTATGAATTTTCCTCTTAGCACTTCTTTCATTGTATCCCACAAATTTGGGTATGTTGTTTCTTCATTTTCATTGAATTTCAGAAACTCCTTGATTTCTTTCTTTATTTCTTCCCTGACCCAGGTGTCATTTAGCAGAGAGTTGTTTAGTTTCCACAAACGTGTAGGCTTTTTGTTATTTCTGTTGTTGTTGAATTGCAGCCTAAGAGCATGGTGATCTGATAGGATACAAGGTATTATTTCAATCCTCTTGTATCTGTTGAGGCTTGCTTTGTGACCTACGATGTGATCAATTTTGGAGAAGGTTCCATGGGGTGCAGAGAAGAAGGTGTATTCTTTCTTGTTTGGGTGAAAGGTTCTATAGATATCTGTTAGATCCATTTGACCCATGGCATTGGTTAATGATGTTATTTCTCGGCTTAGTTTCTGTTTCAATGACTTATCCTTCAGTGAGAGTGGGGTGTTGAAGTCTCCCACTATTATTGTGTGGGGATCGATGTGTGGTTTAAGCTTTTTTAGGAGATCTTTTACATATGTGGGTGCCCTTGTATTGGGAGCATAGATGTTCAGAATTGTGATGTCATCTTGGTTGACTTTACCTTTGATGAGTATGAAGTGTCCTTCCTCATCCCTTTTGATTAATTTTGGTTGAAAGTCTATTTTGTTCGATACTAAAATGGCTACACCTGCTTGCTTCTTGTGACCATTTGCTTGGAATATTTTTTTCCAACCTTTTACCCTGAGGTAATGCCTTTCATTATGGGTGAGATGTGTTTCTTGGATGCAGAAGAATGTTGGGTCTTGTTTATGTACCCATTCGGTTAGTCTGTGTCTTTTTATTGGAGAATTGAGGCCATTGATGTTGAGAGATATTAATGACCAGTGACTGTTAAGAGTCTTAATTTTGATGTTGTTTCCAGTCGAGCGTTTGTGTAGTTGTGTTTTTGCCATGGGATAGTTATCTATTTCCTGGGTAGTTTTGGTTGTAGCTTGACCCTTTGGGATGGAGTTTTCCTTCTAGTACCTTCTGTAAAGCTGGGTTTGTGGATAGGTACTGTTTGAATTTGTTTTTGTCATGGAATATTTTGTTTTCTCCATCAATGGTTATTGATAATTTTGCTGGGTAAAGTAGTCTGGCCTGGCATCTGTGTTCTCTTAGGGTTTGCAGGATCTCTGTCCAGGCCCTTCTGGCTTTTATGGTCTCTGCTGAGAAGTCAGGTGTAATTCTGATAGGTTTACCATTAAATGTTATTTGGCCCTTTTCCCTTGCAGCTTTTAATATTTTTTCTTTGTTCTGCATGTTTTGTGTTTTGATTATTATGTGGCGGGCAGTTTTTCTTTTCTTGTCAATTCTATTTGGTGTTCTATAGGCCTCTTGTATGTTTATAGGCATCTCTTTCTTTAGATTGGGGAAATTTTCTTCTATGATTTTGTTGAGAATAGTTTCTGGGCCCTGGAGTCTGATGTCTTCTCTTTCTTCAATGCCTATTATCCGCAAATTTCTTCTTTTCATGGTGTCCTTAATTTCTTGGATGTTTTGTGTCAGGAGTTTTCCAGATTTGGCATTTTCTTTAATGGTTGATTCAATATCTGTGATTGTATCTTCTAGCCCTGAGATTCGTTCTTCCATCTCTTGGATTCTGTTAGAAAAGCTCACCTCTGTGTTGCTCGCCTTCTTCTCTGAGGTCTCACGTTCTCGTTTTTCTTCTGTCTGTGTGTTTATCATTGAATCCATTTTCATTTTCAGATCTTGAACTGATTTTTGATTTCTTTCATCTGATTTTTTGTATATTCCTGAGTTTCTTCCATTGCCTCTTTATAGGTCTTCAGAGCTTGAACCGTTTTAGTTATTTCTTTCATCTGGTTGTTTGCATTTTCCTGCAATTTTTCCAGTTCCACTCTATGTGCTTCTTTTATGTCTCTCACCTGTTTGTCTGCGTCTTCCTGCATTTGATTACGAATTTTATTTGTTTCCTCCATTATCATCCTCATTACTAAGGATTTGAGGTCATTTTCTTGTATTTCCGTTGTATTTGAGTTCTCTGGGTGGTTTTCTTTGGGATAGCTGGAAACTGGAGACGCCATGTTGTTTTGGGGTTTTTTGCGTATGCTTTTTCGTTGTCCTTTAGACATCTTGCCGTCTTTGTTTTTGTTGGGTAGCTTCCAGAGTTGAATGGAGGGTGTCTGACGATAGATTCACTTGTTTTCTTACGATTTCCCTAGGCTGCGAGCTCAAAGCTTCACTGGTGTGGATGTTAGGAGGTTAGCCCTGTTGTTCTGGTCTCTCACAGCCAGTGATCCTCAGTCCCTCTCTGCTGTGGATCCTGCAATTGTTCTGGGTCTCTGAATGAGCGTTGGGTCAGGCCAAGGTATCCACAGCCTTCTGTGTTCCCTGCCAAGTCCAGCCAGGAGCACTGGGACCGAACCACGGGCAGAACTCAGCTAGATTCTCAGGGCCAGAACCGTCTGCCAAGCTCAGCTAGGGATTTTGGGCCCAAAATGCACACAGGGCCCAGCCAGAATTTTTGGGCTGGGACTACGCACCAAGCTCCACTAGGGCCTTTTGGCCCAAAGTGCGTGCTGTGGTCAGTTATTGACTCAGGGCCCGAACTGACCACCAATCTCAGCCAGGAATTCTGGATTCAAACTGTACACTGTGTCCAACCAGAGTCTTAGAGCTGGTGGAACCGAGAGCTCTGTCCAGCCTGTGCCACAGCAGGAGAACTGCGGCTGCTCTGAGTTAGCGCCAGTGGTGGAACAAGTGCTCCGCCCGCACTGTGTCCCCGCAGGGGAGCTGCCGCTGAGCTGAGGTGGTGCCTAGGATGGAACCGAGCACGTCACCAAGCCTGCGCCACAGCAGGAGAACTGCGGCTGCTCTGAGTTAGCGCCAGTGGTGGGACAAGTGCTCCGCCCGGACTGTGTCCCCGCAGGGGAGCTGCCGCTGAGCTGAGGTGGTGCCTAGGATGGAACCGAGCACGTCACCAAGCCTGCGCCACAGCAGGAGAACTGCGGCTGCTCTGAGTTAGCGCCAGTGGTGGGACAAGTGCTCCGCCCGGACTGTGTCCCCGCAGGGGAGCTGCCGCTGAGCTGAGGTGGTGCCTAGGATGGAACCGAGCACGTCACCAAGCCTGCGCCACAGCAGGAGAACTGTGGCTGCTCTGAGTTAGCGCCAGTGGTGGAACAAGTGCTCCGCCCGCACTGTGTCCCCGCAGGGGAGCTGCCGCTGAGCTGAGGTGGTGCCTAGGATGGAACCGAGCACGTCACCAAGCCTGCGCCACAGCAGGAGAACTGCGGCTGCTCTGAGTTAGCGCCTGTGGTGAAACCAAGTGCTCCGCCCAGACTGTGTCACCGCAGGGGAGCTGCCGCTGAGCTGAGGTAGTGCCTAGTGTGGAGCAGCGTGCTCAACTAAGCCTGTGCCACAGCAGGGGAGCTATGGCCACGCTGAGTTAGTGCCTCAGGCAGAATTGTTTGCTGGGCCGGGCCAATACCCGGGACTCTGGGGCCGAACTGTCCGCCGAGTCCAATCTGGGTCCAAAGGCTCCACGCGACCCAAATCCTGCCCCGAGTCCCCTCTCCCGCAGCAATTCCCACCAGCCACCACACCAATCGCCTCCACCGGAAGGCTATGAGCTGCAAACCTCAGCCGCCGCTGCTGGTGCCGCTGGTGCTGCCGCCTCTACCGCTGCCGCTCCGATCAGAGAAAAACCACGCTCCTCCCGTGTGCAGGGGCACGCAGGTCCTCCGCACCCTGGTCCCTCTGAACCGTGGAGCACTCCTGCTGCCGTGATGTTCGGACCTCGGTGTTCCTGGCTCAGAAATCTGTGCAATTCCCTGAATTGTTCACTGGAGCCTCCAAACGCGGTCCACACTGCTCGCCGCCATCTTGGATCTCACTTAGTTTTTTTTTTCTATCACAAGATTATACAACCTAAGTTTAACATATAGATATGATTGTATAGATATATAAGGTAAAATAGTGAGATAAGGTCTCCAAAAGCCCCAGGGACCTGCAGAATATGACATTTAGAGATGGTTTTATTATCTTAAAGACTCTTTGACACAAGACAGGATAACTCCTAGAAACACCCAGCCTTCCTCAAAGAAGATGATGAACATCAAGGAACCACCTTATGGAGTTGGCTTCAAATATGGGAAACCAGCCACTAGGCAAAAATGTCCTCATTTCTGCCACAGACAGAATTCTGCATAAAAATGTGCAAGCTGTGATGCAGGCAGATTCAACAGCCAAACTCTACAAAGACAGGGTAAGCAAGTCCTCAATTATTCCTGCCTCACATATATGTCTGTCAGATATGCTAGGCCAGACGGTGCTCCAACATCGTAGAGCGTTTCAGACAGCGAATGCTCTCTGTCATTTTTTTTCATTCTGGAATCTGCTAATCTGCACCTCCTGTTTACTCAGGTAATTAACTTTATTCCTTCTCAAGTCTCTGATGGGTTTGAAGACCAGACAGTTTAGTTTTACAAGTAAGCTTAGTTCGTTAGGATTTAAGATGTTTTTAGGTCTAGAGAGATGTTTTAAGTAAATAGAGATGAGATATGATAGATATTGAATTACATTTAGAATTTTAGACTCACCAAGATAGAAAAGACATTTTTTTCAAGAACACCAAATACAAATAGCCAATACCCTATGATTGTTACATTTATATAACTCCTGATTGTTTCATGTTTCTTCTTGGTATATGTAGTGTATTGTTTTTATGTGTAAAAAATAAAAGAAGAAAAAAAAATCTTGTTTTTGTATATCTCCTCTAGAGTACATCCTCAGTTTCCTTTGTCATTGGAAACTGATTTCACAGAGGGTACAGAGAACAGAAATGAATTACTCTTTAATTGAAAGTTGAAAATGATATTCCTTGTCAATCTATGTATTCACATCTATAGTGCATGCTTACAGCCATTATTCATTTTTCCAACAGGACGTGTTGCTGTGAAAAATTTTTTTAAATTTTGTTTTCCTTTTGTACTAGAGACAAACTTTCGGTATGTAGTATTGGCTGTCTGGGAACTCATCTGTCAGATAAGGCTGGCCCAGACTCACATAGTTCCTCCTACTTTAGACTTGAAAGTGCTCAGAATAAGGGTTGGTGCCATGCTGACATAAGAAATACCATTTAAATCTAAGGGGCCTCTTCCCCTTAATATTCTGTACTGTTTTGGATGTTACCCAAAAGACTAATTTTCCCTTAACATTAGTTCATATGAATAAGCATTGGTGTCAAATTTTCTGACTTTGTTTATACAGTGGTCTATTTTTATTTTTATTAATTATTTGAGAACTTTAAAACTATGTTTTAATTACGTTTACTCTCTTCTTCCAACATTCCGTGATGCAACCCTGCTTCCTTAGCATCCCAGCTTTGTGTCCTTGTTACTCTCCTTCTTTATCTGCATCAAAACCAACTCATGCTGCTCAAACATTCTTGGTCGTGTGTTTCCATGGAGTATAGACAACTTATCAGAGGTTAAACTTTTATGGAAAACTGTCTTTGCCTCTTCCCGCATTTTGTTCCCAACTCCCATATTCATGCTGGAATTGGTCTGTCTTAGGCTTGCACAGGGTTCATTCATTCTGCAAGAATTACTATGAGTGCCTATGTGCAACTTCCCTCCTCTGTCCAAAAAACACTGTTTCTTTGAAGTCATCTACCACACCTAGGTCCCATGCCCTTTCCTCAACTTCTTCAACAATAGTCCACAAGCCTGGGGAGGAAGAATGGAACCCATTTATGGCTGAGCATTCTTCAGACTCTACTCCACACACCTTGACTAGTTGTACGTTTCTTTATTAGTCAATGTCTACTACATATGAGAGCTTCTCTAATGAGTGTTGAGGGAGGCTTTGATTTATGGGTACAGTGATAAATTATGAGGAATTGATATAAGATTATGTCAGTTTAGTAAAATAATAGTAATAGATTCTTCCATAAAGGCAATGAAGTGTCTATCGGTATGTTCTCAGACCAGTAATGATGCAATGTATGGGTTTCACCTTATAGAGCAAGACCTAAATCCAATCAGACAGCATTTGGTTACCTCAATGATATTCATGTACTGTTGAACAAGTGTTTTGTCATTCTAGTCCTTACTAAACCTTAAAGGGTGAACAGCTGGATATGATAATGATCACTTTTATCCTCTGGTAGTACGCATAGTACTGTCTAACACTATTAGGGCTTAAGTTTCCAGATCAAAACTAGTTTGATATTTACCTGTTCTGGGACTTACTCAAGTATGCAGTACCTTCATAAATAAAAACTTTGCAGGAGTAATAATTCAGCTAGAGTCAAATTTGTATTCCTGTTTTTCATAACTCTAAGGTAAAATTGCTGACTTGCTGAGATTCCCTAGCTCTGTTTCACTGTTTATTTATCCTTGAGAGATATCTAGTTTTCCTATCTCTTTATGTTCAATATCTAGTTTTCCTATCTCTTTATGTTCGATATCTAGTTTTCCTATCTCTTTATGTTCACTTTCAGACTTTTGTTCCATTTACAGTGCGTTTCTCAGTGTATGGTCCCTCACTTCTCTGGACTATCCTCATCTCTTTACCGTCTAGAGGTCATCGGACCGAACAGTATATACTGCTTTGTTCTTGATGGGCTCTAGAAAAAGCTCTAGCACTCACTTTGGGTTGGGCCACATCCCATATTCATCTGTAGCTGTCTAACCCCTGACAGTTTTTTCCAGAGATCACACATTTCTTACGTGTCTTACTTCCGTGTGAGCATCTTTCTTTTTTCCCTTACAATTGTTACCTTGGATCTCTGTTCTGTTCTTCTGCCCAGTTAATTCTATTATTTTATACAGAGAACAAAACCAATATCTCTACTGCCACCATTGGTAATATTGTGGCAGTTACACAGCATGCATTTCTATGGTGTGGATTAGAACTGTGAGTGTTCACATTTGAGATTTACTTATGGATCTCTCATGTTTTATGAATGTCACTGAATGAATCCTGGATTTGTTTTAAAACAATTACCTCATGTTGGAATTCCAGGTTTCCCTTCTGTGTTAATGGTATGGTGGTGTTCTGTTACTCACCAAATGATGACTTTGACATTTGTAAAATGGCAGGTCCTAAGTCTGTCTCAGAAATGCTTTTACTTCTGATTTAGTAAAACTTTCGGCTGTAAATGTCATTCTTTATCTTACATAAAGAAGATTTTATTATTTACTACCAATCTCTACTATTTAAGCAAAACAACTATCAGATGCAGAGAAGCGTTTCATATGTTAAAGCATGTATGTCCAAACATGTCATGCAAAGAAAATATTAGTTTGCCTGAGGCAATGTATGATTAGATTTCACCATCTACTACCTCTTTGTCTAAGACTGTTTTGTAATATGGGGCAATACACAGGGTGATGTATATATTAGAAATGGGTTCTTTTTGTTTGGCAGATTAGTCCTTTTAGGGAACATAGACAGTGCTCAGTACATCTCCTTGCTCCTCAGTTGGCTTTTAAGTTCTATAATATGAGAGAGCAGTGAGGATTTCAGTTGTCAATGTTCTGCAAATTTGAAATCTCTCTGCTTGGCAGCATACTCTTCATGATCAAGGCAATGGAAGAGACTCAGTTATACGCAGATGCAAAATGCACAGGCTGTATAAACTGAGCACAGATAACAAGATGACATATTTTCATGCCACTTTGTTTTTGAAGGGAAAGATAAACAAGTAAGCAAGCGCTCTCTCTCTCTCTCTCTCTCTCTCTCTCTCTCTCTCTCTCTCTCTCTCTCTCTCTCTCTCTCTCTCATGCAGTGCATATATATGCATACATGAGCATGTGTAGTTTTCACATAGGTTGGTGTCGGCCGGTGTGTGTGTTCTGTGGAAGTCAGAGGTCAACCTCGGTTGCCATTCCTTAAGGGTTGCTCACCTTCATTTTCTAGAGCAGTCTCTATGGAGATGCAAATCTTTTATGGTCAGCTAGGTTGGTTGGCCAATGAGAGTCTCTATGGAGCCTTCAATCTATGCTTTTCCAACACTAGCATTTCAAGCTGTGTGCCACAGAGCCTGTTTCCTATGGGGGAACTCGACATGGAATGTGAGTCTTCATGCCCTTACTGTCTACCATCTCCCAAGCCCTGTTTTTATATTTTTAAGTTACATAGCCTCTTTTATCTGCTTACCTATTCTTACAGAGACTGAGGAAAATCAATATTTGTCTTTCCTCCAAGATCAACTGCATAGAAGTATAATAAATAACAGCAGTGACAACAAAAATGACAAATGGCACCTACAAGAGTGTTTAAATCTGTACATACAGGTCTCATACAAAAAGTGAGCTGGTCATCTGCAGCTGATTCTTGTCTGGTACTAAGAAAAGTGCACTATTGCTATGACTTCCTTTTTTTCCAAACAAAGCAGGAAATCCAGATTATTCTGTGAAATGTTCCAGGATTTAAATGTTGACAACTAATTCAATTAATTTTTTAAACATTGTGTAGGCAAATATGGTGTGAGCCAAACAAAACACATCTGCAGGCAGTGGGATACAGTGCAGTGCCTCTGTTTAACAAGCCCAAACTATCCTCATGTCCTATCTCCTTCTCTTATATTTTCCTTTTGCTATTTCATGACCAAGGTCAAGCATGAGCTTCTTGAAGCAGTTTTCAATTTACCCCAGACAGTATGTGCTTTTTCACTTTTGTGTCTTCCATACTATTTTGTGCTATCATACCATTTACGTGATATACCACCTGTTTGCTTGCCTATTCTTTCATGGGTGACTTATCAGGCTTCAAGCACCAGACTATGCAAGTACATTTATATTTTGAAAAAAAAAAAAAAAGGAATCTTTCGGTCGCTATTAAGTTAAGGATCTGAAAATGAGGTCATCCTGTATCAACTGGGTACATGCTAAATCCAGTGACATGTGTCTTTAGATAAGAAAGAAAGACAAGGACAAAGGACAGGAGTGTATAAAGACCAACTCACATTTTACAGATATACACAAACAATTAAAGCACCAACTTGAACTACTGAACCCCAAGGAAGCAAGCAGAAGTATTTCTTTCTCAGCCTTCAGAGTGTCAGAAGTACGCCTTAAAGTTTAATCTCCAAACTCTTGCTTACACAATTGAGACATAATAAATCTGTTCTTTCTAAGCCACAGTACATGTGATGCGCTTCAATAACCCTAGAAAACGCAGGCAGAAGCTGTACTTGAGCAACTCTCCGTGCCAAACACCTAGCACAGAGTCAGACATTTTGGAGACAGGCATGGAATTTGTGTTAATTCTTTGGAATCGGAAACATAAATTCTCAGTGTTTCTGAGCTTATGAGTTTCCTTGAACACTTCATGCACTGTAGCAGAATAATATTATTTCATGCCTCATAAATTCTATCTTTGAATGGGCTTATTAAGACTCCGTAATCAAGAGCGCAACAGTTTATTATTACTAAGGATCTTTACGGCCTGTTTCTCTCAGCAGACGAGTGTAAAGCATGCTTCTCTATAGATAACTGAAGAGAAATAATCTCTTTTAAGTCAGATGTTGCTGTGTACCACAGAAATGCAGTTCAAAAGGCCATTTCTTTCTTAAGGAAAGAGACACACTGTCCCCAGGGCCAAAGTAGCACAGTGGAAATAGGGGCTCTGATCACAGAGAATTGGATTTGAATCACAGTGCTAAAACGTTGGGGAAGTGATTTAACCACACTGAGGGCCCTGGTGGTTATGGGAGGAGGCAATACACACTAAGTATTTACAAAATCAAATAGTTTAAAAGTTCTCACTTGCTATCTGGACTTGGAGCTAAATGAAAAAAAAAAAAAATGTTACTTTCCTTTCACAAATTTCCAGTTGGCTGTTTTGTCTTGATTGAGGAATTAGTTTGGGAAAATGGATTCAGTTAGACTACTGGTTTGAATTTATGCGTATTATGTTGGATTTCCTTCTTTTAAAATACAATCCAGATTTCTGTTCTGTAATTCCTAAAAAGCTGGTTGGGATGGATGTAATTCTTAGTATACTAGACCCATTAAATCCTGGGATTGTTTCCCTTACAGAGATGAAAACAAATCAAATTCCGCCTTGGCTGTACATTAAACACCCTTCTTGCTGATTGTTAATTGATGCTCATAATCAGTACTATGATTCATAATGAGAAGGTCACAGAGATGAAATCATGGAACAGCACCACTTCAATATTAAAGCTTTTATTGTGAGGAAGTACATCTTGCCAATTGTGCTTAGCCTTCTTGTGGTGGTGAGAATGAGATGTTCCCCAAAGGGCTGGCATGAGAACACTTGCTCCCTGGTTGGTGGTACTGTTTGGAAGGTGTGTCCCTGTTGGCAGAAAATATGTAAATGAGGGTAGGCTTTGAGGTCAGATTGCCTTCTAGTTTGTTTGCTCTGCTTCCTGCTTGCAGCTGAAGATATAATCTCTTATTTTCCTGCTCCTTGTTGCAATGTCTACTTCTTGCTACCATGCCTCCTGGACACATGTGCTTTTGTCTCTAAGGAACCCTAAGGGAAAATAAGCTCCTCTATCAGTTGTTCAGAAAAGTGACTGGGACATATATCTCAACTGGGTGGAGATGTTGATTATGTCAGCCTACCAACAACATTTCTGAAGGAGGAATTTGCCCACAATGAGACTTATTGAAACACAATGACATGTATTCCATTTCCTTCTAACACTCGGAAGGGTTTTATGTAATTAGCTAGCAGATCATCAAATGTACCAGTTTTAGACCTCAGTCTCCCCAAGTACACCTAAGGAAAGTTGACTTACACAATGGATGTGTTTGCGTCACTGGCTACCAGTTGGTGGTTGCTTCTACTACTCAGATCACATAGGGCAACGTGTGCCATTAGATTGTCACAGGTAGAGAAGACAAGATATCTCTGGGACAGGGTAGAGGCAAAAAACCCGAGCAGGCATTCTTCAATACTCAAGTGTATAAGTAAACCAATAGCAATAAGGTACATGACCCAAGATGTGAGTAGGCAAGTAGTAAAGTGCTGTAGGTGAAGCCCTATAAAAGAGCTGACCATGAAAGAAGTGACCACTGAAAAAAAGCACACACATACACACACACACACACACACACACACACACACACACACACACAGGAGAGAGAGAGAGAGAGAGAGAGAGAGAGAGAGAGAGAGAGAGAGAGAGAGAGAGAGGAGAGACTAAATCTTATATTCTAAGACAAAATAATGTTTCATGTAGCAAAAAAGAAATGTGTATAAAAAATTGTGACCAGATTTGGAACTGACAAAGAAAGATTAAAGAGACTGATATCTTGTGTGTATCTATTTCTATCATTACATTTAGAAGATCAATGAAATTCACAAAATTCTATTTTAGCCTTGGTGCTGAAATATACAATGTTAAAAGTTAGAACAATGTAAGCTTCATGGATTTCATGAGATGAGGATTGTAATTTAGTCAATGAGCTATTAGACATTGACAAGTAAAACACAAAGAGGCCCAAGTCAGGTCTAGGACACAGGAAGATAAGCTTTCTAATGCCACCATATTATAATGTGTCCTGTGAATTTTAGCCTAAATTCATGGGACAAAAGAAATTCAAAATAATTATTTAAGGTATGTATTTTGCTACAGTGGGGAAAAACTTTAAACGTTTCAAGTGTTAAGGGAAGTCGCCAATGTGTTAAACTGATAAACAGAAGAGACAGTAAATAATTATTTTACAGGTAGGAAAGATGGCCCAGTTGTTGAGAATTCTTGCCACCCAGGAACCAAATCAGGCCACTCACACCTACCTATAATTCCAGTTACAGAGGAGTAAGGTCCTTTTCTGCTCTCAGAGGACATTTACATGAATGTGGAACATATATACACAACCAAGCACACACACACACACACACACACACACACACACACTTACACAGGCACACAAACACACACACTGCATAAACAAGCAGATACTTTTTGAAAGAATGTAATTTCTAATGAGAAATAAAGAATTTTAAGAGAATAAACAAAGAAAGTCATGCATTTGCAATCCTGTAATCAGCAGAATGATTGTCAGGTGGAGGGCACTTAGTAGTTGTGATAGGGTAGTTGGGTTAGATACAATAGTTTTGTTTTTGCCTTTACTGTTTTCATACAATTTCTTTCTAAGGCATATACAAAATGTTATTCGAAAATTATTTTTTTTAATTTTTTGAGGCAGTGTTTCTCTATTATCATTGGCTGTCCAAAACTCAATTTGTAGTCCAGGCTGGCCTCAAACTCACAGTGATCCTCCTGCCCCTGCCTCCCTGAGCACTGGGATTAAAGGCATGAGCCACCACATCTGGCTTATTTGCAAAGTTGTATTCCTTAACATTTGATAACAATCTAGATAAGTTTTAGACTAAGGCTTTGTGGATTGTCTTGCTATCTCAGCCATTTATCCTGAGATAGCTTTCAGGATTCATAATAGCTGTTGCACATTAGTTTATTTTATAATTATTACCATATCTTGGTTCCTATAGAGAGATTTTTTTCACTCTTATTTCTCAGTACAGCTTCAAAAAGCCCTATAAATGATATTGGGGCACTTGAGAAACTGATGGTGAGGTAGATATTTCTATTAGAGAACATGTAAAGACACCCTAGGACCCAAGCCACTGTAGAAATGAAGAAAAAGAGATAAGGCAGGTATCATCACTAGTCCCAGGTTTCTTGATGATTCCCTCAACTAATGCTATAGGAATTTCTGGAGTATTTTCTGCATTTACACACACAGAAGTGAGAAAGGACAGACATCAGTTTTCACATTGTTTTCTGATAGTACCTGTGTTCTTGATCTTGGGTGAAGAAACACATTTCAGATCAGTCTACTTCCTTGAGATGGTTTCTATTGATCCCTCAATTGACTGCGTCTTACTCTTGAAGCTTCGTGTCTTAGCAGTGACTCAACCAAAATCTCTATCACAGATGTAAAAATCAAGGATTCTTTACTATTTTAACCATGCCATTTAAAGTTCTCTCCCACAAAGCAAAATACAACACATGTTTTAAAAAATGGGCCTGTCAAACTTTTATACCCCTGAAGACATTTCAGTAGCCTCAATTTCCCAGGGGCCATGAACACAAACTTTATATTTTCACCTCTATTCTCACTGTTTCCACCCGACAAACTATCAATGGTCCCTTAATAATCCTAGGGAAACTACTCTTGATTTCAAAGTAGGTCTAGCATTTTTTTTTCATTCACTGCTTTGTTCAATGTCATGAATTACTGTCAAAATTTATATTTAACTTTTTGACAGTAAACTTGCTTATTTTGGTCTCTACCTAGATCCCGAAGCCCCAACTTTGAGAACATGATCCTTGGCTATTGAACAAAACCTACTGCTTTTCTTTTACTAGGTGTTTCACAGGTACACAATTTGTGTATCTCTTCTGACACTAATAGAATTTCATTAATACATCTGATCTATGGCTCTGAGGTCCAGATTGTTGACACCTTAACAATGAAGGGTGTGTGAGCTGATTGATATATTCTAATTGCTACAATTGGTCATTACAAACAGAACATATATTTAAAAACATCATCTTGTACCACGAATCACTCTGTGAATTAGCTCCTGTTCTAAATTTATACTTTTAAATTTAGGATCTCAGAAATATCTTCCCATAATTTTCTAGTATCATGTACTTATCCACTTCCAAGTTGGCTGTACAAAACAGTGATACTAAAACCATTATGTACACGTGCTTTACTGGACATAAGAAAAGGAACATTTAGTAGACATTATGACACAATACATTTTCAACTTTGACTCAGAAACCATCAATGTTTGCCGGGGCTGGTGATTGTAGCCAATTGGTACTGTGTTAGCCTTGCATTAACAAGAATCTAAACTTTTATTATTCCCTCATACAATATATCTTGACTGCCATTTTCCCCACCTCCATCCTCTAAGCCACACCCTCACCCATTTCTCCTCTCCCGAAGATCCATTTCCCTTCAGAAAAGAGCAGACTTCCCAGGAATATCAACTGAACAAAAAAGGTACAATAAAACTATTCAGAAAACCTCATAACAAAGGTAGATTAGGCAACCCAGTAGGAGGGAAAGAGTCCCAAGAGTAGGCAAAAGAGTCAGAGACATCCCATTTCTCCCCCCCCCAAAAAAAAACCAAAAAAAAAAAAAAAAAAAAAAACCCAAAAAACAAGCTACACAACCAAACATATATGCAGAAGACATTGCAGACTCTTGCAGTCTCTATGATTGTCGCTTCAGTCTCTTTGAGACCCTCTGAACCCTGCTTAGTTGATGCTGTGGGCCATATCCTCCTCATGAAGGATGTAGACTTCGTTTCTACAACTGCCAAAGAGCAGGAGTAGTTTAAGAAATATAAACTATATCACTATAACATTGGCTGGTTTATCACTATAATCTTGCATTCTCCCATCTTGCTCATTAATTTATTAGATAAACTTCATGTCACTTTCCTAGTAATATACCCAATCCCAAATGTATACCACTACCTTACTTATTTTCAAGTACTGTATCTATGAACAGCAGATTGTATCTCTTTTTCCTGATATCATTAAAGCCAATGAAAGTGATTATTCCCTGTTAGCATCTCGAAATATGACTTGTGACTAAACTAAAATTTTAAATAAAAAGAAAATGGTATCATTGCTTTGGACTTACCTCAGGCTTGTTTATTTGTTGTTTCCTTGGAAAGAAGGGAGCTAAATGTCTGTTTTCAGAGAAATATTTTTCTACTAAACTATCAAATAGGGAGCAAAAGTTCTGATTTTATCATAAATGCGTTAAAATTCCTCATGAATATTTACTGCTAGTGAAGAGATATAGCCCATGAATAAGCAAAATAATTTCACAATCTACAATATAATATATGAAAAGCATAGACATATTCCTTACATGTATTCCATCAACTCTATAAAGTATTGATAGTAAATACACTTTAGTGAATAATCCTAAAAAAAAAAAAAAAAAAACCTAAATGTGAGCATCTGTCTTCCATTAAATAAAATATGAAAACCAGTTCTCACTTGAGAGTATTTGGAAGATAGACAGTGCCTACTATGCAGTTTATGAACTGTGGCTGTTTTAACCCTTTGGAGAGTGTTCTGAAAGTTTCTGTGTTTGTTAGAATATTTTAAACAATCCCTTCAGAGTCTAGAAAACTGGCGTTTGTTTTCAATATGTATAGATAACAGATACTTTTTGAAAATTAAGCTAACATTAAGATATTTGAACATTTTAATCTCATAGTTTAGTTAAAATAGGGAAAACATTTTAGACAAGAGTAAAGAGAATACTATAAAAACAAGTAATTGGTGTGGGATTCTTTGAAGTGTCTTTGGTTTAGTGATTTATTCTTTCCTAAAATATCCTTCCTTCACACACATTCTGCTGTCAGCTATGCTAAATAATAAGAATGCTTTCTGATTAAATCACTTTGCCCCAACTTGACATTAGACTGTGAATTCTCTTGCAGGATAAATATTGTCATAAGTTTAAGATGTAAAAACATTTTTTGAATTTAAAATCATGAGGTGGGAAATGTAAAAAAGAGGATTATATTTCCTTTGTTGTATCATAAATCCTCAATCTGATTGTTTGGAGCACAAAGAACCTTTTCTTTGAATTTAGATTACATAGTTGTTTGTAAATATCTTACCTGATAAAACAATGAAAATATATAGACAAGTACAACCGGATAGAAAGTAGTGAATTCCATGTGATGGTTTCAAAATGAATATACTAAAGAAAAATTCATGGCTTTCAATTCCTTTGGCACATTATTCTGAAAATTCTAATTAGTAGTTCATGTACAAAAGATGAGCTTGCATCAGAACAACCTTTCTGCTATGAGTGAAAACATAGTTGGACAGTTATGAGTTGTGTAACAGTATGAGCTAAGCTCCTAGAACAGTGAAAATATGATGGGCCAATATGCCACAGGCAAGCACCACAAAGGTAGCAGAGCTGTAAGGAGCACACCACTGGAGGAAGTCTGCACCCTCAGTGCAGTAGTGGAGAAGAAATCTCTTGACACAGCAGGGCACAGTAGAGGAAGCCTGTGCATTTTGCATACCAATGGAGAAGGTCTGTATCTTAGAGGCATCTACTACTAAATAGCAAAGCCTGAGATACTGAGAATGTGACCAAATATTTTGGAACTGTTCTGATGATATAAAAACAAAATCCAGAATATAGGTTTCTTAATGGCAGAGGGATATAACAAATAACCCCAGGGATTTTAACTTGGATAAGCTGCGTGAATGTAGGGACCAAAAGGTCCACAAAAGAGATTGATCCACTTCCACACTGAGTGAAAGTGCTCTCCCAACTGGGATCCAATTTCCTTCCAGACACACCACAACTATACAGTGATAGGAGTCAATCAACCTATCACTAATTCGATTAAGTTCTAAAAGAAATATTTTGAATCTTATCTGGAGTCTACTGCACCTTCTAGGGGTTCAATTTTTTTTTAATTAACAGTGTACAATTTGACTAAAACAAACATATAAGGGTAAGCATGCCAGAGATAAAGTGAGGTGAATTAAAAAAAAAAAAAAAAACAGAAGTTACAAACATGAAAGAGAATATGAAGGCTTTTATCACACAATAGAATCTATCCTTAGTAAACAAAATAATTTTCTAGATCATAATAGAATAGCTAAGTTTAAAAACTTATTTGAGAAAATTTGTTTCAGAAGAAGGAAGGAACATAAAACTAGTGAACTGAGAGAACAGCAAAATCAAAAACAAGATAAACAATTAACAACAACCTGATAGACTGAAACATGGGAACAACATAGAAAAGGGGGAGAGGGTATTTATTTGGGGATTATGAAGAAAGATACTACTTTCATAAAAAATTATAAATGATTATGAAAAGAGAAACTATATAGTCAAAGCAGTTCTTGAAATGATAATTGTCCAGAAGTTTTCACAATTTATGAGAAGCATAAACCCATTAATTCACAAATTTCTATGATGTCTATGAAATATATCATCCTTAGTTACAGAATAATATTGACACTAATAAAATTCTTATATATAGAAAGAAATTAAAAGCACAAATTCCCCTCTTTGAAATGAGACTAGTATTTACAACCAAATCAATAACTCACTGGAAGGGATCCCAACAAAAATGCTGCATGACAAAACGAATAACATCATCAAAGAAAGGGAAGCACCACTATAAAGAAAATGATATATTTGTAAATTGGCTTAATTATAATGATAACCCCAGAGAAAGGCATAGATTGTGTACTCAGAAGTTATTTGCTAATTGGTCACTTCCTTTGCTGACTAGTAGCATATGCAGTGAACATAAGAGAAGAGCATGATAGTTACAGGAATATGATAGCTGTGCATTCATCTGGCCAATAGAGACTAGTGTTGCATAACTTCTGGAGTCTCATAGATTTCTGTATACAAAGGAGAAGGGGGAAACCATATTATATTTAATAATAAGTGGATTTATGTAAAGATAATCTGAAATTATTTGAACAAACTCAGACATTATAGTTAATTTTCACCTTTATTCATCTGAAAGCAGATATTTTGCATTCATCTAAAACATGTGTTATGGAGTGACATTCCTAATGCATTATTTTTGTAAACTATACTTGAAATATCTTTCTTTCAAAAATAATGAATCCTGGTTCTATTCAAGTACACATCTAAGCACATTAAAGTATTCTCAGAAAATCAAAATATTACTTTTTAGTTTCAAATCTTTCTGAACAGTAGGGTCGAGGTTAGGCTAATTATGTGAAAATGCTGGTGGAAATCTACATAATAATAGAGCTCAGAAAATATAAGAAAGGATGAATAATGAGGGAAGATAATTCTTGCAACTTCTTAAGCTGTAAAATGCTTGCAAATCTATGAAACATCCCATTGTTAGCTTTGGCAATTTTTTAGCCTAGAAATAATCTTTTTAAATATAGGATAAAAGACCAGATATAGACACTCAATAGTCAACTAATTTAATACTAAAAGAGAGATATGAAGAAGATTTAATGATTGGAAAAATATTTCATACAATATATATTTATTTAGTTCTTTATAATATATAATATTTTAGAAATTATACATTTACATATTATTTATTCAGTATTTATATATTGTTTATACAATAAACACAAATATACACACATATGTATGCAGAGTGTACGCTAATGAATCCTGTCAATACATCAGAGAATCTAGACTTTTAAAGCATAAATATTTCAATATTTATGAGCCATCTTTGCAGAAACCTAGTACCAGAAACATAGAATGGTAACATGGGAGAAATTAATGTCAGTACAATTATTTAATACAATATTTTGAAGCCATTCTAAAAATATCAGAAGCAGGCATCTAGACTTTCTTTGGGGCAAAACACAGAAAAGTGGCAGAATGTCCAGGTAATGCTTAAAAAGTTCTGTATTCTAGATAAAATTCAAATCACTTATTTAATAAATTAAAATAGCTTGTTGTTTATTATGATTTATCATATTCTAGATAAATATTAGTGTAGTAGAACTATAAGGACTCTATATAATACAAATTCCACACTTTGTTAAAATTAAATAATAATTCCTGTTTTATCAAGAGAAATCTTGCATATTTTAATAATTTTTGTAAAAATTATGCTGTTGCTCAGATATTAAAAATAGAGCACAACTAAGAAATAAATTGCAAAACAATAAAGGAATAAAGATTTTTAACTACCTTACTAAACTGATATGACTGTTAATACCATTGCTTATAAAACTAAAAGTATTTATTATTACATCATTGTATCCATAAAGGAAGCAACCATAATTTTGGACATAAATATAAGTATTTTTATGTCTTGAGAATTGTTCATAATATAAAAAATAAAGCAGCACCAAGAAAACATACAAATAAGGTGAAATAAAGTGTGTATGAGCCATAGCAATCATCTCCATAGCACCTAGGTCAAGGCTCTACAGCAAGAACTCTTGAATTTTGTACTCTAAGACTACCTAGCCCCATATAGATCATGCTAAACTGGAATGGTGACATTTGAATTAGATGAATTCTCTTGAGCATGCCATCAGAAAGGTTTACCTGGTTCTTAAGTTTGCCTCAAAGCTTCTTTTCCATGGTTTTATGTGCAATAACCACTATCATTTTAAGGGCAACAATCTCTTCACAGAACATGTCTTCCTTGGGCCAAACTTTACTAGGCATTTCAAACTAAAATGCGCATTAAATGTTTTTCTGCTTCATTTGTGCTCCTAATTCTCACTATAACCTGAATAAAATTTGATTCTCAAGACCATGTCATAGGCTGAAGGCTGGACTGCCTGAAAATGTCCTCTGCCAGATAAATTATGTTATCACCATTAATATCAACTCTCCCTGTGGTATTGGAACATGGACACATCATAGACATAAAATGCACGACTTTTAATTTCATTTCTAATACAGTCACTGTACCAACTTGAGATCCTATGAATTTGAAGGTCACTATTTAGATGTACAGTATCCCTTCCTAAAGAGAGAAATATGAGAATACAAAGATAGAACTGAAATATGGAAGACTTAAATTCGTCAAAAAATTAAATACTACAAATGTGTCTTGCACTAGGGACAGATATAGCAGGATGTGAGCTCTAACTCCTGTGATCTGACCTGCTAACAATCTCTGTGTTTTACAGACCAAGAAGGTGATGATCAGGGAACCCAGCAGCGTCATTCCAGCCTTAAGCACAATAACTTGTAAACTTCTACTCAGGCAAACTTTAAGAATATTATTTCCGAGATTCATGATGTCACTCTATAGATGAACATTCCTAAGACTCATTAAAGTGTCTGCACACACATCCATGCAAAGATAAGCACAGACATATACTCATGAAATTCACAGATTTTAAACACTTTGAAAAACCTAACATACATCATGATTATTAAGTATATGCAAGGTATTCTGGTTGTTATGTAATTCACTCAGAAAGTGGTAGTTATACCATAACTTATAATTACTATCAGACTGCCTACACACAGTCAAATTAGCTGAGTTTGTACTCTGTGTATCTTTTTCTGTAACCCTGTCATACAGGAACACAAACAACTTCAACAATAGGTCCTTTGTGATGCGCCTCTGGTAAAGAGATAGGGACAAAGAAACATTCAAGCTTTGTAGTTATTTCTTTGGACCTGGGAAAATTCAGTATTAAACTGTTCCCAAAAATGTATTTCAATGCTATAACAACAACATGACTCCTAAAACATATCTTGGTTTGTGTTTTACTCATTGGATTATTTTTAAATGCATCCTTGCCTCATATTATTATTAAAATAAATATAGTCATGAAATTTTTCAAAATATATGAACCTATTATTGCTAAAGCAAGCAAGAAAAGTATTGCTCATAGAGTCAAAACGTGTCTTTAAAATAAAGTTTGAAAATTGCAAACATCGTTCTGACATACCATAATTCCATTCTAGAGTCAAAGCAATTGACTTGAAAGATGCCATAACAACTATCAAATGTTTTTCCTTTCTTGTGAACACTATTACTATTTCTTAAATATTTTGAGTATAAGCCTTGAAATAAAACCTTATTGAGTGAGTTAAGCCAGAAGCAGAAACTCTTATGGTATAAACTCACTTATAATTGGACACTAGCCCAAGAGGCATGTCCCATGAAAGTCTTCACTTACCAGGAGATTGGGATAGATGTGAGGACATCCTATTGGGACTGTAGGTGAGAGAATTATGGGAGAATGGGGAAATAGAAAGATCCAGAGGGTCCTAGAAACTTACAAGAAGAACATCTGGGACCAAGAGTTCTGCTCAAATTACTGCACCAACCAAGGACACTACATGTAGTAAACATCGAACTCCCTACTCAGATCTAGCCAATGGAGAGAACATTCTCCACAGGTGAGTGGAGAGTGAGGACTGACTCTGACATGAACTCTGGTACCCCATATTTGACCACTTCCCCTTGGTGGGGAGGCCTGGTGACACTCAGAGAAAGAATACTCTGGCTACCAAGATGAGACTTGATACTCTATGAGCATATACAGTTGGAGGAGGTCCCCCTCAGCCACAGTCATAGAGGAGGGGAGTAAGGGAAAAATTGGAGGGAGGGAAGAATGAGAGAATACAAGGGATTGGATTACAATTGAGATGCAATATGAATAAATCAATAAAATAAAAAGACAGAGCAAGTTAAATGGGTTTTGAAGATGGAGAACAGCTTTTGCATGATGCACAAATCACAGAAGTTGCCAGAAGGTGCAAGAGGCCATGAGCCATGTGAAATTGAAAATATGAAAACTGGCACAATAACTCAGGAGACACCTGAGTTTGTCCCCCATGACATTGATATTTTTTTTAATCTCAGTCCCAGAACTGTGAAGTAATACACTCTGACTATTTAAACACCTTGATTTGAGTTTAATAGTTGTAGCTATTGAAGGAAATGATTGTATTTGCCTTTTCTTTGGTTTATTAAGGCATAATACTAGTGTCCAAATAATACTTGTTTATAGAATTATTGGAGAAGTAAGAAGATAATGACTATGGCACGCATGGCATAGTAACCTACAGTTAACAAGAACAATGTAGACATTAGTAGCACATTTTCTTTCTTTCTCTTCATTTATCGGGAGCTATCATCTCTATACACCTCTGCCCATAGCTACTATCATATAAATTAAATATAGCTATACCAAGAGCTACCACTATATTTATACTATCTGATGATAGTGCCAAGATTCTGGTTGGTGCTGTTCCTTTTATTCAATATGCATAAGGATTTTCATCAGTCAACACCTAGTAAGCTTCTAAAAAATGGCTATATCATAAAAATTTATGTTATTCGAACAATTTCTCTATTATTCTATGAGAAGAAATATAAAATAAATAATTTGATTCCAAATTACATACATGACTACTAAGGAAAAAGACAGGCAGGGAGGACAATGATTCTAAACATACACCTTTTCTCTTTGAGGTTTCCTACCTAAGCTAGTCATGGTGGCCCACATTTGTAACCCCAGCATTTGAATTATGACACATACACAAATTTTGCTCTGATTTTGAAGGCAGACTGGAATACACAATTAATTCTGAGTAAGATCTGGCTACAGAGTGAGACTCTGTCTCAAAATCCCAGAAAATAGTCACATATCAGTGTTGAATCTGTAGTTACCCCAATATGAGTTGATCTCCAAACAACAGCAAAATTGAGTGCATGGTGGCTAATTTAATCAAGAAGGGATAATCACAGTTGTTTTTTACGTCAAAAACACACACACAATATATATATATATATATATATATATCCATATGAATTATATATGAGTTACTAATTCAAAGCTAGGAAGAACAACCCCCGTGACTTTACATGAAGATTTTTGTACTTGTGTTCTTTATCTAGAAATTAGTCTTTTGTTTCATTCATAAAACTTCATTAGAAAACCTCAGAATAACATTTTCTTTCTGCTTTTACGAAACAACACTTACGTTTATTATTTGTAATTCCATTTGATGTAATTTTATGTCAAATACATATAATTAGAAATTTATATAGCCTTTGGGTTGGAATATATCCATTTAATATATTTGAATTGTAAACATCCTAGAGATAGACATAATAAATAATACCTGACAGCTGTCCGAAGGAGTCATGTCTAAAGCTTCATATTCTATCCTAAATGAAGCACATGCAGCCCACATTCACACCCACATATAAACATGGGTTAGTGTACATTTTTAAAATTTATTTGTTGACTGAGCGTTTAAATACACTCCTGTTTTTTATAGTTTTGAAGCACTTTAGATATTTTTCACTTTCCTAAAAAGGAAAAGTTTTTACTACTTTGTCACAGGTGTATTTAGGAATATGCTATAAGAAAGAGCTATTGACATGATAGAATTTTTCAATTATATCTAATTACATTTTACAATAATAAGTTAAAGTGTGTTTGGAAAAAATACATGCTGAGTGTATTGACTCGTTTTTCTTTAGGAACTTCACTAAAACCAATATACAGAATAATCAGATAAAGGCCAGGAAGTGGTCAATGGCTGTAAACAAAACATAAGACAATTCAAATCATTTTTGCTCTATTATATATTGGATCAGAAGACTCAGCTCTGTACTTTGTATATTTATTGTTTTACAATTAATACAATTCATATTGCTCAATAGACTAATATTGTGAGTTCTCTATCTGTAGCCATATTATAATAGCTTAAAGTTTCTATCAAAGTAAGTGCCCTAATCACCAATCCTTCATTTCTTCTATTCTAGAACAATGACTTGGTACATAAAATATATATTGTTAGATGGATGAATGAAAAACTGACCCACGTTTAAAACAGAGGATAGTTCTCATTGCTGAAGCTAAGTGATATAGAAGATGGCTTTATTACCTTACATGTTCCCTGGGACCAAATTCCATATTACTAGATTCTTGATTTGAAAAGACCTCCAAACATCACTTTTCGTGACTCCAAAGAACCACAGAAGCAATGGTATTAACTAACCTTCAGTTTTTTCAAAGACTTTATGAAAGATAAAAATCTTCAGTCTTATGTTGATTCAACATCTCATCTGTCAGAGTTATGTTTCTATTTTCAGTGACAAAATACTATGGCCAAGACCATTTATAGAAGAAAGTATACAATTGGTCTTATGGCTTCAGAGGAGTAGAGTCCATCATGTCAGAACAAAGGCATGGAAACAGGAACAACTCAGAGCTCACACCTAGATCCCCAAGCAGAAGGTGGAAAGAGAGGGAAACCACACTGGTTGTACCCATTCTTTTGAAACCTAAAAATATGTCTGTCATGACATACCTCCTTCAACAAACCCACATCTCCTAATGCTTCCCAAGCTGTTCTACCAACTGGAGACCAAATATTGAAATATATGAGCCTATAGTAGCACATTCTTAATCAAACAACCATAGACACTATAAGTATATTCCACAACAAAGCTGAATGATGAAGTATTCACTGAGGTCATGTGTTCAAGTTGCCCTCTGAGAGAAAGGCACTCATACCTAAGTCCAATCAAATCAATTTCTAGAATGACCCAGTCTAGATATTTCTACAAGAGGAAATGATACAGAAAAGGTGAATTTTTACAGCTAAGTATGACGACAGAAATTTTCTATACTACAAAGATTTTTTTTTCTGAAAATAGTTTGTTTTCTCACATAATATATCTCAATTATGGTTTCCTGATCCTCTATTCCCCCCAGTTCTTCATCTCCTCCTTTCACATCTATATCCACTCTCTTTATATCTTTCATTAAAAAATAAACAGGCTTCTGTGTGATAATAAAATTAAAATGAAATAGAGTAAATAAAATAAGATGAAAACTAACATATCAGAATTGGACAGGACAAACAGTAAAAAAGGAGTTCAAGACAATACAAAAGAAACAGAAATCCACACATTTATGTAGATGTAGACAGGAATCTCTTAAAACTCTAGAAGTCATAATGTACACAGAAAGGACCTGTAGGGTATGTGTGTGTGTGTGTGTGTTAAATACACAGGTGATAAATAGATGATAAATTGATAGATCAAGAGAGAGAGAGAGAGAGAGAGAGAGAGAGAGAGAGAGAGAGAGAGAGAGAGAGAGAGAGAGAGAGAGAATTAACCCTGACATGATATTAGAGACAAGGAAACTCCAAAGATGCGATTGAATTCATTTTCTGTTGGTCATCTAAAATTGATCATGCAGCCTATCCATAGGAGGAGTTTGTTCCTCGGTGAGATTTCCTGGGAAGAAACTAAATTTTTATTTCAAAATGGTTATCAATTGCAGATTGCTTAGAATTTAGGGATGTGGCATATAGACAGTTCTCTTTTTGGCTCTAAGAGGTCAAATGGTGTAGGTCTGTACAGGCCTTGTGCATGCTGCCTTAGTCTCTGTGAGTTCATATGTGTGTGTGTACCTTGTTTATTTAGAGGTCTTTGTTTTCTTGGTATTTCCCATCTCTAATTCTTACACTCTTTTTGCCTGTGGGGTTCCGGTAGCCCGATTGCATAGATTTAATTTAAGTGTTTCAAGATCTCTCACTTCCTTCACAATATCTGGCTGTGTTTTTGTACTTATTCTCATTATTGAAGGACAAAGCTCCTCTGATGTTGGTGGAACAAGGCAATGGCTTCTGAGTATAACAGAGTGCCATTATAAGTCGTTGTATTTGCTAGTTTTTATTGAGTAGTAGTATTTGCTTTAACTGTAGGTCTCTGAGCTAACTGGTTACAGGTCCTTATTCACACAAGCACTGTCGAGTATGGGTTCCATCTCATGGAGTGGACCTTCAGTCAAATTAGATAGTAGTTGGTTACTTCCACATATTTTGTGCCACTGTTGCACTAGCATTTCTCAAAGGCAAGCAGGATACCTTTGTAGATGAAATGATTTGTTGTGGAGTTGGTATTTGTGTTTTTTCCTTTGTTAGTTGCAGAGTACCTTCCTATATCAAAACTTCTAATACATAGGTGTGAAGGCCCTCCGTAAGCACCAGTTTGACTTCTTCATGTTCAATGGGGTATGTAAGGGTTTTCTTCAGGAACGGGGGCTTGAAGGCTGAGTAGAGTAACCTATGGTCCTAGAAATAGGCTTGGTTGTTTAAGAGGATTTCCCTGAAACCTTGTGGCTCATAACTCAATGAAATATATCCCAATCAGGTACTGGAAGCTTCATTTGGTGATAAAAAGGAGCCAGTTTGTGCTCTGTCTCCTGTGTGTGTGTGTGTGTGTGTGTGTGCATATATATACATATATATGTGTGTATCATATATCTTTTCCTTCTCATATATGTATGGAAGCTTCTACTGTATTTTCAATCCTACCTCTCAAATGACTTTTAATTTTATCTGTCTCTCATCCCACTCTTCCATCCTCCTCTACATTTGATCCTCCTCTTCAGTTTTCCCATGACGATTCACCCATAAGTATCTATTCTATTTCCCTTTTCCTAGCGAGAGCAATATACCCTCTCCCACTTCCCTATACCTACCCCTGTGGCTTTATGGAGTGTAGCTTGGCTATCCTTGTTTGAATGCTAAAATCTACATATAAGTGAATAGGTAGCATATGATATTTATCTTCCTTGTTCTGGGTTACCTCATTCAGGATAGGTTTTATAGTTTCATCCATTTACCTGGTAATTTCATAATTCCATGAGCTGGTGTGATGGTTCAGTCATTAAGGGTTAGGTTCATAACCAAAGAGATCTTTTAAAATTAATTTTAAAATGTATTTTATTAATTTATTCATTTTATTTATTATTTTTTAAATTTTTTATTAATTTATTCTTGTTACATCTCAATGTTTATCCCATCCCTTGTATCCCCCCTTTCTTCCCTCCCTCCCATTTTCCCATTATTCCCCTTCCCTATGACTGTTCCTGAGGGGGATTACCTCCCCCTGTGTATGCTCATAGGGTATCAAGTCTCTTCTTGGTAACCTGCTATCCTTCCTTTGAGTGCCATCAGGCCTCCCCCTCCAGGGGACATGGTCAAATGTGAGGCACCAGAGTACGTGAGAAAGTCATATCCCACTCTCCACTCAACTGTGGAGAATGTTCTGACCATTTTATGTCTCAATTGTTATCCTATCTCTTGTATCCTCCCATTCCTCCCTCCCTCTCATTTTCCTCTTACTCCCCTCCCCTATGACTGTGACTGACGGGGACTACCTCCTCCTGTATATGCTCATAGGGTATCAAGTCTCTTCTTGGTAGCCTGCTATCCTTCCTCTGAGTGCCACCAGGCCTCCCATCCAGGGGAGATGGTCAAATAGTGAGGATGATAATGGAAATTAAAATTAATTTAAATCATTTTAATTAAGTTTAAAAAATGAATATAAAGTGCATTTAATTAAATCCAACCAACCATCATTTATTATGAGTCACAAATGTAGTGGCATGGGAAATACTTTGAAGTCCTAACACAACATTTTAAACTACTTTGTAACTATGCAACCTTACAAATGTATCCCATTATTTAATATTCACCTTGTTATCTTCTTTTTAAATGTGTACTTCTATGTGTATACCTGCCTTGGGTCATGGGTTGTTTCCAATTATACACAAGACTGTTCCTACATACTATTAGCAATTGCAAACCCAATTCATGCATACCTTTCCTTTCATTGTAGTATGATTTCTGTTTCATTTGTTATTTTTAATATGTTAATATGTTTTTAACAATATCTTACAAATGATTCATTATTCATTTCAAATATTATCTTTTGAGGCCATGACCTTCTGATAGATTTGCAGGCTTTATCAGTGCTTCTAGAAGTGAATTTTGAGCCCAGTCAGAAAAGTGGCCGTCTTCCAAGCATGCGAACTTGAGTTTGATCCCTGAATACAGGCAAAAAGTCTAAGCACCATAGCATTTCTAATCTCAGCAGTGCAGAAAGCAGAAAGACACAAAGATCCCTGGGAAAGTCTGGCCAACCAGGAGTGCTTGCTGATTTGCAAACTGGACACTAACCTAGTCGTTGTTCAGAAAGAGGGACACTTGGTTGAAACAATAGCTCCAGAAGACTGGCCTAATAGGCAAGTATGTAGGGCATTTTCTTACTTAGCAATTGATGGAGGAAAGCTGTGCACATCTTTTATGTCTCTGGTCCCAGACGGATGCTTCAGCATGATATAAGGAGGACACTGCGGGAGCCATTAAAAGCAAGCCAGTAAGAAGCTTCCCGCCATGGCCCTCGAGTTTCAGTTCCCGCCTCTACATTCCTACCCTGGCTTCGCCATATGCAGTGTTAAATGTTGTAGGATGAAAGAAACCCTTATTTCCTCAAGTTCCTTTTGGTCATGTGAGGTGTTTTCTGTTTTGTTTTGATTTTGGTTTTGGTTTCGTAACATGGACTTTCTATATAGCCCTAACTGTCCTGAACTCATTATATTAACCAGGCTGGCCTTAATCTCACAGATATATGCCTGCCTCTCAGGCCTAACAGCCCTTGATGGAAGCCCTAACTAAGCCATCAGTCTGAGATACTTGGTGAATTGAAGGACAAAAATGAGATACAATCTCAAGGGAAAATGAAAATATCAGGTTGTCCTCAAACCTGCATATGCACAGTCACACATATATGTGTATACATGTATACATACAGAATATATACATTGGTAAAAGAATTAAATTGTTAATAAACTACTTTTTTAAAATTGCTGACATGTATCAGTCATTAAAGCACTTGTGTTGAATGTGACTTTGACAGTGCATTCTGGTTTTTGCCTTCATCTCCATCACTGTGCCTGCGTACTCTCAGCAGTTGCAAATACAAAAACAATTCATATGTGCCCTTGATTCCTCTCCATTATGATTTTTTTGCTATGTTACTTCATAATGCACATTTACATTTTCAACAGTGTATTGCAAATTATTTTTATTCATTTCAAACATTATCGTTCTAAGGACCATGACCTCCTGACAGGCTTACAGGCTTTCTGAAGGAGGTTTTATGAAGTGAGTTTTGAGTAAGGGACACCAAGCCTTGACCAGCCTGAACTATTTTTTATTTCCATCTGCATATGATGAGGAAGTTGTGGCCTCTCTTTTCACTGATGTGGATTTTACCATCATTATGCATACCTCTAACCTGCAGTCCTGATTACTATAATACTCTTGACTTTGGGCTACTTTTAAGCCTCAGCTAGTAAGGAGTGTAGCACTCTGTTTGCTTGTGGGTAGCCACTGCAGGAAGCATAGTGCGCTAGCGTCTCATCATAAAATGCAATGGAGCTGCACTTTAATGAAGCCACAGCAATGTTGGGTGTATTTGAGAAATCACTTGAATATTTAATAAGTCTAAATGGAAAAGAGATATGCTTTTTTTTTCTCCCTTGTGCTATTTTACCGTCAGTGGTTGAACAAAAGACACTTAATGAAAATGTCTTGGTTGAATGTTATTTTCAACACTGTAGGAATATACTGCAGAAAAGTTAGATTCACAGTAGGACTTAAAGGCCCCTGTTATTAAACTCGATGCAAGTGATTATTAAGAAGCTAACAAAAGAACATAGAAACATATCTTCAGCTGATGAGACCATTTTAGGTGGACTGAGAAAGCAACATACACAAAAAAGCAGTGAGGAAGTACAACTGATTTGCTACATACAGTGGAGTAAAAACAAAAAAGCTAGCATCATGGAATGACTCTATCAAAGGCATCTAATAGAGAAAGGATTTTGTGATTTTGTGCCTGTAGATTTTGTGAAAAAAGAAATAGACATTTATTACAGACAAATTGTCATTAGATAATATAATAGACAACATATTTTCTATTAAAATTTTAATAGATAATTATTATATATTAATAGGTAATAATTATATTATAATATAGTAGGCAACTTTAGATTAGCTACATGAGTAATAAACATACCTATTCTACATACTATATAATGCTATGATATATGTTTATGTATATATAGTCATTATCCATATTATACAATTATTTATACATGCTAAATATACATATAAACATGTTAATATATACTCAATTTCTCCCAAACAATACTTTGTCCCTCATTTTGTACCATTAGCTATCACTGTATTATATAAGTAACTTCTTTTGTAATTAGGAGACTTTAAAGCACATGTTGCTATTATACTTTTCAAATAAAGTGGCAACATCATGATTCTGTAAGTTACTGAGCTGATATCAGCACATGCTTTTACACCTCCTCGAGCTCCGTTACTATATGAAAACTGCAGTAGGAAGCTGGCAGATTAGTGAACAACAGGAAGTCTACTCCTGATCTAATACCCAAAACTTATGTGGCATTCATCCTTATCTCAAAGGCTAATTGGAAGTTTCTTACAAAAGATAGATGGAAAATGCTAGGAGCAAAGAAGCTGTCAGTTGCAGTGCTGGTCTGGATGCTGACTGTTTGTTGAGCTTGAAGCACTAGGGGTAGAATTACACAGTCTTGAAACAATTGGCCACAAATCAAGTTACATTATTCCCTGGGTGTGAGACTTTGAACATTTTCCAAGTTTTCATGACTGAAATAATACCAATTACATCAATAACAGAGATGACTCTGCATGGTTAATGAGATGCCTTCTTTCATGATGTCTGTGTTCAACACTCAATTGCTTTAGCTATTTTTATGCATGTTACAGGTAAAATATGACTTTTTAGGCCTCTTAGATGTCTATACTGAGCTCACAAAGTATGGAGCATCATGTTCACTGTTGACTAAATGCATCTTTTTTCATTTTTGATGTCATTAATCTTTTCATTTATTCCTGTCTTCATCAGTTCAATCTAAAATGACTGAGTGCTGGCAATGGGATGGACATTTTGCAATTAGCCAACATTCTACCTATGAATGAGACAAAGTCCCTTAATAGTGACATCAAATCTACACTATTAGTAAATATTAATAGGTGAACAAAAATTACCAAAAAAGCATATCAGTAGGGAAATGTCCCCAAGTTCATCCTTTTGAGTGAGGCTGGATTATTAGTGCTTATAAGAGAGAAACTAAGGTTAATGATGAGTGAGACTAGGTAACAGGGCCTAATCAAATGTGAAGTCTAAGACAGACTGCCATATTCCAGAGCTTGCCACTTGCTTCTTGAATCCACACAATGTTTTTTTCCACAGATGTCAGTATTAAGCATTGGGCCATGATCCTCAAACTTACAATTGGAAAGCATCATCCCAATTTCAGGCGACCAGCCCATTGGTGGAATGTTGTAACCCTGTAATTTCTACCCATCCTGTCAGGAAGATTTCACTTTCATCCAATAGCAAGGTAGCAATTAAAATAAAATATAATAGGGTACATAATAAGAGGACAGAGAAAAATATGAGAGACTCTCAATGAAAATGGAAGGAAGAGCATGTGAAAGATATGGAAGGAAGAGCATGTGAAAGATATGGAAGGAAGAGCATGTGAAAGATAATGAGCTTCTCTATATTATGTGAGGGCAATAGCTGGAAGTTGAATTTACCCATCTATGTGTCATTGACTCCTAGCAGGAAACTCACTCTGTAGCCAGCACTGACTTCCACTGAAAGTGTAGTCAGTGTTTTAGGTTCTCTACTTTACCTTGATTTCAGTAAATTAAATAATTGTGCTCTTTGTTTAAAAACACCATAGAATGTTATTTTAAGAAAACGTTTAATGTGTTGATGGTATACATATATTTATTTTTTCATGTCAATCGGTTTTTCCAAGTCTGTAGTAGCAAAACTTATTTCTACTTCAAGTCCACCTGCATTGCTTACATTTTGTTGTGTTGGTTGACTTTGAGAATATGGTTTTGAAATTCTCTCCTACCCCTTAGGATTGCCAGTTACCAATGATTTTCTGCATGTAAGGATTACGTGTGCATCAAAGGATCACCTCATACTGAGACATTTGAACCTCTTCATGATGTATCTCATGCTGAAGACAAAACAAATGAGAATAAAAAAGCAAGTCATGTAAGAATTAAGGTATAATTATGCAAGTTTAGTACTAGACAGACTGTTATGAATTATGGGCTAACCCAATGTAATAAAATTTTAGTGAGGCTTTGTATTACATTGTCAATTAAATAAACCTTTGGCCTACAGACTATAATTTGATTTATGTTGCCTTCCTTTTTATTTTCGCAAAAGTGAGAAATTACAGAGCCATCCTAGTGTTTCAAAAGATTAATTGTCCATAACGCCAATTTGATTTGCATGAAGTCAGCACAGCTGTAATCACGCTCCCCTTCCCTAGTGACTATATCTAAGAAAATATTTCTGGGTTACAAGTTCCATCGTATTACAGTCAAGAAGCCAAACCAAATATAGCCCAAGCTGCCTCCTCCACTCTCCGCCTGGACGTTCTCCTGCAGCTGATGTTCAGATTTCAAAGTCTTTGCAAAGTTTCCAAACCTCCAGGTCGCCAGCATTTGACTGGTTTGTTTTAGCCTTCTCATTCTTTTTGAAAAATGGTAAGACAACTGTGTTTCTTATCTCAAGACAATTGTTTTTTGCTGGTATCATCCGTTTTATTTCCACAAAGTCAGCTAGTAAACAAAAGAAAACTTAACATAACATTGAGTTCCAAGTTTTCTTTTTAGTCTTTCTTTGAGCTGACCTCAGAGATGTGTTATCTGGGGGTATGCATTTTGTCACAAAAATGAATGTATTGCGAGCATCCTAAGTGTCATAAGTAAAAAGAATTATTTCAAATCACAGCTACAAAAGAGTTTATACCTCTATTTATCAATAAGTAGTTTTTTCCTGTTTTAATTTTATTTTAAGTGACAATAAATATAAGCTCATATCTTATATTTTAACATTTTCTTGTGTAATATTTATGGAAACATAACTATAAATATTATTTGACAAAATATTTTAAGTTTTTCGTTTTGAGAGATATATTTTGGGTATTGGAATGAAAGCTTTATTCTACTATTTTTTTTTTTTTAAACAGGAAGCTAACGCCAAAATACTGCGCATTCGATTCTAGAAGCGGCTGCTTCAAACCATAATTAAAAAGCTCATAAGAGATTTCTCCATCTTACTGTTCTGAAAACCACCTTGTTTTTGCAGCCTATAGTCTATGAAGTGTACTCTTTCTCACTCTGTGGATGTAAGAGGAAGGAGGAAGGATTTAGAATGGTAACGTAGAGTCCAGAATGTGTGCAGCTTCAGAGACATCTGACTTAGGAACAGTGTAGAGTAGGCCAGAAAGCTTAAAGATGCCTTAGAGATCCATATAGGGAAGTTATGAGACCAGAGGTCCCAGCTGCTCTCAATGGAAGGCTAGCTCAGTCAGAAATAAAATCTGTGCAATTCCAGTTTTTCACTAGCTTGAGCAAATGGCTCAAAAGCCATAACTTCATTTATTTTTGAAAAATAAATACTGTAGTGTCATTAACAATTGATACAATTACCTCCAGCCCACACTGATGTAATTGTTCTAGAACATGCTCCCTCATCCTTATACCTTGAGGATTCAGCTAAGGACTTGGTATCTGTGTACTATTTGCTCTTGCCTTCCCTGGACACACAGGGAGAAACATATCTGGATGGGTGGTCCAAATCCCACTCAGCACCTCAAAGCTGGGAATTCAGTCTGAAGCAATCAGATTAGTTTAGTCTAATTTTTGGACAGAGGAGACAAAAGCAGTCATTTGCACGTATTTGCAGAGAATGGCCCAGTGTACAGAAATAATCACGTCAGCACTCTCAGGAATGGTTGGAGAAGGCCAGGGAGAATGGAGACAGAAGCCTGAGTGGTGGCTCCTTTGCTGAGTCCAGCTCTTGATTCTTTCTGTGTTATTGTTCTTGGCCTAACGTCTTCCAATATGTTTCTGTGCTTCTGTAGGAAATCCTCCTTGTTGCTTTATCTTTATAGATTTTATATCCCATCAAAGACAAAACTTGAAGAAAGAATGATAGTAATTTCATGCTAGAACACTAAATCCAGGATTACATGTTTAGAGTTTTTGGAGTTCGGCGTCAGGAATAGGATTACGATCACAAGACCTGTTCATATTTTTGATTCCGTACTGGAGACTGGTGTTTGGATACCCTTGCCACTTCATATAATAGGGCCTGGTGAGAAGATGTTGCTGTCATAAAACACCAGTAACAAAGGTAAAGTAAGGAAGAAAAGAGCTTATCTGGTTTACATTGCCATATGGATAAGAGTTCATCATGCCAGAAATGCAGGGTGGACAGAGGCAAACATGGGGGCTCGAGCATGAAGCTGAAAGATAACACCCACAATTTAAGTGAGAAGCAGAGATAGCCTCGGCTATAAAATCTCAAAATCTTTCCAGTGATGTACTTCTTCAAACAAGACTGCACCACCTCTCCCAACTGGGTCAAAGTTAGAAAGAGTGTATAATGTAATATATACTACACTATACATATAAATACATATAAAAAATCAAGATATAAAGGAAAACACTTCTGCTTAACAATTTAGTCCCTCTAATTCACAAATTATGGAATGAAGGCTTAGGGACAAAATATAGACTGATTTTTATCTCATATATGATATATATGCATTATTCAAATTTATTAATATAAATGCATTATATAATTATATTATTATATAAGTTTATATATATATATGTATTTATACATGAATCTCTCCACCCCTGTTCTCCCTATTTATGTGTGTGCACATATATTTATAAAATGTGTTTATAAAATGGCTACTTTTCCCTGTTTCTGCATTTTAGTCTGTTGTTTTTTCCAGAGTCAATTTTTTGCCTATACCATGGAACAAACCCATTTGGAACAACCAAAATATCCTTAGAAAGCGGCCATATGCCTAAACCTATGGGGGTATTCTTACACAAACTTTCAGGGTGCTTATGCTGGATACATTAAATAACTTCTTTATCTAACCATAAGTCCATTTATTATTCACTAGATATTTACATGTTTTAATGAATGACAGTAACTTATCAATTATTTGAATAATGATGAGAAAATAGTTAGATATCATTCTTATCTCAAAGTTTCAAGGAAATATTGGAGAAGCCAATTGAAAATAAGGATTTATAGCTCACACTTAAATTCTCTCATTTGTTTCAACACTACTTTTTCCTCTGTGACCAGTAGTGCCTATATAGAATACAAGTTTTTTAAATTATAAGCTTTACAATTTAATAATATATCACAGAATACTTCAGCCATTTATTTAATTTTAACAAAATATGCACATTGTTCTCTGAGATTAAAAATATATGATGAAAAACTATAGTTGGTTTTTTTCCTCTCCTAATTAAGTATACAAGGGAAACTTTCATAGAACTGTGTTAGCAATCAAGGCACCATCTGAGTTGTATGTATGTGCCAAATATATTAGAAGAAATTCATAAAGTGTTATCTACTCTGATAGATATATATAACCATGTGCTTTCTCCAAGAGTTCTAAATGATCATCTCCTCAAGCCTTCATTCCATCATTTGTGAATCAGAGGAGCTAAATTGATAAACAGCAGTTTCTACTTTTATATCTTGATTCTATTAATTTGGCATTTATTTTCTGAAATGCTACTTTAAAAGATTAAAGTAACATGTCAGACAGTGAGAGTCTGTCCATACAATCAAGGTTTGTTTGCAGATTTGTTTTTTTTTTTTAATTTAATTAACCTATTCAGATTACAACTCAATTGTTATCCCATCACTTGTATCCTCCCATTCCTCCCACCCTCCCATTTTCACCCTATTCTCCTACCCTAGGTCTAAGACCAAGGGGGACCTCCTCTGCCACTACCTGGTCATAGGCTACCAAGTCTCATCTTGGTAGCCTGCTTATTCTTTCTTTGAGTGCCATCAGGTATGTGAACGGATGTCAGGAAATGATTGTAGATTTGTGCAGTGGATGCTTCTCATTGTCATGAGAATATGGCAAGTGAATAAGATGGAGTGGTAGCCATGCTAGCAGGCTCATTTAGTGACATGTCTGGCCAGGGGTATAAGTGCTCTCCAGTAACATGTTTATATGAACCATGTCTGAAAACAATAGCCATCATATCTACTAATTTTGTATTCTTTGGTTTTCTTTCATATCACCAAATCTAACTGACAGGGAGAAAAGGCTCACATTTTCCATGTACTGTTACCAACAAATTTGAGAATCTGTTCTTGATATTTTCTACAATGCCTCTTATATCTGTTGATTCTAATTCTGATTTAAGTCTCATCTGTGAAGTGCTGATTTATCCACTATATTATGCATTCAAACCGAAGCTCCACCTGTCCAATATAAAGACTATTCTTTTACTTCTTAATTACCCAGAAGTAAAGCTTCACTGTGCAATATAGAACATTAATAAGATAGGGATAAGTGTTTCACCAATGATGCAAATTGATTGATTTTATTGCAGCAAAACTATTTTTTAAATTTTCCACTGGTATGTAAATAACAGGCAGCAAGAAATGCTTTCTGTCTTGGTTGAGTGTGTACTTTGGAACTATAACACTATTTGGCACTTTGGGGTGTTTTATTGAATGTTTATGAAATCAAAACATGTAATTATTAGTGTATGTAGTAAACTCATGGAAAGTTTCCTTTCAAACCACTACATGCAAATCTGTCTAGGGCATATAATAATGTAATTGCGGGGTAGAAAATATCCACCTTTCACATATCTATTTTTCTGCCTCTAAACCCACTGATATCTTTGGAGGTGATTTAAGACTGTCAAAAGATCAGAGTTCTTGCAATCAAAATAGCAACCATTTGCTAGTTGCTAGTTGTACAGTGCACATTTGCACTGTGAACTAAGAATATAAACACGTATCCTATGGATTTCTGGCCACCATGGATTCTGTGAGTCCACTCATGATTTTCTCCATGTTTAGCTTCATTAACTTTCACAAGTTGTGTGTTTCACTAGCCATACAAATTCCTAGCCCTTGTTTCCACTAGAATTACAGAATGTTTGATTTGTTCCTGGCTTCTCTTGCTTGGTTCCAATTTCATTGAGTCCATTTGAAGCTAAGATTATATGTAAGATCCTTTCAAATAACAAATCCTTAATAATAAATTGATGATGCTTTATAAAACACCATGCTGTTTGTAAGTCTTTGCTAATAGGCTAAATTAATTAGTCCCATTAACCAAATAAATGTGAAATTAATTAGAATATGCCTCTGAGACTTGCTTAGATTTATTAGGCAAAAGATGCCAAAATATAATTTTATCTGGCAGAAGCTATAGATGTATGTCAACTGTTAAAATCTCAAACATAAATCACAATAAACTATAAACTGTCAATAGCTTCTCTAAGAATAATTGAGAGTACACAATGGTAACTAATGAGTTGACAGTGGATTTCTAAGCACACGTGTTTATGACAATCACCACAGCTGCCATCACAGTTAACATTTCAAACAAAATCTGTAAGTACAATGCATGAGACCATATAAAAATTCTCATCCGAATATTTCCTTGTTTAATTAGACATTTTGGAAAGCTTTAAATTATAACCTCTTTGAAACATATTAATAAAAAGGTTATTTTAATTATTAGTGTACTTTTTTCTAATTATTTTGTCTTTCACCTTGCTTAAAGTAAATTGCCTGTTCTCTCACTTTCTATATGAGAGCCATAATTCTTAAAGTATTATTTACTTTTATTGACAATCCACCCTCTTTTCTTTCTTCTATCAAATGCAGGACGTACGACCTTGCCTGCTCATACAGTACAATTTTGAAAGCCTTATTCTTGTAATATCCTTCACATCTCTAAAATCATCAGTCTCTGAATTCTTAATATGTTGCCCAAGAAGAGCTAATACAATACTCAATGCCAAAGAAGTTTTATTTAAAATGTTTATTGCTAACTCTACTCTGTCAACAGCTACATGTTGTACACATTACCTAATATGATCATTATTGTAATCTTGTGAGAGATGCAATATGATATTATACCTTGAGTTAGACAAACTTCATCTTTTACAGAAGAATAAGCATCGATGAAGCTAATAACCCTCTGCTTTCCATAGGATGGATTTTAGTGTATGGCAAAAGTGTTCAATAAATTACTGTTTATCAAGAAAGTGTGAAATTAGCGGTACATGTTATTTCTCAAGTTCTGCATCACAAAACTCATTATGGTGGAAAATAAGACACCTCAGTGCCCTCTTTATTGAGCAGTAAAGTGCAGTGCTTTTCATGTTCTCAAGAGTTCTACTTCCATAGATGCCACTGGTCTTGGCAAAAACTTTAAAATTATATTTGTTTATAGTTTGTATGCAAATATTATCCCATTTTATGGAGGTGACTTGATCATCCAAGAATTTTGGTTCTGCCTGACATGCTGAAATAAGTCATAGGCCATATATATACTCAGGGAATGAAGACTATGCAGGTTATTACCAGTCAGTGGCAGAAGTCATATGGGCACCTCAGGAGTTTCCTATCATTAAGTTTTTCTGTCAAGATTCTTAAGAGGTTTACATACCTGTACCCCGGCACTCAGAGAGGCGAAGGGAGGCAGATGCCTGTGAGTACAAGGCCAGCCTGGTCTAGAAACTGAGTCCAGGACAGTCAAGGCTAAACAGAGAAACCTTGTTTCAAACAACAGCAACAACAACAAAAAAAAAAGATAAAAGAAAAAGAAAAAAGAAAAATAATAGAAAGGGAAAGAAAGGAGGGAAGGAAGAAAAAGTTCCAGCCTGGACTACAAAATGAGTCCAGGAAAGTCAAGGCTACACAGAGAAACCCTGATTCAAAAAAGGCAAACAAAACAACAACAACAATGACAAGAACAACAAACCTACTTTGCTCAGATAAAAACCTAAAAAAAAAAAAAAAAACCTTTTAAATTCAGTGATGAAAATTCAATGTTTGACCATTTTAAGTAGTGGGTAGAGGTATGACTTGTGGCTTAGCTTTTTCTACAGATTGGCAACTTTAACTGCCTCTTTATGGTCCACATTCAGACTAATGAAGTATTTATATAACTCGCATAAGAGCATTTAGAGATTCAACCACATCTTATTTTTACCTCTTCTTTTAAAAGCATTTTTGGCAACTATAGTTTATGTGCCTATCAAGACCCACACCACACAAGCGCTGTAGCTTGCCAGGTACTAGTCTGGATGTCAAGTTCATTTTAAATTATGGCAGGCCAAGTTAAGGGGTATAAAGGTCGCTGATGGGAATTCAAATCATCCTATCTTCATCTGTGTGTGGTTCCTCAACTAGCTCCATGATTTAAATTCTAGATGATTAAAGTTTTCATAGTTTCATATCAAAAGCAACACCATAACACATGGACATATATGCTATTCCTTTTTCATGGCTTTTTATTATCCTAAAAGTTACATTTCTACATTAACTAAAATAACAAGGCATGTTTAACTACAAGGTCCAAAACAAGAAAACCATTTAAGCTCCAATATAATGTTTCTTTTCTGATCTCCACATTTTCTTTTCAATATTGCTAACAGCAATATTTATAGTTAGATAAATGTGACTGCCAATTACTATTCCCATCTCCTTCACTTGCTACATGCTCCTGAAAATACTTATGATCATCTACTTCATCATCTGTAAAAATAAAACAAGTAAGAAAACAGTAGGATAATTATGCTTGCCTCATGGGTTGGGGTAAAGGATTAACTAAAATTAAATATCAGAAGATCTTAATGCAGTTCCTAGTATAAAGCTGGCATGCATGCCATGTTAATTTCATTCTTCCATCTTACATTAATACTTCACATATACAGTTTAAATGGTAATTACATAAGTAGTTTTCCTTCAAATGAAATCCCTGTATCCATAAATGGATACGTGCTTCTGATTGTGAATACTTTTCAGGTATATTTTCTTTAACCATTTATATATACATTTCCATGTGGATTTCATAAATTGATTCTATTCTCTAGAGAGCCTCTTGCAAGTTTTAATTTTTAATATTATTTATTAATTTCTTATATACCTAAATGAAACTTAGGCTATTGAATGTCCATACTTTTGGAGGCATCAGTGATAGATATTTGGAATGTAGGAGAAATTTCTTAAAATAAAATATCAAAGTATTTGGAAAAGCACTTTGTTCTGTGTTAGCATGACTTTCTAATAACCAGTACATGCCATTGTATAGCTATTCATTTATTTGCTCACTTGCATCTTAGAATATTCTATAGAGTAACTGAATTGCCACTACTTTGAGCAAGATTAGATAGCATGTTTTTAGGCCACATGATAAATTCTGGGCAAAGCCACCATCAAACCTCAGAAATATAGACTCCTTATAAATAGATAAAGGCTTTCATCCAGGAGCCCACATTCTTTTACCCTATTCGTTCAGTAAGGATTTTGCTAAAGGATTTTTTTTATTTGCCCATATCCCTTTTCTAACGAACAAAAGAAATCCTGTGTCTTTCCCTTTAAAACTCCCAAGAAATGCCATTGTGAGTTGGATGAGGGCCCTTCTAGTGAGTATTACATATAAGAGTTCTGCTTAGACCAGAGTACCCTGACTGAAGAGTGGCAGCCACCGACATACCTATCTTAGGTATGCTGAACAAATCTATTGGTGTCTCTGCGTGCCAGGTAGAACAGATGCTGCCTTAACTCCCTTGATTCTCTCGGCATGATCAGTGGGAGACATCACCATGGTATTTCCTATACAGATTCATCCTGTTGGGAGAGTCACTCCAGGTGATGTAGAATGAGTCAGTTCATCTACTCTTGGTGTTAAGAGTTTACATTAGTTAAGTTTTGGCTCCCAACTTAGACGTGGAAAAGGGATGTGTTGTGTTTGCCTTTAAGTCCGTGTATATTATTCTACTAGGCCTGAACTGATGAAATTATACTCCCAGGGTTTCTTAAACAATATAATTTAATCCTCTCCATTTTTTTTTTCTGATGGCTATAAGTTCTGGATCTAAGAGCAGACAGCAATCTTCTGGAGCCTCTTCTTTGTTTTAAGATGATTGACTTCTTGAAGTCTCTGGCAATAATCTTTTCTAAACAGATAGATATTTCTGTTACCCCTTTTCCAACTTCTTTCCTTCCTTCCTTATTTATTTCCTTCCAAATGTGCATGTTTTTGAAGAAGAGCAGACATATACACAGGTGCTTTTGCACCTGTGTGCCTGTGAATGAGGAGGCCACAGGTCAACTTCAGATGCTGCTCCACAGGATACAACCAATTTGCTCTTGAAACTAGACATCAAATCGAAAACCAGTGTTTGTTCTCTGTAAGTTAGGCAAAGTGGACAACCAGTTCCAAGAATCCTCTTGTTTCCACTTCTCCAGTACCGGATTACCAAGGCTTGCCACCATACCTGCCTTTGCCCAGGAGTGCTAGGGATAGAACTTGGGTCCTTATACATTTTATGAAAGGACCTATCTTCCCAGATTCCCTCTTTTCCTTCTTTTAAAAACACTAGACTAATGAGTTACAGATTCCTGATTGAATGCACCATTCTGAGGAGTAAGTCTTCACTGATTTATCTATTTTGACCCAATAAACATAAGTGCCCCATTTTCCCAAGCTTTCTTTCAAAATGAAAAGGTAAAGAGAAGGAACTGTTTGTCACAAAAGGAACTATCTGATGGGTCACCACAGTCTCTATATGTCAAATATGCAGGAGTCGATGCTCATTGAAACACAGCTGGGTGCTAATTTTCTCCAAAGACAAGCAAAGAACAAGGTGCATGTACATGGAGACCAGGTGTTAGGCAACATTAACAAATAATTCCCAAATCCTTTCTTTCCATCATAAACTCCCCCATGCTTCCATGGAATGCTTTTCTCTGTCCCTCTAAAGCTGCTTCTAACCTTAAAAATGACTATTTAGTCTCTTCTTGGTAACCTGCTGTCCTTCCTCTGAATGCCACCAGGTCTCCCCCTCCAGGGGACATGGTCAAATGTAAGGCACCAGAGTACGTGAGAAAGTCATAGCCCACTCTCCACTCAACTGTGGAGAATGTTCTGACCATTGGACAGCAGGTTACCAAGAAGAGACTTGATACCCTATGAGCATATACAGGGGGACGTAATCCCCCTCAGGAACAGTTATAGGGGAGGGGAATAATGGGAAAATGGGAGGGAGGGAAGAATGGGAGGATACAAGGGATGGGATAACCATTGAGATGTAACAAGAATAAATTAATAAAATAAAATAAAATTCAAAAAAAATGACTATTTATTGAGTCAGGAATGAATTCGTTGAATAGCTGTTTATATGGCAGAATTTCATTAGTCACTCAATTTTCTTGGCCATTCTATACATTGAGTTGTATAGTCAAAGTAAAAAGTACTACAATGAGATTCAGCATCTTATCTCTATTTTCACAGTTAGTGGTAAGACCAAAAGTTGAGCAAGATTTGGTTTCCACACATACTTAAATATAAAGCTAAATATTTTGCTAGTTTCTTGACTTCTGTTATATTATTTGTAGTGATATGACATAAAGTAAAGTAACTGTTGTATCTATGAAATAATTACTTGTGTTATTTGCTATTATTACAATTTTACCAGAAGCAGAGAGTTTTAATCCAGCTTAAGTGAGTCCATCCCTTGTCTAGGCTGGCTGATCTCTGGCATACTGTTCCTATACATTCATCTTGCTTACCAGCCAAGAAGGTGTTAGATACCAAAGCTTTGGCTCAGTCCTTGGATCACAGTAACAGACTCATTAATAATAATGTAAATTTGTTGGAGGAATGAGAAAATATAGACACAGAGACACCTCAGGATCACCTAGGTATGGGGAGGGCAGGCAGAGCTGAGCCGGTGATTACAGCTCTCAAATCACTGGCTGCTTTTCACTAGTTTTTCCTCTCTAGATGATGACAGAAAGTGTTGGTCTCACATTCATTGCAAGGTACAGCCACCATGCCCAGGGAATTTACTGTAGGAGTCGTATTGATTAACTATGCTGAATTCCATTTTTAAAGGATTAATAGCAGATCTTTCGTTTAGTAATATTATAATCTATTTTCTTTAATATCCAATATTTTATAAAATCATGACATTAATGAGTATTCAGCCATAGAAGACTTCAGTTTTGGGTGGTAGATACAGCTGTATAGCATTCCAAATTCATATGTACTTTGAATCATTCAAAGATACCAATGTTATGTATTTTATATCCTATACTGAAAGCATTCAAGATTTGGTTGTCCAAGTGATAAGTTAATAATAAAAATAGCTGAGGTTTATTGAAAACTCATTTTACACTAAGAAGTGCTTAAACTCATGTATTTAAAAAATATTTTTAAGGTTATAATATAATTGAATCACACCCCCTTCATTTTCTCTTGTATTTATGAAATTGCTTAATTATACTTTCATATCCATTGTAAAAGTAAGGTAACTGAGTCCTGGAAAATTGTAATATTTTAATCTTAATAACAGTTACATAGTAAGAATATTTGTCAAATAGATAACAAATTTAGTTTATTCCATAGAGCTGCTGTAAAAACTATTATAAGGTACAAAACACAAGAAACTCAGGCTGGAGAGATGGCTTAGTGCAATCATTCACAACCTTGCTAATGTTGTGACATATCAATACAGGCTTCCTCATGCTGTGCTGACCCACAACCATAAAATTGTTCCATTGCTACTTCATACCTGTAATTTTGTTATTGTTATGAATCGTAACTATGTGATATGCAAAATATCTGATATGTAACCTCTGATGAACACCTGAAGAAAACAGTCCACAGAGTGAACAATGACAAAGCCTGTGAGCCTTCAATATGCCTTTTGGGAAGGAATAATGCTCTTCCAGGAAGAATGGTGCAAACCGAGTGTTCAGTGGAAGCCAGAAAAGTACGACATGTGGTAGATCACACTTGCAGGCCCAGGGTCTAGGAGAAAGATAGTGATTTTAAGACCAGTCTGTGGCACATAGAGATCATTGTGTGTAGCTATAATTCCTTTCTTTTAATTTCCAAATAGCGTATTATTTTTAGATTTTTGTTTTGTTTTGTTTTTCAAGACAGGTTTTCTCTGTGACACTGCCCTGAATGTCTTAGAACTCCCTTTGTAAAAAAGCCTGACCTTGAACTCACAGAGATTTGAATGCCTCTGTCTCTTTAATGCTGTGATTAAAGCCACCATGTGCAGCTTGTTTAGAAATTTTCAATCTTGTGTATAAATTCTACAATTCATGAGTATAACTCATGTTTTTGGGTGACAAAAAAGCTACCAAGTTCCCATGTGTTATATAATTTTTGTATCTGGTAATTGTGCAAATGGTATCAGGAAATGAAAAATTAACCAAAATAACAAAGCTCATGATGTAGCTGAAATGTAAACAGCCTCAGTAGATACGAACAGTAAGTAAGAATCTTTGCATTGTGAAAATATTAAATGATCCTGTGTATTTAACATGTATGTAGGCCTTCTCAATGGTAGTGATTCCTTCCTAAGGAAAAAATGTATAGACATTTACATCATGATTCATAACTGAGAGTAACCATTGTTGAAGATATGTCCAAGATGTGAACACTCCAAACAATCATCAGAACTTGAAATATCAAATAAACTATATTGAATTGGTCATGGGCTACTGCACCAAAGTGATGCTCTCAAGGCAGATGCATCTGTATAGAATGCAAGGAGGCAGACAAATGGCACCACCCAATACACAAGCAGGATTCTGTTCATGCATTTTCCAACATCAAGAAAAGTAAAGTATGCTATTTTAGGATGCATATAAGAATTTAAAAATGCAAAGAAAGAGTGAGGAACACAGAATATAAAATTTCATAAGAATAGCCAAATATAAAGGGTAGTGATGGGACAAGCTATGACTTTCAAGGTGTTGGCCACCCTCCTCACTGAAAACATGGTGATGCTGACCAAGTGCTGCCTCATCTGCAAACTCATTCCTCTTTCTCTGGTCATATGGACATGTATTCCAAGTCCACCTGTAAGTTTGATGTTTCTCACAATGCATTAAAATGACAAACTAGTGTAGTTCCTTTGACAAAGTGGTACAGTGGAACTTCAGGGTTGAGCATAAGAAAGCTGTTTTTTAAAATAATTATTAAATCAAACCTTATATTAAGGTATTAAGTTTAATAAAAGACCCAGTGACTTTACCTAGCATGAGTTAACTCTACTATGTTATGCAAACTGTGACTTGTTAAAATAACACACACAGACACACACACACACACACACACACACACACACACACACTGTGTGTGTGTATTTTATTTCCTCAGATGAGGGAATGAGATCAGAGCCACACCCAAGCATAACAAATATGTGACTTGGGCTGAGCCCAGGGCATTCTATCTAACTATCTCTGGGCCTAGGCCTGAAAGCTTCTAGCCCCCATACATCTAATGTGCTGCAAGCACAGACCTTGGGGCTTCCGCCTCTAGCCTCCATATGCTAAGCCTAGAATATTTTCAGCCTCTGAGATTACTTCTGAATAAGACCATCCTTTCTATTTCTTTCTGCACTCTGCCTGACTGGTACTACTCAGCTGTTCTGGCTCAACACTCCTCTCCAAGATGGCTGGTTCAAACTGGCTTTTCTTGGCCTGTGACTGAATTCTTCTGCTTAGAAAAACTGCCTCTGAACTCTAAAAAATGAGCTGCATGATCTTGACTGCACTCAACTGTACCCAAATTCTACTAAACTGTCTCCATAAACTCGCTTGACATCTCTCTCTCTCTCTGTATTGCAGTTTCTCTTTCCTGTCTGTTCTCAAACTAGAGCTAGGCATATCCTAGCTCTGACTCATTCTGTCAAATCTTTCTCTGATTCATTGCTTTGTCTCCCCTTCAGTTAGATGTCATTGTTTGGCATTAAATTCCAACCAGTGGGATTAAAGGTATATTTTAAGGGCATTTCTGTATTCCAGCCAGATCACATAAACCTAGGTCTTTGGATGTCATCCTTTCCCAGAGCAGCCATGTGTATAGCTGTAATTCCTTTCTTTGAACTCCCAAAATAGTATATTAAACTTCCTCTGCAAATATCTTATTTATTTACTTGTTGTTGTAGTTGAAGCTCATGTAAACTAAAGTTCCTATGTGTGAAGGTGAGAGGACAAAGTGCATGAGTGGTCTTTCTCTTTCCACCATGTATGCCCCAAAATATCATTTTAATGTTCATTTTAATGCTTGCACATTTTCTAAAGAAAGCTATGGCAGTTTGTACATAGTGACCTTCCCTCCTCCTAGCCCTCTGTTTTTCTTTTGCAAACTGCAGGTACTTGATCTTTGTCTCCTAGCACAGTGCAAAAAACTGCAAAGAAAGAATGAAATCCTTGACTTTTTTTTTTTCCACCAGAGCTTAAAGGAAATCAAATCAAATCAATTTGTACTATAACCAGGAGGGCATTTGTTCATGAGAATGTATATTTGAGGAAATGAATAAAAGTTCCTGGAATTTTACAAGGTGTGACTCAGATTTAGGAAAATTATTTAAATAACTCTTAAACTACTTAAGTCTTACTAAGCATGGAATATTTCACAAAACCTTTTCAATATTACAGTTCTAACATCATACCTGTTAGTGTGATTAGATTTTTACTTCATCATTCTAGAATTTGCTTTCTGTGCTATGTCTGGCTATGTGTTTGACAAGTTTTTTTGGCAGTATATAGAAAGTTTAATAGCCAAGCATGTGGGAGAGTGAGAGATTTTCCGTCTGTTAATTGAAGAGAGCCAAAAAGGAGGAAACGCCATTACACAATTCTTGAACCACGTGGCTAGTGCAGAATGTCTCACAAGTGGCTCCCACTGCAGTTGATATACAAAAGGCCTGACCAGACTTCTATCTATAGAAAAGCTATCATTTCCTGTCTGGTTAAAAGGTAGTTCACTTGTCGTGTTCTCCTGGTGGGTTACAGTTTTACTCATGTGGTGATAAGAGAAGGAAACAGGCCAAGTCCCTGTGAGAAGCTTGGACCTGGATGTGCTATCCCTGAATCAGATAGATGAGTCTTGGGAAACAGGGACGATGGGCTGAGTCCTTGAAAACCATTGGATGGCCTTCAGGTGTCGAGTAGACCAACTCAGCATGTGCCCAAAATGTTCCCAATACTTTAACTAAATTTACCTTTTATTTTGTATTTTATTTTTAGCTTTTCAAAAGAGTACTCAAGCCAAAATGAACACAAACACAGTGTGGACATCTTCCCCGCCCCTTATTAGTCAACAAAGCTGGAATCTCTGACAGCAATAACTTTATCTGCAGCTGTTTTTTCCCCTCTGTATTTGATGTTTCTTTTAGTCTTAAATGCTGCTAGAAGTGGTAAAGATTCCTATTACACATATGAATTTAAATTACCTTTAGATTACTGTCCATATGAGGACATAACTTGAAGAACTACATATCAAATTTAATTTTTGAAACATGAGCATGGTAACACATATGCCTGGTCCCAGTGCTTGAGAGTTAAAGGCCAGTGACTGCAACAAATTTGAGTTGGTCTATGTAACAAATCCCAGTAGACATATTCTTCCAGAGTGCACTAACTGAGCAACTGGAGGAAGTGATACAGATGTGCAGGAATACAGAATAACATATTAAAATTTACAGTTAGCCAGATGTGGTGGCACATGCCTATAATCCCAGCATTCATGGCACCAAATGTAAGGGAATCTCTGTGAATTCGAGGTCAGCCTGGTCTACACAGTGAATTCAGGACAGCCAAGGCTACATAGAGAAACCTTGTCTGGAGAAGAAATTATTACCAACTTGATTGTTAAACAGGAAGATACAACACTGACCCCACAATTGAATGCTGAGCAGACAATAGAGATGAGAAATAAACATTTGAATATACATTTATATAAAGTCAGAAACAACTAGATATTCTTCTTGGACACTGGTTCTCAACTTTCCTAATGCTGCATTCTTTTAACACAATTCCTTGTGTTATGATGGCCCCCTACCATAAAATTATTTTGTTGTTACTTTATAACATTACAATGTTACTATTATGAATGATAATGCACATATTTGATATCTGACCCCTAAAGAAGTTGCACCCCATAGGTTGATAAATGCACTAGAATCTAGGGATATCTTAAACCAAAATAATCTAACTCTTAATGGAAACTTTGTAGTGTTAGAGAGTTTCTCAGGCATGCAGGGACAAATTGTCAATATACAATACTAAGAACATAAGGGTCTGAATCTTAAGTTTACATTATAGTACATGAATGTGGATATTCTTTCATTTTTAATGTTTAAAGTCCTGGAATTCAGTACCTCTACTGTGACTAGTTATGAGTAAGCTCTGTTTTGAAATTCCAGTATTTTAGTGTTGGGATTTGTAGGTGGAGGCAAGTCTATATGAACTCTTCACCAGAACCATAAAGAAACTGAAACACACTACTCTACTCAAGGGCAGGGAGTTATTCCAAGGACCAATAAAGGTTTCCACAAAACTTTGAAAGTTGAGAAGGTTAACAAACTCAGAATGGGAAGAGACATATGTCATCCAAATTAAAAAAGACACATAAAATTCCACATAAGAGGCTGGATGTTTGTACGGCCTCCCTGGGTCCAGATCTGCACAAACTGTTGCACCCACCAAGGACAATGCATGCAGAGATTCTAGACCCGCTGGTCAGATACAGCCAATGGACAGCCCATTCTCCAGGGTTATGGGGAAAGCAGGGACTGCCTCTGAAATCTGGTGCCCTATATTTAATCACTTCCCCTTGGTTGGGAGGCCTGGAAGACACACAGAGGAAGGGGAAACAGGCTATCTGGTCATATGCTGGGGAAGGAAGTCTTCTTCTGTCAGAGGTCTAGGGAAAGGGAATAGGGCTGAAAGAGGAGGGAGGGAGGGAATGGGAAGATACAAGCAAGGGATAACAATCCAGGTGTAATTTGAATAAATCATAATAAACTAAATTTTTTAAAGGCTGGGTGTTGATTAATCTCCAAAATTTACAGCATGACATTATTTATCTTTTAACTCTGTCACTCACATACTCCTTGGTTAACTGAGGTATATTATAGGCATTCCAGACTCATGTGAACCAGAAACGGGGGGAAATGGCTCTGCTGGCTAATTTGTTGGAGTTCTCTTCCACACAGGAACATGACCACTTGTTTTTCCCTGAAACAGACATATAAAATGGAACAGTCCTGGGGTTACAGTCCCTATGACCCTTTGAACATTTTCTACTCATAGTATTTGTTGATACTTTTAGAAAGGTTATCATAAATATATGACATTTTTTATCAAATGCATTGTAAATTAACTTCAGTTCACTGTGGAAATGTTCTCTTTTCTAACCTATTGTTAAAACTTTAATTTCTAGATGACTTATGTAAAATATATAATATGTTATTTTATTCTGAGCAAACCTCAGTCATATTTTTTAAATTTTGTTATGTAGATTTCTTATTATTTATTGCTTCTTTAATGACATACCAAAGTTTTTGGAGTCTAATCTGCAAATGTGAGCCATGCATTGGTGTTTGCTACTAAAACCCTGTCTTTTTTGTAAGTCTCTACCAGTGACCTATACTCCAGTCCTAAACTAGAATATGCTTTGTGGTCAATTTATTCAATTAACTTTAATCAACAAATTAAGCATATCTTTTCGATCTTTACTTTTAGACCTCCTGAATATGAATATCTTTTCTCATATTTAATTCATTATCCATTCAAATATTATTCACTTTATTTGTCACACCAAATCTGATTAATATTCTTTTCTTTTAAATTATAGGAAAGCCTATTGTCCCTCACCAGGCTAAAGTATTCAGAGCTCGGTCAGTTTGCACCACAGCTGGAAGTGAACAGAGTGACCTCCTCTATCTCTATTGCTGTGATTAACATAAAAATAGACAGATTCATATGTTGTCCTCTTCATCTTTAAGGAAACAAAGTTGGATATGGTCCACAGCAGGGAGCACAATTGTAGGAAATGGAGCATGCCATCTGGTAGGAATATGCTGGAAACTCTTCAGCTTTCTCAATTTAACAAAAGTAAAAGTAAAAGTCTATTAATTCAGCTTCTAACTTGGCTCAGAAATAAATTCCACAAGTCTCAAATTGCATCTGGTTTACTACATGTCTGGCTTTAATATGTACCATGAAAGCCAGACAATTTGGATGAAAATATTGCTCCTCTCTGAGCTTTTAGCTATTGAGAGGGAATAGAAGTGTAGTTCATTTCTTAAATTCAGGGTCTCTTCCTCATGTTGTCATGACACAAACCTGTAATGCAAAGTATGTTTGAGATATTTCTTGGTAAAATAATAACTCAAATTTTCTTAATGAGAAGAGGATAATGTTTCCATATCAAGAAACCCACTTCTTTGTTGAAAATCAAGTGTTCATCTGTGTGTGGGTTATTTCTGGATCTTTGATTCAATTCCATTGATTCACCTGTCTGTTTCTATGGTAGTTCCATGCTGCTCTTAATATTGTTGCTCTATAGTACAGCTTGAGATCAGAGATGGCCGTCTTACCAAAAGCCATCTATGAATTCTATGCAATTCCCATCAAAATTCCTACTCAATTCTTTACAGACCTTGAAAGATCAATTATCAACTTCATATGGAAAATACGCTAAACCAATCCTGTACAATAAAAGATCTTCTGGAAGAATCTCCATCCCTGATCACAAGCTGTACTATACAGTAACAGTAATAAAAACAGCATGGTATTGGCATGGAAATAGGCTGGTTGATCAATGGAATTAAATTAAAGACTCAGAAATAAACCCAAACACCTATGGACATTTGATTTTTGACAAAGAAGCCAAAATCCTACAGTGGAAAAAGATAGTATCATCAACACATAATTTTGGTTTAGCTGGAGGGTGACATGCAGAAAACTCCAAATAGATCCATATTAATCATGCAGCACAAAATTAAAGTCCAAATGGATTAAAGACCTCAACATAAAACCAGACACACTAAATCTGTTAGAAGAAAAGAATGGGAAAAGTCTTGAACAAGTTATTATCTGTGTCAGTTATCTTTTCATTTCCTTACTATTATGTAAATATCAGAGAAGAGATATGGTTCAAAGAGTCACTGACAGTAGCATCATATATGATCAGATACAATTTCTACAATCATCAATGACTGAATGAATTCAGTGGGAGAGGAAAACAGGTGCTATTTAGGAATATATTGAAGAGTTGTGGTCCACACTTCAAAAAGATGCTATGCAAGCTTCCTAAAAATTCTTCTTAATTTTTTTGTATTTCTCTGTTCACCCTGGAATCCAACCAAACTATAGAAATTAAGACCACTTTTTTTTCTCTCTCTTCTGTGGTTTCTACATTCCATTCTTCCAGGTGGCAGTGCCATTAGCTGCTTCTCAGGTGTTCTCTGTTTCAAGAGAAGTGTAGGGGAGTGAAGTAGTCGAGCACGCACCCTTAAAGCTCCTGTAGCGATTTGACATAACTGCAGCATCCAAGTCCAAAACAGATTTCATAGTAATCGTTTTGTTGAAAATCAGTAAGACTATCAAGGAAAATCTAAACACCAGCCTTTCATGCCAATAGTTATACCTGCTTCTATAAGGAAAGGAGATGAAGTCTGGAAATGATTTTGTGAAGCTCAGTGTGAGGCAATGTCGTGAAGACATAACCTCTCAATAATTATCTAGTATAAGGGATTTCAGACTTATGTGCTTAGAATTCTGGTAGCCGCAAATGTCATGTGTGTCCAATATCTTGTTGAATTATTGAAAAATTTAAGCAACCATTAAATTTCTCATTTTCCGTAAAAGTGCAGACAAACTAATGTAGCCATTAATATTCCCATATTCTAACTTGCTTCACTGAATTAAGTTGAGATTTTGTGAAAAAACTAAAAACGCAACCAAATGTTAAGATTCAGGTTTTAGCAGGTAGAGACCTTTCTTTCGTTCTTTCTTTTCTTTTCTTCTTCTTCTTCTTCTTTTTTTTTTTTTTTTTTTTTTGAGGCAAGGTCTCTCTGTGTAGCCTTGACTGTCCTAGACTCGCTTTGTAGACCAGGCTGGCCTCAAACTCATAGCAATCCACCCGCCTCTGCCTCTCTAGTGCTGGGATTAAAGGAGTGCACCAGGAATAGCAAACTTTTTCTGTCGGAACACAAACAGCAAATATTTTAGCTTTTCTTTTCCTTTTGTTTTTTTGTTTATTTGTTTTGCTTTGTTTGTTGTTTTTGTTTTTAGTCATATATTGTCTTTTACAAATATTCAATTTCCTTGTGATGCAAAAATAGGCATAGTCATAACACAAACATGTTCAATAAAACTTTCTGTATAAAATAGTTGGTAGCCTGTCATATTTTCTGTTCCCTCCTTACTTGTGGAATACATTGGAAATACCATCTCCTAAGAGAAAATATTAGTATTTAGTCCTTCTGTATACTGTGTTACTTGGGGTTGGCACTGTTCTGTTAACATAAAACAGTAAATAAAATATCTGAGAACAGTAATGAGTCTTGAATAAGATGTGAACTGGAAAAATGCTATCTTAAGTGATGTAGCCCAGGCTCAGAAAGAAAAACACTGCATGTTCTGTCTCCTATGTGGACCAAGCTTTCCAATTGCTACATATGTGTATTTATGTAGGAGTAAGAATAGGTCTAGTTCAAAATTAAAAAAAAAAAAATAGCCCTTGAGATAGGACAAAAGTGGCACTTTAATAGAAGGGAATTGGAGAGTAATCAAACACTTGTGGTATGAAAATACAATAGGAATGGATGGGGATAGAACAGCAAAGTTGTAGCAGGGGCTAAGACTGAAGAAGAGGAGTCTGCATGGTAGATGAATTAATTCACACCAATAAGCATGAAAATGCTACAGGGAAATATTTTGTGCACAGAGTTAAAAATAGATAAATAAATACCGTCTAGATTAAACAATGTAAATTAAAAACTGGTCAACTGGGGTGCAGTTTTTTAGGGAGAGATCACTAAATTGATGTTAGGAGCTAGTAATTCTGACGTAGTGACAAAGGCAGGCAAGCAGTGAGTCTGTTCAGTTCCAGATTTGCCTCTAAACGCTGGTCCTAATTGAGGTCATCTGGCGCCACTGCTAGTGCCCTTTGTGAGCAATGATGGGAACTCGTTTTAACCATGTCAAATTGTAAATGTCAGTTAGGCTCTTGAATCCAGTCAGAAGTTTGGGTATATAAATGCTATCTATAGCTTCCAGTTTCATCTGTTAATTCAACAAATTGTGCATCAGAAGTACTCACAAACTTTATTTGTATGTACTGAGTACGTTTTTCTTGAGATTATTAATAAAAAAAGTGAAACAGTCATTTACATGGTGTTTATGTTATAGGATATACTAAGCATAACATACAAAGATTTAATGTAAGTGAGGGGACGGTTAGAGTCTATGCTAATACTACACCATTTTATGTTAGGGAGATATGCACCTATCTCTGAGGTTCCTGGAAATAAACTCCCACGCGCACTCCCACCTCAAATAAAAAGGGACAACTATAGATCACATAGTGAGATTTGGTAGAATTGTTTGTTTGTGTTTGTTTTCTCAGATAGGGCCCACATTGTAGCCTTGACTGTCCTGGAACTCAAGATGCAGATTAGGCTGGCTTCAAACTCGTTATACAGACCACCTGCCCCTGCCTCCCAAGGGTTGGCATTAAGTGCCTGTGCCATCACACCTGGCTCAAAACTGGGTAGAAAAATGTAAGATTTCTAAAGAAAGCCCTAAGATATCAATATTGGTCTAAATTACAAGGTTTAAATTTGTGATGTGATAAAGGATACGAGATACATCCCTGAGTCCAACCTTGTTTTCTCTCTAAATAAGATCAATAATAACTTATAATCAATTTCCAATAAAAATAAACACATGCTGCCCAAGAGAGCAACCAAAAACCTACTCAACCCCCTTAAAGGAAATGAGGTTTCATTCTCTTAAGGATTTTTCTAGTTGATTTGGATGAATAATACCTTTGTAGGGGCCCAAATAAAATTGGGAAAATGGTTAAACAAGCTAAGAATAGCATTTGTGGTCCAGTTTCTAAGTATTGAGAAATTCCAGGCTTAATTAGAGTCCAAGACCAGATAGTTCAACTTTAAAATTAAGCTTAGTAGTTTAAGGGTTAAGATGTTTTTAGGTCTAGATAGATATTTTAAGTTGCTAATGATAGGATATGACAGATATTGATTTACATTCAGAATTTTAGACACACCAAGATAGAAAAGATGTTTTCTTCAAGGCTGCCAAATATAAATATACAAAACACTACAAATGTAACATTTATGTAATTCCTGCTTGTTTCATTGTTCTCCTTGCTGTAGGTAGTTTATTGTATATATTTTTGTAACAATATGAATGTACATGTAAAAAATATATATAAAATTGTAAAAAATGTGGTATACATGACAAAGAATTTAAAACTATATAGAAATAGGGCTCTTGGAAAGCCATGAATTTCAGAGAATGAAAAATTAAAGTTATTTGAATGTTACTGAGAAGAGACTGAGTATCACCCAAGTCCATGGGATACTGTGGATTGAGTCATATGTTAGACAGACAGACAGATAGGCAGACAGACAGACAGACAGACAGACAGACAGACAGACACACACACACACACACACACAGAGAGAGAGAGAGAGAGAGAGAGAGAGAGAGAGAGAGAGAGAGAGAGAGAGAGAATATGACAACAAGGACATTTTTCTAAAAACGGGAAAAATCCATTACAAAAACTCTCCATAGGAAGGTAAGTCATTTGTATCATCCTCATGTAATTAGCACCCCGGGTTATATTTATTTAATCTCTTGAAAGTCTGAAGAGGCTCAGCCCTATCTGGCAGAGTCCTGATGGATAATATTCCTAATGGAGTTATAAATTGAAACTAATTGGTTTATATGATTGTTATTAAGTCTAATTTCAGTTAGTTAATGGGATTTTGTTTGGCAAGGGAATAGAGGTGATCTTTCCAGATGATATTTTACTTTTGAAATTAGGTGGTGTATTACTCTATTGAATCCATAGATATAAATAAACATGATGTGATATTGTTCACCTTGTACCCTTTGGACCAAAAGCTAATTTTAGAGACATGTAACAAGAAAATTTGTAATAATCCTAATATAGCAACTTTGCCATCCTGAATACTTTCCCACTTAGTTTTTGCCTTGAGCACCCTGCACACAAAAGCAAGTCATAGGCATAAGTGTGACAGTTTGGTGCAGCTGAATTACTTATCACAGTTGCTTCAGTGTCTTCCAATACCATTTAATATGAAAAGACATGGTCTTTCAGAGAACAACATATAGAAAAAATATTTTAAAAATCTACTTATTTAAACAATTTGGGTATTCTACACTATTAGTCATCCTTCAAACGTGACTATTTCTTAACTGCTCTCCAACTATAGACTGGCTGAAAGAGAAACCCAGAATTCACATATGTACTTCACAAGCTGATAATGTCTGTGATCAGTACATAACAGAGTTCTTTGAATTTTTTCATTTAATAAATGAGCATTTTTTCAATTGATGTAAGCTACCTCTTCATATTTTATAACTAAATATTTTATCATTTATCATAAGATATAAAGTTTGGAAAAATTTAAAATAGCATTAAAATCACTCCCTATTGTTTGCCATATCATGTTTGTCTCATCATTTTATGGAATCCATAAAGAGAGCAAGAAGGAAACATGGGAATCGTAAGTCCTGTCGTTTCATAATTTGTTTCTGGATGAGTCTTTTCCCAGAATAATGCTCCCCTAAAAACTTAAGACCCAAGCTGTGACATTCAGAAACATCAGCTAAGTTGACTTAGGTGAGTACATATAAGCATATAAGTGTATAATTTAATGTGTGAACTCGCATATATAAAGTCAGTATACAGTAAAAATGGACTGAAAATAGGATAGGTGGCTCTTGTAAAATAGTAGTGACCCTTCTAGCACAGAACTATCCTCTCTCTGTGATGAGCAATGTTTTGTTTCTTAGGCAGCCTGTAGACCAGGCTGATAATGATCTGAGAAACAGTATCAAGTTACTACATGCTCCGGTACCCTATAACTGTTCTTTACAAAACTTTGCACAATGATTATCTTGGAGATGCCTGTGTGTGCTAAAGGAAACATAAAAAATACACTGTATAAAACAAGAATGCTCATTGTCTAAATACCTCTATACAACTTTATTTAAAAGCTGTAAAAACCAAAATATTATTAGACTTCAAAACCATTGACAGGGGGAGAAATAAGGTTATTGATCAATATTTGTTACATATATATGATACATTTTTGTGGACACTTTATAGATAATAATTCACTGAGTGTTTCTGATAACCAGTTGTGGGCATTACCTAATAGTCTTCTGTTTACTGGTATGGAAACTCAACTTCCTAGAAGTTCTCTCACAGAGCTAAAACTTCACAGTTAATAATTACATTCTGAAATTTAGTGTTCTTCTAAGCACAGTGCATTAACTATAGGGTTGTTTCCCTTTTACTGCCTTTTGAAAGACCCCAATTCTAGTATGTTCGGGCTGTTTAGTTCTGGAAATCCTAATACAGAATTACTATCCTAATATCTTTTGTGCACAGTGAGCAATTTCACCATAAGAGCAATTTCACCACAAAAGAGGCCTTACTTTTTAAGAGTGCCATCACTGGCTGGTTATCACTGGCTTAGGCTTTGTTGGAACACATAAGATTGAGATAGCTGTCTGCAGGAGCCACATCATTTTACACCTTAAGGATGTTTGCAATTGACAAACCTTAGGAAATGAGATCACTATAAAATAAGGTACCCAAGTTCTTCTAATAAAGACAGCATAGATAAGAATGAACAGGGACATGTAACGAAGGGGGTAAGATTTCAAGTAGAAATTACAATTTTCCATTTGGAAGTGGAAAAAAGCCACAGGAAATCAATTAGACATTTTGGAGAGACAATAGAATTGAACAGAATTTTAAAGGGCTGGTAGGATGTGAACTTTGTAGACAGACGATTGAAGGGCTGAGTGCAATGTAAGTAGGAAAGATCAGCTGAGGATGTGGGAAATTCTGCAGCTGGGTTCTACTATGACTTCTAAGAAAAGAATAGCGATGATCCTTTCAAAATAACCTGAAGGCATGAAGGCATTCAGTGACACTTGGTGACATTCACCTTTGATCTTCAGAGCTGCCCTGGGGTTGAAGATGCCTATCTTGTCAGCTTCTGTATCTCACTTGAGACACTTGAGTTCCTTTCCTGGAGGTTAGAGAAAGCATTTCTAGCAAGACAATCTCTTCTTATGGAGTTCAAATTCTAGCAGTCTGACATTAGTAACAAGAGATTAGAGGTGTGAACTTCCTCAATATATGTTAACAAGGTGCTAAATGGGAAGGCCAATTATAGCTACCCCTAACTTCCTGTCTCCTGAATGCCCAGTGAATGAGTTTGATCAGGGTAAAGCTCACACTCCCTGGTATTTATAGGATTCTCAGCTGAAACTTATTGGATTCCTGAAAGTGTGGTTGTGGACTCCTTGGGGTATTGAGGAATTTTGTGGGCTCACCATAAATGCTCCAGATGCCTTCCAGAACACCTGGCAGCACATTCCAGCCCCTTTGACTTCCCCTTTCTTCTGCTGCAAGGTTATTAAATATGAAATATTACATGCTGAAATTCACATAAAACAGCCTAATTAGTAAGAAGAGGAAGTGAGAGCAGGGGCACACATGCTAAGAAAGGGACCATGGAGGGGCTAAGGGGTAGGATTTGTAATTGTAAAAACATAGAGAACTCAGCCCCTTCAAGACTTGCTGCTACAAAAGTTCCCTCGGATGAGCTCTTTCTCTTGTTCAGGCAATTTGTTTGGTCCACACAGTTACTGTTAAGAATTTTGCCCTTCTCTTTATAAAAACAAACAAACAAAATCAAACCAAATAAAACCCATAATATTTACATTGTAGTAGTTTGACATGTACAACATTAGGGGGCGATAGTCTAGAGATTTCTCACTTGGCCCTTACTGTATACTCTTTATCCAAATAGTACTATTAGGAAAAGCCAGTCCACAGATCCAGTCCCTCTATCGGGAGTTAAGGCTCTCTCACCCTCTCTCTTTTTCTTCCCCTCTCCATCTCTCTTCCTGTACATTTTCTATTTTACCATATCCCATTTAATGTTGCAATTAATTGTGTGCCATTGTGGGTTGCGGGGTGTGGATGGAGGTGGGCTTTGTGTTACAAATGCTCAAACCGGGCACATTGTCTCTCTCTTGTTGCTGTCTGCGGATCCAGTTGTAGGACACGCAGATCCTTCGATAGCACCCTGTTGGCCTGTGTGCCCCATGCTTCCTGCCTTGATGACTATGGGACTAAAGTTCTGAACCTATAAACCAGCCCCAATGAATTTCTTTTTTTCTTTATAGGAGTTGCTGTGGTCACACAATTCCTCCACTAAATCCATACCTATACTAACAAGGCCATACCTCCTAATCCCCGTTAAGCGTTACAACTCCCTGATGACCAAGCATTCAAATATGTGAGCTTATGGGACCCATTTCTATTCAAACCATCACATTTTTTCCTATCATTTTTTCAATGACAAGATGGACTATTTGCAGGTTCTATATCGTAAAGTCTACCACCTCTATACCTATACCCCTATATATGCTTTACACCTAGTTCATACTTTTGTTCTAGAATTGCTTTTCATCTCAGGAAACTACTGCTAAAGCAATACCTGAGTTTGGTGGAAAGGTCTTAAAACACATCAGTTATTAAGTACTCATAAAATGGTTCATGATGTGTGCTGAAATTAATTAACCTCAGTTACAGTGAGTTAAATCACAAATGGTTGTTGCCTAGAAGTAGTCCTTGAATGAAACAGGAATAATATATTGTAATATCTAGTCATTAAAGAGACTATGAATATTGTCATCTGAAAGAGCATCAGTCTCGGTTACTACCTCTTTGTCAGCATTGTAGGTTGATCTTCCTCTACCAGTCCTTAGGTTTTAAAGTCCATTACAGATAATAACAATGCTTTTATATCATCTTTTGATATGTGCAGACATAAAAAATCTTTATTGCATTTTGATTTTAGTATGGAAACCCTCTCAAGTTAGAGTTTAGTACTAAGGTCAAATACTATGTATACATGGCAGTAATCACATCACAAAAATACAAATTGTCTAATAGCTCAAAAAGCCATTCATCATGGAGTAGTTAAAGGAACTCCTGACTTCTAGTCTTAGAGTTAAGTCAAACATCTTCAGCCAAATATGATGCTTTCCCTATCGGTGTTATTTATGGATATGGTTTTGTATAACTTAACAGAGATAACTGGTGTTTGGGATTTTCCTGTGAAGGTTAGCAGATATCTATTCACATTAGATTTGATACCAACAACAGACCAATAAAATTATTTCACTTAAGTCTAGCTTGATGAACAAATGGGTTTAGTTATGGCCATTCACAGAAGCATGGGCAAATTTTGAACAGCTACAACAATGAAGAAAATGTCTCTCTCCCAGAAATCATTAACTGCTTCGAAACTTTTGGGGAGAAATGAAGAGTAACAAACCACCCTTTATCACAGAAGTTAATGTGCTCAATCTTGGTGGATTTCCTACAGATGATCACAGACTCCAACAAGTTAAGAGTATAAAGGCTATGCATTCCTATAAAACTACGTTACACAACATGTTCTACACTACTGCTGTTTAGCAAAAAACAGTAGGTTTGTCACTAAACATGCTATGGGACATAGAACAGCTGACATAGATGGACAGTTGATGTAATGTTTTAATAACAATATATTTTGTTGGAAGTACACACACACACACACACACACACACACATACACACACACACACAAGTCAGACATGCTGGCCCATATCTGTTACCTAGCATTAGGATTCTTGTGAGTTTAAGAACAATATGGGCTACAAAGAGTTATAAGCTAGACAGAGCTACAGAGTGAGATTTTGTCTCAAAAAAGCAAATTTAATTAAAAACCATGAAGATTTAATAATGGTGATAATGCAATCATAAATGTTCCAAATCAAACTAGGTATTTATAAGTTTTCAAAAAGAGAAATTATACCACAAATATCTCCTAAGATCTATCTGATTAATAACTAGTAAAATGTCAAGTTTTAATAAGGAAAATAATATTAAATTTCTATGAACTGAATTCAACTAGGTAGACACAGGATAGGAAAGCCAAGGTTAGCTGCTTGCTATTGTTGGTATTAGATACTTAAAAAAGGATCCGATAGAAATGAAAGGAGCATTCAGTGACCTCTGCTCTTAGGGATTTCACAGTCTGAAACAGTGGAGTATATGTAAGATGACAAATTTTTAGGTCACGATCTAGGTTATTATAGACTAATTGGGATGCTGTGTCTGAAAAGAAGGCAAGGAAGTGGTCATAATAGAGAGAAACAGAAAACTCTGGCTGGATGAGGTGAGGCAGGCTGTAGGCAAGCTAAATTCTAAGATATATATTACAGTAAGATGGCTGACAGTAAACTGAAAAACATATAAGAAAACTGTGAAAATGTTATGGGCCTGGGGCTTTGCTCGGCAGTTAGAGTACTTGCTTCTCTTGAAGAAGACCCAGTTTCTATTCCCAGTACACACAGTGTAGATAACAATGATCCATAGCTTCAGTTCCAGGATATCTCATCCTTTCCTTCTGATCTCTGTGGACACTAAGCTCATAGGTGATAATGTATATATACATATAAGCTGGACACTTAATACACATAAAACAAATAAATCTGAAAGAAAGAAAGAAAGAAAGAAAGAAAGAAAGAAAGAAAGAAAGAAAGAAAGAAAGAGAAAGAAAAGAAAATAGTGTTTGACTTAGTGGATCGGAGAGACTTCAAATTATGAGGTGAAGAAACTTGAGGCTAGAAAGGCGGGGTAGAGCTTAAAAGCTCCCGCCGTTCCTTCTATGGCAATGCTGGATTCAAATGATGGTAGAGTTCTACTTAATAAGGATGTGTCCATCAGATGTGCCACAGAGAAACTACCGTTGCCTGAAAGTGTGATGGAGGAGTTGGGGCCAGCATTCAGGTACAAGATCTTAAGATCCATGGAAGCTCGGGTAGTCAGTAACCTACGAGGCATCTGATTTATAGAGAAGTGCATTTCCCATAAATTTCAAAATGATAAAGAGACTAAATGTCCAAGAAGGAAATAAATGAATCATCTAGGACCCTCACTGTTCTACAAACCACAGACACATAGGTGAGTCAAACATAAGGAATAATTTCCCAAAGTTATAGGGAAGCAGAAAACATACATGTTGATGTTAAATGCAATCAGAAGTGACAGGTTTTAATAGTGGGACAGAATAAGAGACCCCCACATCCACATGGATGTATGTCCATTAGAGTAGGCTCTTTTTGCCACCATAAATTAGTTATGAATGAAATATATGCTTACCACGTTACAGAATTTCAGTCCTTAGTGGTATAGACACACTCACCATCTTCTTTTGGCAGCTGAGGACACTGGAGTTTATATAGGTAAAGAGACTTGCCCACAGTCACTTAATGGAAAGAAAAAAAGAAAATCTACAAAAAGAATAGTTGTAGAAGAAACAAAATTTAGAAAAGTCAAAATGAGACGAATAGCTTCTTCCAAGGCTCGTTACCTCAGGGGAAGAAAGGAAATCATCCCCACATATTCAAGAAAGATAGAGAATATTTTGTTCTAAGTTTGAGTTAGATAAAGAATTATCAAGTAAGCCAACTTTTCAAGCCATGTGAACTAAGGTCTAAGTATCTTACACTCAGTGTCATAGTGCACACCCAGCTGTAGTCTTATGGTGAATTACAGACAGATTTCCATTGTTACATTCCCATTCTTGAAGGTAGGTCCTGTTTGTGTGCATGTAAACATGTTTTTGTTTTTATTCCAAGTGTAGGATGTGAAAGAGACTTGTGTGAGGTGTGCAGTATTTTTTCCACTAGAAAGAGACTTGTGAGAGAATAGGTGATTTTTGCACACTAGGAGAGAAATCGCCTCTTGCCCAACTGAGTCTAAAAAGGTCTACTTCTCCTTTTCCCATTAACCTCTTTTCTCTCTTTGCTAGTGTGGGCAGGTTAGAAGGGAGGTGTAAGCATTAAAGAACCTCAAATAAAGCAGATTTGAAAAGGCTCAAAGCCTATAGCTGTTAAATGGTTTGAAGCAATTATTTAATCACGCACTTTCTAATTGGGGAAAAGAATGTTAACAGTAGCTTAAAAATCCATCTCTCCCTAGCTGTCAGTGGAGCGTTTGTGGAACAAATGCCAATGACAGCTTGGAAATGTCCAAAGGGATGGAAACAGCAATTACTATTACTTCCTCTGTCTTCGGTAGCCAGGATTGACATCCCAAGCAGGCATGGTGCTTGCCAAAGGGCTCAGCTGGCATGCTGAAGATATAGATGTCTTACTCAGAAAACTAAACTGTGAGTTTTATTCCCCTCAAATTTACGAGGTGAAAATAGAAACTAATATCTATAACGTGACTATAGAGAAATGGTGTTGATGGGATATCCTGAGGAAAACCAACACCACTAGGCGCCCGGCCATCTTCATAGATGTAGCTTTTGTCCATACATGCTTTTCTGTGCAACCAAAACTGGATAGACCTATCATTTTTTGTTTCTACCACTATGATCTCCTCTGGTGTCTTATTAATTTTACATTCCCAATGACCTCTTACCTGTCCCTCCAAACTTATTTCAGGCACAAGTTATATACACTCTCTCTCAGCTATACATTTCATCACTTTTCCTCAATTTATGCCAGAAGTCTGAAGTCTGGCTTAAAAGCAAACAACATTTCCATAATAGAACACCATGTTCTAATCATCAATTTCTGTGTTTCATCAAGACCTTTAACACTTTCAAGACTGCTTCAGTGTCTTTCTAATCTTGGCAAAGTATTGGGTATTTAGCAGGCAATTAATCAATAGAATACAAAGAAGTGAAAAACCTAGTTTTTCTTCTTTTAAAAAAGTGTTTTTTAGACCTAGAGACAGAAACCTTTGAATGAAAAATTATTTTCCCTGTACTTCATCAGGTTGTGAGCCATGAGTTCATATTTGAGATCAAATTCTGACCTTCTTATTTTTTAGCTGCTTTATCTGTAAAAAATTAATTAAGCACAATGAGTGATGCTCATTAGTAAATAACCATCGTGATGGGCTAATATGTGAAAATAAATGAGATCGTGATATAAGGTCTCATCCTAGGGAATAGCATAAGGTGCATTCAATACACATTAGCTACTGGTTTAGTTGCTACAATTAATCACCATGAAAATCTCTTGCTTTACTTAAGGTGCACTGAGCTCATTGATGTCTCTGGGCTATGTTCTTCCTTCTTCCTTTGTGTAGAAAGAATATTATACTCCTTAACAGTACAAATAACTCTCATCTTCCTAGTTTTCAATAAATCTTTTTTGCTGGTCACAACCCATGACTGACTTAGTGTATAAATATTTGATAGGAGCAGAGCACAAGAATCTTGTTTGAATAGTGAGTTTTGTACGGTAACTCAGAATGGTCAGGCAGCAGCATTAGCATGATGGAAGAGATATGATCACCAATATTCATTGCAGTGTATCCATCACCAGTTGCCATGACACATAGGTACTATATATTGCTACCAGAGGGGAAAAAGTGGTTATCCATGTTATCTATTGGTGATCCTTATGAACAACAAGTATGACCTGTCTGTCAAGACATGCCCATGATTCAGTATGGCATAGATTTCATAAGAGTAAACATCATTTTGATTGTTTTTAAGGCCTGATTCACAAAACAAAAGCATATCTGTCACAGTTATCAGAGCCAACAACCCGTGGCTAGGCAAGTCATAAGCACTAGGGCAATGGTTCTCAACCTTCCTAATGCTGCAACTCTTTAATACAGTTCCTCAGGCTGTGGAGACACCCACCCACAAAATTATTTTCATTGCTGCTTTGTAACTGTGACTTTGCTATTGTTATAAATCTCACTGTAAATAGTTTTGAAGATAAAAGACCGCCAATGAGCTCATGACCCAAAGGTTGAGAACACTGATAGAGAAGGCCCTACTACTATTATTCCACTTATGGGATATAGAGTTAAGCCTACTCCTAATGACTTCTCATTACTCTCACATATTAGTTCATCGATCAAGCTGTGTCAAAGAAGCTTCTCTTTGCCATAGGTGCCAATTAATACAGAGACCCACAACTGGCCATACTCAGCTTTAAATGGAACCTCTATATTACACATTCTCTTGACTTTGGATCATTGTGGAAGAAGAGGTGGAGATAGTGAAGAGTGAGAGATGATAGATGACTATAAGAAACTGGCATTTTCCAAACACAATAAAGGAGATGCACATATGAACTTACTGTGATTGTGACAGCATGCACATGACCTGTGCAAACTCAAGAGACAAGACTTTCATCAGCGAGTGGGGAGGTAGACATGAAGTCCTATTTCTAGTTGAAGAGATATCAGTGGATGACAGTTGCTACAGGTCTAACTTGCTTCAGTTTATGACTGTAAACACAAGAATGTATTGGTAGAATTAATGTGACTCTATGGATCTTAAAAATGAGAATACAAAGTTAAGTGTGAATGGAATGATGGTGAACCTGCTAAGAGACAGGGGAAGGGAGTGAAAATATTCAACATATAACATATGGAACTCAAATGGATTGAACTAGAAATGATCATAATGAGTGAGTTAACCCAGAAGAAGAAAGAGTCAGATGGTATATACTCACTTATATCTGGACACTAGCCCAAGGAACATGTACCATGAAAGTCTTCACTTACCAGGAAGTGGGACACAGGGAAAGACTTCCTATTGGGACTCTAATGAGACAAGCAAGGGAGAATGTGGAAATAGAAGAATCCAGAGGATCCTAGAAACCTACAAGTAGAACATTATGATGGGTGGATCTGGGCCCAGGGCTCCTGCTCAAACTATGGCAACAGCCAAGGACAACATGTGCAGTAAACTTCGAACCCCTACCCAGATCTAGCCAATGGACAGGACATTCTCCACAGTTGAGTGGAGAGTGGGGACTGACTTTCACACGAATTCTGGTGCCCCATTTTGACCATGTCTCCTTGATGGGAAGGTCTGGTGGCACTCAGAAAAAGGATAGCAGGTTACCAAGAAGAGACTTGATACCCTATGAGCATTTACAGTGGGAGGAAGTCCCCTTCAGTCACAGTCATAGGGGAGGGGAATAAGGGGAAAATTGGAGGGAGGGAGAAATGGGAGGAAACAAGGGATGGGATAATAATTGAGATTTAATATGAATAAATTAATAAAATATTTTTAAAAAATCAAAGAATCAATTAAAACATTTTTAAAAGAAAATGTACAGTGGATATAAATAAACTTACCACATGAGTCATCAATGAATAAGTGAACAAAAATTGAACTTCTCAAGGCCTACAGCTTATGATAAGCTTTATGGATTTTTTAATTGAACACATCATAAAAACAAATTATATTCTTCTTTTTAACTGTTGTTAGTAACAATCTACATTCATTCAGCAGTCCGTATTACATTTGCCAAATTTCATAAACATATATTTTGATTGTTAATTAATTACTTTGTCAGTCAAAATAATATTCAGTCCTTCTTCAGTTTACCTCCCACTAGTGTTATTTCGATATTATCACTAATTTACTGTATCCATGCTTTAAATTCTGTTCCAGAAAGTATATGTCCAAGAAATTTCATTAATGTGGCTTATTTTAGTTTTAAAAGTATAGACCATAAGTATTAAGTCTCATTAATATGAACACACATGTGTGCACACATACACATCTGTTTTTGAAATTAAGATGGGTAAAGATATTTTACTGATCATTTTTATTACAAATTTCAGCATCAGTTATTTTATCTAAAGATATTCTCTCTTGTTATTGGTTATCTAAATTAAATGTTTTATGAAAAGATAATTATTTTTTATTTTATTCAATTTCCTACACTTATTAGCAGGGCATTTTTCCTACCTAAAATATCTTTTTTTCTTATTTCTTCTTCTTGATATATTAGATTTTTAATTAGTTAATGCTGTAGTTTATAATTGAAATTTCATAGACTATATAATTAGATTTTAAATAAAGTGAAAAATTTAATAATCATGATTTTATGAATATCCTACATAGTTGAACAAATTTAAAATGTCGCCTTAATTTCCTTTTGTACCCATCTTCACTTCAAAATACATTGTTTGTGAGCTATATGTGAAAATTATTGAAGGAAAACTGATTACCTGGTCTCAGTCTCATTTTATTGCAATAAATAACACATAATATGACATCCAACTATTAATTTGAAAAGCTTTGCACACAGTGCTATAATGTTCAAACAAATCTGAAACTTTATATCCATCAAAGAACAATTCCTTATTGTTTAAGATATACAAGTAATGAGTGATGTATGTGTATATGTTAATTTTGTGTCTTTGTAACCAAAATACCAGACATAAACAAATGAAAAGCAGTTAAGAATTACTGTCCCCATGGTTAGAAGCTATTCTTCACACGGTAGCAAAGGTGTTGCATAGCAATGTTTTTCTAGTAATAGTCCGAAGACAATGTAATGTCTGTACTCAAATGTCTCTCTCCTGCCTTCCTTATTCTGTTTAGGTTTCCAGCACACACTCAACTGGCAACCCATCAAAGTGGATGCCTCTTTGTGTGCCTTACCAGTCTCCTGAGTGACTCCAAGTCCACTCAAGTTTAAATAAATATTAAATATTGCAATATATATTTTCCTTTAAAAATTAGTTTAGTATACTGCATATAGACTGTTCATATCTGTTTCTTGACAAACTAATATTCATGAAAAGATTAATATATGTAATAAAGTTCATTCTTGGTACAGGGGGAGGAAATCCCCCTCAGTCACAGTCATAGGGGAGGGGAGTAAGGGGAAAATGGGAGGGAGAGAGAAATGGGAGGATACAAGGGATGGGATAACCATTGAGATGTAATATGAATAAATTAATAAAATAAAATAAAATTTAAAAAGTTCATTCTTAAAGGCCCCCAGGGCTTCAAGTCTAGAACTGAAGTTACAAAGAACTGCCATGGGAAAGCATAGAACTGACTACTGCAAGTTGTCCACTGACTGTCACGCCCCCCCCCCCCCCCCGCCCAGCATGACACATGCAAGCCATCTGCACTAAAAATATACATTTGTATTTAAAACATTTAAAAATATATATAAAATAAAATTCGCACCTTTATGCTGTTTCCAAATGAAAGGCCTATTATTTAATATGCTGTATGTCATGCTATATATACAAATTCACAAACCCACATAATTTTACACAGATACATTCCTAGGTACTCATACTAGCAAAAGTGACTTGCAAATTAATTAATTAATTTTACATCTTCACCGCAGTTTCACCTCCTTCTTTGCCTCACAGTCCTCCCCACCCACCCACATCCCCATCTGCTGTTCCTCCATTATTCTTCAGAAACGGAGAGGCCTCCATGGATATCAACTAGTCCTGACATGTCAAGTTGCAGTAAGACTAGGAAAACCCTCTCCTACTGAGGGTAGACAAGGCAGCCAGGTAGGAGGAAGAGGTCCCAAAGGCAGGCAACAGAGATCGCCCCTGCTCTTGCTCTTAGAAGTCCCACTTGAAGACCAAGCTACATGAATGTAACATATACATAGGCCTTCAGTGAGTCTCATTCATGCTCCCTGGTTGGTAGGCCAGTCTCTGTGAGTCCCTGTGGGCCCAGGTTAGCTGATTCCTTAGGTTTTCTTGAGATATCCTTGACCCCTCTGGATCCTATAATGCTTTCTCTCCATCCTCTGCAGGATTCTCCAAGTTCCAACTGATGCTTGGCTGAGGGTCTCTACATCTGCTTCCATCAGTTGCTGGGTGAAGCCTTTCTGATGATGGTTATGATAGGTTCTTGTCTGCGAGTAAAGCAGAATCATTAGCTGTGTCAGGGTTGGGCTCCCTCCCATGACATGGATCTCAAGCTGGACCAGCCATTAGTTTTGGCCATTTCCTCAATTTCTGCTCCATCTTTATAACTCTACATTTTACACAGGACAAATTATAGTTACAAGGTTTCGATTACCAATCAGACCTAAATGGGAATGAAGGCAATGTATAGTCAGATTCTGTACAAAGAAAAATCAAGCTGGACGTGAGCTGAGGTTTTCCTTCCTCTTGTTAATATTCACAGTGCCAGGAAGTGCTGCTAGAAGAAAAATAAGTCACCCACAGTCTCTCTTACTTATAGATGCTGCAAACCTCAATTCCAACCTTCCCTCAAGCTGTCCCACTGGTGGCACAGTGGCAAGAATGATTGGGAGTTAACCAATATTTTCCAATCTGTTTGTGATCTGCTCCATGGGAAGCAAAGCCTGGATATTACCTTTAAGAATTCTATGACTGTCTCTACAGGCCCACTGTCCTCAGACAGAGTCTCACAGCCAAACATTAGTCAGAGTCTGGAGGACTCTGTGAAGTCCTGTGGAGGAAGGGAAGGAAGGTTCTGAGAAACCCCAGGGTTCAGAGACACCACAAGAACACAATGCAGAGAATCAATTGACCTGGCTTCACGGGGACTGGCAGAGATCAGGGAGCCTATAGGGGTCTGATTTATGTTCTCTGCTTCTATGGTACTGTTAAGTAGCTTTGCGTTCTTGTGGGAATACTAACAGCGGGAGCAGGAGCTGTTTCTGACTCTTGCCTGCTTCTGGGATCCTGCTTCGCCTACAGGGTTGCCTTATCTAGCCTTAATGTAAGCTACATTAAGAACAATCCATACACCTGGTTCTTATTGTAGCTTACTAGGCTGTGTTTGGTTCATGTCCCTGGGAAGCATGCTATTCTCTGAGGCAAAGGAGGGGCATAGATCTAGGGAAGAGAGAAATAGGGGGGATGGGGAAAAGGTAGGGAGGGGATGTTGAAATACATGAAATAATTTTTTAAAATACTATGGCTTGGAAAGTCAAAGGCCTTAGGGGGAAGAAAGCACTACTGGTATGGTATTTTGCTAAGAGATATGTAGACAAACTAACTCTTAAACATTTATAGACTAGTGCTGCTGTTATCATAAGGCAAAGAAATCCTTTTTTCTTTCTTTTTTTTCTTTTTTTCTTTTCTTTTTTAACCAAAAGGGTAAAGACTAATGTAAAGACTTAGAACAAGTGGAAATGCTGAAAAGAAGGGATTGTTGACTTTGAGGTCCTAAATGAGATAGGTATATTACCTGCTTCATGGCTTGGGGAACATCACACAGAGCAGGGAGAAGACTCTGAGAATGGGACAAAGAAAAGGAACACTAGGGAGTATGACACAGGCCATTACACCTGTGAGCACATGCTATAGCATCCTGCACAGGCCTTTTCTATACAGTTCTAGAAAAGATACAGGAGAAGGACTAGCTGGGAAGAAGAGAGCCAGAAAGAATGAGAAAGTGATAAGAGAGGATAAGGAGTGGTGAATGTGATCATAATAACTCTATGTATTTGCCAAAAACAAGTAACAAAGAAATGAAATCTTAAGAGCATTTCATAAAACAAAAATTAAAAGTATTAGTATAAAGCAAGCAGCTAAATAATAAATGTGAAAAGAAAAATATTAGCAAAAGTGAAGAAAACTAAAATATGAAGTCTTCATATCATCGATAACATTGATAAAAACATAGGCCCAGCAAATCACGAGGGCAGGGGGAGACAAACCAAGACAGAATATTTCATGTCAGGAACAAAAGAGGGGTTATCATTTCTGATACCACTGGCACAAAAGTAACACTGCATTCAAATCTAAAAATCTATGCCTATAAATTTTATATCTTAGATCAAGTGAATGAGTTCCTTGAAAGATAAAACTGATCAAAGTGCACACAAAAATGAATAAGTCATCTCTACAGACCTATGTTTCATAGAGAAGTTGAATCCATATTTAATATCTTCCCCAAATAGGAAACTCAAGACTTAGGTTCACTGGAAAACATTTATTAGAGTAGGTAAATATTTCAATTCTGCCTCAAAGCTAGTAACCCCCTCCCCCAGATATGAATGACAGTTCTACCTCCAAATTACTGCGCACCAGACAGATATTGAAAAAAGAAGCCTCCCTCTCTGCAATCAACATTTTGGCATTTCAGATAACCAACATAACAGGCTGGATAACCTCAACAAGATTTTCTTGTGCTGTCTTCTCTGACGTCCTTTTATCCATGCATATCCTTGCCCAAATTCTTGTGCTGCTCTTAAAAAGCTATCAGGATGTTGGATCAGGATCCCACACTGTCGTTTTAGCTTCGAAAGATCATTCAAAACCTTTTCATTCTGATATACTGGTGGTTGAGATGACAACAAAGGAATTTTAGGGAGGACAATTCAATCTACAACTTTCCATTGCCCATAGCTCCCAAAATCACGTTCTTCTTGCAAGCAAAATGTATTTGCCCCATCACAAAGGCACATTGACTCATTTCAGCAGCAACTCCAAACTACACTTATTAGCAATGTATTATTCAGTACAGGTGTGGATGAGAGCTGGGATGGGATTTATCCTGAGGTGATGATCATATGCCTTTATTCAATAATAATGTAGACATCTGATAGGCATTCCAGACATGTACTTGGGTTCCAGGGATTCAAACGTGGGTCTTTGCAATGTACAGCAAACATTTTACACACTGTGCTATCTTCCCAGTCCAGAGATATAAACATATTATCAAGTTTCATCATAAATATACCATTCAAAACCTATCATAACACAGACATTCCAATTGGGTTCATTTTACAAAGTACAGAATTAGTAATCATCAAAATGTCCCAGTCCTCAGTGTCTGGGAAACTAATAACCACAAGAGACCCTACAAAACATAATTTAAAAATTAAGTATGGTGTGTTTGATGAAATTATAGGAGAGAGAAAGAAAATCTTATTGGATACAGAGAGCTTAGTAACTAACAATGTGTAAAAATTGCTTCATTGTGACAATATAATATGTCAATGAAATATTACCAATGACTGGAGAAAATGGTGCTATACAATATGGAAGCTCCCTAGTAGCCATAAAAATCTAAAATTGTTCTAGGTAGTAAGTGTTATTTTTTAATTTTCAGCTACTTTATTTTATATTTTAAAGTTAAAAATCTATGTAGTTTATCACATGTTTATCACATTCCATTTAAAATGGCATTAGGGAACAAACTAACTTGCAAGCTTGCGCCCTGCATTTCATTTGGCTCTACATTTTTACTATTATGTTTTATTTTTATTATTTAAATTTTTAAAATTTAAAATTTAAATATATTTGATCATATTCTTCTTCCTCTCTTCCAAATCCTTCCTCATCTTTACCACCTCCTTACCCACGCAACTTTAATTTCTTTTCTTTTTTTTTTTTATCTTTTTTTTTATTATTAATTTATTCTTGTTACATCTCAATGTTTATCCCATCCCTTGTATCCTCCCATTCCCCCCCCCCCATTTTCCCATTATTCCCCTCCCCTATGACTGTTCCTGAGGGGGATTACGTCCCCCTATATATTCTCATAGGGTATCAAGTCTCTTCTTGGCTACTTGCTGTCCTTCCTCTGAGTGCCACCAGGTCTCCCCCTCCAGGGGACATGGTCAAATGTGAGGCACCAGAGTACGTGAGAAAGTCGTATCACACTCTCCACTCAACTGTGGAGAATATTCTGACCATTGGCTAGATCTGGGAAGGGGTTTAAAGTTTACCTCCTGTATTGTCCTTGGCTGGTGCCTTAGTTTGAGCAGGACCCCTGGGCCCAAATCAGCCTATCATATTGTTCTACTTGTAGGTTTCTAGGACCCTCTGGATCCTTTTATTTTGCTGTTCTCCCATGCGTCTCTCATTTAGAGTCCCAATAGGATGCCTTCCCCTCTGTCCCAGTTTTCTGGTAAGTGAAGGCTTTCGTGGGACATGCCCCTTGGGCTAGTATGCAGATATAAGTGAGTATATACCATTTGATTCTTTCTGCTTCTGGGTTAACTCACTCATTATGATCATTTTTTCACAAAATAAACACAAAAACACAAACCAAGTGCAAGACCCCTCATCAAAGAAACAAAATAAATCCTTGCCTCCAAAAACAAAAAACAAAACAAAACAAAAAAAAAAACAACACACACACACACACACACACACACACACACACACACACAAAGATCTAAACAAATAAAGCACACAAAATCCTGTGAGGTGTATTATATGTTGGTCAACCACTCCTGAATATGAGGCCTGTGCTGAAAGAGTTGATGTTCCTGGTGTCATTCTATTAAAGAGAATTGATTTTCCATCTCTTGGCAGGTATAAGTGTAAGTTAAGTTGTTAATCTTTCCCTAGTGGCTAGGATTTTGTTCAGGTATTTCTAAAAACAATAACAAAATAAAATATAATAAAAGAAAACAATAACTCTCATTTTAGAATTATTTTTAATAATAAAACACTTTGCTAATTCCTTCAGAATATAATAGAACATATTTGCATCGTATTCACCCCTAATGTCTCCCTACAAAGTCCTTTACATTTCCTGTACCTCTTTTTTTCTTTTTTCCATTCATTTTGAAGAGACTATCCTGTAGTGGACATGTTGGTCCTCTGGCTCTAACAATCATCCTGCCTCCTCTTCTGTAATGTTCCCCTAGTCTTGGTTGTGTGGATTCTGACATATATGTCCTAATTGGGAGCGGTTACCTAGGTCTAGAGTTCAAAGACAATTAAATCATAAAACTTAAGAGTAGGATACAATAAAAACCACCCTTGATTTTAAACCTGAAGGGACTACTTGGCCGTGAATCAAGGTAATATTTAGGAAATGACCGGAGATGCCCCTCCTTCTCTTACAAACAGCCAGGTCATGGAAATCTCAATGACCACAGAGTAAAACTATGGAGTTTCCATAGATCAGAATAAGCTTGGAAGAGAACATTTCATCAAAGGGTCCAAACTGTCTAACTGCTTGATATCAGACTATTGCCATGAGTGTCTACCCCAGTTACACTGAGCCCGGGCTGGAAATTCAAAGAAGGTTGATCTGGTAAACGGGTATCATCTTCAGCAACGTATCTGTGATAACTCCTTCTGTAACAGTTGAAGAAGAGAGCTCTCGGGTGAAACCCACTCCTCTTTGGCCACCGAGCTTTTCATGTGTGTGGTGGGGAGGGGAGGGAAACCTTCCCCAGCCTAGTGCCTACTCTTTGCTCTCTGTCTCTTGCTCTGAGGCCTAACCTGAGCTGTTCCCTGGGAGGATAACTAACCAAGATGAGATACGTCATGACAAGAGGCTGTCACCATTTGGGTTTTGGGTCTTTGGAGTAAATGTGATAGGAACTTTAAAGTGCCAATGTTAGACCACTCACAAGCCAGGCTGTTCTTAAGCGCAACATTTCCTGTCACATGTTGGTTTGATTTTATTCATTATGATTCTCACCTTTTTCAGACTCAAATGGTCAATATAGAATTGATTTTTTTTTTAATGAACTTTCTCAAACTTGACCTTGAAGTGTTGATCTCTGGAAGTCAAAGAGGCACAGAAAAAGGAAAATGTTCAGAAAAAAAATAAATAAACTTGGGTCATCATCTAGAAAACTGAATCACAGTGTGAAATGATCGATTTAGTAAAATTGAAGGTTCCTCTCGAGCAGGGACATGAAATGTTAAGACTAGGGTATCAAATCTACCAGTTTGACAGTGCTGCATGGTCCATGGTGGTATGGGTGGTATGGTGGTATGGGTGGAAACAATTATGTCGGTGCAAATACCATTTAAAATTATTTACCTTTAATCTTCATGTAAAAATGGATCTTGGCTCAGACCACGACCTGTTTAACAAGCAAGAAGAAAGAATGGTCCCAAACATAAAACTTCCCCTTTAAAAGCTCAAGACCAGGCATGCGTAGTTATGAAAGCTGAGCTCTTGCCAAGTAGCTTATAAAATGTCATGTCACTACTCTTAGCAATTGCACCTGGATTTTCCTTTCCATCCACAGAGAGAACAGGGCTCAAAGAAGCTTCATAATGGTCAAGTTTAGCACTTGGTAGGTACTCTGATCCTACCAAGAAGCTTCACTGAGACTATCAGCCTCTTCTCATCTGAAGCACAAATGCTAGCCTGTAATAGTAAACATTGCCCAGTTCTAGCCAACCTAGACCTTATAACTCCACTGTAAAATCGGGGACCCTGGCACCTGCATATTAATAAGGAAACTGCCTCATTATTTGTTGTCATTTTCAACGATAACATTTTACATATCATTTTCATCCTGGATATTCTTCTAGGGCTAGTCTCACCCTTATATATTCCAGAACTAAAGTCCCAAACCTAACCTGACTGGATCAGGCCTCAGAATTCTGGGTAAAGACAAATAATGGGTGTAGGTAGATGTATCAAGGAGACTAAGATATTTTTCTACCTCTAACTGCATTGTCCAGAACAAAGTTTGTAATTTAATGGGTTGCTCTGTACCCCAGCAAAAGACTGTAAAATCTAGATTACAAACTACCTAATGTGAGGAAACGTGATGTTTCACAGTAAACAAAGGTTATCAAAGTCTTCATGCTAAAACTACAGATAGCACTATCTAACATGAAACTTCCACATGGTATGGTAAAGTATTTTATCAGATATCTCATTTTGCTTCTGCTATATAAGCAATAATAACCCTAAAGATTAAAAGTACATTGCTCTGAGTCCTCAATTTCCTTAATTTGTAAGTTTTGATAAATAAAAATGGGAAAACAGGGCTATCTTCTCTGTCTTGAGAAATTACTAACAAGAAGTAAACACACACACACACACAGAGAGAGAGAGAGAGAGAGAGAGAGAGAGAGAGAGAGAGAGAGAGAGAGAGAGAGAATACAAGTATTAGTGATTCCCAGAAACACATGAGCAATAGGATGTGTAACTAAATGCACTGAACATACTGTCACACACAGAGTGGGGAATGTAAAGAAAAAGAGAAAAGAGGTAGAAAAGACTATGAGGCACTGATTTTCATGATTATATAAAGCAAACCTGAGACCCCTGAATGGACATCACCTGAAGGCTTACAGGGACAAGATCCTGCTTCAATGCATCCACTCAAATCTACTGAGAGTGAAAAAGACACCGCACTATTATAGTTTCTATGGCAGTCTGGGAGAAAGAAGTCATTTGTTTGGGACAGAATCTGCTTTTTCACAGTACATAGTTGTCTGGATGAGATCTAATCATATTACAGAGTGCAACCTCCTTCATCGAGTCTATTAATCTCATCCAAAGAAACTCCAAGAAACAATCAGAATACTATTTTACCAAATACTTAAAACCCAGTGATTCAGTCAATTTGCCACAAAATCAACCAGCACAGTTTATCAGAGGCACATGTTTCACAGTTGGGACCATAAACTAAAAAGATGAATCATACCTCTTATTATCTGTTCTGTATACCACCCACATTAATTCTAGTATTGCTCATGAATACTAATCATCACCCTTTAAATTAATGAGTGCAGAGTTTTTATGATGGATACATATTATTCCAAGAATACATAGGAATGATGCAGAGTTGGAATTCAGAAGCTCTGCTCTAAGACTAAGTCACATTGTGCATCTCTTTAAAATAAGAATCAAGCTGATAAGGCATAAAACAGAGTTCATGAGACTCCTCCAGAATCTTGTAGCTTCCATGCCAATGTAGACATTTATATATAACCATGTGTGAAGCGCCTATGCCATTTTTTTCCCTGAGAAGTTGAGTAGGTGGCATGTATTTCAACAGCTCATCTGTACCAAACGAGAGCTATAATGTATATTTAAAGATGATGTCAGCTTTTCTAAATATAAATTTTCAACTCTGCCGGGAAAAAATAAACTGAAGAACTGTAATAATCAACATATAAATAGCAGCCACATCTTTGCCATGCAAATTTGGATAATGATATTATGGAAGAGGCCTATGAGGAGGAGCCTTCTGTCACCACTCTTTCTGCTAACCAGGGAACAGCTGGGGTGGATGACATTTTTAGTTAAAGCCAGTTTGGAAAGGCTTTTATCCCATAGAGATAAGCTAAAGCCTCAAAATAAAACAATCCAAACCTGCCAATGTTTGATTGGTTTGAATTTGGAATAGTGGTATGAAATGTTTGGTTTTCTCACAGTTTGGAAGAAAACCTGCGTAGCTTCCATTGCCCTTTGACTGCTAAGGAATGAACGCATCAGATCTCTTTGCCTGTGCATGGATATTGTTTTCCGTTTCTTACTATCCTTACGATCAAGTTTTGTGAAGACAAATTCCTATGTGAAATGGATACATCAAGTTTGCGACTCTCCAAATGCTTTACTGGAATTCCCACTGAGGGGGCTTCCACATGTCCACCTGAGCAGGAAAAGGCCAGAATCCTGAAGGAGTTACTTCCACTGGAATATTGTGAATTTCAGTGTTCAGGGGTATTTTAAAACATTCTGATCAAAAGCATTTTAGGTGAGGAAATAGTTTATACCAACCTCATTGAGTGAAGTCAGGGCATAAAAGCAAGCAAAGTCTTGCATGAACCAGGGATGAATGATGCCTGCTGGATTTCTGGCTAGCTTATGCACAGCTAGCCTTATTATATAGCCCAGAACAGTGATTCTCAACACTCCTAATACTGAAACCCTTTAATAAATATCCCCGTGTTGTGGTGACCGCCAGCCATAAAATTATTTTGTTGCAACTTCATAACTTTGCTACTACATAATGTTGCTACTGTTATGAATCATGATGTAAATATGGTAGGAAGTCCCTGCTATTAAGGTAGCAGTCCATCTTGTCTGGAGAACTCTGTGAGCTTGGCAAATGGAGGACTCTCTTTCTCAGTGGGCCTTTCTCTTCTCTGCCTGACCTTATCTGCAGAGTGTCGCTAGGCACTGACACCTGACCTTGCTTAGAGAATGACCCTGTGCAGAGCCTCCTTTAGGTGCTATGTGGCACAGCACAGGAGTCCTGCTATATCCCTTTGCCTGTATGATAATTAGATAGTGTCTTATGACCAATTAAATCCTTCCCAACTGTATTCCTAAGAACTCTTACATACCTTACCCCTAAAACAGTAAAATGAGCTGCCTCTTAGAAGTTGACTCCTAGAATCTTCTCTGTTATACTCATAGATGACCAAATCCCATCAGTTGCTTCTTCCCTTTGTCCTCATAGGCCAGTGGCTGGCAACCCCTGGGGAAAGGGAAGACCACAAGATAACTGTGTTTCCCAGTGGTCTTAGACAACAACTGTGAAAAGATCATTTGACCCCCAATAGGGTAGCAACCTACAGGTTGAAAAACACTGGCCTAGCACCACCTGCCCAAGGAATAGTGCTCCCCACAGGGCTTGGCTCCTTCTATATCATGTGACAATGAAGTCATATGATATGTGTTTCCAATGAAGTTTCCCCTCTAATGTGCCCCTCAGGCAAATTTTATCTTGGAAGTCATTAAATTGAGGTTTCATTCTAAGGGGAGTCTAGACTAGTTGTCTAGGTGTCAAGTTGAGGTCTAAAGCTCAATAGGATAGCGGGTAGGTATTCATATGGAAGGAATTGCAGGCATGTGATTCTTGACTATATGTGGTCTTCAGACTGATATATTTAAAATAAGGCAGTAAGAAATTAGTTAAAGATTATGTGTCTACAAATGTTCTAGACACAGCATTTCTCATTTGATTGGAAAGATTAAGTATACTATATTGAAAGGAGCTCTAGTTGAAATGGACACCAAAGAAAGATGCTCACTCTGAGGGATGGATTTCTACTCTATTCTCTCTTTCAGTTTGAGAACTAATCATTTGGGGATGTAAAAATAAAATATCATTTGCTTAAATCAAACTAACACTATTTAGGTTTTAGGTCTGTATCTTTCGTTGAGTTATTTCTCTATCCTATAATAGCTCTTTTATTTTATTTTTTCCAAAATTAACCAGAACATTCCCTCCTATCACCATAAACACTCCATTTTGTCCAGAACATTAGCCTAATGTGGTTCCATTATTTCCTCTTATTTGGGCCTAATCATGGGCCTTAGCTTATTCAATAAGACATTAGAAGAGTGAACACAGAGACTTCACATATGATTGTCAATGAGGTTTTGTCTTTCTTACTGGGCTTAATGCTTTGACACCACTGCATTCCTGGACCCATCTTAGATTTCCAGTGATCACAAAGAAGAATGTTGAGGATTCCTGGTTTAAAAACTTATCCTCCAAATCCTTCCATGTCCTCATTCCTTTCTTACCTACCAGAATTACATTATTTATTGAAAAAAACCTAAAACCAACCAAACATACATAAACAAGAAAACAAATATGCAACGATGGGACTCTAAATGAGAGACGCATGGGAGAACAGCAAAATAAAAGGATCCAGAGGGTCCTAGAAATCTACAAGTAGAACAATATGATAGGCAGATTTGGGCCCAGGGGTCCCGCTCAAACTAAGGCACCAGCCAAGGACAATACAGGAGGTAAACTTTAAACCCCTTCCCAGATCTAGCCAATGGTCAGAATATTCTCCACAGTTGAGTGGAGAGTGTGATACGACTTTCTCACATACTCTGGTGCCTCACATTTGACCATGTCCCCTGGAGGGGGAGACCTGGTGGCACTCAGAGGAAGGACAGCAAGTAGCCAAGAAGAGACTTGATACCCTATGAGAATATATAGGGGGACGTAATCCCCCTCAGGAACAGTCATAGTGGAGGGGAATAATGGGAAAATGGGGGGGGGGGAGGAATGGGAGGATACAAGGGATGGGATAAACATTGAGATGTAACAAGAATAAATTAATAAAAAAAAAAAAAAAAAAAAAAAAAAAAAAAAAGTAAAAGAAAAAAACTACATCAGTTTAACAAGAACTTATCAAAAACTAACTTTCACACATACTCTGGTGCCTCATATTTGACCACGTCCCCTGAATGGGGAGACCTGGTGGCACTCAGAGGAAGGATAGCAGGCTACCAAGAAGAGACTTGATACCCTATGCGCATATACAGGGAGAGGAAGTCCCCCTCAGTCACAGTCATAGGGGAGGGGAATAAGGGGAAAATGGGAGGGAGGGAGGACTGGGAGGATACAAGGGATGGGATAACCATAGAGATGTAATATGAATAAATTAATAAAATAAAATTAAAACAACAAAACTAGACATATGGGCACATGGAGACTGAATTGGCCACGTCTTAGCAAGGTAGACCTTCCAATGCAGGGAGAATACCACCTCACCAACAAAACCTTCAACCCAAAATTCAACTTGCCTACAAGATGTGCAGGGAGAAATACAGAGCAGAGATTGAGGGACTGGCTAACCAATGACTGGCCCAATCTGCGACCTGTGCTGTAGGAGAGAAGCAACCCCTACCAATATTAATGATACTACGCTATGCTTGCAGACAGAAGCCTAGTGCTCTGAGAGGCTCCATCCAGTAGGTGATAGAAACAGATGCTGAGACCTACAGCCAAAAATTAAGTGGATCTCAGGGAGTCTTATGAAAGAGTGGGGGAAAGATAGAAAAACACAGAGGGGACAAGAGCTCTACAAGAAGACCACCAGAGTCAACTAATCTAGGCACATGGAGGATTACAGATACTGAAGGACCCATAAAAGAGCATGCATGGACTAGGCCTAGGTCCCCGACACATACGTAACTGATAGACAGCTTGGTTTTTACATGTGTCTCCTAGCAACTGGAGCTGGAGGTGTCTCTGACATGACTCTGTTGCCTGATTTTGGATCACTTTACCCTAGCTGGCCTGCTTTGTCTGGCCTCAGTGCAACAGGATTGATTTAGTCTTGATAGGACTTGATGTGCTGGGGTGGGTTGGTGTGTGTGTGTGTGTCTCCTTTTCTGAGGAGAAGGGAAGCACAGAGGTTGGGTTGGTGGAACTGGGAGGAGAGGAAGGAGGGAACTGCGATCAGAATATAAAGTGAATAAATATATACATTTAATTAAAATATATCTACGAAATAAAATCTAATTATTAAAAAACTGGACATTTGAATAGATTGTTGTGTAGCAAAAGCACTATATATTTGATATATTTTTAATACTCCGTTTTGTTCAGATAAAAGATAGAATAAAAGAAATCAGACTAGTGAACTGCAGTGTTATTCTGCATATTTTAAATGGCATATATCAGTGAATGTCCCAGAAGTACTCTGATAAATAAGAGCTATAATATCAATTGAGTATTGGTCTGAGCAATCCTGAGGCTCCTGACAGTGACACAGATGGAGTTTTAATGTTGTGTTCCTATTTCAGGGGTGAGAGGTTGTTTTTTCTTTTGACAAATTCATCCTCATCCTAGAATCTTTGCGTAAGCATCTGATCACAGTCCTGAGTTTCTGAGAGTGAAATAACAATAATAATAGTGAAAGATTGAATTAAGTAAGAGAATCACCGTACTTTAGAAGTGCAAAGTCAATCATGCATTCTGAGAACCAATATCTAAAGAGAGTGTTTATTTTATAAAAGCCACATATCCATGTTGCTGTGTTATGGCCAGAGATGTGTGTTGTCTGTTTGTGAGAGTTTTCTCCGTTTACTCAGTAAGGCATATCCTCACAAACAAAGACAGCCAATTAAACAGAATGTATAGAATGCACTCAGAGAATCGTGTTTCCACTAAAGGACAAATGGCCTGAGGACTACAGCTGTAGCAAGAGTTCCACAATGGGGAGATCCTCTGGAGAAGACTGGATTGTGTGTTTTCCCTTTAGCACTTCAAAGAAAATTCTCATTCTCAAAAAGTTCTAACTGACCTTAGTTCAAAAACCAAAAGAGAGACAAGAAGTCAACTTAGTAATTTACTTGTCTGACACATCCAGGGAAGTTTCACTTTCAAAGTACAGGGCCACAACCTTAAGTCTTTAGCATACCTCCCTTCTCACTTTTCCTTTGTTGGCTTTATTCATTTTCAAATAAGATGGATGCCAATAGTGTACTGAAGCCCAACTCCAAGTTTATACCATACAAGTTTTTAGTTCGTTAAAACACACACACACACACACACACACACACACACACACACACACACACACACACAAATGTCTTGGAGTTTTATTAGACAAAATTTAGATTATACATTCATCCTTGAGCCAGTCACTAATACTGAGAATGGGATCGGTTCATCCACAACCTTGAGTCAGGCTTGAGAAAGAAGATGCTCCTATGAGAACAGGAGAGGAAACAGTTACCATTTAGCAACTGACAAAATGCTTCCGTTTGGCAAGGCTGGGTTTATATTTTGAATAGGCTACTAAGTGCTTGACTTAAGAGTAGATGCATGGAAAGAAATTGTATCTTTGTTGACTTCCATTTGTTGAATACTCTCACATGAAAAAATTCAAGGTAAACATTTTAGTGTATCTTATTCTGTTTCTAAGAGGAAGAAGTATATTTAGTGTTTATGTGGTTAATTTTGTGCACTTTGTTTTAACAGAATATTTCTCTTGTTCCTAAAACAAAGAAATGCCAGTCCCTGGAGTCCTAGCAACTCAGTGGTTACACCTACTCAATTATGTATTTGGCTCTCTTGCAGGATGAAGTAATCAGATGTAGCCTGGTACAGACTGGCTTGAAGAGGAACAATTATAAGTGAACTCATCCAACAACCTGCCTCATGGGAAAAGGTACTGTTCCCTCATTGCTAATAAAAAAAAAAAAACACCCAGAATTTGGACAGTTTCATATTCCATTCCTGCAGTATGGAGTATGGGGATATATAACTCATTGGGTGAGGCAGAATTCAGAAGGTAAAACTAAGGCAAGGACACGAGAAAGAAAAGAAAAGTAGTAGCAGATAAGGCTTGCAGAGGGGACCCAGAAAACAAGCAGCCTCCAGGAGTGTCACACGAATATTGGAGTTTTAGCAAAGCAAAGAAGACTGGCTACAACTGAAGGCATGGGCTTCGGCAATGAGGAATTTTTGAAATGAGTGTTTGGAGAACAGACATTTCCCTGCTCTGTGGCTTGCTGTGGTTTTGCGTTTTTCCTGTTTGTCTTAATTTCGGAGTTGAGTTTAGGCGGAACCTAGGTTTATGACCATGAATCTGATGAGATGATTAGAGAGTGCAGGACAAGACAGAGTGTAGAAAGTGAGAACACTCCATTCACAGAGCCTATTGACTTTTCCCCACACATCAGGAGTACATATACTTAAGGCTTCTGGTCGGTAGCTAATAGTTGCTCAAACCTCAGCTTAGCTATCATGTTAAAGAAGTATGTTCCCATGACTGCTAATTCTGCTTCATTTGTAAGAATTTTTATAGTAAATAGTGGTTTTTTTTTAACCAATTATATTCTATTCACTTGTGTATCTAGCTCTTTCTGGATAGTAAGAACCATTGTTAACCATCATTGTGTCTTCAGCGTCGAAAGTATTACTTGATGTCTTGCTTTGAGGTTTCCTGATTTTTTTAAAGTCAAAAACCTTAGGGTGAAGGCAAGTCAAGTTGAACATCACCATGGTGGCATATATCTGTGGGACAAGCAAAACAAGTATGTAATGTCCCATAGTCTCCCTGTGTCAGATGATTGCTAGATCTCTAGAACTCTAGACATGGCTTCTAAATATTTTAATATGCAATTATCATTAGCAGGATATTAGTAGAGAAAAATTGTGTCATAAGCAAAAGATTGTAAATAAATAAATATGACATTGTGTATTTTGGAGCCCTTTCTACTAGATGGTCTCATGTCACTCATATTTGGACTAAAAATTAGGAGAATCAGATTTCTACATTTGAAACAGATCATCTCATTTCATATATGTGATTAAAGGATCCTTACATTATCCATATTTTCTCAAAACATTATGATCTTTCCCTTTTCATAACTGCTTGAATGCAGTGCTTCTAAGCATTGAGCATTAAAAGTTAAAAAACTGAAGAGGTAAGCTTTTGTTTTGAAGTTTGTTTATTTTTATTCACATTAAAAATCTTCATAAGAAATACTGAGATTAATACTTTCTTTTTTCTTTTATACTCTTTTGACATTGTTGGTTGATTTGGCTGCCACTTACGCATTTGTATATATTATGATTTTGTCCATGGTTTATTTCTTTGTTTGTTTGATTTTTAGTCTTTGAATATACTGAGTCAAATTGCTTTAAAAAGATGCTATTTTAAGTTACGGTGTCTGTTTCTTCTTCTTTAAGTTCCATTTCTTATTCTAGTTTCTTCCATTTCAAGTTGTTTACATCTGTTCTCTTTCAAGTCTACCAAACACTGTGTGTTCAATGGCTGAGACCCAAACAACATTCAAGAACTATTGTCTGTTAATGGAGTACAAGTTGGAGAATGAAGGAATGAAGGAATGGCTGAAGGAAAAGAGTACGGTGTCTGCAGCAATACTCACTCGCTAGTCTATAACTTATTCCAAGTATTTAGTGATTATCCACTCTCAGTTGTCTCCCAACTCTGGTACAGGCTTGATATAGAAAGCACCCAGCTGAGAGGTTCAGTTAATAAGTCCAGGAGGGAAGAAAACGAAATCAGGAAGCAGTAGGAGAGGGGCCCACAGGAGATTGTTAGCAAGAGTTGACATCCTCACATATAATAGGCAAAAACAATCCACATGAGACAGCAGGTTCTTGCTTCCCCTAATTTAGTTTCCAGTAAAGAGAGTCACTGGCCATAAAGAAAATTATTCCATGGTTAAAGGGCTTTGGTAGACATGGTAACCCTGGTCAGAGCAGCTCCTTGTTAACTGGAGTGGTCTGGAAGTATGGCATAGAAACAGAATATATCCTGTAATAATGAAGACATACATGATTTGCTCTTTAAACCAGAGCCCCCCAAAATTGGCATTAAAACAAAGAAAAGTAAATGTTGAAAATTTTAAGGTATTATGGCATTTAAGAAGTTCTAATAATTAGACCTTGGTGGTTGGCCCTGCTTCTACAGAGCTGCCCCTTGGGGTTTTGGGTAAGACTAGACATTATGGTCTCATACACACACTGCCATAAACTCAGCTTCAGTGGATCGCTGCTGTGAGGCAGAGCCTGGTCATACTCCACTTAGGGAGAATGTGTACTTTCTGTTCCATCTCTTTCCCTACAATGGTTATTTCTAGGCCTTAATGTTGGAAGGGACGTGGTTTTGTAATTGGTCTTCTTTTATTTGAACCTTGTTGACACTGGCCCTGAGCTCAGCTTCTATCCTCATATTCTGACATGATTGCTGTCCATGACTTCTATCTGGACAGATAGCTTTGCTTGTACCGTCTCCTTCAAGGAGATATATTAAGAAATTAGTTTTGATAAAGCTGAGGAACCTTCCACCCTTGTTTTCATCCATTCTGAAAAATAAAATAAAATATATAAAAAAAAAGGGAGTATCTCTGACTACTCTCTTTACCCTTTTTCATTTTATTGAACACCACTACTTCCACTTTCAACTGCCTTTTTTCCAGTTTACATACTTTAGGATTTCTTGCCTAGGAAATGGTGCTATTCAAAATGAGCTGTGCCTTCCTACATCAAAAAACAAGCAAAACATTTCCTTACAGACATATCTGAAGGCCAACCTAACCTAACCAGTTCCTCAATTAGGTAATTCTAAGCTGAGGTAAGTTGACTTTTAAAATTACTTAGCATACAAAGCAAGAAATAGAACATTAGTATTATCTGTGGACAATGTGTTACTGGATAATTTGCAATATACATTATACATGCACAGGAAGGATGATAATAAAAAATATCAAATAAATTTATGTGAAGAAGACCTTCAAAAACACAGGCCAACCATGACATTTTAGATAAAGAATGATTTACAATATAATTTTGCTTAAAATTTGTATTATATATTTCTTTTAAAAATTATTTATTTATTATAATTTTTATGTCACAATTATTGCATCTTCCTGTTCCCACCCTCTCTCTCTCTTCTGCCCTATTTTCCTCCCCTAGATCTTTGACGGTGGGGCCCTCCTCCCCCACCTTCTGACCACAGTGTATCAGGTCTTATCTGGATAGCCTGCATACCTTTCCTCTGTGTGCCCACAGGGCCTCCCCACCAAGAGAAAGTGATCAAATCACAGTCATCACATTTCTAAAGTTCAATTTTCATTTATTTAATATACATTATACATGGCATGTGCTGTGTGTGTTTGTGCATGTGTCCTGATAAGAGCAGCTCACTGTTACTTGAGTCAGAGGTCCCAGTAACATTTCACAAGCTCTTCTACTTGGGGTAAGTGACCTACCACAGGTTGCAAATAGGATTAAGCCTGCTATTGATTTATACCCATGCACTTCTTGTATATTTCAATGTGTTTATTGTTTTAATTGTAAGATTTCCTACAATCATACACCATCCAATGGTCAAGAGACAGAAAAGAAAGACTGAATGGGTAAACAGATGAATGGAGGCATCATAGAAATAAGAGAACTGATGATAGATCGATGGTGAAACCACAGCAGCCTTTATAGAGCAATTTTACTTAACTCTGTTATTCTAAAAATAACAATATCATACTGTAATATTTGGAGGCAAAGTAAATTTCTTTGTCTCTGTGTACTTCCAAAAAACAAGAAAAATTCTACTTGAATCTTAGTATTTGTTTTGTGTATCTCACTGTGTATCTCCTTGTAGATAGTGTTATAGAAAGTCATGTTTTCATTCATCTAAAGCTCATCTTTTGGCCCAACTTGAAAGACTCTTGAGAGCAGAAATGCTATCTTACTCTTGAATGCTGAACTTATCTTCACACCAGTCATAGTATAGTCTTAGATATCATCAGTCTTAGTGGGATGTGGCTCTGAGGAACATATCGTAGTCTCTTTCTGCTTAGAAAAATGATAGAAATTAAATGTGCTGTGCTATCTTCTGTCCACAGAAATGACTTAGATATGGTTGCATATCTGTAGGTGTTAGTGATCTCACATTCTCTAAGATAGATTTATATTAGAGTCATAGCTTCATTAAATGTGGCACATCGATGATAATGTCCATATCAGAATAAAGCCTAAAATAGTTGAATTTGACAATAAACGTCAGGGAACTTAGAAACTTCTAACAGAGAATAAAATTACTGGATCATTCTTACTTATTACTTGAAATATACACTAACTTTTGTCTATACGATGAGTCAACTATTGCAGCATCTTTGTTCCTATACTACTGATCCAGACAAGAATGAATCTGCCAGATCTTCAAGGAAGTATAAAAGGCAAGGATGCTTACTTATAACTAATTCATATTGATACTATGAACAAGCAAGAAGGAGAAAAGCCTGTTTCATTCATAATATCAAGTAACTCATAGGAAAAAACTGCTTCAGTCTGGGCTTTATACTAGAAAGTGTTATGATTATTTAATTCATCATTCCAATAATACAAATAAAATACAAATAGCATACATACATAACATACAAAATAAAATAATAATTACAGTAGGTTCTACATTAACATTACAAACTACACCTATAGCCAATATTTAATCTCATTAATTAATATGCATGCCTAAGAAAATACTATTTGATGGACAGAAAGAGTCATCTTTTGGAACACTTGAGACACTTGCAGAGTATCCGGGTTCATTACCAGAACCCACACAATGGCTCACAAACCTCTGTAACTTCAGTTCCAGGGAATCCAGCTCCCTCTTCTTCCTGCAAAAGCCAGCCATGCACATAGTACACAGACATACATGCACACAAAACAGTCATGCACATGCAATAAAGATAAATAAATAAAGATCAAATGCCATTCTCACAAGAACTGGGTTACTCTAATGATCTTATTTTAATTTAGAAATGTAATGTTAAAGAGCCATAATTACATGCCATGAAGGAGCCAGCATATTAGAAGACACAGTGGGATCAAATGGTTTTGTTTTCTTTTCTCTTTCTTCTCTTTTCTTTCTAGGTTGGCCCAGAACTCACAGAGATCCTCCTGCCACTACCCCCCAAGTGCTGGGATTACTGGTGTGAGCCACCACTCCTCAGCTGCCCATTGCACATATCAAGTGTTATTAGTCAACACTCTATCCGTGTGCTATAAATGTGGCTCATCAGTCAAGGACTCTTACCAACGGCAAGGCTCTAGGTTTGACCCTTAACATTAACAACAAATATACAAATAAACACAATAGTTCCCGCTTTCTCAAGAATGTATCATGTGCCTCTTATTTACTCAGCCTTCATCCCATTTGAATTAGCCTAAGTCACTTGCTAGTACATACCCATATTAACATGAATAGTTGAGTAAACCTTGGATTATTGTGATTAAACCTGGATAGTTCATGAAGATTCTAAGGCACATGCTCATTTTTCACTGCTGTACCACTAAACCTAACAGACTAATCAAAAGCTCATAGACTACAAAAAGCAAGCAAACAAACAACAAACACACATCATCTCTGTAGCCTCATTAGCCTCAGGGAAAGAGAAAGACAGTTACAGAATCTGTTCTTCAAAGTACCTGTTTCTGCTCTATTTTCCTATTCTGGCAGAGATCCTTCCTGCCTTCCGCCTCTCATTTAGCTACAAAGGGGATTTATGACAAATAAACAACCAGAGGGAGAATGGAGATTTCTGTGAAGAGTTTGCTTGTGTTAAAAAAAAAAATGTAAGAATGTAAGAACAGAGAGTGTTCTTGTTATCCTAGGGTCTTGTTGAGTAATGACATAAAACCTAAAACAGTATCAATCATCATGAAGTGACTTATAGGAGTAGAAACAGGAGTCGTAGATTTTGACAATGTTGTTCGATTTTTAAATAATATATCCATCATAGAAGAATCTTTATGTTTTTCCATATGGTATATAAATGACAACATTATCCTAGGCAGAAAAAGGCATGAGATATCTTTTCACTTCAAAGATACCAAACTCAGAGATAATTTTATTTCCTGTTACTTACAATATTTTTTAAAATATAAATTTTTAAATTTAAATACATCACTTTCCCTCTTTCTTTTCCTCTCTCCAGAATTCTTGTGATATTTTCTCCACTCTCATGTTGATATGCTCTTTATTATTATTAATATTGATACACATACATACGTACACACACATTTCTATATGTGTATATATGAACAAAAATATAAACACAAGCAGCTGAATCATTTTGTTGCTGTATGTCTACATATGGCCTCAAGGCTGACTACTCTGCATTGGACAGCCAACAAGTGGTTCATCCCTAAGAAAGGCTAATTCTCCTTTTCCCAGAAGTCATTAATTGCCTATAACTCTTTGTTTAGGATTGAGACCCTGTGAACTCTTCCTCCTTTCATGTCAGTGTGTCTATTTCTATTGCCATTGTATTTTTGCAACCATTTTTCAGGAGAGAGTGGCTTCACAGCTGACTTCATGGTGTTTTGGATCTCATAGCCTTCCCTTTCTTTCATCCTGTCATGTTAGCAAAGCAACATACAAGGACTGTAATGTTAATGGACCCATTGGGGCTATATTTTCAGTAATCTGTTGATATCTGCATTGCACGTCCAGCTGTGGTTGTCTGTGATGTTGTTTTTGCTTGTTTGTTATCTTGGTTTTTTTTTTTTTGTTTGTTTGTTTTGTTTTTTTTTGGTTTTGGTGAAAGGTGATAACTTCTCTGCAGTCATAAGGATAAGCCCAGCTAGCTTCCCATGACTAGCGAGGTCACAGATATGAGGAAAGACTGTGCCATTGTCATTTTGATAGACAGGTATGATTCTTTAATATATTCTCATCTCTACCATCTTAAATGAATCTGTTCTCACAAAGTCTAGCTGCTCCTCACTTTTCTCTTTGTTTTTTGTCCTTTAGTATCATGAACAAAATATCTCTCCCTCCTCTCTCATCTGAATTCTTACTCCTTACTGAAAGAATGCCTTTGAGATTGGCTTTCTGTCTCTAAAGTTATAACATGTACTGGAATCCTAACAGTGGCAGTAGAAATCAGTTGTACCTGCGTTGCAGGTTAGTCACACAGCTTTTCTGGTTATGTTACGGCTGTTATTTCAAAGATTGATTGAAAATAGAGATGTCATTTATGCACAAACTATTCAGCACTGTATAAAAATGCTACAATGACCATTTTAAGAGTAACTTCAATGCACATGGAGGCAACACTTAACCTACCATAAAACTGCTCCATAATAGCCCATGAAAAAAGGCTCAAGTGTTCAAAGCATGGGCTCAGAGTGGAACCTGAATATATTCCGTGAGGATTTGAACTTTTCTGCATGGAAGTCACTTAATGCTTATCCATTCAGGTCTATTTATAAGGAATTGCCTCTCCCTAAGGCCTCTCTATTATGACACTACAGCCTCTATATTGCCAAAGCTATCCACCAAAGAACAGAGTACTTGGAAAGCGCTGCCAGATAAACAAGTTCTCACAGGCCTGGGGAGAGATTAAAGAGTGCTACGTGTAGTTACTTCCAAAGATGCCTTAGCTTCTCCGGCAGAACTGCTGCTGTGACAATCCTGGAGATGCATTGAGTTTGGAAGCAGGGAGTTTTCAAAGTGACAGGCTTAAAAAATACAATTCACCTTTTGCCCTTCCACTCCCAGCTGCCGAATACTGGGCCTCTCAGAAAGCTGTTGTGTACCTCTGAATATGCTCTGATAGCTTTAACAAATAAGCTTCAGTGTCCCGAGCAACAGGTTTCCTATTTCATTTCCTAGTCCAAATCCCCACCCTTTAAAGGCAGATAATTAAAGGAGCATATTTAGGTTTAGAAAACAATTTTAAAAATCTTTTCGATCCCTTAACTCTGCACTCTAACCTCTATGTACTTAACAAAACCAGACAAATAATTAGTACCAAACTCGAATGGGCTACAAAATTTCTTTCTGTCTACGTCGTTGGTAAGAAAGACAGGAAATCAAGCGCATGGACTACATGGGCAAAGAAGGCTGTCTCTAACATTTATCAGTGTCTTGGTTTAAAGGCACTAGGAAGCTCAGTGTGGCAGGAAGGGTGGGAAATATGAGATTTTACCTCGCCTCTGACCGCATGCCATTTTACAGCTCTGGTCACTTAATGCTTGGTGTCCTCATGTGGGAAAATGTCTCCTCATACACTTACACACTGTCTTTTTTGTTTTTTGGTTTTTTTCAATATCATACGTCAAACGAAATTCTGGAATCAATTTGAGTTTATTATTAATTATTTCCCTGAATTTTGAAAGAATCCAGATTAGAGTTTATATCTAGGAGATAAAAAATATAAAATCATCGATAACACTTGAATTCCATTATTTTACTTGACAACCTTCAAATACTTTAAAGGGCAAAAATTGGACCAGAAAAAAAGTGTAGTTTTGAAAAGTATGTTCAAATATCTCATCAATAGTTATCCATTCCAAGCTCCAATTTTCCCATCTGCAAAGCAGAAATGACACTATCAATCTCAAAATTAGGTTAGGAAGTTGCATTGCCATATATAGTATATCTCTTATATTACAAAATTACAGAATTTTATCACAAACTGAAGTGGAAGTATCAGTCTTTAAAGTAGAGCACAAATGTACATTGTTTTTATTGAGGAAATCATGTGCATTAATTACTGAGGGACTCAAATAAGCCCTGCACAGGCTATACACACAGATTCCCTTCTAAATGCTGACAAAAGTTAAGTATCTATTATGTCTTTTATGGACACCTCTCAGGCCCTCCCACTTCCAGTCCATTTCCATCCCTAAATGTCAGCCCCTGATACCTGGAAACACTTTCTAGGAGTTTCTAAACACAGAACCCACAGTGGTCCTCATGTCAGGATCACAGAACTATTGCCAAAAGAGCTTTAAAACAAGAAGTCAACTCACTTATTCTAATCACCACTGTTCCTTAACTCCCACACATTTAGAAGGAAATTGTAGAAAACCTGGAAACATTCATTTAACTGATTGCAATATGCTTTTAATGAATAGGGCTGTGACCCTAACGGCTGTAAGAACGTGTGAAGTATATCTAACCACAGGCAGAAGTTGGCAGGTGAGTAACTGGCTGCCTGTGTGGTTTGAGTCTTTCTCTCCCACCCAATGCTCCATCCATGGCAGGAGAAGGAGATTTGTCTCTTGTGCCTTTGGATTTTTGTAGGCAGAAGTTATTGTAGCAGTAATCACAGTGCTGGTGTTTATTTATGGATGTGTGGCTTCCCGCTATACTTTGGAAAACCACGCCTGAATTGCCACTGTGTCAGAGATAACTTGGCAAGATATATAGGAATGGTAGATGTTTCAAACGATTTGATGAAGAAGAGGAATTCCAAGTAGGCATTTTTGTTTGTGCATTTGTTTTGTTTTGTTGTTTTTCAGTAAGACCTCTAGAGGTGACTGAGTTTTCAGTAAGTTTTTTGCATACTAATACAGATGAATTTTAGATAATTTCTTGGGAGTTACAGCAATAGCAGAGTTATGGGAACAAATCCATACACTGGGGAAAGGAATTAACAAAAAGAGGGGGAAAGGCCTCCCAAGAGAGGAAGAAGGCTTTGCAGAGAGGGATGAGGCCTTACAGAAGGAGAAGGCTTTACAGAGATGGCGAAGGCTTCACAGGAATGAGAGGGCCTCACAGAGGAAGAAGGCCTCACAGAGAAGGAGAAGTCTTCCAGCTCTCACTCATCACCATTAATGGTTAAGCGGGTCCTGGTTGCACTAACGTGAATAGTGTGACAACATCTCCAAGGAAGTTGCAAGCTTTTTCCCATAGGGTGAAGGCTGCACAGAGAGGGAGAAGGCCTTATAGAGACGGGGAAGGCCTCACAGCATGAGAAGGTCTCCAGTTCCTGCTCCACACACCAGTGTTGTATATACAGGAGATGAAGTAGGTGCTGATTTCAAAGAAGATGAATAGAGTGACATCTTGGACATGTTCTAAGTATGTTGCCAATGTTTCCCAGCTTACACTTCATTGAGACCCTTAAAAATAGAGAGCTTAAAAAATCTTATTCAGAACAGGCACCAGGGCCTACAAAAAATTCTCAAAGGTAGTTCCTCTTAGTGGTAGGATCAGGATTGGAGGATTAAATCCCTTCTCACCTAAGGTCCCTTTGGAGTCCAGAGAAAGCTTCTGAACTGTGTACCCACAGCTCTGCCTGGTATCTGGACTGACCACTTAACACTAGGAGGTGTAACCAGAGCTGGTGCAGGAACACTCTGGCAAAAACTGGTGTAAAGTTCATGCAGAGGGCAGATGGCAGCAGGTAGGGAGAGGGTACAGAGAGGATGTTTACATGCCCCACGTGTTTGGCATAGTAGACACCCTCTGGTCTCTTAAACTTGGCAGGGAGGAGAGAATGTCTTGGCTAAGATAAGTCTGAATCTGCACGTATCCTTGGAATTGATGTTCTCTAGTCTGGGTGGAAATGACAGACATCTTTTGTCCAGCTCTGGCAGGTACAGAAGGGCAGACTCTCCCTCGGCACAGTGCAACCACTGACAACGCAGACACCCGTAAGCTCTCTAAGTAATACAAATGTCCTTCTTCCCTTTGATCCACAATTATTCATAAAAATATCCAATATGCTGAAATGCTATGTGATTTATGAAGCAGCTGAACTCCAAATACTCTTAAATCCTCCCATCCCTCACGGAAAGGGAAAGGGATATGAACCAGCTTGTATAATAAAGCAAGTGTGGATGCCAAAGTCGGAGCAATAAGCATCAAGATAATTCAGAGCTGCAAAAGGCAGGACTGAGTCCAAGACAAAGCTGATGAAGGGGAGTTGAGAGTAAAATGCCAGAGATAACAAGTGTGCCCTGAGTTCAAAGAGACAGAAGAAGAAAAGAATATATAATATCAGTAACACATGTCACTTTCTTATTAGGGAAAATGTTCTGTCCTGAGATATCTTTGGAATTGCTTAATTTATTGTGAGCCAGGCATTCATTGTCCAGTTCTTTCAAAAAGCAGCCAATGGATGCTCTTGGAGCTGAGGCTTTCCTGTGAGGAGGCAAAACAGAGAGGCACCTACATCTACATGGGCAGAGTGAAAATATGCTACAGGACTGCTACATACCACACATGTTGTTTCAGAATTAAATGGATAGACAGTCCCAACTATGGGATTTTTTTGGTAGAAAATATTAAAAAGACTTGTAAGGGACATCCTGGCTTGGAAATCAAAAGAACCAGTTACCATTAAAGCTTTAAAAAGTATTTGTTGCTTTACTAAAACACCATGATCAAGAGAAGTTTTAAGTTAAAGAAGTTATTAAGAGTCATGGCTTCAGAGCAGTGGTCCGTAGTGCTGAGGAAGGATTGGTACAGGCATCTAGAGAGGAGAAATGACTGAACACATGTCCTCACATAGGAGGCTGAGGAAGCAAACTGGATACTAGAGTGGAGTTATAAATTTTCAAAATCTGCTCTCAGTGACTCACTCTCTTCAGCAAGGCCCTACCTCCTAAAGATTCTATAGCCTCATCAAACAGTGCCACCAAACATGGAACAACAAATTTAATACTTGATCCTTCAGGTCATCTTTATTATATAAATCACCACACTAGTAACTGATTTAATCCTGAATTTCAATCGAGTGATAGAAATAGAAACACGCAAATGCTTGGCAATCATAAATGGTTATAGTTTTATGTATTTTTGACCTCAATATTATACCATTGTCTTCTATGAGATTAATTTTATACTATGCATATATGGAAATGCAATAAATGAGATTTTAAAATTTCCCTTGAAAGAATATGTAAATCTCATTCTTTGATTCAATTAAAATTGTTTCTAAAATTTTACATAGTGTACATTGCATATATACTATATTTAGTATATGTATAAATTGTTAAGCAATAGAACAGAATAATAGTTCCTAAAAAATACACAAGTTCATATTTCTACTCTTTCTGAGTGTGTGACATTAAATGACAAAGAAAATTAAGCTTACTTATCAAGGAACCTTAAAACAGGGAGCTTTTCATAGATTTTTGGCATATGCTTAATATAATCTCCAGTTCCTTGAAAATGGATAGTTTAACTTCTTTTCAGATTTGTATCACCTTGATCACCTTTAGTAGTCTTATTGCTCTAGCTAGGATTTCAAGTACTATATTGAAGAGATACAGAGTGGACAGTCTTGTCTTGTCTCTGATTTCAGTGGAATTGATTTAAGTTTCTCTCCATTTAGTTAGATGTTGGCTATAGGCTTGCTGCATATTGCCTTTATTATGTTTAGGTATGTGCCTTATATCCCTGCTCTCTCCAGGAATTTTTAACATGAATGGGTGTTGGTTTTTGTCTAATGCTTTTTCGGCATCTAAGGAGATGAGTATATGTTTTTTTCTTTCATTTTGTTGATATGATGAATTACATTGATGGATTTCCATATATTGAACCACCCCTGCAAGCCTGGGATGAAGCCAATTTGGTCATGGTGAATGATATCTTTAATGTGTTCTTGGATTCGATTTGTGAGTATTTTATTAAGTATTTTTGCATCAATGTTCATAAGAGAAATTGGTCTGAAATTTTCTTTCTTTGTTGAGTCTTTCTGTGGTTTAGGTATCCAGGTGACTGTGGCCTCATAGAATGAGTTTGGTAATGTTCTTTCTGTTTCTATTTTACCGAATAGTTTGGACAGAATTGGTGTTAGTTCTTCTCTGAAGGTTTGGTAGAATTCTGTGCTAAATACATCTGGTCCTGGCCTTTTTTTATTGGAAGACTTTTTATGACTGCTTCTATTTCCTCAGGTGTGATAGGACTATTCAATTTGTTTACCTGATCTTGATTCAATTTTGGTAGTTGGTAGCTGTCAAGAAAACTGTCCATTTCATTTAGGTTTTCAAATTTTGTGTCATATAAACTTTTGAAGTAAGACATGATGATTCTTTGGATTTCCTCAGTGTCTGTCATTATTTCTCCCTTTTCACTTCTGATTTTGCTGATTTGAATACTTTCTCTCTGCCTTTAGTTAGTTTGGCTAAAAGTTTGTCAATCTTCTTGATATTCTCAAAGAACCAGCTCTTAGTTTCATTGATTCTTTGAATTATTTTCTTTGTTTCCAATTTATTGATATTAGTCTTGAGTTTGATGATTTCCAGCTGTCTACTCCTCTTGGGTGTGTCTGCTTACTTTTGTTCTAGAACTTTCAGGTATGTTGTTAAGTTGCTAGTATGGGATCTCTCCAGTTTCTTTATAAAGGCACTTAGCACTATGAGCTTTTCTCTTAGCACTGCTTTCATTGTGTCCCATAGGTTTGGGTATGTTGTGCCTTTTGTTTCATTAAATTCTAGGAAGTTTTAATTTCTCTTTTTGTTTCATCCCTTACCCATATATCATTGAGTAGGGAGTTGTTGAGTTTCCATAAGTTTGTAGGTGTTCAATTGTTTCTTTGGTTGTTGAGTTCCATCCTTATTCCATGGTAGTCTGATAAAATGCAAGGGATTATTTAAATTTTCTTTTATCTGTTGATGTTTGCTTTGTGGCCAAGTAGGTGGTCAATTTTGGAGAAGGTTCCATGAGGTGCTGAAAAGAAGGTGTAATCTTTTGTGTTTGGGTGAAATGTTCTGTAGATATCAGTTAGGTCCATTTGTTTCAGGATGTCTATTAGTTTCTTGTTTCTCCATTTAGTTTCTGTCTTAATGATCTGTCTATAGTTGAGAGTGGGATGTTGAAGTCTCCCACTATTAATGTGTGGGGTTCCATGTGATTTAAGTTTTAGTAATGTTTCTTTTACAAATGTGGGTACTCGTGCATTTGGGGCATAGATATTCAGAATTGAGAAATCGTCTTGGCATATTTTTTCTTTGATGAGGATGTAGTGACCTTCTCCATCTCTTTTGATTAGTGTTGGTTTAAAGTCTATTTTGTCAAATACTAAAATGGCTACTCCAGCTTATTTCTTAGGTCTGTTTTCTTGGAATACAGTTTTCCAACCAGTTACTCTGAGGTAATGTTTATCTTTATTGCTGAGGTGTGTTTCCTCTATGCAGCAGAATGATGAATCCTGTTTTTGCATCCACTCTGTCAGCCTGTGTCTTTTTATTGGGGAGTTGAGGCCATTGATGTTAAGAGATATTAATGACCAGTGTTTGTTAGTTCATTTTGTTTTGGTATTGGTGGTGGTAGAGTGTGTGTGTTTCTGTGTTTTGGATTTGTGGGTGTGGAGTTATTTATTTCCTGTGTTTTCCTGGGTGTAGTTAGCCTTCTTGGGTTGGAATTTTCCTTCTAGTACCTTCTATAGGGCTGGATTTGTGGTTTGGTACTGACTAAACTTGGTTTTGTCATGGAATATCTTGTTCTCACCATCTATGGTGACTGAAAGTTTTGCTGGGTATAGTAGTCTGGACTGGCATCTGTGATCTCTTAATGTTTGCATGACTTCTGTCCAGCCCCTTCTAGCTTTCATAGTCTCTGTTGAGAAGTCAGGTATAATTCTGATGGGTTTGCCTTTATATGTGACTTGATCCTTTTCTCTTGCAGCTTTTAGTAAGCTTTTAATATTCTTTCTTTGTTCTGTACATTTAATGTTTTGATTATTATGTGGCAGGAGGATTTTCTTTTCTGGTCGAATCTCTTCAAAGTTCTGTAGGCTTCTTGTTTGCTAATGGGCATTTCTTCTTTAGTTTGAAGAAGTTTTCTTCTATGATTTTGTTGAAAATGTTTTCTGGGCCTTGTAGCTTGGACTCTTCTCCCTCTGCTATTCCTATTATTCTTAGATTTCGCCTTTTTATAGTGTCCCAGATTTCTTGGGTGTTTTGCGTCAGGAACTTTTTAGTTTTAACAATTTTTGACCAATGTATCGATAACTTCAATCATATTTTCCACACTTGAGAGTTTCTCTTCCATTTCTTGTATTTGGTTGGTGTGGCATATGTCCGTAGTTCCTGTTCTCTTCCCTATGTTTTTCAACCCTAAGATTGCCTCAGTTTGTGATTTCTTGGCAGCTTTTAATTCCCTCTTTAGGTCTTGAATAGTCTTATTCATTTCTTTCTCCTGTTTGATTAAATTTTTCTGTAATTTTTTATTGGAGTTATTCAATTCCTTCATCTCTTTTTATGTAATTTCCTGTAGTTCTTTATAGGACTTATTCAATTCCTTCATCTGATTGAATGTATTTTCCTGTGTTTCTTTGAGTGATTTATTTTCCTCTTTCAAAGCTTCTATCATTTTCATCACCTCAGATGTAAATTCTTTTTTCTGCATTTCATGGGTGTTCATGTCTCCAGGGCTTGCTGTGTTAGGATCACTGGTTTCTTGTGTTGTATATGGCTCTCAGTTTTGTTGCTAGTCTTCCTGTGCTGCCCTCTAGTCATCTGGTTGTCTCTGGTGTTAGCAGGCATAAGGGTTCCTCCAAAGAGGTCACTATCTATGTCCCAGGTTGGCCAGGAAGTTTGAAAGCAAGTAAGGAGAACTCCAAGCCAAAGGTTGTTTGCTAGGGCTCCCCAAAGGCCTTCTTAGGATGTTGGGCACTGGGTGTTAAATCTTGCACCCTGCTCAGCTCTGCTGGGTTCCGACTATATTCCAGTTGGGTCAGGCAGGGGAAGATTGAACTGATATATTTCTAAGCCCAAAGTTGCTCAGGAATCCTACAGTCTTTTTCGAGATGGCAGGGCTCTGTCTATCTGCTGTGTTACAGATGGTTCTCTGTGCCAATGGAGAGAGATTAGAGTTCCAAGCTTCTCAAGAAACAGCAGTGAATGTGAGGTGTGGCCTGAACAAGTCTCTGCTCTGTGACCTAGGTTGATCTAGCCAATAGGCTATAGGTGGGTGGGGTGAGATCAGGGCCAGATGCTGCTAGCAGGATTGCAGTTAATGAGTAATATGGCCCAAGCTGGTTCTGTTCAGTGGACTAACCTTGTTTCTTAGTTGTATCTAAGTGGTATGCTTCAGTTGGATGTGCATATACAGACCAAAGCCTGAAGTTGCTCATAGGAAGGAGGCTAGTATGGACTGTGGCTGGAACCTGGATTCAGTTCTGCCAGTCACAAGGTTTCTTCCCATCTAGTAGGCAGTTGGGGGTGCTATAAGAGATCGGGTCTCCAAGCTGCTCATAAGTTCCACAGGCCCTCTTGGGATGACATGGGTATATTTATCTGCTTCATCACCCAGCCAGTCTAGGCCAGTCAGCAGCTGGGAGTCTGAGATAGCTCAGGGCTCAGAGGTACTTAGGTGCTCCGCACTCTTTTCTCAGGAGGCAGCTAATGTGGATTGTGTCCTGTGCCGGGACTAAGCTCTGCTTGTTCATGCCCTATCCTGGATCCAGCAAGCAGAGGATGAGGCAGTGGGGTGGGGAATAAGAACCTGGAGCTGCAAGTATATCCCACAGTTTTTCTGTTCAGGGTCCCGCAAGAGGTAGCTAGCAGTGAAGGCCTGGAGTTGCAGGGATTTCCCATAGTCCTTCCTAAGACGGTGGCTAATGTGGCCTGTCCCCAAGGATTTTTCTGTCTGTTAGCTGGGTGGCCAGGGGTCAGACCCACCCATGCACTACACAATTTGGATCTTTCTCACCTGAGAATCAGAGTACTGTTTTTTTGTTTGCTTGTTTGTTTTAATTTTTTATTAATTTATTCTTGTTACATCTCAACGGTTATCTCATCCCTTGTATCCTCCCATTCTTCCCTCCTTCCCATTTTCCCTTTATTCCCCTCCCCTATGACTGTTTCTCAGGGGGATTACCTCCCCCTGTATATGCTCATAGGGTATCAAGTCTCTTCTTGGTAACCTGCTATCCTTCCTCTGAGTGCCACCAGAACTTCCCATCCAGGGGACATGGTCAAATATGAAGCACCAGAGTTTGTGTGAAAGTCATACCCCACTCTCCACTCAACTGTGGAGAATGTTCTGTCCATTGGCTAGATCTGGGTACAGGTTTAAAGTTTACCGCCTGTATTGTCCTTGGCTGGTGCCTTAGTTTGAGCAGGACCCCTGGGCCCAAATCTGCCTATCATAATGTTCTACTTGTAGGTTTCTAGGACCCTCTGGATCCTTCTACTTTGCTATTCTCCCATGCTTCTCTCATCTAGAGTCCCAATAGGATGTCCTCCCCTCTGTCCCAGTTTCCTGGTAAGTGAAGGCTTTCATGGGACATGCCCTTTGGGCTAGTATGCAGATATAAGTGAGTATATACCATTTGAGTCTTTCTGATTCTGGGTTAACTCACTCATTATGATCATTTCTAGCTCAATCCATTTGTCCACAAGTTTCAGGAATTGCTTGTTTTTAATAGCTGAGTAGTATTCCATAGTGTATATGTACCACAGTTTCTTTATCCATTCTTTTACTGAGGACACTTAGGCTGTTTCCATGTTCCGGCTATTATGAATAAGGCTGCTATGAACATGGTTGAGCAAATTTTCTTGTTGTGTGCTGGAGCATCTTCTGGGTATATTCCAAGGAGTGGAATAGCTGGGTCTTGAGGAAGTCCTATTCCCAGTTTTCTGAGATAGCACCAGATAGATTTCCAAAGTGGCTATACTAGTTTGCATTCCCACCAGCAATAAAAGAGTACTGTTTTTTTTGTTTGTTTGTTTTTTTGGTTTTTTTGTAGTTTTCAGTTCGGCCTTTAGTTCGCTATGCAGTCCTGGATTTCCTGCTAAGCAGATGCAGTGTGCCATCGGTGCCACCATCTTGGAAATCCAATCTTAACTTAAATTTTCAACGAAGCTTAGTTGTTTAGGGGTTAAGATGTTTTTAGGTTTAGATAGATGTTTTAAGTTAATAATGACAATATGTGATAGAGATTGACTTACATTCAGAAATTTAGACGCAGCAAAATCGGAAAGATTTTTTTAAAAAATTCTGTCAAATACAAATAGCCAAAACACTAAGAATGCAACATTATATAATACCTGATTGTGTCATGGTTCTTCTTGCCATTGGTAGTTTATTGTATATATGTGTAGTAATATAAATGTATATGTAAAATTTTTTAAAAAGTGTTTAATTTTAAAAAGTGATGAAGAAAGTCAACATATAATGGAAAATGTACAATTAAAAGGCTAAAATAATTATAAATATGTATTTTTTTAACTTTTGTAAAATATTTTAGTATTTTAACTTTTATTTGCCCAGTATTTTAACTTTATTTATTAAAAGCATACATCATACAATCAATAAAGAGAAACAACAATACATTAAGAATACAGTGCATTAGTATTCTACTTCTATCAGTGGTTCAATTATCTAGACACAGAATTCATAAGGGAACTCTGCACTGGAACTCTCACTGGAGACCAAGTGCCTTTAACAACCATATACAGAGCATTCCATTAAAAACCAGAACATATGTTCTTATCTTTTTTGTTGAAATTGGTGCCTAGTTCTGCTTAGATTCAATCATCCCAGTAGCACCTTAACATATATGTATCAAAATTAAACTACATAGCTTATAATTTTTTTATGAAATATGTCAGCAAAACTCAAACCCTTAACCAGTGACATTACCACATGTTACTTTTGTTGTAAGTCACCAACAATTCTTTTTGAATCACAAATAAGGAAAGGATAATTGTAAGAATATGTAACTTGCAATGTTGTATTTTCACATTGCATGTATATATAATATAAAATGATAAAAAATCAAGCTCATTAACTCATCTATCAATATGTACCCTTATTCATTAACTTTCAGAAGAATGAAGCAATAATTTTTTGTTTCACATGGGTTGCACACTTACCATAAAGCCATTTTTAGTTACTAATTCATATGTTAAATAATTAAAGCATTTTTATTTTTAAAGTAATTTAAATTTCTATAAGAATTAATATGAAGACAATATAATTTCACCAACTATACTGAAGAAATCTAAAACTTCATTGAATCAAACAAACTATCTGGTCTTCATCCATGGCAATAATAAATATCTAGGGCCAAGAGTTTGTTCAATCATCTTATCATCTTCATGAGACTTGAAGTCACTATTATCTAGCATTGTCCTACCTACTAATAGCTTCTATCTTTCCTTGCATATTTTGTACGAAAAATTGATGATTTCCAATTTATTTAGCCAGAAATGTAAAATAATGAAGAATCTAAGTTAAATAGCTTATATCTAAAAACAGTTTCTCCATGTCACATGAAATTGACATGTATTTTTCTGAGTTCAAAGTGTGTGAAATACTTCTTTGAAATATAAAAAACTAGGCTGTGATTATAGTTTACTGTTTGCTTAGCATGTAGAAGGCCGTTGTTTTAAATCTCAGGCAGTGAGACAAATAGTTAAGTAAATATGACTTATATTACTTGATATACAATTACTTATTTGTATTACTCAATGTATAATAAATATATATATATAATTCATTTCTGCCAGGTACTTTTCTCCTTTTCATTTAAGAATGACTCAGCAAATATGAATTGGGCCATGCAGTTAAATAACTTAGGCAGGAACACTTTGAGGTTTCAAATTTGATGCATACAATTTCAGTTGGGAAAAACAAAACAAAAAAAATCATATAAATGTGATACTCCTATAATATAGGAAACTGTATTTCAAGTCAGTTCAAGGAAAAGCTAATTATTATTATTATTCTGTGAATATTCAAAAGCTTCATAAAAGAGTTAGCACGCCGGTTGCTCCTGTACATAATGGGCAGCATGTGACAGGCAGTATAGGATGATAGCTAAGACTCATTGCATATCCAGGTGAGAATAAGGAAAAGTGTATGTCTAAGATTCAGTGAATTTTCCACTTTAGCACAAATGTGCAGGATGATATGCATATGAGTAGCTCCAATGTTGGGATCACATAAATAAATGTATTGCTATTCCTTAGAAGATAATTTGGAAAGAAACACAAGTCATTCTATTATTCAAGCATCCCCATGATAGATAAAATAGTTCACATTCACCAGGATAGAGTAAAGAAAAGAAATGGGAAAAGATGTTGATAATTACCTGGATTCAGCCTTTAGGAAAGAAATGTTAGGGGCATACACAGAGATAAAGGCCAGAGGAAGGGGTACTTTGTTGTGTTAGGTGAGTGCGTTTAGATTGGATGTGCAGAGTTAGGAGGAAACAATCATCAGAGAGTGAGAAGGAGACTATAGTTTTTGTTATAGCCACCAGTGGAAAACAGGCAATGTGGAAGGTGCCAGAGGAGTCTTGAAAGAGAGAAATTAGAACCACAGGAGGAATTAGAAGGCAACAGTACACAGTGAAGGACCTACGGAGGGGATTCTACCAATGAGGAACTGGAAAAGTATAATAATAAAAGAAGAGGCAGAAGAAGGGAGAGGGAAAGAAGGAAAACAAGAGAGAGAAATGAAGGAAAGGGTGCAGGAAGGGAGGACGGGAGGGAGGGAAAGAGGAAGGGAGAGAAAGAGAGAGAAAATGGAAGGAGGGGAGGAAGAAATGAAGAAAGGAAGGAAAGAATGGAGGTAGGGAGGGAGGGAGGGAGGGAAAAGGTATAACTGATCGATATAAACATGATGAGCATATGCATAGAGTCAAAATTGATGACAATATCTAAGATTGTTGCTGTATTTTTGTTTGCTGTTTTGATCTAATTGAAACGTAATTATATAATTGCATAATTTCACCCCCACTGTCCTCATTACACCCCCTTTCATGCTCCCTCTAAAAATTTCTTCTTTTTCTTTAATTATTCTGAATATTTTATCACTGAAAGCAGAAATTCTAGGAAAGCGTTGGGGTAGGACACATACTAAGAAGAGCTTACAAGGAAAGCTAGAAAAATGAAAATAAATGATTATTTTATACACTTTATCAGCTAGGAAATACATGTGAGTCAGGAGCCAGGCAGAGTAGTTTACACCTGTAAATCCAGCATGCAGGAAGCTAAGACTGGAGGATCATTGCAAAATGGAGGTAAACCTGAGCTGCATAGGTTCTACGCCAGCTGAGTAAACCAACACACACACACACACACACACACACACACACACACACACACACACACGCATGTGCATGCACGTATGCACATGAAGACACACTAAAGTAAATAGGCGGATAATGTGTAATATAAAGCTTTCCATTTGGAATATGAAATGCAGTGAAATTACCCACAATCCTTCATGCCAAGTGTAGCAATACAGATAATTCTTGGCAGTATGGGTGTCTTACAAAAGAGTAACCATTTTCAAAGTTGTTATTGCTGCATGTTTATGAGCAATTTGTTCTATGTAAAGAAAAGAACAGCAACAAAAACTGGACTTTTGGCTGCAAAGCTGAAAAGTCTATGTTTTACCAAAGTTGTCTGGTCTGACATCTGTTCCTTTCTATTGTTTGGTTTTTTGTTTTTTCTTTTTCTTTTTTCTTTTGGTGGGTTTTTCTCTGTCTCTCTGTCTTTATTCCTTCTTACAGAAACAATGATGATCTTCTCTATCTCAGAGGAGTCTGTAAGCTAAGCTTTATGTTAACTCTTTTTCGTCCTCTACAAAATAGTGCACTTTCATGTAAAGGAGGGGCCAAGCATCTAATCTGCACAAGCTTAGTACACATTCACATACTAAATATACACCAAGAACTACTTCACGAAACAATTTCTATGCACAGAGGGTACTGTGGTTCCACCTCCACCATTGACTTTCATAAAAATAAAGGGCTAATATAACCAGCGGGCAAATTCTGTAAAATTACTCTCCAAGTGTTTCAACAAAACCTGCCAACACAACTCAAACCCAGACTTCTCCACACTTTGCTTTGTGGCAAAGGGCCTCAATGGGACAGGCTGCCAGTCGCACAGACGAGAGCCAAATTGTTCAGTGGATTTGAGAAGTGGACAGATGTTCCCCCGGGACCATGGAGACAGGCACCGCCACATACATTTTCACTTGACGTGTTAACCAATATTCCCAGCCAATTATTCCGAGGCGACCAGCAGTTAATGAATGCGAAGGCAGGAGCTAAAGTCATCACTCATAGCTCCCACACAGCCCCAAACTACTGCCAGAGTGCTAAATTCCTCTTGGGCTCAGAAAGACTCAGAGTTCATTTGGGGGCCCTTTGGGTGTGTTCCCTGAGGCCTATACGGGAACACCTAAAACTGATTGTGATATGGTCATTGTGGATGAATAAATATGAGAAAATAACACAGACTCTGAGGATACATACTTCACAACATGGAACATGAAAGAAAGGGCTTTACATAGTAGAATGCGTTTGAGGTCTCAAAGGTAATTACCCTGAGGCATTAGAATAGGGCAATAAAAACAAAAGCAGCTGGGCCACACTGGTGATACATACAGTGTGCTAACAGCTATTTAGATAATTTGCCACAGAAATATGATGTAATAAGATCTATCATTATAATGGAAAATAAAGAAACATAAAACAATATTATGTTGTCTACTTTATTTGGAGAGATAAAAGCAAAGAAGGTCACCATTTAGAATATTTTCTTTTAAGTATTCTTTTACACAAATCCATTGTGCCTCCAAACATGTTTTCTTAAGCAGTGCAACCTTGCAGTTGGTACCCGGGAAATAAGAGGGAAAAGGGATAGAAATTTGTTTTCAAGGAGAATGTAGTGCTGAGCATTATTACTGAGCATCACTCCTGGGGGGAAGTTTGCAAAATCCAAGAATAATACATACTTCAATATATATTTTATATAAGCAGGCTTTTCCGTAATGAAATTTACTAAACAAAAACAACACAAGAGTAGAAAATACAGAAATGTATCTGTCAGTGAACAACCAGTGACATTTCTAAGATTTTAAAATATGTGTATAATAGAGATTATTGCTTCCTAGGGTGGTAGAGAGAAAACAGTCAAGCCCAAGGAGAAAGTACAAATTCTGGAATGCAGCTTTCTTAAGTAAGAGTTTACCATCTAAAGGTTCCACAATCTCCCTAAACACTGCCAACAACTGGAGACCAGGTACTCAAATGCCAGAACCTGTGGGGACACATTTCTTCTATAGCAAGGATGTCTGCTTATGTTCTGGAGGAAAGCCTAAGTGTGAGAGACGTGGGACAGGAAGATATGGTAGTCACGGAGTCTTGGGAAGGGAAATGAATCTCTTTTTCTAGAGGGCAACCGTAGTACCTCACCACCCAAGAAGCAATCATCCCTAAAAAATGAATCTTTTCTGTGAAGGCTACCAACATAAAGCCACTATTCCATTTTTTATACAATATATTTTTTCATTAACATTTTTAAATTTACTTTACATCCTGGTCATAGCCCCATTCCTCCACTCCTCCAAGTCCCATACTCCCTCCCTCTCCCATCCCCTCTCTGTTTCTCAGAAAAGGGAAGCCCACAATCCCATCCACCCTAGGTTATCAAATCACACCAAGACTGGTTTAACTTGAAAGGCAGTCCCACCAGGGGGCAGTGATGAAAAAGCTGCCATCAGAGTCCGTAAGAGTGACAACCTAGCTCCCCTTACTAGAGGACCCACTTAAAGCCTGAGATGCCCATTGGCTGCATATGTGTAGGGACCCTACGTCCAGTCTATGCATGGTCCACGGTTGGTACTTCAGTCTCAGCAAGCCTCTCTGGGCCCTGGCTAGTTGGTTCTGTAGATCTTTTCATGAGGCTCCTGTCAACTCCAGGTCTTTTTTTTCTTTCTCTGACTTTTACATAAAAGTCTCTGTGTATCACCCAGTGTTTGGCTGTGTATCTCAGAATCTGTTTCACACTGCGGCTGGGTGGAGCTTCTCAGAGGACAACTCTGCTTTGCTCCTTTTTTTTGCAAGCATAGCAGAGTATCTTCAATAGAGTCAGTGGTTGGGTCTCTGCTGGGGGTGGGTCTTGGGTTGAGACAGGCGTTAGCTGGACGTTTCCTCAGTCTCTATCTCTGCATATAATGTAGACGGGGTACATTTTGGGTCAAAGATTTTGAGGGTGTGTGTGTTGGTGTTCCTCTCCTCTACTAGGAGTCTTGTCTTGTTAAAGGGTGTCCTCTTCAGACACTATGGCCTCTGCTCTTAGAAGGCTCTTCCAGAGTTTCCCTCATACTCTCTAAAGCCTACCCTGACTTAGGTCTCCAGCTTGTCACAGATATGCCCCCACCCACAGTTTCTCTTTTCTCTGCAGGCTTTCTGTTCTCCTGCCTCTGCTATCCTATGGTCAGTTCTCTACCCTTGTATCTCCCTGCACTCCCTCTCCTAACTTGTTCCCTCTCTTCAACCATTATCTCTGTCTTTTCTATTTCCCCTTCTGAGTGAGATTTGAGCATCCTCCCTTGGATCCTCCTTGCTACTTATCTTCTTCGGGCCTGTGAATTGTAGTACATTCATCCTGTAGAATATGATTAAAGTTCACTTATGAATACAAACCATGTATGTCTTTCTGGGTCTGGTTACCTCACTCAGGACATCCTTTTCTAGCTCCATCCATTTGCCTGAAAATTTAGGATTTTCTTGTTTTTAATAGGTGAGTATTATTCCTTTGTGTAAATGTACACAGTTTTTAAAAAATCTATTCTTTGGTTGAGGGACATCTAGATTGTTCTGAATATTATGAATAAAGCTGCTATGAGCATAGTTGTGGGGAGCCATGCTAAATCCCATGCTTAGGCTGCATGCTGTGACCTTCCAGTTGTTGACCTTTGTTGAAGGAGGTCTTGTGCTTAGGCTATCTTTGGATTGTTTACCTTTGTAATACATAGGGAAGTTCTTACTGGGAACTACCCAGAGGATTAGGGAAGTCCTTACAGGAAACTCTTCAGATTGCATTCTTCCCTGGGGCTTAGGGCAAGTGAGATTGCAATAGAATTTGTGGTGGTCTTGCTATATAAAGCCTACTTGCCTGCAATATGGGTGCCTTGAACACAATCTGTCTTGGCCTCATACCCCATGTGTCTCTGTCTCTTCCAATTTGTACCCTCTCTTTTACGTGAACCCTGGTTTGATATGTCCCACAGACTGGGACACATAGTTGAAAAAGTGTTCTTGTTGAGTGATTGGGCATTTTTTGGGTATATACCCAGGAGTGGTATAGCTGGGTTTTGGTGTAGAATTATTCCCTGTTTTCTAAGAAAGTGCAAGATTGACTCACAAAGTGTTTTTTATTTCTTTTTTTAAATTTTTTTATTAATTTATTCTAGTTACATCTCAATGGTTATCCCATCCCTTGTATCCTCCCATTCTTCCCTCCCTCCCATTTTCCCCTTATTTCCCTCCCCTATGACTGTTCCTCGGGGGGATTTCCTCCCCCTGTATATGCTCATAGGGTATCAAGTCTCTTCTTGGTAACCTGCTATCCTTCCTCTGAGTGCCACCAGGCCTCCCCCTCCAGGGGACATGGTCAAATATGAGGCACTAGAGTTCGTGTGAAAGTCATACCCCACTCTCCACTCAACTGTGGAGAATGTTCTGTCCATTGGCTAGATCTGGGTACAGGTTTAAAGTTTACCGCCTGTATTGTCCTTGGCTGGTGCCTTTGTTTGAGCAGGACCCCTGGGCACAAATCTGCCTATCATAATGTTCTACTTGTAGGTTTCTAGGACCCTCTGGATCCTTCTACTTTGCTATTTTCCCATGCTTCTCTCATCTAGAGTCCCAATAGGATGTCCTCCCCTCTGTCCCAGTTTCCTGGTAAGTGAAGGCTTTCATGGGACATGCCCCTTGGGCTAGTATGCAGATATAAGTGAGTGTATACCATTTGAATCCCTCAGTAGAAGAATGGATAAAGAAACTGTGTTTTTTATTTCAATTTGCACTCTAACCAACAATGGAGGAGTGTCCTTTTGCTACATCCTCTAGGGCATGTTCTGTCTCTTAAGTTTTTGATCTTGGCCATTTTGACAAGTCATTTTGATTTGCATTTCCCTGATGACTAAGAATGTTGAGCATTTCTTTAAGAGCTTCTCAGCTATTTGAGATTCTTTTGTTTGGAATTCTTTCTTTATTTCTATTCACTATTATTTTTTTCTTTTTAAAAATTTATTATAATTTATTCACATTATATCCTGATTGTAATCCTCTTGCTCTTGTCTTCCTGTTCCTACCCTCCCTCCCTCGTCTGCCCTATTCCGCTCCCCTAGACCTCTGACAGGTGGAGTCCTCCTACCCTACCATCTGACCACACCTTATCAGGTCTCTTCTGGATTCCCATCCCTCTGTGCTACCACAAGTCTTCTCCACCAAGAGGCAGGAATTAAATCATGGGCACCAAAGTTCCTGACAGAGGCAGTCCCCTGATCTCTCCACTTCTTCTCCTCAGGGAGAAGGAGTTGTCCATTGGCTACATATGAATAGGAGGTCTAGGTTTTCTGATTGCAATGTCCTTGGTTGGTGCATAAGTTTGTGCAGGCCCCTACTTGGTCCAGATCCAACAGCTTTGCTAGTCCCCTTGTGGAGCTCCTGACATCCCCTAACCCCTCAACCTTCATCCTTCCATCCTCCAACTCTTCCATACAACACACAGCATTTTGCCCAGAGTCTGGCTACAAGTCCCAGTATCTGTCACTTTTTAAATTGTTTTTTTGTTTGTATGAATGTTTGTTGGTGTTTAATGTTTTGATTTCTTTATATAGTTTTGAATTAGCCCTTTTTCAGATGTTGGATTGGTGAAGATATTTTCCCAATCTGTAGCCTGTCCTTTTGTCTATTGACAGTGTCCTTTGCTTTACAGAAGCTTTTCTGTTTCAAGAACTCCCATTCATTAATTGTTCATCTTAAAGCCTGAGCTATTGGGTTCCTGTTCAGGAAATTGCCTCCTGTGCCAATAAGTTTATGGCTCTTCCCCAATTTTCCTTTTATAGATTTCATGTATCTGGTGTTACATTGGAGTATTTGATCAATTTGGAGTTGAGTTTTGTGCAGGGTGAAAAATATGGATCCATTTGTAAATTTCTACATGGAGTTATTCAGTTAGACCTGTACCATCTGATGAAGATCCTATCTTTTGTCCATTGTATGGTTTTGGCTCCTTTATCAAAAATCAACTGTCTATAGGTGTGTGGGTTTATTTCTGGGTCTTTGATTTTATTCCCTTGTTCAACCAGTCTATTTTATGCCAGTACCATGCCCGTACTATGGCTCTGTTGCATAGCTTGAATTCCTGTATAGATGTACTTCAGATATTATTTTACTGTACAGGGTTGTTTTAGCTATTCTGGTTTTTTGTTTGTTTCTTTTTCCATATGAAATTTGGCATTTTCCCAAAAGAATTGTGTAGATATTTTGATGGGGATTGCACTGAGTATTAGATTGCTTTCGGTATGATGGCCATTTTTACTGTATTGATTCTACTGATCCATGAGCATGGGATACCTTCCCATCTTTTGATATCTTCTTCAATTTCTTTCTTCAGAGACTTGAAGTTCTTGCCATAGAGATCTTTTACATGCTTGGTAAGAACTGTACCAAGATATTTTATATTATTTGTGGTCATTGTGAAGGGTGTAGTTTTCATTTTATGTTTCTCAACCCGTTTGTTGTTTGTACACAGGAGGTTTAGTGATTTTTTTTTTAATTTTTGTATCCAGCCACTTTGCTGAAGGTGTTTATCAGCTGTAAGAGTTCTCTGGTGGAAGTTTTGGGGTTGCTTGTTGCTTATACATACTATCATATCATCTTCACATAGTGATGATTTGACTTCTTCCTTACCAATTTGTATCCCCTTTACCTAATTTAGTTGACTTATTGCTCCTGCTAGGACTTCAAATATATATTGAAGGGCTATAGAGAAAGTGGACAGCCTTGTCTTGTTCCAGATTTTAGTGGAAATGCTTTGAGTTTCTCTCCATGTAATTTGATGCTAGCTATAGGATTACTGTATATAGCCTTTATTATATTTAGGTATGGAACTGTATCTCTGACCTCTCCAAGATTTTCATCATGGAAGGGCATTCAATTTTTGTCAAAGGCCCTTTCTGTCTCTAGTTATATAAACATGTTTTTTTTTCTTTCAATTTGTTTATATGGAGACATAAATTGATGAATTTTCATATGTTGAACCACCATGCATCCTTGAGATGAAGCCTATTTTGATCATTGTGGATGATGTGTTTGATGTGCTCTTACGTGCAGTTTGCAAGTATTTTATTGAGTATTTTTGCATCAATGATCATAAATGAACTTGATCTGAAATTCTTTCATTGTTGAAATTCTTTCTGTATTTTAGGTATCAGGATGACTGTGTCTTTATAGAGTAGGCTTGATAATATCCTTTCTTTTTCTATTTTGTGGAATAGATTGAGAAGTATTGGTATTATCTCTTCTTTGAATGTCTGATATAAATTTTCACTGAATCATCTGCGTTTTGGAATTTTTTTTTTTTTTTTTTTTTTTTGGTTGGGAGACTTTTGATGACTGCTTATATTTCCTTAGGGGTTATAGGATTGCTTAAGTTGTTTATTTGATCTTGATTCAATTTTGGTAAGTGGAATATATCAAGAAAAATAGTGATTGTGGATTTTTTCAGTGTCTGTTCTTATGTCACCCTTTGCATTTTAATTTTGTTAATTTGGATTGCTCCCTCTGCCTTTTAGTTATTTTGGCTAAAGATTTGTCTATCTTGTTGCTTTTCTCAAAGATCCAGCTTTTGGTTTCATTGATTCTTTTTACTGCTCTTTGTTTCTAATTTATTGATTTAAGCCCTGAGTTTGATTATTCCCTGTCATTTACTCCTCTTGGGTGTGTTTGCTTCTTTTTGTTCTAGAGCTTTCAGATTTGCTGTTAAGTTAACTTGGATCCCTCCAATTTCAGTATGATGGCGCTTAGTGCCATAAACTTTCCTCTTAGCACTACTTTTCCTGTGTCCCATAGCTTTGTGTATGTTGTGCCTTCCTTTTGATTGATTTCTAGAAAGGCTTTAATTACTTAATTTAGTCCTTGAAATTTGTAGAAAGTTGTTCAGTTTCCATGAGTTTGTAAGATTTCTGTTGGTTTTGTTGTTGTTGAGTTCCATCTTTAATCCATGGTAGTGTGATAAAATACAATGGATTATTTCAATCTTTTTGTATCTGTTGAGGCTTGCTTTGTGACTGAATATCTGGTTGATGTTGTAGAAGGTTCCATGGGGTGCTGAGACGAAGATATGTTTTTTTGTATTTAGGTGAAATGTTTTGTAGATATCTGTTAGGGCCATTTGTTTCATGACATCTGTTAGTTTCCTTAATTCTCAGCTTAGTTTCTGTTTATATGATCTGTCTATTGGTGAGAGTGGGGTACTAAAGTCTCCCACTATTAATGTGTAGGATTTGATGTGTGATTTATGCTTAAGTAATGTTTCTTTTATGAATGTGAGTGCCCTTGAATTTGGGGCATAGTTGTTCAGAATTAAGACATCATCTTGGTTTCTTTTTTATTTGATAAGTATGAGGTATCCTTCTTCATCTCTTTGATTAATTTTAGTTGAAAGTCTATTTTACTAAATACTAGAATGGCTACTCCAGATTGTTTCCTGGGTCCATTTGCTTGGGAAACCTTTTTCTTGCTCTTTATTCTGAGGTAATATCAGCTTTATTGTTGAAGTATGTTTCTTGTATGCAGCATAATGATGGGTCCTTTTTCTCATCCATTCTGTTAGCCTGTGTCATTTTATTGGGAAGTTGAGTCCATTGATGTTTAGAGATATTAACGACCAATATTTGTTCATTTCTGTTATTTTTGTTTGATGGTGTTGGTGTGGGTAGTTTTGTGTGTGTGTGTGTGTGTGTGTGTGTGTGTGTGTGCACATGCTTTCTTTTTTTGTTTGTTTTATTTTGTAGATGTAGGATTATTTATTTCCTATGTTTTTCTGTGTGTAATCCATCTCCTTATGTTGGAATTTTCCTTCTAGAATCATCTAAAGGGCTGGATTTGTGGCAAGGTACTCTTTAAGCTTGATTTTGTTATAGAATATCTTATTTTCCCTATCTATGTTAATTGAAAGTTTTGCTGGTTATAGTAGTCTGGGCTAACATCTATGGTTCTTAGGGTCTGTCTAATATATGTGCAGACACTTTTGGCTTTTATAGTTTCTGTTGAAAAATTAGGTGTAATTCTGATAGGTTTGTCTTTGTATGTGACTTTGCCTTTTTCCCTTGTAACTTTTAATATTATTTCTTTGTATTGTACACTTAGTGTTTTGATAATTATGTAGCAGGGAGATTTTCTTTTCTTTTCAATCTATTTGGTATACTGTAAGCTTCTTGTATATTTATATCTCTTTCTTTCTGTTGGAGATATTTTCTTCTATGATTTTGTAGAAAATATTTTCTGGGCCTTGGAGCTTGGAGTCTTTTCCTTCTTCTATTCCTATTATTCTTAGGTTTGGTCTTTTCATACTGTCTCAGATTTCTGGTATAATTTATGTCAGGAACGTTTAGATTTTACATTTTGTTTAAGAGATGTATCAAATTCTTCAATTGTATTTGTTACATCTGAGATTCAACTTTTCTTTCTCTTGTATCTGTTGCTACTGCTTGTTCCTGTTGTTCCTGTCCTCTTCCCTGGGTTTTCCATCACCATGATTGCCTCAGATTATGTTTTATTTTTTACTTCTATTTCCATTTTTAGGTATTGAACAGTTTTTTTTTTTTTTTTCATTTTTGCCTCCAATTTAATTGTATTTTCCTGTGTTTCTTTAAGGGCTTTATTCAGTTCCTTCATCTGTTTAACTATTCCTGAAGCACAGGACCAAGCTCTCCCACTTAAATGAATACAATAGTCTACTACATGTTCACCTGACTAAAGGCTCAGCTCTCTCAGTCTGTTTCCCTATAGTACCTGATTGTTATGGCACTTATTCCCTCTACATCTCCTGAAACACAAATCTCTTCACTGAGTTCACAAGCTCTCCATGAACTGACTGGGCTTATCTCTTATCTTTTGAGGCATTCCTGTCTTACCACTCTAATACCTACAGTCCAATGAGTCACATTTTCTCCTTATGGAATTATTGTCTTATTCATTGATCCATCAATTCTTTATCAATAGGTCACTTTTCTCTGGGCATATGGCTTTCATTCCAAAGAAAATGATGAAGTATTCACTTGCTTGGATATTTGTGTGTGTGAGGGGGAGGATTTAATTGATTAAAAATATTGTGAAGAGGTTTACATAATGTCAGGGCTTCCTCTTTCATTGTTAGATGTTTGTACATAGACCTAAAGAAAATGTAGAGAGTCCTGAGATAAAATTGAACAAGTAAAATAGAGATAAAAAAAGCTTATCAGGCAGTCAATACATAAAGTGCAAACTCCATGAGAAATAAGCCCCAAACTCTAGAACTTTCTCTAATGTTACTACTTTAAAACATATTTCTTCTGTTCTTATGTATTATTGAACTGTTAATTTTGTAAAATCATAAGCTTCTATAAGTTAAAATTCTAGCATATATTAAAATTTAAATTATATTTTTATTTCTATAGTAATTTGGCAAACAGTATTACTGGCTACTTGACATTCCATTGTCTGAATATTGGGACTGACTTTCTATTAGGAAATGAGTATTTATACTATATGAAGTGACTCAAATTAGAGGACTTCAAGAAGATGCATACTTCTCTTACATACAACCATTAACCTTTCTTGAGTATCTAGAAACCATTTTATTCCTAAGCATCCCAATCATATATTTCATCACCATTCCATTTGTCATCCTAGACACTAGAGGACAATGACAAAACACTAGAGAAAAATGAACTTTCCACCACTGACACCTACCAGAAAGCAGGACTTAGAAACTGAACAAATCAATTCCCTTGATGATCAATTAAGTCAGAATCTAGCCATAAAATCACATAAGCAGCAGAAGAGAATCACCACATTAACACTCAGTGCATCAGTGGCTTTTCTTGTTGCTGGGACCAAATAACTAACAAGAAGCAACTTACCTGAGGAAGGGATTCATTTTTTTTTTGTTTGTTTGTTTTTTATAGTTTGATGGAATCCAGTCCACAATTGCAAGACATTCCTGTGACCAGGCAGCCAGCTCCATGGTGGAGAGGAAGTGCACGTGGAATACTTTACCTGCTTACACTGTGCTGGGACAGAAAGAAGAGCAGCAGTAGGATGAGAACACACAAGTGGGGCCAGGCTATAACAACAAAGCCTTCCTTTCCATCCCCTTCAACCACTTCTTTCTGAAGCTCTCATAACCACCCAAATCAACATTACCATCAAGGAAATGAGTAACTACACATAAAGTTGTGGAGATATTTTACATCCAAGCCATAGCACTCACATTTCTTTCATGTATATATAGGGTTCTTTTGTTTGTTTGTTTGTTTTTGCTATACCATGAGCTTACAGTCAGGCTTTAGCAAAAATCATTACTCTCCTATTAGGCATGCATGATAACACACTTCAGAATCTTGAATGAAACAGAAACAAAGTGATAACACTACAGTGCTAGAAAATTATTAAGCTCATGTTGGGGCTTATACTTATGAATTGTAGTCTGCAAACTTTCTGTAAATGGTCATTCATCAGGTATTTTCATTTCTGGGGTTATATTATTTTTGCTACCATGACTTTATTGTACAGTAATGCTGGTATGACAGTCATAGATAATGGGAGACTGAATGAGCATGGCTGCTTTCTTGTAAAACTTGAGTGAGCAGAACATATTCCTGCTGGATTTGGGCAGAGTGCTTTACTGAAGTTAATTATGCCTCCAAATTAACCCTTGCCTTCTGCACCCAGGTTACCTTCAGGGATGCTTTATAGTAATGCCTCTAATAATAAAATGGGGTCTTTTAAGTTTGAATAGTATTGTACCAGGAGGACACTAGGTACTCTTGAAAAGACAAATATCACAATATATGAGGACTGCAACAATTCTTTATATTTTCTGATCTCCATGGCTCTACCTTTTAAAATACCTCCCACCAGGCAGAAAGAAATGAGCAGGTTTTCCTCCACGTTGCCCTCCTCTCTCTAAACAGCAGTGGTGGCTCACCAAAGCATTAAAGGATCAAATATTTTATGACTGCACCCACCACATAAAAGACTGGTCTAAACAGCAGACTTTAATTAGAGTTTGGAAAGAGCATTTCTGTTTAAATAAAATAAAAACACAGGTGGTTCAGTAAGTTTCCCAAATCTAAACCTCAAAATGCTGTTTAAAATGCCGAGTCGTTAAAGGATTTTATTTTTCTGGTCAGTTCTACCCCAGGTAGAAACAAGGACCATTCCATTCCCAGTGTATGGGTTGTTCACATGTGTTTGGCTTTGTGCCAGCTCTCACGTGTTTCCACATTTTCTAACTAAAAAGAAGGACTTCCACTACAATCACCTCACTGGCTGTTTCTCAGTACAGTTTTCTCTTGCATTTATTGTTTTCCCTCAAAGCTTTTAGAGCACTCTCTCAGGACTATGATGTTCCTTACTTCCTGCCTGCTGCATGTTTCCTTTCCGCAAGACTACCACTATTGGCTACATTTTTCCTTTGGTTACTACTTCTTAGAGTGCGTTCATCACCTATGGCCACAGAGGATGCCACTGGATCCTGGAACCCTGACAGAAAGTGATAGACACAAGTCATTTAAAGCTAGAATCCACAGAACATTTACTTGAATGGAGATATGGCAGCAGCCCAGATACTTAGATCACTTTATACATGAACATGGAAGTAGATTAGTTAATCTCTGAATTGGTATCTGCCAAGTTGATATCTTGTACACATATAACTTTCAGCTACAGGTCCGGTGTTCATCATAATCTACCCTTGAACAATGGGAACACCTTGACCTTCCACTGATACAGACCTGCCATTGCCATCTCATGGGTCTGAGGCGTTGACATCTTTGACATATCAGTGCTCATGTCAACAATACATATTCACTCAAACCTTCATCTGCTCTCCACACTTGGCTTTTAAATTCTTTCTATTCTGCATTAAAGAGAACGTATCAATGTACTAACTATCTTTGGAACATCCCAAACTAACGCCAATGAAATATTTGCTGACACTAATACATTAGCGTCATGACTGTATATATTACTGGGTATCATTTTTTTTTATGTCCTGGGACAACTAATTTGAATTTTTATCATCATCATTCTGCTTCTATGTACATTAGCATAAAGGGCTATCTGTGTAAGTGTTCCCAAGAGCACATGGAACTCCACATCAAGATGCTTAGCCCGAAGTCCAAATATAGCCACTTGCCACTTACTACAACTACAAACATCTGCTTCACCTGTCAGTTGCTCCACGTTCTCACTTGATAATGTCACGACTGTGTCAGAAATGTATTTTTAGGATAGAATTAAGTAATTTTGAGAAAAGCCTGGCATGCAGTGGTGCTGGTATAGTATGTGATATTATTTTGATGACATGTGCCAAAGCTTGGAGCTTGCACTATATTAAATTCTTAATACACATGAGCTCATTTAATCCTCTGCCACCTCTAGAAAGTTCTGTATTTGAGAAAACTGGCATTTGACATTTTAAGCTTGGAGTTTCACAGGACTAGGGTAGAGAAGCCTATCTCATTCCTAAATTCATGAAAAAAGATTGAATAAACATAAATAAGAAAGGATATAACTTAAAGCACGTAACTGTACATGCACTATATTTATTCTTAAACTCAATGAATATCTGCAAAAATATGTATGCATAGATATATGGTCTGCTTTAAAGGCATTAGGGTACATTATGCCTTGGTAAAGATGGTCACTAGTGTGAGCAGCACATTCCTGTAGCATTGAACTTTCATCTGCTTCTTCTGCAGTCAGCAGTCATTATCCTTGAACACTAGGGTGACCAGCTTAGCAAAATTAAAAGTGTAATGACTTTAATGCTGCTTTTATATTTCCAGAGAATAGCCTCTCACACTCCCCATAATGCTTACTCTTAAAGGTATGGTTTGTTATGGAGGTTGGGCATTGCTTGTGACATGTTTGTGACATTTTATCTTGTTTAACTTCCTCTCCGGGATTTTATCTTCTTTAACTTCCCCTCTACCTTATTGATTTCTTAGTACATTCCACAGGACTATCAGTGGATTTTACATAGCTCTGTTATATCTGAAGTTTTAAAATTATAACAAGGGTGAACAATGTGTGTGTAAGTGTTAAGTCACCAGAGTTTTGCAGAAGTTGTGTTACAGACAAACAGCTATGGGATTTATGCAATGCCAACAAGGCTTGCTAGCATTACTGTTTAACACAGAGGTAGTGCTCTTTTATGACTGTTAAGTATATTACATAGCTACTTGTACCACAAATGTGAGATTTCTGTGGTTAAGGATTAACTTTGAAAATTTTTGCATGAGTTACACCGTTTTACCTTGTGCAAAAATTATCATAGTAGATCAAGTTATGTGATTAACAAAAGTTTTCCTCTTCAACACACACACACATATACACACACACACACACCACACACACACACACACACACAGACAGACAAACAGACAGACAGACAGACAGAGACAGTTACAAAGACAGACAGATAGAGACATGGACGTGCACACACACACACACATTTCATACAATCTGGAAGGCAAACCATAATGTCTCTCTTTGCACGATAATTAGTTATAAAATTTTTGCTAAGAGAAGTTCAGTGACCACTCTACATATTTTGTTTCCTAATAGTATGCTCATATCAAGGAACACATTCTATATCCTGTGCAAAAGTCATGTGAGAGTGTGAAAAAACAGATCAAACAATATGAACAGCAAGAGAAAGGAAAATCCACAATAACTTACACAGAACAATTTATTCATGTCTGTCTTCAAACTCAATGCGTTACACAAATTTCTTTGACTTTTGTTATCATCACAAGTGCATGTGGTTAAAAAACAATACTAATCCTCAGGTGGTATAGATCAGAGATCCCATAGTGTTTAGAAATACCAGTCGCTGTAGTTTGCAAATTTGATAGAGACGATGCAGGAGTAATTTAAAAAGGTATTGCTTTTCAAAGATGTGTACTTGACTTGGGATTTCAGAATATAAGTTTGAATTGCTGGTGAACCTGGAGGAATATGTATTAATATAATTTATGTGCATTTCTGCAATGTCTTTGGTTACTTGTATAAAGAAAAAAGATATAACCCAAAATGTGGAGAAATCAAATTGATATGTTCTTACAGTTTTACAGAAATATTGGAAACATTTTCCTTTTGAAAGTAAAAGCAATCTGAGCAGATCTGCCAGATACACAGACCTCTCATACCAAGGCAAATGGGACCTAGAGAGACAGCTTCTAGGTTAGAGCCCTAGCTGCATTCCAAGAGAATTGGCTCCGAGAATCCATGTTTGCTGATTTACAGCTGCCTGTACCTGTAGTTCCAGGGAATCCAATACCCTTTCTGGCTCCCAAAGACACCTGCATACATATGACATACATTGACACAGACATACACTTATGTACATAAATAATTTTAGTTAAATAATCTTAAATTGTCAAATAACAAAAATGATACTCAAAATGTCAACAGGCTAAAACTTGTTAAAACATCACACAGAAGTATCAACTACATTCCTTTTGCTGACAAGGTTTAAATGGATAGCTCCCCATTTTCTCGATAGTTATAAAATTTGCACAATCCTCTACATCCTTAGCCATAAAATTAAAGCAATAGCCTCCCTTACGCTTTTAAGAAATAAGTCATTTTGCTTAAGAATGCCAACCTTAGAGCCAGGTGTAGTGGCACACATCTTTAATCTCACAACTCAGGGAGGCAGAGGCAGGCAGACCATTGGCCTCTAGGCCAGCCTGGTCTATAAAGTGAGTCCAGGAAAGTCAAGGCTACAGAGAGAAACTCTGTTTTGAAAAAATATACTGAAACACTCTTGGTATGTGTGTGTGTGTGTGTATATATATATATATACATATATACATATGTATATATATATAATTTTAGTATACAGTATAGAAGCAAATTATGCAGATAACATGAATAATCTGCTCTAAACTATGTAAAATAATCAGCGTAGGCCCTCATAATTTCTTAATTACTTCTAACTAGGGCATAACATGCTCTACTACTACTATTGCTACTTCTAGTACACACACACACACACACACACACACACACACACACACACACACACTGACTGCTTTTCAACTTACGGTCATATTAATTTGTAATGTCTGTGCATACACACCTTGGTTAGCTTCCATGGTACACATGGGCAATTGATCATAACCCTCAAGCCCATTCAACGCTTATGTTTTTTGCAAGCTTTCTTGAGGCAACACTTGAAATATGTACTATAGACACATATGATTTATAGTGAAGTGTGATATATTTCCACACTCAATATATACTACATGAAATTTTGTGTATTATTATAGGGTTAGAAATGTCTTGAGTATCATAGTAATAAGCATGAGGACGTGCTTCTAAAATATCTTTTAAAATTTTGCTGCTTATGGCTGTTGTGTATATATGTATACACACATATATGTGTATATATATGTATATATATATATATATATATATATATATATATAATGTTATGCTATAATACAATTACCTTCATGGAGTATGCATATGGGAGTAACCTTCAAATTCACAGACACTCCTAAAATTGGCAGGCCTCTCTCTTCAATCTTTCTACATACAGAGACTGACTGGTGGTCGGTTCCATTGCAAAATATGTTCAAATACTCCTGCAGGAACCATCCAGGTTGCTGTCTCTGAGAGACAGATATAGATTTAGTATCGTCTTCCTTTGTCTATGTTTCTCTATGTTCTCATCTACTTGACTCTCCTGATCAGGGCCTGCCATTGTCATGGTATGCATAAACGTGGGGAAAACAATGCTAAATGAATCCAGTCAGGCAGAGACAGACAAGGATTGCTTGATCGGGGTCCTGTGTGGAATTTGTTAACTTTATTCACAAATGGTGAATATAGAATCCTGATTATCAGAGGCTGGAGTAATGATGAATAATAGGGAAGAGGAATCTGCTTGCAGGATTCACAGTGTACACTCATGAGGAATAAAGTTTGAGAGATCTACTGCATAGCAAAGTGGCTAAAGGTAACATTTTTTTTGTTTAAAATATATCACATTTTTATATAATATACATGTCATCACCACACAGACACAAAAAAGATCTGTGCGGGATAATGAACTTGTCACTTTTCTATGTTAATACATTCCACAATGTATATATACTTCAAAGTGTTATGTTGTACATTAAGAAAACTCCCAATGCCACCTGTCAGTTAAGTAATAACAACTAGCAAAAATTGTAGAATTATTTCAAGTGATGATTTATTTACACACAATTACCTCATAAAAGAATACAACTGCCTCATCAAACTTGGTTTTCTGATATATTATCTTTTAAATGAGAATAAGATTATTGGGTGAAAAAGTACGTAATCTGGTATGATAAATGTGATGGTTATATTTAATTGACAATTTTACAGAGTCTAGAATCTGCTGGGAAAAGAACTCAGTGAAGGATTGTCTAGAATTAGCTAACATGTTGCCTGTTTACTAAAGATCATTGTGCTTGGTCAATGACTTGCCCACTATAGGTGACCCACTGTTTTCTGGGCAGGAGATACAGGATTACATAAGTAGAGAAAGCAAGCTGAAAACTGTTTGTTGTTCTCCTGACTATAGTTCTAATATAATCAGTTCTCACAGCCCCCTTTGACATCCCAGCCATGATGGCCTGATAGACTGCAGTATGGAACAAGGGACTAAGTAAATAATTTATTTTTAAGTCATTTATGTCAGAATATTTTGCCACTGTAAAGGAAAATCATGTAAGATAGTGAGAATTCAACTCTAACTGTGATACAGTCTTCTGCCTCTTAATAAATTAGAAAATTCTAAGAGCATAATGGAGACACCAAAAATATCTTTGAATGCATACCTGAAGATAATTACTACCTTCTTCAACATGTTTAAATAGTCATTGGCTATCAAGTAAATGGTAGGGCTGCTGAGCCCCTCCAACCTGTGATTGCCATTTGACACCCGCGACTTTGAGGATAGGCTGCATTAAACTCAGTGGGTCATAATTTTTTTTTTTAAAGTTCATGAACATGAGAAAGAGAATAGTAGTAGAGAGGAAGAAGGGTAGACAATAGTAAGGGAAGATAAAAGAAGGTGTGTGGTGAAGATAATTATAACTCATTATGTACACATGCAAAATTTTCAAAGAATAAATTCTATCAATAAATAGAGAAAGAGGCACATGATTGTAAAGACTGTTTTGTAGAACAATGTCAATAAATAATGTTAACTACATAAAGGAATAGAAATTATTTGCAAAGCACAGACACATGATACCGTAGAATAAAATATTTCTTTCACACATTTACAAGAAATGCGTTTGAACATTTTATCTAAAACATATTTACTGAGCTGTTCCTATATGATTTTTAACTGTACAAATCAGAGAGAAAAGAACAATGAACATGTTGGGCAGGAAGCTAAATTTCAGAACCTATGGATCTTTTCTAAATCTTATCTTCAAACACATATTCAAAGGTCTCCTACAGCCTGGAGGAAGATAACACTCCAGATCATGCCAAAACATGCCTAGGTATTAATAATGTTCATTAGTTTATATTTAGACGGATTATTGTGAAGTACTCGCAGTCGTCCTCTAGAAGGATGGTAGTTTCACCCTCACCCCTAAGAGAGACATGGAAAACCAATGTAAATGTCAGCAAAACCCGCATAAAATTACGAAAAGACCTCCACGGGGATCTGAATCCGGTTTCACTTGGGGGTATGTCATGGTATTATAGGACGTCAAAAGCATCATCTAAGAAATGCTGGCATTACACATTCTACACTATCCTATCGAAATCTTAGAAACACTAAAAATAGTATGTTGTTGAATCCCACTCTAAAAGTAAATAAAATGACAACATGAATGAAAATTGCCAGTCAATCACTTGCAGCTTAACAAAAATAGCATTATTGTTTGACAACACTTCCTGTATCAGCTTACTGTTAAAGTGCTAGGGATGTGGAGAATAGATAGATAGATAGATAGATAGATAGATAGATAGATAGATGATAGATAGATAGATAATAGATATGATATGATATGATATAGACATATGGAGTAGATATGTCATCAAATAAGAGAGGTGAGTCATAGAGTTAGAAAAACAAGAGGTGTGTGTAGAGGGGAGGAAGAGGAACAGTCCCTGAGGAAATATCACACACACACACACACACACACACACACACACACAAAAAAAAAAAACAAAAACAAAAACAAAAACAAAAACAAAAACAAAAAAACAAAAACCAAAACTTGTTCAACCATCAAATTATACTTTCTTTAACTTTAAACTTCCAAAATAGTGCAGATCTTAGCAGCATTGGTAAACATGCCTTTTTAGCCTTTGGAGTATATTTGGCTTATTAAGAAGCATAATCAATTAGATTTTTGCCATGGATAAGGGACTGTCCTAAATATTCAACCACCTTATTATCTTAATTATCAATTTTTCCATGAACATTTAGGTCAAACTAAATGGCTACAAAAGATTTTATCCAAAGGAGATTTTCCAGCATACCAGCTTCCTTGCACTAGTAAGTTACACGCAGATACTCTAACTTTATTTAACAAGGCGAAGGGCATCAAGAGAAGTATGTGGCAGAAATTTGGTTAGGATTTGCAATTCTATCTGGATGCACTTATCCTGATTTTGTACTGGGATAAATGGCTTCCACATTTGTTCATGTAATTTGCTAAAATAGGTGTCAGAATTTTCATATACTTCTCTCAAACTTGGCATTCTCCACTAAAGTAGTAACTGATGATGAAATCTGCAGTCAGGTCAAAATTTTGCATGTGGTAAGGATTACTATTTACCCAGTGATGATGTCAGAGAAGTGTTATTTTGGGGACTGTCCTGGCTAGTTAAATGTTAACTTGACACAAGTTGGAGTCATAACAAAAGGAGGAAGCCTCAACTGAGGAAATACCACCCTAAGACCAGGATTCTAGGAAAGCTTTTAGGACATTTTCTTAATTACTAATTGATGTGGGAGGGCCTTGAAAACTGTGCTTGGGGCTACCTTTGGGCAGATGATCCTAGATTTTTTTTTTTTTTGTAAGAAAGCATACTAAGCAAGCCATGGTGAGCAAGCCTATAAGCAGCACTCTTCCACAGCCTCTGCATCAGCTCCTGCCTCCAGGCTTCTGCGCTGAGTTTCTGCCCTCATTACTTTAAAAAAAACATTATACTTTATTCATATTATAGCCCAGTTGTTATCCCCTCACTTATTTCTTCCTATTCCCACCCTCCTTCCTCTTCTGCCCCATTACGCTCCCCAAGACTTCTGACAGAAAGGAACCTCTTCTCCTACCATATGACCATAGCCTAACATGTCTCATCTGAATAGCCTGATTCCCCTTCTTCTGTGTGCTTTCTGGCCTCCCCACCAAGGGAAAGTAATCAAATGGGGATGCACCAGAGTTCATGTCAGAGACAGTGCCCACTCTCCCCACAACTGTGGAGAATAAGCTGTCCATTGGCTGGATCTGAACAGGGGGTTTAGGTTTACTGCATGCATTGTCCTTCGTTGGGGCACACAGTTTGTGTAGGCTCCCTGGGTCCAGATCCACAGGCCTTGATGGTTTCCTTGTGGGGCTCCTGAACCTTCTGATTCCTTCTATCCACTCTTTCTTCCATACCACTCTCAGCACTCCACCTGGAGTCTCTCAGAGGATATCTATGCTGGGCTAACATCCACTTATAAGTGATTATATACCGTGCATGTATTTCTAAGTCTGGATTGACTCACTCAGGATGATCACTTCTAGTTCACCAACCCTCATTATTTTATAATGAAATATTACTTGGAACTGTGAGTAAAATAAATCTTTCCTCCCCATGTTGCTTTGGGACATGGTGTTTCATCACAGCAATAACAAGCCTAAGTAAGATAAGAAACAATCTCTGTTCATGATAGAAAAGTTTATCTTGGTGAATAAAGCATCAGAGACTCTTCATTCATGGGGGAGGATAAAATATAATTTCATACCCACTACAAAAAGATTGTGAAGATTTAAACATAAGTTAACAATGGCCTGTTACTTAAATACATGCAAACATGTGAAGCACACAGCAGTGCTTGAAACAATATGTTAAAATGTTTTCTATTGCTCAGGAATCCAAGATGGCGGCACTGAACACACATCGTGTCTGATCAGGAGGACAACTGTGACTGCACAGCAACTTAAGGTCCAAACTGAAAACTAGAAAACACCACTGCTACTGATTCCCATGTGAGAGGGGTTCACACTGTGTGGATCAGAGGTGGGTCTGGCCTCCAGCCACCTGGCTAATCCACAAAAAATTCCCTGGTTCTAGCCCTACAGAAGATAATAGAAGGAAAATTCCAACCTAAGGAGGCTAACTACACCTAGGAAAACATGAGAAATAGATAACTTCACCTTAGCAACATAAAAATGAGATAAGTACACAAACACACTACCACAACCAATATCAAAATAAAATGACCCAATAGTCACTGGTTAATAATCTTACTCAACATCAATGGTCTCCACTCTCCAATACAGAGACACAGAATAAGAGAATGGATCTGTAAACAAGCAGTGTGCTGTATACAAGAAAATTACCTCAGCCAAAAAGATAGACATTACCTGCGAATAAAGACTGGAAGAAGGTCTTCCAAGAAAATGGACACAAGAAGCAAGTTGGAGTAGCCATTCTAATATCTAGTAAAATAAACTTTCAAACAAATTTAATAAAAAGAGATGATGAATGACACTTTCTACTCATCAAAGTAAAATTCAACCATGATGATGACATCACAATTCTGAACATCTATGCCCCTAATAAAAGGACACACACATTTTTAAAAGAAACATTAATAAAGCTTAAACCACATTGCTATCCCCCACACATTAATAGTGGAAGAAACAGAAGCTAAATTGAAATATAATGACATTAACAGATGCCATGAATTAATTGGACCTAATATATATCTACAAAACTTTTCTCATAAACACAAAAGATTATCCCTTCTTCTCAACACCTCCTAGCACCTTCTCCAAAATTGACCATATAGTAGGTCACAGAGCAAGCTTAAGCAAATACAAGAAGATTGAAATGTCAGACCACCGTGAATTAAAGCTGGACCTAAACTACAAAAGAAATAACAAAAACAACTAAATGCCACATCTGGAAGCCCTAGAGAAAAAATAACCAGACATACCCAAAGGGAGTAGATCACTGGAAATATTCAAATTGAGGGCTGAAATCAATACATTAGAAACAAACAGAACAATTCAAATAACCAACAAAACTAAGAACTGGTTCTTTGAGAAAATCAACAATATAGACAAACCCTTAGCCAAACTAACTAACAGGCAGAAAGACACGACCCAAATTTTGAAAAATCAGAAATGAAAAGGGAGACATAAAAACAGATACTGAGAAAATCCAAAGAATCATTAGGTCTTACTTCAAAAGCTTATATGCCACAAAATTTGAAAATCTCAATGAAATGGACAATATTCTTGATAGATTGAATTTATCAAAGTAGAATCAAGATCAGGTGAACAAATTAAATAGTCCTATATTCCTAGCAGAAATAGAAGCAGTCATCAAAATCCTCCCAATCCCTCCAAAAAAAAAAAACTCAGGGCCAGATGCTTTCAGCATAGAATTCTGCCGGACCTTCAGAGAAGAGTTAATAGTAATATTCTTCAAACTAGTCCACAAAATAGAAATGTAAGGAATATTACAAAACTAATTCTTTGAAACCACAGTTACTTTGATGCCGAAACCACACAAAGATCCAACACAGAAAGAGAATTTAGGACCAATTTCTCTTATAAACATTAATGTAAAATGATCAATAAAAGACTCTCAAACCAAATGAAAGATACTTCAAAGAGATCATTCACCATGACCAAGCAGTCTTCATCACAGACATTCTGAAATGGTTCAATATATGGAAATCATCGATGTAATCCACCATATAAACAAACTGGAAGAAAAAACCCACATCATCATCTTCTTAGAAGCTGAAAAAAAATTAACAAAATACAATACCTATTCATGTTTAAAGTCTTGGAGAGATCAGAGATACAAACACATACTTACATAAAGTAAAGGCTATATACAGCAAGACAACATCAAATTAAATGGGGAGAAACTCAAAGAAATACTACTAATATCAGGGATTAGAGAAGGCTACCCACTTTCTCTATATCTCTTCAATATAATACTTAATGTTCTAGTTAGATAATAAGAAAACAAAAGGAGATCAAGGGGATCAACATAGGAAATGAGGGTGTCAAAATATTGCTATTCACAGATGATATGATAGTGTAATAAGTGACCCTCAAAATTCCATTAGAGCACTCATACAGATGATAAATACCTTCAGCAAAATGACCAGATACAAGATTAATTTTTAAAAATCAGTAGCCTTTATATATACAAATAACAAACTGGCTTAGAAAGAAATTAGGGAAACTATACCAGTCACAATAGACACAAATAATATAAAGTTTCTTAATGTACTCTAACCAAGCAAGTGAAAGACTTGTATGAAAAAAACCTTCAATTCTCTGAAGACAAAAATTGAAGAAGATATCAGAAGATGGAAAGATCTCCCACGCTCATGGACCAGTATGATCAACATAGTAAAAATAGCCATCTTACCAAAAGCAATCTACAGATTCAATGCAATTCCTATCAAAATATATACATAATTCTTTACAGACCTTGAAATATCAATTCTCAACTTCATATAGAAAAAAAAACAGCTTGAAAAATTATGTACAATAAAAGATCTTCCAGAGGAATCTCCATCCCTGATCTCAAGCTGTACATAGAGCAACAGTAATAATTAAAAAAAAAAAAAAATGGCATGGTCCTGGCATAGAAATAGGCCGATTGATCAATTGAATTGTATCTTTGACACATAAATAAATTCACACACCTATGGACACTTGATTTTTGACAAAGAAGCCAAATCCATACAAGAGAAGAAAGATAGCATCTTCAGCAAATGGTGCCCGTAGAAAAATGCAAATAGATTCATCCATATTTATCACCCTGCACAATACTAAAGTCCAAGTGCATTAAATACCACAACCTAACACCAGACACACTAAATCTACTAGAAGAAAAAGTGGGGAAGGACCTTGTACTTATTAGCACAGGAGACAACTTTCTGAGCAGAACAAAGACTGTAAGAACAACACTTAATAAATGGGATCTCGTGAAAATGTAAATCTTCTGTTAGGGAAAGGACACATCAACAGAATAAAGCAACATCCTTTAGACTTTGAGAAGATCTTCATGAACCTCACATTTGACAAGGGGCTAATCTCTAAAATATATAAAGAACTCAGGAAATTAGACAAACACCAAACCAAATTATCCTCAACAGAGGAACACTGAATGGCCAAAAACACCTAAAGGAATTCTGAATGTCCTTAGTTATTACGGAAATGCAAATTAAAAGGACATTGAGATTCCATCTTACACCTACAAGAATGGCTAAGATCAAAAATTCAAATGACAGCACATTCTGGCAAGGATGTGGAGAAAGGGGGACACTCCTTCATTGCTGGTGGGAGCAAAGTTGTACAACCATCTTGGAAATCAATCTGATGCTTTCTCAGGAAATTGTCAATAGTGCTACTACAATACCCAGCTATACCACTCCTTGCCATATACCAGAAACATGTTTCACCATACAACAAAGACATTTGCTCAACTGTGTTCACAGAAGCTTTATTCATAATAGTCAGAATCTGGAAACAACCTAGATGTCCATTTACTGAATAATGAATAAAGAACCTGTGGTACATTTATACAATGGAATACCACTCAGCTATCAATAAAACATCATAACTTGTAAGCTAATGATTGAAACTAGAAATGATCATCCTGAATGAGGTAACCCAGACCCAGAAAGACAGGCATGGTACATACTGAATTATTTTTGTATATTAGCCCAAAATAGATGTCTTCTGAGAGACTCCTCCACCCAGTGAAAAATGGGGACTGATGCAGGGTCAAGCTTCTTGAGTCTGGATGGAGTGTAGAGTTCAATATGGAAGAATGGAAAGACCCAGAGGGTTCATGATCCCCACAAGGAGACCATCAATGCTGGTGTATATAGACTCAAGGGGGCTCTGCACAAGCTGTTGCACCTGGCAAGGTCAATGTATGCAGTCAACATAGACACCCTGTTCAGATCCAGCCAATGGACAACTTATTCTACACAGTTGTGGGGGGAGTGGGGACTGCCTCTGACATGAACTATCATACACTGGATTTGATCAATTCCTCATTGCAGGAGGTCTAGAGGCCACACAGGGGAAGGAGAAGCAGGCTATCCGGATGAGACCTGATAGGCTTCGGTCATATGGTTGGGGACGAGGTCGCTTTCTGTCAGTGGTCATGGGGAAGAGAATAGGGTAGAAGAGGGAGGGAGGGAATGGGAAGATACAAGTGAGGGGATAACAATTGGGCTGCAATATGAATAAAATAAAATAAAATATTCTATGAAAGACCACAAGCTAGGGGATAACAATCGAGATGTTATATGAATAAATTATAATAAATAAATAAATAATTTTTAAAAGTCTCAACTGACAGGTTAAGCACAGGTGATGTTATTGAACTTATTTAGAACTCATGTTTTGAATATTATATAATAGAGCAGGTACTCACATTACATAGTTTCATTGTTATTACATTACATTAGCATACTTTGTATTTTTTTTTAATTTTTTATTATTAATTTATTCTTGTTACATCTCAATGGTTATCCCATCCCTTGTGTCCTCCCATTCTTCTCTCCCTCCCCTTTTCCACTTTTTCCCCTCCCCTATGACTGTTCCTGAGGGGGATTACCTCCCCCTGTATATTCTCATAGGGTATCAAGTCTCTTGTTGGCAACCTGCTGTCCTTCCTCTGAGTGCCACCAGGTCTCCCCCTCCAGGGGGCATGGTCAAATGTGAGGCACCAATACTTTGTATTTCTAAGTCACATTTATATCTGTACATTTTTATGTACAAGCATACTCATATAGACATAATTTTAGTAGTTATTATCAATATCACGTAAAAAATAGTAGGTAAAAACTTTACTTATCTTTTCAGATGGAAATGCTGAGATTCAGAAAAAATAATTGATAGTTCAGGGCCAACATGACAAATAGGTGAATGTGGAATTAGTATGGTACAGGTGCTTATCAGCTTCATGAAAAAATACGAATTTTAAAAACCTTGTATCAATATTGCTTCCTCAAGAGAGATATTGTCTGTACAACCACAGAAGTTTGGTCCTTAGAAACATACCTGCTACACAGATGTCTTTTTCTGTTACATATGATGAAACCAGATGTGCTAAGAGAAATACGTCTTTTACTACACTGAGATAAAAAAAAATGATGGCTTATTTATTATTTGAGACAAATAGAAATAGAAATGACTTTTAAAAAACAGGAAATATTTCATGGATGAAAAGTATCACTATCCAAACACTCAGGATGAAATGAAACTGTATATATATACACACACAGAAAGAAAGAAATGGAGACAGGTGATCAACAGATAGATAACACATGATTGATAGAAGATGATACATATATGATATATATATATATATATTATAGAGAGATGATGGATAGATAGATGATAGACTGACAGACAGACAGACAGACAGATGATAGAAAGAAAGATAGATAGATAGATAGATAGATAGATAGATAGATACTTAGATAGGTAGGTAGATGACAGATAGATAGACAGGTAAACAGACTGATGATAGACAGACAGACAGACAGACAGACAGACAGACATGCAGTTCAACCATATAAAGACCATGGTTCAGCAACTTAGTAAGGAATCCAGAAGGGATCTCATTTCACTTTCTTTATCATTAAAACATTTTATTCATGATGGAGATAAATTAATTGAAAGAGTTTCAGTTTTCATTTGTCCTTTGTAAGTTTCAATTTGTAAAAGTAATGCTAGCTGAAGAAAGCATAAAGAAAATACTTTCTAATTCTATTTAAGTTACATGGAGAAAAATTGCTTTGTTGCTTAGAGGGATTCTGAAAAGACTCTTCGAGGCAGTTTTCCTACTGCATAAATTTTCATCAAGAAAATGAGATAAGTGGCATTTTATTAATGGGAAAACATCCTTTGCTTTAAACAGAATACTGACACTTGCATTACAATCAAGTTCTGGATCTATGGAACATGAAAGTAATTGCTGCCTTTCTTTGAAGCAAAGACAGCTCACAGATGCGATTTGAGTATAAATTCTAAGAAACCTCCTATTCGTTTTGGTTGTTTCTCTATTTTAAAATTACAATAACATTTTGCTTTAGCTTTATCACTGGAGGTTGTCATCAGTGTACACACACACACACACGTAGCAGATAGCAACAGACACAAAGTCAGGAAGGTCTGGAGACAAGACCTTTTTATTAGGAGGATTTTGCTTTGGTTATTTTTAATTTATATTACAAAATAGAATAAAAGTATAACATCTCTTTATTATTAAGAATTTGATAGTCTGAACACTCTTCATTTATCCTCTCATAAAATTAGATTTTTGCTTTCATGCAATTTTGCTTACAAATGTAGGTATTATATTACGAAGGAACAAACTTCATTAAAAATAAAAGTTGTCTAAGATGAAGTTTACATTTAGTTCATTTCTCTTTAGGGCTGTTTTTCTAATTTTCCATGAATATATTATTTTAGAATTATATAAAATATAAAACAATGCAGAAGAAAAATTTAATTTGACTTTAATGAGTCTCATGGATGCTTTTAGTGTACTCTACTATTTTCTTATTAGTTTGTCCTTTCCATATATTTTATTCTTCATTGTTTTTTAATGCCTCTAAGAAAAATATATCTCAAAGCAATTCCCTAAAACTTCTCTCCAAGTTTTGTTTTTCACTCATCTATGTATCGACTATCTATCTATCTATCTATCTATCTATCTATCTATCATCTATCTATCTGTCCACCCATTGAAATGATTAGCTTTATTGTCAACTTGACACACATAACCTAGTACTACCCGAGAAGAGATTCTCAGTGAGAGAATCCATACATTTGTTCTATGGGGGGGTTAAATGTAATTAACTTAATTGACTTGGGGATACCCAGCCCAGTATAGGTGTCACTTAGCTAGGTCCTAATGTGTAAATGGTAGAATAATTGACCTGAGCACAAGCAAGCGAGTGAGCATGTATGCACTGGTTTTTTCTGCTTTTGAGTATGGATGTGATGTGATACGTCTAGCTACTTCAGACTCCCGCCACTCTACCCTCCATGACTTTATGGAGCATAACTCAAAAATTGTGTTAGCTAAAACAAACTTTTTTTCAGGTAAGTTGCATTTTTTCTCAGGGTATTTTATCATAGCAACAGAAATAAAACCAGGAAATCTACAAATATATATATATATATATATATATATATATATATATATATATATATATATATATATATATATATTCTATGTCTATGCCATTTGTATCTGTGTATGTCTACGTATCTATGTATTTTTATCTATTTAGCTACCATCTATCTATCTAGTTATCATCTATCTATCTATCTATCATCTATCATCTATCTAACCTACACATGGCTCTAGTTCAAATCATAGAAGTTGATTCATAGGGAATAAACTTAGAAACAAGTCAGGTATTGTTCTTTCCTGGCACTTTAAATATCTTACATTGATTCCTGGTATTGACTAAAACTACATGAGATAGCTAATACACAAAGGTAAATATCCAATATTGGGAAGCAAAGACAGAATCACTGATAGGTAGCTACCCAAAGCATCCTACTAAGCTGTCTTTCCACTTGTATCATTTTGTTTGTACTCCAGGAGAAATTATTCAAATTAGTGGCTTAAAAACAGAAATGAGTTATCTTTATTCTGGAGTCTAGAGATCCGAGATCATGTTTTTAGGAGGGTTCTTTTCTCCTGAGAGCTGTGAGGGGACATTTTCTGAATCTCTTATACAGCTTTGCTGACTTCTAGTACCGCTTGGTTTTCCGAAGCTTCATTCAGATGTTTCACTTCATTTTCCCATGCAACTGTGTCAACTTTTATGTTCATATTCAATCTCTTAATATAAAAACATACTCATCACATTGACTATGGTCCATTATATTGGCCTGATTTTATCTGGATTACCTCTGAAAATCCTACTTCCAAACCTCCTCACAATAGGAAACAATGCAATTACGAGATTCATTGTATCTTATGTATTATTTCATATAATAATATATTATGGCCTGCATATTTGTATACCATATCTGAGTTATACAAGGCTGTGAACAACCATGTGGGTGCGGACACAAAACCCAGATCCTCTGGAAGATCAGTCTGCTCTCTTCACAGCTGCAATATTTCTCCAACTCCTGTGACTTCGAGCTTTAACTTTATGGGTATTAGTCATACACAATTCATCTAAAAATAATACAGTAGTTTGTTTAGTTTGCACCAGACGATGTTGATTGCTTACCATAAACCTTGCTCACAATAATTGTCTGTGCTTGTGGGAACCTTAACTTTTCTTTCTTTCTTTCTTTCTTTCTTTCTTTTTAATGATGTAACCCGAGTCCATAGAATAGCACTTGGTATAGATCAAGAGTTCTGTACACATTTGTTAAAAAGAAAATGAGTGATATTTATTGAAGGTTTTGTCTATTGCATGTTACATGAGAAGCACTATCAATATTTGCTTTATCATTGTATTGCATGCATTGATTTTTAAATGATATCCTTGACAGTTCTTCTGAAAAACATTCTGAAATGAATGAATCTTCATTTTTGAGAGTGCCAATTATTAAGATTGCCTTCATTATTAAACATGCCAATATGTGCAAATCTTTGTGATTTATTGTTACAAAGTAACTTCATTAAGAAAATGTTTATTTTTTATAAAACTATAATGATATAGGTTAATAAAGTTAGAAACATCTTTAGGAGAAGCATGACTACATATTAGTCCATAGTTGTCAATTGCATTGATCAGCCAGTGATTCCATAAACACAACTTATAATAGCTTTGCCTGACTGACATATTCTAGTATGCTCATACAGTACATTTTGGTGACATTTTGAAGCATTATATAAAGTTACAGTTACGGAACTTGTTGAATCTTTATTTCTCTTATTTTTGGGAATGTCACTTTAAGGGAATGAAAATAACTACTGTTAATTTACGAAGATTATGAGCCTTTTTATACCTTACTTTTATTGGTTTATTTCTTTTAAATATTAAAGCTATATAAACATTCCCAATTAAATATCCTCAGAAGGCCCAATAAGAACCCAGTTTGGTTCATTCAGTACAACACAGGTTGGTAATAAACTTTCAGTATAAATTAATGCTGCTGTTGTTTAACAATATCCTCAGAGAAGAGACATGTGAAAGGAGGTTCCTTGGGCCTCAGGAAGTTCTAAGTTGAAACAGTCTCTCCAGATAAGAGAAGCAACACTCCTGACTAAACTCAAGAGTAAACCAACTTCACATGTCTGGAAAAGCTGAGACTTAACAAGCTTCTCTTGACAATCCTCGAGGTTATACAAGCTGGAAACTACCGCTGGGGGCTGGGGAAAAGCGACTCTACAGCCTTTTGAAGTATTCACAAGTCCAGCAGGTTTTCAGCTTTCCTATGAGATCCCCTACTGTGGGATGGACATTTCAGTGATAGCTGCCTTTTAGTTCTCCTTAACTCTGAAATTACCCCCCTCTCACATTACTGTAAGTAGCCCCAGAAAACTCATTTGTTTGTCAAATCGGTCTTTAGAAGGGGAAAAAGCATCCTGACTTCAGTGTGTTGTCATTTCTCTGTCTGGGATGAATAGATATTTGTGCTACATCCACCTTTCCAGGAAAAGTCATACAGAACAGTTGCTGTCTGTGAGAAATCATAAGCAATCCTCTTATTAGCCCCTGTGTCCAAGAGACCTTCATCAGATCTGCCTCCAAGCCAGGCATTTGTGGTCCCTTGAGACTGTCAAGTCAAAGGAGTGCTCAGAATAAATTAAAGTTAAAATATTGTCCAGAAGAGACCATATGTTTGAGCAGACTGCATTTGCCTTGATGGGGGGATGTAAGTGTTAAGAGAAATCATGTCCCACTTGTCAGAAAATTGAATTAGGACCGGAAGGAAGAGGGAGATTGTAGACTTGGGAGCCAGGAAACTTAACAGATATTCTCCTGAAATTAACAGATGTAAGACTAGTGGCCAAAACATCCTTAATCATTTCACTTTATCCCCGGAGAAAAAGGCATAATTTTTTAAAAAATATTAAAAATGGGTGCTCTTTCTTATTTTCCCATAGCATATTTTTTTAATTACAAAAAGCCTAATATTGACAAGTTAACTAAGTTTCTAGTTAACAAGAAAGTTTAAAAATTTACAATAGTATACAGATGAAACAGGTTATAGTTAGAAAAATATGTATATACATATATGTATGTAATAATAAACAGTGAGGCCATAAATTTTAAGGGAAACAGTGAGGGGCATGTGGGAGAGTTTTTGAGAGAGAAAAGGAAGGGAGAAATGGAGTGGGTTTATACTTTCAAACATGTTTTAAAAATTAAAAAGAAACAAACACCAAAATTAACAGAGGGACACATTCTATAATCCAGATGAAAACTATTATCCAAAGCAGCAAAGATGCTTCTGGTTAGAAAAAAAATATCATATTTATTTAATGTCTACCTTATACCAATTAATAAATAAAGATATGTTTTGACAGAAAACACATGTTCTTATTTACACATAGTAAATAACAATTTAAAGTGTCCCAGTTAAAGAACATGTTAATATGTGAGCAGAAAAAAAGTAAAACAAGTGATGGGGTAGATGACTACAGACCACATATTTGTCAACTGAGAAGGGAATTAATAAAAATGCTAGCCCATGAATGGATGAATGTATGGCTGTCTGGAGATATTGTTCCAAAAAGGGAACCACAGGTTAAGGGTGATTTCAGTAGTCTAGGAGACCAGCTATTTTAGTTCATGACAAAAATATCAATGGAGGTGTTGAGAATTTCCGAATGGAAAGAATACAGAAGTCTGAGAGGACAGCCAATAACAACCTCAATTTAGGTTTAAAGTGAACTGAACCAGAGATGGACTAAAACAAATCCAGTATGTGAAGAAAAAAAATAAGAAAGTAATTCTACAGTAAGTATTGTAGTGAACTTTAGCATGCAGAAGCAGAAATTTAGATTTCACAAAAGACTTCTTGTATAGATAGATAGTAAAAGTGCAGGTAGGAAGAGTAATAATAAAAATACTCATTGGATCAGATACATGATGCATGGTTAGGATATTGACAAGTGAAAGATGTTAGATGATAAATGGTAAATAGGTGGTACATACATAAATTGATAAATAAAAGAGATGATACATTATAGGTTGATAAATGATAGTTATGCAGATAAATAGATGATAAACATAGATGATAGATGATACATTAACTATACATATATGAAAAGAGATGAGGGGCTTGAGAGATGGCTCAGGGGTTAAGAGCACTGTCTGCTCTTCCAGAGGTCCTGAGTTCAATTCCCAGCAACCACATGGTGGCTCACAACCATCTATAATGTGTATGATGCCCTCTTCTTGCCTGCAGGTGTACATGCAGATAGAACGCACGCACGTATGCACACACACACACACACACACACACACACACACACACACACACATATATATAATATCTGGGCAGTGGTGGCTCACGCCTTTAATCCCAGCACTTGGGAGGCAGATGGATTGCTATGAATTCGAGGCCAACCTGATCTACGAAGTCAGTCCAGGACAGCCAACAATACACAGAGAGACCTTGTCTCAAAAAAACCAAAAAACCAAAACAAAAGAAAAGAAAAGAAAAGAAAAAAAAACCAAAAAACCAACCACCCCAAAAGAGAACAGATGGTAGGTGATAGATATATCCACACTGATTAGATAGGAAGATGATAGATAGATAGATAGATAGATAGATAGATAGATAGACAGACAGATGGATGATAGATACAGAGATGATAAATAGATGATGATAATAGGTGATAGATGATTGATGATAGATAGATATATAGATGCTATAGATGGATATTAGGTAGATAGATAGATAGATTATAGATACAGAGATAGATAGATGATAGATAGATCATAGAAAGACAGACATATAGATAGATGATAGTTGAGGACTGATAAAGTATAGCTAGATACATGTTAACTTGATTGTAGAAAGATTCTTGATGCTAAGGAAACATGAAAGGTAGCTAGATGATTAAAAGTTAGATAGGTGACTGCATGTACACATGACACTAAAGTCATAAAGCAGTTATGTAATATTCAAGCAGTTAGTGTCAAACCTCTCTTCTGGGGAATAAAGGGCATAGCTATAAAAGAAACACCAAGAATGTAAGTTTCTGCACACACAGTGAAGAAAGATTGGTGGACTAAAGAGTATAGCATTTTGTTCATGAGATAAAGGTACCTGACTGTGAGACTGAGCAATATGAATTTACAGTCACATTATAGGGAGGAAGGTTTCTGTATATGAATGTAGATATAAGCAATGAAAGAATTTTTCTTCTGATTACCACAACTTTTAGGGACGTAACTAGTTTGTTGCCATGACTCATAATGGGAAAGGATGTAATTGAAGTTTATGAAAAGAGAAAGAAGATATCCATATATAAAAGATGTAAATAAAGCCTACATTTATAAATATATGATAGCTAGTTGCTGACCATGGTGGACGAGATCCTGGGTCATGGATGTAAGAGGGTCCAGCTTCTTCGCTCCTTTGTTTTTACAAACTTTCTCATCTGCCTCCGACAAAGCAGAAACTCTGAGCTAAAAATTAACCAAGGTGATTTCTGTGCTACATAAGAAAAAAAAAGAGAGCTATGATATATTGGCACTGATCATTTATATAAAGAAAGATTATAATAAATAATCTTTAGACTTTTAAACACTCCGTTTTATGCTTTGTCTAAATCAGAATAACTTAATGCAGATGTAATCAGTCAGCCTCTATTTACCTGACCATGTTTTTTCAAAGGGTATATTTACAGATTCCTTCTCCAGGTCACCAACATTAAAGTGGGTTCTACAGATCCATCAATCGGAGTAAGGGAAATAAAGGAGTGTAGAACGACAGGAATTTGGTTACTCTTCTGAAATTTTATCAGGCAATTGCTTTAAAGTAACCAATACTCTTAGAAAATTAAAACACAGAAAGAACAAATCTGATGTAATAATTTTGGTTAGAATCCTTTTCTCAGAGGTGATCAAGATCCTAGAGGTAACACGAGCATCCTCCTTACAGGCTTTCCTGCTACCCAGTTCTATGTGATAATGACAATTCACTAGAGCAACCTATCAGGGACAGAAAAGCAGGACCATCATGACCAGCTATTGGCAAAACCAACCTTGAAAACTAAACAGATATGGGATGTTTAACAACATTTAGCCACAAAAGAGATTAAATGTTAGCCTCCCATATGGCCTGGGAAACAGAGAGTAGTGTATGGAAAGACTATACCTCAATAGATTGAGTATGCCACATAAAGAGAATGGTACATAGTGTCAGGTTTGAATTGTCTAAAGACAGTCTTCAAATATGTTTACCAATATTTGGTACAGCAGGGGATCACATCAGGTGAAGATATGCCCTTTTTCTACTGTTACTTGCCTCACTTTACAAGTCCTATCCCTGGATTGAATAATTTGATGCAAAAGTGGATGGAAAAAAGTAAAAATCAGAAGCAAGAAACAAATGTTACAATAAAGAAATATTCAATTCCAGATACTAAGGAAACTGAGATAAAACCATGCTTTTCAGGAAGAAGAAGGAGGAGGAGGAAGAGGAGGAGGAGGAATAGGAGCAGGAGGAGGAGGAGGAGGAGGAGGAGGAGGAGGAGGAGGAGGAGGAGAAGAAGAAGAAGAAGAAGAAGAAGAAGAAGAAGAAGAAGAGAAGAAGAAGAAGAAGAAGAAGAAGAAGAAGAAGAAGAAGAAGAAGAAGAAGAAGAAGAATTTTAGTGGAAGAAATCATAGAGGATCGTGAGTTTAATTTAATTTTCCCCATTGTGTGATCACTGGATGGAGAATTGGTGTCCCGATAGACAAAAGTAAAGATGAAAACCATATGTTACACTTGTCTTGTGATTGTAAACCTTCATTCACACCATAAAAGGTGCAGAGTCAACTCTGATAGAACCTTCAAAAGAAAAAAAAAATTTAAAAAGGGAGTGTGCTGGTTGAGAATAGACAGATTGCTTTGAAAACCACAATAAAGACACATCCTGCTTTTCTTGCTTTTTCTCAGCGATCATACACTGCCATGTCTTTAAGTCTTTCAATTGTGTGTGTGTTTGTGTGTTTGTGTGTGTGTGTGTTTGTGTATTCTTGCTTTATGTTCCATGAAGCCCAAATAGAGGTCAGAGCACAACTAGCAGTAGTGTGTCCCTCATTTTTCCATGTGGGACCCACAGATCAAACTTGGGTCATTAGACTCAGCAGAAAGTGGCTTAACCTGACAGCCCATTTTGTTAGCTCCTTACTGTCTGATAATTTAAAAGGTCTAAGGTAACACAATAATACCTACAACAGAAGATAATCAATACTTATCCCACCAAATGTCTAGTTTAGAGACAAAGAAAACACAGCCAGGAAATCAGATCAATTTCAGTTCACATATTTGGATCAGAACCAGAGTCACCTTAAAGTTTATTCAACTGTATTGTGCTGATGCATTCCTTTAGGAGATGCTACTTATGTTTACATTAACGAAAAGTGTTACTACTTACCCCAAAACTTCGCAGGAGAAGAACATAATTACACTTTAGTAAAAAAGACTTTGAATATTGAAAATAGTGGAAAGGGTAACTTCCTTGAAGTAGTCATACTGCCATATATATATGCATGACTAGGCTCATAAGCATAAATAATCATTTTAACTAATTTTATAGCCAGAACATGGAAACAGCCTAAGTGTCCCTCAGTAGAAGAGTGGATAAAGAAACTGTGGTACATATACACTATGGAATACTACTCAGCTATTAAAAACAAGGAATTCCCAAAATTTGTGGATAAATGGATTGAGCTAGAAATGATCATAATGAGTGAGTTAACCCAGAAGCGGAAAGACTCAAATGGTATATACTCACCTATATCTGCATACTAGCCCAAGGGGCATGTCCCACGAAAGCCTTCACCTACCAGGAAACTGGGACAGAGGGGAAGGCATCCTATTGGGACTCTAATTGAGAGACGCATGGGAGAATAGCAAAGTAGAAGGATCCAGAGGGTCCTAGAAACCTACAAGTAGAACAATATGATAGGCAGATTTGGGCCCAGGGGTCCTGCTCAAACTAAGGCACCAGCCAAGGACAATACAGGAGGTAAACTTTAAACCCCTTCCCAGATCTAGCCAATGGGCAGAACATTCTCCACAGTTGAGTGGAGAGTGTGATATGACTTTCTCACGTACTCTGGTGCCTCACATTTGACCATGTCCCCTGGAGGGGAAGACCTGGTGGCACTCAGAGGAAGGACAGCAGGTAGCCAAGAAGAGACTTGATACCCTATGAGAATATATAGGGGGAGGTGATCCCCCTCAGGAACAGTCATAGGGGAGGGGAATAATGGGAAAATGGGGCGGGGGGGGGAGGAATGGGAGGATACAAGGGATGGGATAAACATTGAGATGTAACAAGAATAAATTAATAAAAAAAAAAGTCTATAAGTATGGAAGATGAAAGACCAGAACAGTGTTGTGAGTGAGATGAGCTGGATTCTCTAATAGTCACCAATAGGTTTGACAAAACATATGTTTCTAGCTAGTATCATTGTCAGATCACATGGGGTAGAATAAACGTTTCAAATAATTGCTAAGTAAATATAATGAAGAGGATAATGAAATAAACACAATATAATGATGTTCTATGAATTGTCTGGAAAGATTGTCCAACAGCAAACAGCATGTTGCAGGGGAACCGAGTTTGAGATCTAGCATCCACATCCAGAAGCTTACAGTTGCTTATGTTTCCAGCTCTTACCTAGCACAATCAAATCCCTTTGTCCTTCAAGGGCAGCAGAGCATTTATATAAATACCCACACACAAACAATGAGAGACACAAAGTTTTAAAAATTAAGACATATTTTTCAATAGATAGACAAGCTGGCATGTTGCTTACAAAAAAGCTAAGTGTTGTCTTCACATGGAAAATCTCTCGCTTCGTTTTTGCATGTCACATGTTTTTTTAAGTTTTGCACAATGAACTCATCTTATTCACATGATAACAAACATCCTGTAGTTAGTGTTTAATTTTTGCAATGGAATCACGTGGTTTACTTCCTCTTCCTTTGCATCTATAAGAATTATTTGTAGTTCATTAATGGCCACTCAAGACATATGTATTTCCTGTATTTGGAAACATGAAACACTTCATTTCCTTTTTTGGCTTTTTACCAACAATCTCCCCTAATGGGCCAGAGTGAGATTCTAGCAGAATCTGGTTGACATCATTGAAGTAAGTGCCTAACCTTCAGAAAGTGACAAAGGGAGCAAGCAACTGGCTTCCTGGCATGCAAGCGTCTAATTTGGAAAGTGCTACATTCTGCATGTTACTCAGCTGCATTAGTACAGATTGTCAAAGACAATGGTATGCATAAGATCATCTAAACTATACAGAAAACACAGTCTCAAACCTAAACTTAAGAGAAAAAACTCTAATAAAATTCTAAGAATTTATACTCCCAACAATGCTTTGCTTAATAAATGATCTTTAGAAAAAGAAGCAAAACATATACTTTTTACAGACCTTTTAAAATCACATTTTCTACTAAAGTAAGGTAAATTTGTGGGGGAAATGTTTTTCTTCTGGTTCTTTCTGCCATCATGTAGGGCATAGAATGATTGCATCTAACTGAAGGCCCTATGAGGTGTGGAAATAATTTAGATGGGCAATGTGCACATATAAAATTCCTTAATTGGTATATGCCTTAGTTTTTCCAAGTTATAATCCATCCTGTATTATTAAAAGATGTATATACAAATCATGCTTGGAAGAATATTTGAAATTAATTTCTAAAGCACAGAAACAATTATAACTAGATTATTGAAAAGCATTCTTTAATTTCTTGCAATATATATTAACTATAGATATTCAGAAAGTTATATGGCCTCTGAAAATGTCAATTTTTATGGAACATAAATAGAAGACTCATAAACATTCATAGGCTTGCAAAGATTTCACTGGCAGCTTTTTTCCTCCATTCAACAAATATTCATCGAGCTTTTTCTTTTTTTAATCACATGCCATGCATTATTATAAGCAGCATGGAAATGAATGTAAATGAGAAATAGTTTTCAGCCTCTGAAATTTCATTCTACTGAAAGACAAGCATTGTCAAGTAAGGAGTTAATATGCTTTACCTCTCTGAATATAATAAAGAACATGCCCATTGAGTGTAACCAGAGCTGTTCACAATGGGTAGATAACAAATAGCTCATGGGCTGAGGATGTGGCTCAGTAGGAGACTGCTGACAAGCATGGTCCAAGTCTTAGAGTTGATTCCCAGAAAAACAATCAGAACAACATATGACTATGACATATGATAACCTACCTAGAGTCTTAAATTTTTTGTAATCATGAGTATTATTTTGGATGTGGTGGCAACCTCTGTGACTCAGTTTTGGAGGTCAAAAACAAACCTATGAGACAGCTATTAGCTTTTATCATGTGAGTTTTGGGGACCAAAGTTAGACCATTATTTGAGGTAGCAGGCTTCCTTACCCACTGAGCCTTCTTATTGGTCCCAGTAACATTTTCATTTTAATTATAATTGTGCATATATTGAGACACCTGTCAGAATATATTTAAACTCATGTACAACATAAAACAGAACTCAACAATGATTTTATAATTGACAAATTCTTTAAAATTAAATGAACATAGTAGATTCCAAAAATATGCACTGAAGAAAACACATTCTGCCCAACAAATGTTTTCTGGAAAACTGGATACGGATGTTTACAAGACAGAAAATAGATCACTACCCCTCATTCTATACAAAATTCAAACAAGAAATGGTCTAAGACATTGACAAAGGACCTGACATATTTCTCAGGGAAAATAGAAACATTTCAAGATTTGGATAGGTAGGACTAACTGAAGAATTCATTTGCTCAAAGAATAATAACACGATTTATAAATTTAATTGAACTAAAACTTTTATGCCGGAAAAGAGACAATTTACAGAGGAAAAAGACATATCACTAAATGGGATAAAATCTTTGACAATTATTCATCTTACAGGAGATTATTATTTAAACTACATAGAAAACAAAACTCTACATTATGAATAATTCAATTAATAAATGGTAGAATTAGCTGAACAGACACTATTTAGAATAAAAAAATATGTTTGTCAAAACACATGTAAGAGATCTATGATTAATGATCAATGAACATTAGCCATTAGAAAAGTGCAAAGCAAAATGAAGTTTCTTTTTCACCACAATGAGAATATTTAGCATCAGTAAGAGAAAACATTGCTGCCAAGTATGTAGGGGAAAGATGACTTTGTATATGGTTGGTGGGAATGTAAGTTGCTGAAGTGCAATAGAAATCATCATTAAAGATTCTGGAAAAAAAAAAAAAAAACCTAAGTTTTTTCGTATACCCCTCCTGGAAATATACCCAAAGTCAATATCAACATACAATAAAGATATATGCAAATTCACATTTATTATGACACAGTTTCCAGTAGCCAGGTCTTGGACTAAGTTAGGTGTTAATTGGTCAATAAACAAATTAAGGAAATGAGCATAATGGAGTACTCTTTGTAAAATGAAAGTAGTCGTTTTCTATGAAAAGGATGACCTTGGAGTCTATCACTTCGAATGAAAATAAAATCTTGTACAAATACGATGTTTATCTCATTTTTATCAGATACGAAAATTTAAGAAAGCATAATGGGGACCAACTAGGAAACACAGGAGTAAGAGAAAAATGGAGAGATGGTGCATATGTGTGTAGGAATATCACAGTGAATCGTTATTTTGTGTAATTCACTTATGCTAATGATATAGTGTTAGAAATAAAAAAAATATCAAGTTCAAATCTGCAGGAAAGTTTTTGAAAGGTTTCCATAAAATATTCATAAAGTTTAAGAAAGAGATAGCCTCATTTAATTTCTTTCTATAATATCTGACACTCTGAACACAAACATAGATAAAATTAAATGACTGTATCTGCTTCTAAAATTGTTGTGCCATTTTTCAGTGTTACCTGCACTAGATGCATTTCTTGAGGTTTGACATACTACCTATTGGGGGATATTTCATGTTGCTATCCCTGTGAAAAATTCAGATTATTTCTATAGTAATTTTGTTTTCAAATATATTTTGCCCATGCTTATATAATTTTTATGGGATTTTTAGACTATTTTCATTTTATTTTATTTTTTTGTATAGTGTTCAAAAGTTTATTTTATCTATTTGATTTTTATTAAATATTATACAATATATTTTGATTAAATAGGTATACTGTAAATGTATAAATATTTGAATCCAAATCAAATATAATTTTTTAACTAACATTCAGGAACACTTGGACAAAAAAAATCTTTTGTTTTTTTTCTGAGTACTGGTGCAAATGCTATTTTTATTTTAAATTAGACTGTCATATTATTGTGCAGTTATCAGAGTCATGTAAATATCCGAACAGGAGTCACAGGCTCAACAGATTCCTATTCTCTCTGGATTTGTTGCATTCTGATTATTCTTTCCTAACGGTATGATTTTTCAAGTAAACATTTAACAATCTATTCTTAGTGTTAGATGGAGCCTGATCTGTCATTTTGTTTCTTTGTTATTATTATTTTTTGTCTCTAAGATATTTTTACATATTCCCAAATAAAAAAGATATTCTCAAATATTTTCCTTCAAAATACTTGTTTTTGAATTTACATTGTGACATGATATTATGTATAAATGTCATCAATCTGTGGTATCTACTTTTAAAATATCTTGAAAAACAAAGTAAAATTACACTACACTGAAACCTTTGAAGATAACTGAATGTTTTACTTATCCTCAAAGTTCGTATTTTCCTAATAGATTTTAGTGAGTGTGCATGTACTACTGACTTAGTATATTCCACTGGGTTATCTGCATATTCTTATCCCAGTGACATGCTTAATTTTGTAGAGCACCTCAATTCTGAAAGATATGCATTTTTTGCAAACAACCTCTGTTCTAACACAAGATTGCTTTTCATAGTATAAATGCTTTGCATGCACATTTAGAGTTTTACACCTAGTTTACCTTGTAGTGGATGAAAATCTGTTTTTGTTTTTATCCCAAGTGTGGGATTTGAAACAGATTTATGTGAGGGTGTGTGGTTTTTTTTTCCCCCTCTGGAAATAGACTTGTGAGAGAACAGATGATGTTTGTCCACTAGTAGAGGAACTGCCTCCTGCAGGGCCATGGTCTTTGCCAACTGATAAACATCCTAGTATGGACTATAAGAGGAAATATATGAGCCCAAAACAAGAGACAGGGCTTTTTGGTCTTGGCATCTTTTCCTGTTCTTTGGCTGTTCATTGTTGCCCTTAGAGATGCTCCTGGAGAGAACCTTTCCAGTGAACACTTCAAGGCTCTCGCTGCTGCTCTGGGTTCTGGCTGCTGATTCAAATTCCAGCAGCTATGGATGCAGTCACCTTTGCTGAATTGCCGGTTTACTATTTAACGAGTCTGCAGCAATCCTGCTGACCACACCAGTGGGATTGCTGCAAAGAACTGAGTCTGAAAAGGTCTACTTCTCCTGTTCTCATTAGCCTCTCTTCTCTTCTATCTAGGCTAGGTGGGTTGGAAGGGAGGTATAAGCATTAAAATACTGTAAATAAAATAGGTTTGAAAAAGTTCAAAGTCTACATTTCCTATTTCTAAAGAAACAATCCACCCAATTTTTTATTTATGACAACAGTTTCTGAAAATCAAATTGTAGATAATGCATTTATTCATCTTATTGAGATTTCCAAGTATGAAGTTTTGTACTTCTCAGGTAGTTGTAATACATCAGCATTCTGCAGGAAAAATGACTACAATTATGTAAATGAGCCCATGGCCAATTTAATACATTGCTGCATCTCAACATCTGTTTAGAAACAGTGATCATCAAACCCATGGACAGAATGGGCCTTTTGCCTTATTTACTTTGAATTGAGAGCATTACCTGCTGCAATGTTATAGGAACATTACTCTATGTTTTCAATATTTTGTTCTGCACATATAAAAATAAGTTGCTGTCACTAACAACACGAAAATTTAAGACTTTGTATTCTCTCCTGGACCTGATTGTTACATAATAGTACGACAAGAGTTTATGTTTTCTTCAAGTTGCTTCAACTTCAAATGTTAGACTCTCTTTTCTTCTTGCTTTTTTGACAATAGATTTTTTTCCTCATACAATACACCATAACTGTAGGGTTCTCTCCCTTTTGATTTCCACCATCTCTCACATCCAGATCCATTCCCTTTCTGTCTTTCATGAGTAAACAAATGACTTCTGAGGAATAAAAATAAAAGAAAATATAAGATAAAATAATAATTAGAACATTGGAATAAGATAAAACAAAGAAACAGAAGGAAGAGTGCTGAAGAAAAAGGCAAAAGAAACATATAAACTCAGAGATCCACTCACTTGCACATTTGGGAAGCCCATAAAAGCAATAAACTAGAAGCCATAATATATATGAAAAGAAACTCTAAGTTTAAAAATCTGAAAAGAACACACACACACACACACACACACACACACACACAAACCTTAAAGACAAACACATGAATAAAGGATAAGCCTTAACACAACACCATAAGACAAGGAATCTCTAATGATGCCATTGAGTTCATCTGTTAGTGATCTACTGCTAGCCATGCATCCTACCCATAAGAGTAGTTTGTTTCCCCAGTGAGATTTCTTTGCAGAAAAGTGAGTTTTCACTTGCAAGTGGTTATCATCTGGAGATAGCTTCTGACTTAGGGATAGGGCCATGTGCCCACTTTAAGCTCTCGGCCCTGCCTGGTACAGACCTGTACAGGACTTGTGGATGCTGCCTCCATCTCTCTAAGTTCATATGTGCTTAAGTCTTCTTCATTTAGAGGTCTTATTTTCTTGGTGTCCTCCATAACCTCTGGCTCTTACCCTCCTGTTGCCTCCTCTTCCTTGGATTCCTTGCATCCTAATGAAGACACTTAATGGATATGTCCTCTTTAGGGCTGAGTTTGCCAAAGTCTCTTACATTCTGCATGATGTCTGCCTGTGGGTCTCTGTATTTGTTTCAACTGCTGCAGAAAGAAGCTTTGTCATGATTAGCCTCTCTTTTCCAACTTGAAAAAGAAATTGCATATCATTAAGTTAAATGGAATTGCCTTTTCTTATTGTTTTGATTTCAAGTAATCCCAAACACAATTATTTGCAACTCTTCTAAGTTACTTGTCCTTTCAGATATGTATAATATGGTACATCTGATGCTTGACTGATATGGACACAGTGTGACAGATAGTTTCATGATTGTGTGAAATCAGTGTTCAAGAATTGAACATATATTACATTACAATTAAGACTGTACTGTTTTTTTATCCAGAGTTGAGTTTTACCTCCACACAAAACATTTGCCACATTTTATATTGTCCTAATTGGGGGAAGTGGTGAGGTTTGCTACTGGCATCTAGTGGACAGACACAAACAAATTTATTAAATATTTAGACATCCTGAAATGTAGAGCATAGCTCTAAATGACAAAGGATTTTGTCTGATAAATCAGTAGTTCAGTGTATTTAATGTGCTCTACAACTGTCCTTCAGTTGTATTATGTGTCATTAGTTTATGTTCTTGACTCAAAAGTCCTTGTCTTATAATGGACATGAGGGTTAGAAATATATTAAGACATTTATTTATCTTTAATTTTATTCCCCAGTTACTCACCTTAAAGATAATCACTGTTTTAAACTTCAAGTATAGGCATCTCTGAATGCTTATATATTTTATTTCATATTTGTGGACAAATGTTCTTACATGAAAGTATCTATACTGATACCTTTTATCACTCAGTACTAAATTGGATGTCTACATTAAATCCCTACCTCAGGACTCAGGGAACTCTGAGAAAGAGAAGGCAGAAAGTTTTTAAGAGCTACTAGGGATAAAATATTCTAAGGAAACAATACATCTAGACACAAGAGTACAGAAGCCAATATGAATTCATAAAGATGATGGTAACATGCAAAGGGCCTGCACAGGTCTAAGCCAGATAAGGTTTCAGTGTTGATCAAGGAGGTAGACATAAGGCCCTATCCTAAACCTAGAATCTATGTCCAGTTGACAACTAATCACACAGGAAAAATTATTTGCTCCAACAGCATCTCACTGAGTATTGGAACCACATTTAACAGTAGGTCCCATGCCTAGCAGTAGATAACCAATGCAAAATGAACGCAATGGTATTGGGGGTGGGGGTTCTCATAATAATGTGTCATGGTATGCTTTTGTTTGTTTGTTTTTACTACAGATCTTTTGCTTATATATTATGGTTTCCAATTTTGTTTTTACTGGTTGTCCATGTGTGTAAGTCGAGTGTCACAGTGTCTGTTTTTGTGTAAAATTTGGCTCATTTTTATTAGTTTATTTTGCCCTTAGTATTCTAGACTGTTTTTATATTATGTTATTTTATTATCAACATCATTATTATTTTATATTCCTTCTTGTTGTCTAAATGAAAAAGAAAAAATAAAGAAATGATGTGGGTTGGCGTGTAGGGAAATAGGGAGATTCTGGGAGGAATTGGTGGAGGAGAAACGTTAATCAGAAAAATAGTGTTTTTTTTTTTTTTTTTCCTTTTTCTTTTTTTTTTTATTAATTTATTCTTGTTACATCTCAATGTTTATCCTATCCCTTGCATCCTCCCATTCCTCCCCCCCCCCCATTTTCCCATTATTCCCCTCCCCTATGACTGTTTCTGAGGGGGATTACCTCCCCCTGTATATTCTCATAGGCTATCAAGTCTCTTCTTGGCTACCTGCTGTCCTTCCTCTGAGTGCCACCAGGTCTCCCCCTCCAGGGGACATGGTCAAATGTGAGGCAGAAAAATAGTGTTTAAAGAGATTTTATTTTCAATTCAAAAAGAGATATAGGGAAAAACAAGTCCATATGGGTGAACTGCAGTCTTGTTGCATTGTCTTAATCAGAATGAGGAAATTCATATACACACAGGGAGGACTGGCAAATGAAAACATGCAATTATTTCAGTCATAGCTAATCAAAAGGTAAGGAACACCAGAAACAGTCCAAGAGATAGCAGAGAGATAAGATACAAGTGGGACAGACTCTTCCTCAGAGCAAACACAAAGAACTTGCTTCATTCTTTGAATTTCGACTCCTGACACTCAGTTTGTGCAAATCTGTGAGGGTGGGTCTAAAAACCTGGTACATAGAGATATGAGATCTACTATTCTAAAATTCAAATAGGTGGAATGTAGCGGTACCACTGGACTACTGCCCTTACATAATTAGATTATCTAAATTTCTTCATAATCTAATCCACTTTGTATCATCCATTGGTATTTATAAATTTGATGGGTTAGAAATAGTGTCTAATTTTCTCCATTCACATTCTATGACTATTAGTGATAAGAGTAACTTTATATAATTTTTGTTTATTGAGTTGTGGTATTTTCATTTTTATGTGGAAGATTGGGAGGGGATTTTTTTTTTTTTAATCTGATATGTAGGGTGACATAAGACACTCTGAAAACTTTGTGTCAGGTGTGATAAATATCTTTTCAAAGAGTATAATTTACTTTTATCATTTTATATTGGAGTTTCAGTAGGAGTTGTATATATTATATATAACCTGTGCCTAATTTTAATGACCTTTTACTTCTGTGAAACCAACTATTGCCATAAAGATGTTGGCCTACATGCTATTCTAAATGTTTGATATGCATATTTTAATATTTTTAAATGTAAAGTTTATTTTTATTTATTGTTATTTAGATATCTACTTTTTCAAAGAGAAGAATTGATATCATATTCTTCATTATTTGAATAATAAATTCTCTTCTCATTTGACTTTAATATGATCTCTGCCCTACACTTTTCCTTATAGCTTTTATTTAGAATTTCATATTTGACTCCAATGACCCATTTATCATGTAGTCTTAAAAGATGCAATTTTGAAATAGTTTTCATTTGTTGGGGGCCTGGTGTTCAATTTTGTTAGTCCTCAAGTATATCATAAACATTCTTAGCCTTTTAACCTTCCAGAAAAAAAAAAAAAATAAGATCACCTTGTAACCCTCTACAATCAACACTGGAAGGATTTAAATTTAAGTCACCTTGAACTTGCAATTTATTGTTATTTTTTATATTTATAGTATTAAGTCACATTATACCAATCTTAAAATCTTTCCCTGGAGCCTTAGGATAGTTCTTTCTTATTAGATATAGCAATTTATTCAGATTTTCACTTTCTGTTACAGTATCTGGGAACATTCTGATTTATTCATAGATTTATGCCCAGAATTTTAATGAACTCATCTTACTATTGATAGCGTGTACATATTGTGAGTATCTTAAGTATGTTAAATTTTATCTTAAAACATAAATGATTATCTTTATCTCTTTTATTTTAAAGTTTCAAGTTAATCTTCACAGTGTGTAAGAATTCTGACAAATTTCCAGTAGTAAAGATGGCTCCAAGCATGTTTTCTGTGTATTTTATTTAAATGGTACTCTTCCAAAATGTAGTACATAATTATAAGCTTTTAAAGTTTTGGTACATATGAGGTAAATATGTTTCCTTTTATTTAAAATTTGCTGAAACTTTGATATTGAAATAATGAATTCTAGCAGCTTTCACCAAATTGTAAATGAATGGTGATTAATAACATGGCAACTGTACCCACCATTTTATAAATATTATTAATGGCAGGGTACTAGTATTACTTTTTATAAAAATATATGCTTCTAATATTTTCATTCATGTATCATTTTCTATATGAACCTTAGAATGATTCCAAATGTGGCTTTAAACATGTGCCACTAATTTTAAAGTTAATTGCAGGCATAAAGTGTTAAGACTGTGATTATGAATGTTTATGTACTTAATGATAGTATTTTCTGATCTCTTGAGCAGATATTTATTTAATCAGATCATTAAATATTTGTGGAGGTAGAAAATAGCTGAAGCATATGTAAGAATTCATAGGGTATGAAACATTAGAAGACAGATGAAATTGATTTTGCAACCAAAAGAGACCTTTACGGTAATGGATACTAGCAGAGAATGCAAATGGGGGGGGGGCTTTGTTCAAGAAATCATGAAATTTAGATACCTGTAGAAGGTGTTCAAGATTATGAAACAGAAAGCTTACCATATAAATTAACTACACTAATATTTTTGTTAACATGTCCTAAGGTTGGCTAGAAAGACAATCCTAGGATGCTGTGGGAAATAGAGCCAGACCCTTCATGTCGTATATCATCCTGATTATTTTGGAAGAGCATGTATCAACTTATGTCATTTGATTCTATTCCATTATTCCATACTGTACTGGAAATAATATTATATATATATGTATATATATATATATATCCGTTATTGTATACGTGTGTTTCACTTCTCATATAACACAGTAGAGCAAGACCAGATGGTTATGTAATAAACATGTGAAATAAGTATGGGTGAAAAAAAAACTGCTGCAATTTTGCATCTTATAGTCACTACACTGTGTAAACAACAGAAGCGTTACTATTTTGAATGGTTTTTCTCCTCACATCTACCTTTTTATATCTCTATTATTTGCTATTTTTCGTTCCTATCTTTATCTATCTCTTGAATTCTTTTCTCCCCTAAAAATACACTGATAAATTATATGAATTGACTAGATTTATTTCTTTTTTAAGTAACATTGTTATTAAGTCATTAAATTCACAGTTTGTTTTAGCCATATTCATTCCCTTACCCTCCTCCCTAACTGTTCCAAATTCACTTCCACTTCTCAATGCCCCAATATGTTGTTCTTAATGTTAAGACTCTGTAAAATGTCTCCAAAATATTGCACACTTAGTAAATTTATATGTTGTTTAAGTTTTCATCACTAAGTTTAACTTAAATATTTTATAAACTGTTTCCTAGAACAAAACATCATGAAGTATTTTATAATTCATTTTATGGGGCTCATTTACATGTGACAAAGAAAGTAGTGAAGTAATAATATCATTTATGGATATTAATGAGATATATAAATGAAATATTATCAGATTCATTTCAACAGGATATTAAAATAATTGTCTTCATAGTAAAAAAAAAAAAAGGTCATTAATCTCAGTACAGATATGAATTATCTGATGAATTATCTCAACATTTTAGTAAGAATAGAATGGGAATTCCACTCATGTAATGTCCCTTTTTTAATAACTCTCAGATTATAAAATACAAAGAGCCATTTTCTTAACATAAAAGAGCAAATATTAACATTTTACTTGCTAACTATAATACATTCCAATTCAAGGTAAAAACAACATTACAATGACAATTTTGCATTTCTTAGATAAACTTCTATAAATATATGAGAATATTAATGGACATCAGTGAAAAATTGCCAATTATAACATTTATATGTGACTTGTTTTCATAGGAACAATGTTAATGCCAATAAAAATCAAAGAAGATTCGGCAAAATGACTTCTCTAAGAGAAAAATCTAATACAGAAATATAATAGGATATCTAAGAATAAATGTAAAATTAGTAATTGCTGATTGCTTACTCAAATTTGCCTATTTCTAAAGTATTTTCATGAGCATATTGAATATATTATGTCATCAAACAGTCATTTTCTTCTAAAAATAAGGATAACAGAGACATTAATCCATGCCTTAGTCCCTACATCTAGAAAATTGAAGAACCTGAATTATATTCAGTGTTGTCTTACTGTAAAGACTTTTTACTTATTTAGTTTTAATACACATTTTTTAAAACTTGCAAATTTTACTACCAGCACTCAGAAGGCAGAGGCAGGTAGATCTCTTTGAGTTTGAGGACAGCCTGGTCTACAGAGCAAGTCCAGGACAGCCAAGGCTATACAGAGCAACTGTATCTTGAAAAAGAGTGAGAGAGAGAGAGAGAGAGAGAGAGAGAGAGAGAGAGAGAGAGAGAGAGAGATGTGTGATTATTTTAATATTTTTCTTATTTTTCATTGCTATAAAGTATATGTAACATTTACAATCTTAATGATTTATTAAATGCACAATTCAGTGTTATTTATGGGGTATTTTTATTAAATATGTTTAAAAGCACTAAAATAAAATATATTATCAACATACCTTAAGTATTTATTATAATTGAATTAATTTGAGATTTTTACACAATTAGCCATAGAAATAAAAAACTAAAATCTAATGGAATTAATTAGAGAAAAGAACCATCAGAAGTGGTCTCTTATCTTTGAGAATAAATCAAATTATAGCCTTACCTTAACAGACATAGCAAAGCACAAGCCGGTAGATTAATGAATGAGTGCAAAGGCACTCCATTCATATATCATTGTATTGTTTCCTGATCTTTAAATGCCTAAGTCATTAATTACTAAAAGCATGGTATGAAAGAGTTAACAGAATAACTGACTGATATAAGCCAATATTAGGCACATCAACAGACACGTATTATATGAATGGTTAATATAATGGATACAGAAGGAAAATAAAGTAGTAAGATAAACTCTAACATCTCAAAGAAATGACTAGGAAAATAATCTCTTCTGCCCAGTTGACCATATATTATTCACCTCTTCAGCAATTGCTGGCCTACTGTGCTACATTAACATTTTTGCGCAATGATGGTTTTAATGCATTTGTAAATGAAGTACGTGGAAGGATATACTTGAAAATTAATCAGTTCCTAACATCACTTGGGACAGGACAATCACAGAGTCAATGACAAAACACTGATGTGTATTTTAAGATACTGTCACTTGAAACCTAACCCCAAAATCAATATTCTTCACCAAAATAATGTGCAATGAAATAAACTTTAAAAAAAAAAACTTGAATGGTGGATTGATAAATAGACGGCTGTAGCGATCTTATCCCTGAAATTAGCCAAGGACCTAGCTTGTTGGAAGGTTATCGGATTTCTCTGATGCCTAGAGGAAGAAAGAAAGAGTATATTGGCCTACACACTCAGGATGATCATGCCGTCTACTGCTGCATCTTAAGAAGGGATGAGCATATGTTTCCAGATTCTGAACTTGGAAAACATGGAGATTACAGGACAATACAAACTATAGTGTTATGTGACTTTCTCTGGGAAGGGAACCAAATGTCTTCTCACTTCAACAACAAGAGAAAAGGGGAGTAGTTCTACACACAGTAGATGGGTGACCCAACGAAATGAGCTGAGATTTCTCACAGGAGATTGCATACTGTATGAAAAGAGGTCTCAGTAGAGGAGAGCTCTCATAGGAACTGTTAGCTGTCTATAGATTCCTGATAAAGGGTCGGGATGCATGACCTTCGCTCCCTCCATTACAGAAAGCGAGCGGGCCTAACCTTGTGCAAGTCTCCATGGTGTGATCCCAGCTGTTGAAAGATGAAAAGGGGCAATGGGCTTGCAGACCCGGAAGATGGCATGACACACGGCGCACAGCTAGAAAGCCACAGCAATGATGAGGCCGGGGATGGAGATACAGGCCTGACCCCAAGACGATGTTACGTAAGCTCAGTGCACAGACACATCCCTAAAGCAAAGAATTCTCCAGCCCTAACTGTTCACTGGGTTGACGTCTTTAAAATTTGACTTAACCCCCTTGTATATGCACCGAGGAAGACCCAGATGTCGAGGTTAACTGTAGTTTTGTTACTCCACATCTGATCAGACACGCTGGATTTATACCAGGACATTTACCTGAAAGAACCACATATACCTTTAGCTAGTGTCTGGTTCATAGGTGCTGTTCTTAGGTTTCTAAGATGGCTCTGTATGGAGAGCTGGGCGGGTAGTACCCACACTCTTGTCCAGCTTGCCTGTTACTTAAATGCCATGCAAGGGTAACTCAACTTATGTGTTTTCTTATAGTGGAAAAAAATGGAAAATAATATTTCCTAGTTTAACAGAGCAAGCATGTTTCTTCTTCCGGTGCCCAAAACATACAAAAAGAGAGATTTAATTCTCACATGATCCAAATTCTAATTAAAACAACTTTTTTATTGGCTCATTAGTGTTATGGAAGGTAGGGAGGAATAAGGATCAAGTTGACTTTTTCTTCCTCTTTTAAAATAAATTACTGTCTTTATAGTTCCTTAGCTGTGAGATACAACATTTTATAACAACTCTGGGGAAACGCTCAAGTTATACATGCTATTCATTGGTGTATATACTGAAAAACACACTGCTTAATTAGTGTACACATTTGAATCTGCATGGCACTGTGTGTAAGTTAATGGTGGATATTTCAGAGCCAGAGAGATGTTGCATGGGGTTTTATGGTAAATAACTGTTTTACACTCTGTAATTAAGTAAAGCAATTACTTTTTATCCTTTTTAAGATTATGACTTACAGGGTAATACCTGTGAATTCGTTATACATTTTTTTCTACAAGCTTTTAGAAAATAACAAACTAATGTCTACATAAGCATTTGATCTCTATATCCCTAATATATTATGTGCATAAACAGAAAGGCACACACCTATATACATGTTTAATTCATGAGATGTGAAGGCATAATGGATTTATGTGTGTACATAAAATGTGAATTTCAAGTATTTAATTCTGTTTGCAGATATTCTGGTAATCAATTCTTCACTCAGTTAAATTTACTCTGAGGTGATACATTTGAGGAGTTACATTTAAGGAAAAATAATATTCCTTTGTACTTAGAGCATGCAAAATCCTGTGTAGATTTTTGAAGTGTACAGTATATTATATTCACTCTACTGTGCAGTAGCTCACTAAAAATCTTACTCCATTGTTAAGGTGACGTGATACCAGTATTCATGTCCCCTCTCATTCCATCTATTGGTCCCACATTCTGGTAGTCACTATTCTGTTCTCCAAGTCTATGAGATTATTTCCTTTAGATTGAACATATGAGTGTGATCACAAGGTCCTTATTCTTCCCCTGACTTATTTAACTTAACATAATGTTCTACAGTTACACTGTGTCGTTGCAGGTGATGGGACTGTATACCTGCCTAGAACACACTTTACTAAGTTCTTTGACAAGGTCTTCTGGAGTTTTGAGTAGAAGTGTTTGAATCCATGCATCAATATAAAAACAATTTTCAAATAACATTGCCATTCAATCTATGACTGTAGTATATTTATTTAGTTAAGATTTATTTCTCTGCAGAATACAAGTTATGTACTTATTATGAATACAAGCAGGTCTACTTCTTAGTACGATAGTATACATACCTCAATTTCTGATGCTATGTTCAGTAAAATTTCATGATTTTATTCCATATTCAAGAACATATATTATTTAAATCAATCACTTTGATGGTGACTTCAGTTCTTGACATTTGGCTGCTGTTATACTGAGGTGTGTTAGTTCCTTCAGACACAAGTTGTGTAGTTGTATTTATTTATCTTGTACTCTATTAATGGCATTGCTGACATATTTGTTCCCATAAGTTTTAGGGCACATTTTCATGCCGTCTAGAAATGAAGATAACTAAGCTCTTTCATTTCATAGCAGAAAGAACAAAATGTCTTCATTATCCAGGCATGAATTTGGGAAAAATAATTGTTTCTTTGTTTCTGGATGAGGAGTTATGTATCAATTATTTGAAAATGGACTAGAATGTATCTGCAGAATCTGTGTATATTTTACTCTTTGTAAATTATGTTATTCTTTTCTACTAGTTTAGAAGTTTTTAAATCTATAGCGATATTAATCTGGTCAGGTGCCTTCTATGGTATTTGGAAATGATCATGATCATGAGTTTATTTCCCTTTTGAGAACTGAATGAATTACAATGGAATATGTGAGAACATCCTACTAAGCTCAGCTCCAAGCACGAAACCACTTAATACTAATGCTGTTTGTACACTTTCAGATTTAACTCCATTTATTTTTCTGTCCATGTTCACAGATGGCATTTCTTCTTCTTTACTGATTTCTTTCTGCATAACACCTTTGTTTGAATTGGTTTGGTTTATTTGTATGGGTAGAGAAGTTCTTGCCATATACTCCAGTTGCCTTAAAATGAGTGACATAATACCTTCCTTAGTCTCCTCGATCCTGAGATTGCAGAGGTATATCACCATACTAAGGCCATGTTTGGTTTTGCTTTGTGGTACTGTGGAAGCTAGTCCTCAGGAATATGTTTCCTTGTCAGATCCATCTTGCATCCTCTGAGTCTGTGTAGAAAGGAAGGCATTTTGCAAAGAACTTTTTTGGCTTTCTCCAGCTTGAACAGAGAGAGGTGAAGATAAGTCATGAACAGTTTAAGTTCCAGCTTGGGTCCTGGCATCTTGAGGGAATTGCTTTAAAAATCTATGCTTTGGTTTCTCTTCATGATCACTGAAGAGGTTTGGGATCCAACCCTGCAATGTAATATGATCACTGTCCAGATTTGCTTCCTCATTACTCAGCTTCCTTCTGCCAGTGAAAACAAACTAGGAGAGACCAAGGGACAAACGTCCTGGCAAAAGTCTCATAAGAACCAAGGGTATTGGTTTGTGTCTGGGGTTGTAAATGCATCCCTGGGGACAATAGAACTGGTATCTGCTTGGAATTTGCTACAAATGAACTTGTGTGGTATCACCCTGGACAAAACAACCCAGGGTTTCAGAGGGTGGGTCTTAATAGTGTCTGCTTCACAAAGCACTGCAGGCGACACTTGTGTGTACAGATGGTGACAAAAGCCACTGACCTAATGCTAGTCTCATTACAAAGTGAGAGATTCAAGCTGAAGAGACAATCCCCTACCCCTTCTGTACACACTCAAGAGTCAGTAGTGTGGGGCTTAGAGCGATTGTCTTAAGAAGGATTAGGAACAATCCCTCTGTTTTAACTGGGAGGTGCTCTAGTCTTGCCAGGGATTTTTGAATACATTTAGCTTTATTGGACTGATGAAATGAGGATACTTGCTTCCCTAAAGATCAGTTTAAGCCTGAACATGAAGTAAATCAAAGGGAATCCTAGCCTTGGAAGCTGCAGATGCCATTAACTAACAGGAGGCATTTGGCATTTACATTCAGTTAGAATCTCCACTTGGGGAAAGTGACATTTGAAATGCAGAGTGCTGGCCTTGGAAAATGCAGAGATAGTGTGTAAAGGTACCAAAGTACATGAAAACGACAGTTAAGAGCATCAGCCTCATTCTTCTGAAAGTAAAACCCCACTCCACACATTGGAAATTAACACGAATAAACAAAACAACAACAACAACAACAAAAACACGAAAAAAAAAAAACCCACACACAAAAAAGATGTACCTTGCACACCTAACTGAAAAGAAAATATCCTACCATAGAATGGATATTGCTTCTGCTTTGAAAAACTGGAAATAATAAATACTTAAGATATGAATATTATAGAATAATGATTTCAGAACAAAAAAGAAAGTATATAGGATCATTTACTTGAAGTAAGATTTTCTATTAAATCAATCAGGTCCTGTGGTTTGAACACCAACAATTAAGAAACAGAGATTGTGACATATCTCTAAATGTGAATGCATACATTCAAGTATATACATATACATCCTGTGCATAAACATATTTATCTATAAATCCAAATGTATAGAATTATATATGTATATATTTACACATATACACTATATATTATATTAATATGTATTTTGTATATTATATATGTATACTGCATATATTATATATATTCATGAATAGGGATACATATATGTTCACAGTTCTGTGTGTGTGTCTCTGGATATTTCCATAGTTGTTAAATTATAATTGTTTCCATGGGAGTTATTAAAAAATTAGACTGTATAAGACACCTAAAAATCTTTAATTATTAGGAAAAGTGTGTTCCCAATAATTTTTCCAGAGATTAAATTATTTAACTGATTACCCTATAGCATCCATGAGACATTCCTGTAAAGTAGAAATAATTTGAATCATCACACCTGCTTAATCTCCTTTGAAATTCTTCAGTCAATATATTTCTGCATAAAGATTGTGTGCTGTACTATCCAAAAACTGCACTTTTAACCACTGTACAGATTACAGGCGCTACATGAAACGTGTGTGTGTGTGTGTGTGTGTGTGTGTGTATGCATGTTTGTGGAGAGAAACACATGTAAGCTTTTTCATGCCAAAGATCACTCCTTATGAATAATCAACATTGTTCCTTGAACCAGCATCTTTCACTGAGATGAGGGGCCCCCAGTTGGGATTGGCTGACAGACAGCTAACCCAAAAGAGGGTCCTCTTGACTTTACTTCTCCAGCACTGAGGCAAAAAGTTTGTATTTCTATGTCCACACTTACATGGGCTCTAGGAGGTTAAAGTCTGGTACTCATGGTTGCATGCCCAACTAAATTATCTACCCAGACCCAGAAAGATATTTTCTTTGGTTTTGCATTTCAGAGATCTTTAACTTCACTTACAAACCTATATAATATGTGGAGGAGGCACAATGGAAGCATCACTTTTTGACCTCTATGTATAATTCTGGGCAACATCCTTATCAACGAACAGCTAGAATTCTAGAATTCAAGTACAGCATTCTCTCCACCTTCGCATACTAACTCATGATTACCTCATACATTTTCACTGGTCAGTGCAATGGTGTTTCTTAATGAAGACTTAGGTTGTAGTGTCAGATGTTTACTTCTTTGTAAATTTTTCCACAATATTTCAGAAATGAAAATTGAACAGAGGATAGTTTTATAGAATGATAACACATGAATTTGTGTGTACATTTATACATTTTCATACATCTACTTGTATGTGTACTTATTTAGGTGTGTGTATGTATACAGATGACCACAGTTCCCTATAATGAGCAAATAAATAGTAAATAAACATATTCCCTACAGTATATATAAGTAGTCACTTTTAGCATTGTTGAAAAATAAAGAATAGGTAAAAACAATAATTTTGAAAACTATGTATTAGTTGTAGAAGGGTCTGAGCAAATTTTTTAAACTTACAAATCTTTTGCTTGTATGTTATGGTTTCCCATTGTGTCTCTCTAGGCTTTCTGTGTATGTAAGTGAGTATGTCTTGAGATCACCTGATTTTTGTTTGGCTCTTTTATTCTGTATGTTCTGTCCCACTCTGGTTTGTTTTACTACTACTGCTGTTGCTGCTACTATTACCACCACCCCCACCACTACTACTACTAGATGCATGTTCTTAATTCTAATGAAAGAGAGAAAGAGAGGCTATAGATTTGGATATGTGGGGAGATGGGGGAAGATCTAGAAGGAGTTGAAGGAGGAAAACTGTAATAAGAATGCATTTTGTGAAAAAGGTGTTATTCCCAATAAAAACAAATAAGCAGATTATCTATCATGGATATGTAGTTAAATGTTAGAAATATTAATTCATAATATTCATCAATGGGCTTATATCAATCTTAGAAAGTAATAACATAAACCAAGCAAAAGGTGTATGTGTCTTCATGGTAACATCACAGAAAAAACAAGAAATTGTTCTTTACCCAGTATCCTATTTACTTTGATGTCGACTTGACACAAGCTAGAGCCATAAGAGATGAGGGAGTCTCAATTAACAAAATGCCTCTGTAAGTTGGGATGTAGGCAAGCCTGTAAGGCATTTTCTTAATTAGTGATTAATGGGGCAGGGCTCTTCCCATTTTTTGTGCAGTCATCCTTGGGCTGGCTTCTATTAGAATATAGGTTGAGAGTGTCACGTGAAGCAAGCCAGTAAGCAGCACCCCTCTATGCCCTCTGCATCAGCTCCTGCCCTCTGGTTCTTGCCCTGTTTGAGTTTATGTCCAGGATTTCTTCAGTGATGGACTACAGTGTGTAAGTGTACTTAAAATAGAGCCTTTTCTCTCTAACTTTCTCTTTCATCATGATGTTTCACTGCATTAGTAGTTACCCCAACAATACCAGCCAGAGTTTGGTGGCAACTGTAAAGGTTGGATGCTGGAGGCACTATAGGAAACAAAGAGAAACAAGTGTAAAAGGAATATGACATCAGCTCTCATGGAAAGAGCAAAAAATTGGGATTTTAGAGATGAGACTGAGGTAAATAACCTGATGGGAACTTGGAAAACAGTTTATATTTCTAAAGTATGAGACTCAACTAAGCAGGGATGTTATAGGTTAGGTAGAAAGGAGGCAGCTCACGGTGGATCTTGCTCAAGTATAAGAAATATTGGACATCATGTGTTGGGGTCAGAGAATCTTTGGAGAGAATGAACTAACAAAGAAGACAGTGCTGTGGCTTTTATGAGTAGTTTCTAGAGTGAAGAGAGGCAGGACATTGAACAAGGAGAGAAATCCAAAGGTCACTGAAGTGGAAAATCATTATGACCTGTCAAGTGTGTATGTGTCCATGTGAGAGGGCAGATGAAAGATTCCAGATTTTTAAGATTAATGGTGACAATGTAAGAGAAAGAAATAAGTCTAGGAGGAAAAAGGGAAGTTGATTTAAAAATAAAGTGTTCTACTTTAAAGAGAGACCACGTGAACCCATGAAGACAGTGCTTGGTACCTGCAAGTCCCATTTGGGAGTTATTTTAGCAATGAGATACAAAGAGGCCAAGTTGTTACACTAGCTTATAGTCAATCTTAAGCTTGCCATTCAGTTTCTTTCAGCCTTACTTAGAATTTCCCTTGTAAAATAAAGTACAATTTGCTGGGCTGTTATAAAGATCAAATGAGATCATGTCTATGAAAGTGTTCTTTAAGTTCAATATTTTTCCTGCAATGATGCCATGTTATCATCAGATTAAGCCAGACTCTGGCAGAGTTCCATCCCTATTAACCTTCACTGTTCCAGCTAGCTTAATTTAGAAAATTAAAATATTGGCAAAGAGGATAAAACTTAACTTTTAGGTTTATTTTTGAAAATCTATGATATTCTTTGAGAATAATACAATTTCTATTTGAATGAAACTTTGGAAGGACTGTAAAAAGCAATGAATAAACACTATGGCCCTAAAACCTAGCACTGAAAATGTAAAATCACAAGCCAAATTAAGGCACCAGTATTTACAGCAGAGAGTGGACATCATGAATATGACAGAAATTATTAGGGCACTTCCATATGGCAGATCTCAATGCCTAAAATGCTCCTGTAAAACCAACTTACAATTGTGAAAAGAATTGCACTTTTGATTGTAAGCTGTTGCTTTATTGTTCTCTGACCTTGTCCCAAGGGAAGGCATCTTACATTTCTTGAGAGAAGAGCCTATAAAACACAGGAAGCTGCAGAATGTCCTTTGGGAAATGTGTAAGGAGCTAGTCCTTACGGGAAGGAAACCTCTCTCCCTGGCAAAAGAGAAGGACTACACAAACAACCGCAGAGGCCAGAGATAGAGACACTGGAATAAAAAGCAAGGGCTGAACTTTCAAATAGGTTTTAAGTAGAGCAAAGACTACAAGACAAGACAGAATAAGCATGAGCCACAAAGAGAGAAGGTTCTAGTGATTTAAGAGAATACAATAAAATGCTCCCTTTTTTAAAGACAGAAATTGAATTTTCTTTTTCTTTCTGTGTTTTATAAGAAACTTTATAAACTCATGTAGACTTGTGAATTTGGAAGCAAACAAGGGAAACAGCTCAGAAGAGAAGCAAAAAGAAGGATATAAGAGGGATATCTAAGTTGAAAAACAGGAAAAAATAGAAAGACCTTTAATTTTTAAATGATTTCATAACCAGTAGATGCATGAATTGTTAGACCCATGAGTTACTCAAGAGAATGTTAAAGATAAAAATGAATTATGTTATAAATATTGAATGTGTGCTAAAAATAGAAACAATCCAGTATATTATATATGAAATATGGCCAATCTGGTTTTGTGCTCCATACCTTAAACAAGGATGGAGTAAAACCACCAAACAGGACCAGTCCACAGGTAGAAAGAAAATTTTAATTGAGGAGTCAAATTGCCAGACAGTTTCACTGGAATAGAGAGTTGCAATCCAGCAGGAAATCAATTAGATATACTCCGCATGGCGGGAGTCTGTTCTGATGCAGGCCACTGGATTAATCAAGACCTAGATGCCCTTGCTAGAGGTAGCTGACTTTTGGGATAACAAAGGTAGTGATTTTCCTAGTAAACAGAATCTGTCTTACAGGATTCCTGTAGAGTGCTGAGGTTAGGTTCTGTTTATCCAGCAACAATCTTTCTGTTTATCAGGTCAGAGTCCTGCTGTTAGAACATTGTCATCAGCACTGCCTTTTTGAGGACCCCTTTTGGATGTAACAGCTATGTTACTCTAAAAGCAAATTCATGTTATGTTATAATCTATTTTTAGAAGACCTTTACTGTATTAAAACTATGTGATGCTATTTACACAATATACAATCCACAGAATTATAACAAAGTGTTGGCTGCGTGGATAGGCAGGTAAAGTCATCTGTCACCAGGCTCAGCCACTTGAGTTTAACCCCTGATCCACATGGAAGAAAGGAACTGACTTCTGAAAGTTGTCCGCAGAACTCCAAGCATACACCATGGAGCACACACATGCACAAACATGCACAGATATAATCACGGCAAAGAATTACATATATTGAAAATCTATATGGACAAAACCCAAGTATCAATGAAAGTGTGAAAAATACGTTACAATAAAATTATAAAATTATAGAACAAGACTTAGATAAACACATAAAATTGTTATGGAAGGAGGCCTAGTTAGGTACTACACAGAGCACACAAATTCTTAGGAAGCTGCCTCTTCCATGGAGAGTACAGCACCCAGGTACTTGTACAACTCTTTTAAAGTTATGATAGTTTGACTACCATATGGTATGTATGTGACAACATACACAGCCATGATGCGCACACATATTGTTTTTACATTTTTAAAATTTTATCATTATGGTTTGAACATTTTTTTTTATGAAAACTTATTTACACATCTTTTTGTTTTCTAATGCCTAAGTCTTTTCTTTGAATACTGCCACACAATCAAACTTCCTACTTTCCTTTGCTATAGACAAGGTCAAAGTCAGAAGATCTAGGAGATCAGCTGAATCATTCTGACAGAAAGATTTAAGCAAGTTTCTGAAAAGGCAGATTCTCATACACACACTGCTATTTCATTAATGTGGAAGGTAAGGCAGTGAGAACAGAGGTAACATCAGAATTTGTGGCTTTATGATTACTAAATATTTCTCACAGTTCTCTTGATCTTCCTCTGTCCCTCAAAAATTGACACCACTCATTTCAGCTTAGACTCTGGATGGGCTAACGGATAATTGTAGTTTCAGCTAGCACCTGAGAGTCCCGTGGTTTGTCAATGAAATCAAGCCATGGTGATAAGCCATTAATATGCAAGGAATTCTTTTATACCATTGGATCTCAGTGCAAGCTCGCGAATGCAGATACAGTGGTGATGTCTTAAAAAAACCAAAGTAAAGAGGGCCCAGGCCACAGGTCGGCAAAAAAGAACAGGCAAAATGATAGAAAGCTGGAAAGAGCAGAGGAGAAGGCTGAAAAGCCCCCATTTCAGGATTGTTCCCTTTGCCCCCTATCTTCCTAAGGGCCCCTTCAGTAGAAACTTAGGTAGTAAAATAAATAATTTCAGCTTCCTCAATGAGTTAATTTGTTTCATGTAATGGATACACTGAGTCAGTATACAGGTCATGTTCTGTTTTATATTTTTAATACTAAACGCTTTAGAGACAAAATTTTAAATTTAGAAAAGTGGTATCTATAGGCCTTGCATTTCTATATTGCCATCAATTCTGTCTCAAATTTACTCCCCACTCTGCCACCTTTCAAATTTTTCTTTTGAAAATTACGCTTACATGTAGTTTAGTGTAAACAAAAGCTGTTTTCTACATTTTCTGTATTTATGCAGTAAAAGTTATGGATGCATTTCTATGTGAAAAACAAATCATATGGTTATTAAATATCCACTGTATGCTATATATATGCTTTCAATATTCATAGTGTTTTTGGGAGACTACCTAGATCTATAACTGTACCAATTAATCAGACAAGGAACTGTGTATTCATAGAAGTTAAAGTTTGTCAGTGGTGGTGAGAGAGACAGCAGGAAGAGAAAGTAGAAGGCAAACATTCAATTATCTGCACTTTCAGAACAAAGTTTCTTATATTGTGATGATTCTAAATAGCCTAGACTTTGCTGCAAAGTCGAAGGTGCTCTTACTTGATAGTTGGTAATGTTAATAAACCCAAGTGATAATTAATGAGAGTGATAAGATACCTTCAAACCAGAGACTGTTTTTTCTTTACCCTTCATTGTAATAAGGCTTTACATAAAAGCCCTTTAATATCATAATCAACCCATCATTAGCTACTTACAAAACCAGATTCTTGGGCACTGCTCACATGTACACAGTGCTTTGATCATGAAATTTCAAAGCCATGCCAAGTCTTCCTCTGATTGCATGGCATACAGCCCTTAGTAGCTTTTATTTTGGTCTTTATGCAAATAAACAATGGCATGTAACTGGAAAGCAAATGGAAGATGAAAGTCTGTTCACGAACATGCCAAAGCAAATTGTTGTTTATTCTTTTTCCTATCACTCCACATTTACTTCTTCACAGATAGAAATAAGGACACTGAGTAGGCATCAATAAACTAGGCAACAGAAATAGCAAACAGAGAGCTGGCTGTGAAAAACACTAGCATAAAATCTCAAGGGCTCCAAGTCTTGATGCAATTCAATTTGGTAGTTAGCACTCACTGAGCTTAACATGTCATCATTGAATGGAGCATTGGGTGCAGTAGTTACTCATCCATATTTGTTTTTGCAACAGCTCAAAGAAGACACCATCATCAGTGAGGAAGCACAGTGGGAGATGCAATTTTACCATCTAGAATAGTGTAGATCATAAATGCCCTATTGGAACTCCATCACAGGCATATCAGAATCTAAAAAAAAAAAAAAATATGATTTCTATTCTATAAGAACTCTAAGAAAATACCTTGTTCTTGTGATAATGATTAATATGTAGCAATAATTATTAATATTACCTCAAGGTGAGTAAATTGAATACAGTTTGACTATCATTTATCTTGCACCATTGAGATTAGAGGCTTTTCCTCTGTTACAGTTTCATGGGTTTTAGAACATTAATATAGATTCATTTAGCCTCACTAAATACCTTAAACCTTACAAGTGCAAAAATCTAGGACATTTTCCTACACTTGTGGTACTCTGATAGTTGCATATTTTGGACCACTGGAAATTTCAGTTCTCCAATGATAGGCCTACTGTCACAACTTTTCTGAATTACATCTGCAAATTACAGCCTTTACAGAGCATTCAGTTCACATTTACCCTGCCCTTCATTAACATAGGACTCCTATCATTTCCTCTAAATCATTCCTTCTCTAAAGAACATGATTAAATTCACGAGATTCCCCAAGTGTGGAGTTGGACTCAAAAAATTAGATATCTTTATATTCTTCATGAACAGTTAAAATAATAAGTCTTTCTCAAGAAGTTTTGCAGTGGCTGTCTTGCGTTTGTAAGCCAAGACAGTAGCCTTACTTTGCTATAACGTTTTGGTCAGGGATAGTATAAAAGAATAGTAGAATTTAAGGTTTAAAAATGAGCATATACAGAGGGAGAAGGACCCCCTCAGTCACAATCATAGTGCAGGGGAGTAAGGGGAAAATTGGAGGGAGGGAGGAATGGGAGGAGACAAGGGATGGGATAATGATTGAGATGTAATATGAATAAATTAATAAAATATATTAAAATTAATAGATTTAAAAACTCTCTCTCTCTCTCTCTTTTTCTCTCTCTCACTCCTCTTTTCCCTCCATCACTCCCTCTCTTCCTCCATTCTAACAACACTGGTTACTACTGTAGTAATTCTGTAAAACAGATTTTTAAAACTATAATAATCAAGACAGTGTTGTATTGCCAAAGAAGAGACACAAATGTAAATGAAGTGTTTTCATGAACTACCCTGCTCTGTCTCTCTACATTGTTCTTAAGTAGCTTCTCTTTCCTGTCTGTTCTCTTGAGAGTTGGCCGTATCTTACCTTTGACTCATTCTGTCAAATCCCTCTGATCCATCATTTTGTCTATCCATCAAATAGATATCATTGTTTGAGATTAAAAGAGTGTACTAAATTCCAGCCAAAGAGATTAAACTTGTGTCATGTCTGTAGTCCAGCCAGAGGGATTATGGGTATGAATTCCAGCCAGAGGGATTCAAGGTGTATACTAAGAGTGTATCTGTATTCCAGCTGGATCAGACAGACCTATGTCTTTGGATGTGAACCCTTGTCAGAGCAGCCATCATACTTGGTTAAAATCTCTCTACAATTCCATACAGTAATTTCAATGTTGATTGAACCAATTATGAACATCTTTGGATTTCTGAAAAGCTGTGAACACCAGAGAATATCTCTCACACATACAAAAATTCAGAAAAAGGAAAATTTCAGTGTGAAATTATTTGGAATTGGAGTGCTGGCCCTAAATTATTTTAAGAAAGAACCAAAATTGAGGTCACTTATTAGCAATCTATACACCTTCAGTTTGTCATAGTCTTTTTCCACCACAGGTGTCACCCCATCGTCAAACTCCAATACCAAAGTACATGGGGTAAGTTAGAAGTATGTTCTACTGCTTCAGCCAATTCTGTCTTTAAGGGATTACATTTTTTTTACACTGGTTTGTCAAAAGTAGAGGACTGCTAGAAATATGTAGAAGTTCCTATGGGGGTACATGTAAAATTTTGAGTATGGGATAAGGACTTTCTTTTTAAACTGAATAAAATAAACATGTATGATGAATAATTCCCTGTAAATAAAGGTGCAGTGGACTCAGGTCAAAGCACATACATCTCCTTTACATTAGTACACGTTTAGGCACATGAGTTTAGAAACACAGAAAAAAATCAGTGAAGCTCAAAAATATAATAGTCATCTCAAACATAGTTTATGTGCATTAAAAGGAGAGAGATTATTTTAATAGCTGTAAATTCACTGGAATACTCACATTCTGATGCATCCAGAATTACAGAGGTAAGGGAAACATAGAAATGACAATTATTGAGATTCCTTTAAAAAACTAAGGTGATTTAACAATGCAATCTCCTGTTCTCTCCTCATTTCTTAACTCAAGACTTCAAAAGCTCACTACACTAAATAATTTTGACCAAGGAGAAGAACATTTTTGAAAGGTCTGAGAGTCTAGGAACTTTGTAAATAGTCATAGAACACATGAATATAAAAATATCAAGAAAATTAACATAATCTGCAAAGTTCCCATAACAATTTACAACAAATGCCAACTTTAAAAACTCATATGTTTTTAGCAGGGCATATTATAATCTTATTATTATTGTTATAATAATTATCATAATCAAATTAGATTTCTTAAAAATAACTTAACATAAATAGATACTTAATGCATATGACCATTGGCTTAATTAAAATACAACAATGTCAAATAGTAAACAATAAAAATCTATATGCAAAGTCACTTAATAAAACTTCCCCCATAGTATGTTGATTTGCAAGTAATTTTAAATATAAAAAGACTTAGCCTATTTCCAAAACACAATATAGCACACAAACAAGCATAGTGTCTAAAATTTGATCAAGTGTTATACTAAATATGAACCAGGAATGTGTGAACTAAACCAAATTAAGATGAAAAATCAGTCATAAAAATGGAACTGGAGACTGTGTAAAATGTATAACTATATGGCATAAACACAACATACATTTAAATATAATAAAAAGCACTACAAAGTATATATAACAAGAAGAGACATTTTAACTACAAAGTATCAGCAATTATAATTTCTAAAGGTAAAAACAAACATCTGAAGTATTTCTAATTTCATAGAACAAGCATAAAATAAAATAAAATGGTATAAAACAGATAATAGTATATAGTACAAATAATTAGAAATTAGAGACCAAGATAATGAGAGAGGAGTGGGCATGAATAATATGGAGGAGAAGTAGGCCAAAAAAAAAAAATAGAATTAAGGAAGAAACAGACAGGACAGAGTAAAAGAAGGGGAGAAAAAGAGGAAGAGAAGACAAACAACTTATGGAAATGTCTTTCAAAAATCAAGTAAATTCACATACATAGTATATCGTAGAAGTCCCACTGTAAATAAGATAAAAGGTGTGGCATCCAGAATAATTATATGAAGAAAAAATAGGTTCATAAATACCCAAAACAACTATAATCTTAGAGATCTAAGAAGTTCACTTTATCACAATCAAAATAAGCACAAGAAAACCACACTAAGGTACATTATAATCAAACCACTGAAAACTAGGAATAGAAAGAAACATCATAAGACAATGATAGTAGGAGTGATGGTTAAATTGCCCCTGGGATAAATAGACAACAAATAGTGAAACTTAACTCAAGTGAAATAAATGTCAATAAGACATATTTGTAAAATGTGCAAAAATACACTTTCAATGTTGAGGTGATATAAAGATCTTTTAGATGCTAAAAACAAAATGTCATAAAAATTTTTAAATAGGTATTGGGACATGCACAAGCAAAATTTTCATGCTGACAGAAACTGCTAGATCTTGAAGCTCAGACTGTGATAAAACTAAGATAACCAGAATATTAGATACATCATATGTATGCAGTATTTTATTTTGAATGTTAGTACTATAAGTTCTATTTTGGGTGAGATATACCAAAACTTTACCGTCTAGTGCAGATATGGAGAGTTGTGTCTTAGGGTTTATATTACTCAGATGAAATTCCATGATGAAAGGGCTTATTTAGCTTACACTTCCACATTGTTGTCCATCATTGAAGAAAGCCAGGACAAGAATTCAATCAGGTCAGGAAGCTGAGGCATGTTCATCATGGTTTGCTCAGCCTGATTTTTTATAAAACCCAGAAACACCAGCTGGAGGATGGCATCACTCACAATTGGCTGTGCTTTTTACATCAATCATAATTAAGAAAATGACATATAGACTGATTTTATGGGAGCATTTTCTCAGTTGAGGTACCTTTCTTTCACATAGCTATAACTTGTGTCAAGTTGCAATACACACACACACACACACACACACACACACACACACACATACACACACAGTAGTATATATTGTCACTGGTTTTTATGATGTATGTAATTTGACAGTGTACTTTGGTATTTTTGTGGCTCAAAGTACAGAAAAACATCAATGTAATCCACCATATAAACAAACTAAAAGAAAAAACCCACATCATCATTTCATTAAATTCTGAAGAAGCATTTGAGAAAATTCAGTGCCTGCTCATATTTAAAGTCTTGGAGATATCAGGGATACAAGATACATACCGAAAAACAGTAAAGGCAATATACAGCAAGCCTATAAACAACCTCAAACTAAATGAAGAGACACTTAAATCAATTCCACTGAATTCAGGGACAAGGCAAAGTTGCCCAACCTCCGTGTATCTCAATATAGTACTTGAAGTCCTAGCCAGAGCAATAATACAACTAAAGGAGACCTAGGGGATACAAATTGGAAAGGAAGAAGTCAAAGTATCACTATTCATACACACACACACACACACACACACACACACACACACATACACACATATATGTGTGTGTGACCCCAAAAATTCTGTGAGAGAACACGTTCAGCTAAGAAACACCTTCAGGAAACTGGCTGGATACAAAATCATCTGAAAAAAATCAGTAACCCTTCTGTATACAAAAGTCAACTGGGTTGAGAAAAAATTAAGGAAACAACAGTCTTCACAATAGCCACAAAAACATAAAGTATCTTGGTGTAACTCTAAACAAGCAAGTGAAAGACTTGTATGGGAAAAAACCCAACCTTCCAGTCACTGAAGAAAGAAATTGAAGAAGATATCAGAGGATGGACAGATCTCCCATGATCATGGATTGATAGGATCAACAAGTAAAAATAGCCATCTTGCTAAAAGCAGTCCACAGCTTCAATGCAATCACGATCAAAATACCTACACAATTCTTTCTAGATCAATTCTAAACTTCATAAAACCAAGAATAGCTAAAACAATCCTATACAATAAAACATCTGGAGGAATCGCCATCCCTGATCTCAAGCGGTACTAGAGAGCAACAATGATAAAAACCACATGAGACTAGCATAGAAACAGACTGGTGCATCAGTGGAATCGAGCTGAAGACCCAGAAATAAAACCTACAAACCTATGGACACCTGAGTTTCAACCAATAAGTCAAAACCATACAATGGATGAAAGATAGCATCTTCAACAAATGGTGCTTGTCTAACTGAAATTCTACATGTAGAAAAATGCAAATAGATTTATATTTACCACACCTCACAAAACTAAAGCACAAGTGGATTCAAGACTCCAACAGAAAACCAAACACATCAAGTCTTTGAAAAGAAAAAGTGGTGAAGAACCTTGAACTCATTGGCACAGGAGACAACTTCCTGAACAGAACACCAACAGCCCAGGCTTTAAGAGCAACAATTAATATATAGGACCTCATGAAACTGAAAGCTTATATAAAGCAAAGGACACTGTCAACAAAACAAAATCACAGCCTACAGACTGAGAAAAGTGCTAATATCCAAAACATATAAAGAACTCAAGAAACTAAACACTAACAACTCAAGTAATCCAATATTTTAAAAAGTGTACAGAGCTAAACAGAATTCTCAACAGAGGAATACCCAATGACTAAGAAGAACTCAATGTCCTTAGTCATCAGGGATGTGCAAATCCAAACAACCCTGAGATTCCATCTTATATCCATCAGAATGGTTAAGATAAAAAACACAAGTGACATGATAGTGAGGCTGTGGAGAAAGGGGAACACTTCTCCACTGTTGCTGGGAGTGCATATGTATATGACCATTTTGGAAATCATGTGGTGACTTTCTCAGAAAACTGGTAATAGCTTTATCTCAAGACCTATCTATACCACTCTTGAGTATGTACCCAAAAAATATTCCATCACACAACTATGTTCATAGCAGTTTTATTTATAATAGCCAGAACCTGGAAACAACCTAGATGTCCCTCAACTGAACAATGGATAAAGAATATGTGGTACATCTACACAATGGAATACTACTCAGCTATCAAAAACAAGGAAATCTTGAAATTTGCAGACCAATGGAGGGAATTAGAAAAGTTTGGCCTGAATAACATACCCAAGATGCAGAAATAACTCATGATATATACTCACTTATACGCTCATATTACCAATGTGATACAGGATAACCACATTACAGAACACAAACATAAAGAAGCTAAATAACAAGGAGGACCCTAAGGGGATGCTTGGTTGGCATTCAGAAGGTCAAATAGAATAAACACTGGAATTGGTTGAAGAGAGAACAGGATAGGAACCTACCAGAGATGTCCTCTGAAAGACTCTACCCTACAGGGGATCAAAGCAGATGCTAAGGCAGCCAAACTTTGGACAGGGAACAATGATGATTCATGGAAGAGTGGGGGGGGGGGATAAAAGAAACAGAAGGGGACAGGAGCTGCATAAGGAGACCAAGAAAGCCATCAAATCTGGAAACAGGGGGCCTGCAAAAACTGATGCACCAACTAAGGACAGTGCATAGAGATAACCAAGACACCAGGTTAAGATATAGCCTATGGGCAGCTTAGGTTCCATATGAGTCTCCGAAGTAAGGGGAGCAGGGGCTATCTCTAACATGGACTCTGGTACCTGCTATTTGATAGCTTCCTCTTGGGCATGTGGCCTTGCAGAGCCATAGAAGAAGATGCAGGTAGTCTTAGTGAGCAGTCAGATAGTAGGAGAGGAGGGCTTTCTCTTTTAAAAAACTAGGGGAAGTAGATGGGGGAAAGAGGGAGGGAGAGTGGGAATAGGAGGAGACGAGAAGGGGTTACAATGGGGATATAATATAAGTACATTATAAAAAATTAAAATTAAAAACATTATCATGAGCCATGTGTGAAATTTCTCTGATTATGCGAACTGAATTGTGTCTGCCTTCCTGGTTAGTGATGCACGTTTTTCAGATCTGATCCATTTCCTGATATAATACGAGATATAGAGACTAAATTTTGTGCTTTCCTCCAAGACATGCGTGCTAAAATCTGATCCCTGGTGTTACGGTGTCTGGATGCAAAGGCTGTAGCAGATGACCATGTCATGAGAATGGAGACTTCATGGATGGTCCAGGCAGTCCTTGTAAAGTAACTTACACTTATGATTGGTAAATAGGACAAAGAGCAATGATTGGCTGGCCATACATCCTAAGGGAAAACCTAATAGTATTATTTGGCTAAGTGAACATAATATAAAACTGCCTCCTAAATGCCTACCTCTATACTTAGAGGTTAGTACATTTTTCATGTCTTATTAGTGAAGTTTCTTTTTTCAGTAGATGGTGATAAACCCACAAACACACACATGGACAATGCACAAACAAATAAACAAACGGGACTTTCATGTTTTGCTTTAACTGGGATGTCTATAGAACATCGCTTTTCCCAATGACTCTGGAATCATCAGGGAAGAAAAAGTGGAAAGATTGCAAGAGCCAGTTTTTTGCTTTTTTTTTTTTTATTGTTTTGTTTTTTGTTTCACATCTGTAGTAGAACACCATCTCCTATACATGACAGAGCTGGTGGTGATTGCAATGCAAACTCAGAGCTGCTGTGGCTGTATGCACAACAGCTCAAGCAAGCCAAGGTCCCACGCAGCATGGCCTATGGCAGGGATCATGATGTCCCATGCTAAAGAGCTGCTTTGGGCAACTGATGGCTTTTGTGGGAAGGATGATGAGGTTTTTTTTTCAGGTGTTGCATGCAGTAAATTCCACACTCATGAACATACTAAATGAAATCAGTGGCTATTGAGGTTGGTCTGGAGCTATGCATTCAAATGCTAAACTACTGGTACCCAAGATCTAATTGCAGCGGATATCAGCACATTCTCACATACACCAAGTGATATTGTGTAAACCTTGCTACCCAATTTAAAGTTGGTTGGTTAATAAAGTTATTGACAGCCTATAGCTGGGCAAAAGGGAAGTGAGCAGAGCTTAGGCTGCAGGGATGGGGTTAGATGAGGATCAGGAGAGGAGAGAGGTAGCAGGAGAGGAAGCTGGAGAGAAGGAAGTCACTATAGATCAGTATGGACCATGAGCACATGGCCGTGAGGGCCGGCCTGATGGAACAGAAGCAGCCCAGGCAAGAATAATTATGGAAAATAACTTAAGGTATGTAGCTGGGACATAGGAAAGTATCTTAGTGGGTTGATATCTGTCCAGTTACTGTTCCTTAAAGCTTTTACAGTTCTAAAAAGTATCTGTGTTGATTATTTGTGAACTAGCTGGGGTAGAAAAGCCCTCAAGAGTCCAATATCAGTTCCACAACAAGTGGCTTTAAAAAATAGAGCACACAGAATTGGGAAGAAAAGAGGCATGGAGGGATTGTGGGAAATGGATTTGACCAAAATACCAATATAAATATGTATTAAATTCTCAGCAAAATAAATTACTATATACTTTAAGATGCAGCTATACCACACTTGGGCATATATTCAATGGGTACCCTATAACAGACACCTGCTCAAATGTATTCTTCACTGTATTATTCACAATAGATACCCAAAAGTACTTCTGACTCAGAGTAAGATTCCCTGCTTCCTCCCATGTATATTCTACTGAACTGAGCTGAGATATGTGAAGAGTAGAAGCAAGAAATGATTATTAATTTTCAAGATGTTATAATTTTGTAATTATGTCATTAAATATACTTTTCATCTAGCTGTGACATGTGAACTTTGGATTACACTAAGACATTGATGAAGAAAACTGGTTCATTCATTTGAAATGTCACAGTTTTCTTATCTTTCTTTCTTTCATTCATTTTTCCCTCTTTCTTTTTCTTTCTCTCTTTCTCTCCCTTTCTTTCTTTCTTTCTTTCTTTCTTTCTTTCTTTCTTTCTTTCCTTCTGCAAGATAGTATTAAACATCTTTACAGGACAACATCCTCCCTCTAGACCCAGCTCTCAAGACCCTGTTATGCTTTCGGCACTGGCTGGGGCATGGCCGGAGAGGAAGATAGAGAAGAGAATTCCTAACAGCCTAAGCTCTGCTCACTTCTCTTTTACCCAGCTATACACTGTCAATAACTTTATTAACCAACCAACTTTAAATTGAGTAGCAAGGTTTACACAATATCACTTCCCACCCTTCTGTTCTGAGATAAGGTGATAGGTCATCCTTAGGTACCACATTGAACACATGATTGGGCATAGGCTTCTTGGGACCGATCTTACCACTTGGGTCTGAGGGCAGCATGATCTCCACTTTGATGCCCAGCACACCCTGTCTTAGGAGCACATGGCACATGGCAGTGTCAACATAGTAGCTGAGAGGGTCTCCACTGTGAATCATCATGCCACCTACAAACTTCATAAACTTGGCTCTCTGTCCTTGGAGCTCCCCAAATATCACAACGTCACAGCCTTTGGCCCCATTCTCCATAATGAACTGACGTACTCTGTAACGGTCCTTCCAATAGCAAGCCCTCCAAGGAGTTTATAATGTAGAGACACAAACTTCTTGTGGCCATCTTCTCTGCATAACGTTATATGCTGCCCTCAGAGAAGATGAACCTTTTTTGGACCATTGTAGTCAACTCTCTAGTCCAATGACCCTTTTCCTCAAGAATATTCTGTGTTCTGCTGGCTAAAATAATGATTTCTGTTCTGGTTGGTGTAACTCAGACTTCAAATCCAGAGTAGGCATCTCCAGCCAGCTCCTGGATGAGGAACTCATTCAAGATACTCATTTCAAGATACCATCAGCCAAAACTTCCTCTTCTTGGAAATCTGTACCTCCATCTTGCAGCCGAATACCTCCAAAAGGAAAAGGGACTTCAGAGTATTCTTAAAGAGATTTTATTTACTTTTTAAGTTGTTATAAGAATTATTTTTAAAATTTATTATAATTTACTCAGATTATATCCCAAATGTTATCCTTTCCCTTTTATCTTCCCATTCTCACCCTCTCTCCCTCCTCCTTCTGCCATATTTCCTCCCCTAGATCTCTGACAGAAGGGAACCTCCTCCCCCACCATAGGACCAAAGCCTACTATATCTCACACAGATAACCTGCTTCCCTTTTCTCTGTGTGACCAGGCCTCCCCACCAAGAGTAAGTAATCAAATCTGGGCCACAGGAGTTCATGTAAGAGATAGGCTCCACTCTCATCACAACCATGGAGAATGAGATGTTCTTTGGCTAGATCTGAACAGGGACTCTAGATTTACTGCTTGCACTGTCCTTGGTTGGTGCAAATGTTTGTTCAAGCCACCTTGTGTCCAGATCCACCGAAATTGATAGTCTTTTTGAGGGACTACTGATCCTCTGGGTCCCTCCACACCACTCTCAGTGCTCCACGAGTCCAGCAGCAAGTCCCAGCATCGATCTATATTCCCCCACTGGGTGGAGTCTGTTGGGAAAATATCCACTAAGTGAATATATACCATGTGTGTCTTTCTGGGTCGGGGTTATCTCACTCAAGATGATCATTTCTAGTTCCCTCCATTTGCCTTCAAATTTCAAGATTTCTTTGTTTTTAATAGCTGAATAGTATTCCATTGTGTAAATATACCATATTTTCTTTATCCATTCTTTGGTTGAAGAACATCTATATTGTTTCCAGATTCTGGTTATTATGAACAAGGTTGCTATGAACATAGATGAGCAAATGTCCTTGTTGTATGTTGGAGCATCTTGGGATATATGCCCAGGAGTGGATAGCTGGGTCTTGAGATAGCACTATTCTCAATTTTCTGAAAAAGTGATAGATTGGTTTCCAACATGGCTGTACAAGTTTGTATTCCCACCAGCAAGAGATTTTGATATACTTTGCAATTGGTATAATAGGACACAGGTCAATGAACGAAAACACCAAGGTCTTCTGGAGGTGTGGCAGATGTTCCTCAGTGTTCCATTTCCTGCTTGAATGTAGCTCTGTTTATTTAAGCCATTTTCACACAAACATGAAGTGGAAGCTACCCTGAAGCAAATTTTTTCAGGTACATTATTCTTTTACTAAGGATAGAATTTCAATTCTGGCCTTTGATGCCAGTATTTGGACCAAAGTGAATACTACATATGTTCCATCACTGATTTATTCACATATATCAGTTTATCTTCTGATTAGTTGTTTAAGCCTACTTAGTTTTGAGTTGCAAATTTTGGCACATGTGTGAAAAATATTCAGACACATTAATGACACTGTTCCCACTGATAAATTATCTGATCAGTTTGAGCTTTAAAGTTACTATCATACTTTCCAAAATAATAATAGGGATGATGTTTCATTTGGGGAAAAAGACAAACTCATAACAAGCAACCCATCCACAAAATTACTAAATTCAGAATTACTACTCCATGTGAAATATTCTGCCTTCACTCTCACGATCAATGCATTTATATTCATATATATTTACACACTGTATGTTTCTGCAAAGGTAGTGGTAGTTTGAATGTTTGAATGAGGATGTCCCCCCATCAGCTCATGTAATGCTTAGTTACTAGAGAGTGGACGTGTTTGAAAGGATTAGATGGGTCAGAGTTGTGACTTTATAGAAAGGAGTATGTCACGGGGGGGGGGGGTGAGGGAGGTTAAGACTTTAAAGGCTTATACAAAGCCCAGAGTCTCTCTCTTAGACCAAAGTTCAGGTTGAATTACTAGGCTACTTCTTAAGCAACACATATGTCAGAAACCATCCTTCCTGGGGCCATGACCCCTACCATGGTAACAATGAACTAACCTCTGAATCTGTAAGCAAGGCTCCAAGTAAATGCTTTCGTTTAGCAGAGTTGCCTTGGCTGTGGTGTCTCTTCACAGAAGTAGAACAGGGACTAAGACATAACAATAATCAGAAAAAACTTTTAGGTCTAGCATTTTAGTAGTGGAGCAGCTCGTATTGCTAGTTGTAGGGCCACGTTTCAATTAGAATTTCATAGATGATGCCTTTGATTTCATACTTTTGGAAACTTCTAGATCAAGTGTATTGTTTGGGCCAGTTTCCATCAACTCTTTATCAGTAATACCTGTGTCAGATTTATTTTCCTGAGCACATTGTTTATAAGTGTAATAATAGGCATCTAGAAAGTCAAAATGTTGCTCTGTTAGCAAAGAGTAATGCTGAAATAATAACGCCAAGACTGAACCAAGGTTCTTAACACAGAGACTATTTGTACTGGAAGAAAACACAGATTTACCAAGGGGGGAGTCACATTAATTAAATTTAAATCATATTGACCCATTGATGATCAAACCTATCCATTCCTTTTTGAAGTAGACTAGAATGGAAATCCATACTTAAAGTAAAAGAACAAATTACAAATGTATTTGCTTGCATTTTGGAAATTTGAGTATCAATCCTTCTTTCATTTAATCACATGCCTGCAAATAACAAGCATTATTTTATACTGACTTAAATATCTCATTCTTATAAAGTAAATGCTTCTTAAATACCAATACAGTAGAAACATTTTAAAACAGGTAATATGTATAAAAATAATATATTTACAATGTCAGTTTTCTAGAAAATAATAGTTTATAAAATATATTTTGTGTGATGACAAACTCGGTAGGTAACGATGTTAGTTGTCTGAAGTCTGGTGACCTGTGTTTCTTTTCTAGTACACATGTGAAATGGAAAGAAAGAAAAAAAATTCTATCAAGTTTTCTACTAATTTGTGCACGTACAGCACAACACACACACACACACTCACCCACACACACACTTCGCACACAATAACAATTTAAAAATAACTTAAAATATTCTTTTATTGAACAACTCAGCAAAATAAAGTTCTGGTTTATTGTTGGACATTGTTTCACACATACATTAAACAGGTAAAAATAATAATAAACAGCAGCTTCATAGATAAGGAAAAAGAGGGAAAAAGAAATTTTTTCATTTTGGGCCTTTTTAACCATCTCAGGTAAACCACTACTTACAGTACAGCTAGGGACATACACAAAAACATACTTGGATGCTCAAGTTAAGATTGTTTTGTTGTTGTTGTTGCTGTTGTTTTTCATGAAAATTATGCTTATTTTAATAGTTCCTTTTTATTTATTTATTTAAATAATTTATTCATATTACATCTCTATTGCTATCCCCTCACTTGTATCTTCCTATTTCCCCTCCCTCCCTCTTTCACCTTATTCCCCTCCCCTAGGCCCCTGACAGAAGGGGACCCCTCCCCCACCATATGATCACACCAATCAGGTCTCATCTGCTTAGCCTGCTTCTCTTGCCTCTTAATGCCACCACAGGTTTTTTCTCTCTCCTTTGAGATTATAATGGACATGGTCACACCGCAAGTAAAGTCAGAAGTAGGACAGAGAATGCTCTGAAGCCAGGTTTGGTCACCCCGTTATCATTAAAACTTGCTGACCCCTAATATGTTCAAGAATATAAAAATGTAAATAAAAATATTTTTAAAGTATTTTTTTAAGAAAAAGTGGAGGGCCTGGGACGTTTTTGTTCCTTTTTCCTCTCCTGTTACAAATTCACATTGTGGCTTTAGTGGGGTGGTAGATGGCGTATGTCAACTGTGGGTCGCTCTGTCTGATGTGCGACAGGGGGCGGGGCTGCTTCTCTATTAAATGGTGACCACGTTTAAATCCTGAGTTGAGACGTGGAGGGTGAGTACGTCAAGGTGGCCTAAAGTTCAGCTTTTCCTTTTTGCTATCTAATAATCCTCAGTCTTCTACTTCTTGGTGTCAACATCGTCATCCTCATCATCTTCAGCTACCCATTTGCCTGTAGGAGCCTGTTTCCTCACTTTCATCTCCACCCTTTTCTTCACTATCACCTTCTTCCTCCTTCTCCTCTTCCTCCTCTTTTTCCTCTACCTTATTTTCAGCCTCCTGCTCCTAATTTTCCTCATTAGCATTCCTGTTTGCAGGTGCATCTCCATCGTTCTCTGCCTCCTCCACAACTTCCCTCCTCTCCTCCAAATCCTTGGTGGTGATCTCGGAGCAGGCGTCCACTGCAGCTTCTGATGCAGTCGGGCGCACCGATGGTCCCATGCAGCGAGTGAGAACCCGGGAACCTCTCTTTGAGCAGCCCGTCTAATTTTTAAAATGCTAATGAGTGAAACGGAAACAGTTGTGCCTGTGTTGCCAACACACTTCTCTTGACTTCTTTAATGCGTATTTATTTTTGTTCATGTTAATGTGTGCATGCTCCTTCATACTTCATTCGACTTATCACATCAACGGATTTCAGAATAGAGAGAAACCATGTTTTGTTAAAGTAACATCTGCATATAGATACATAAACATAAATTACTTGACGAATTTGGCATGACATGAATTAGTGGAAAGGGATGGCGGGAATGCAACTCCAGCGCCTTATGTATGCTGTGTGTTACATTTCCAGACCTGAAATAGAGTATTTTGATTTGTTTACTATTGGCAAGAACAGCTTCCTGTCTTTAATAAAAAACGAAAGAAGATTCATGCTGAATGTCAAATATCTAAGGATGAACCACTTTCTGTTGAGTTGTAGAGAGGAACGGGAAGCATACGGATTGAATTTCCTTGAACAAAATATCTGGGTTTTTAAATTAAGAACAGGAAGTCCACTGTGGACTGTGCTATATTTTTACCAAACCTGAAATGTTGCAAAATTACATGATAAATTTGATAGAAAAATGGTTTTATATCCTCACTCTTAGTGTTTCATAGAGGAGAAGAAGCCTACGATGTAGGTGTATTCTGGTTTGTCTGGTTTCTTTAAATTTCTGAATTTTATGATAGAAATTTCTGAATCCTGTAAAATGTGGATACCTTTAAAGAATACAGCATCTGTTTTGTCCCAGGGAGCAGGGTACGAGACTGTCTTCATGCAGGATGAACTACTTGGAACGGCAAACAGTGGCCAGGGCGCATGGTCTCCAGTCTGAGCCTCATAGAGCCCTCGTTCCTTGTTTAACTGGACGCCTTTTGCCAAGAACTGCCTGAAAGTAGAATTGTGAGAACCTGCGAAAATCGGCAGGTAGATTATGGCTTTTCAGATACTGTCGCTAATCTTTTGTCAAATAAATATTAAACCACGTCCTACGGAATATGTTTAATAGACGAAAGGGCAATTATTTCAGATACGCATTTAATGTTTTGACCTTTCAGAACATTTTCCATAGTAGTTTAATAATTCCATTGTGGCCCACAATGAGCACATCTGTTAGCTCCCAATCTTTTCTCCTCTGTATTCATTCAACTCCAAACTTTGCATTGCCTGACTTCAATTCAATCAATACGCCCCACGTACTAATCTCCATTTCAGCTTCTTAGGGCTTTCTATAGAAGAGCCGAATTTCATTTGCAACTGATAAAATTTTATAAACAGCACAAGTCCAAATCCCCATTTCTTTGATGTTATGAACAGAGGAAAGTTATAAAGATGTATGAGAAGCCATCAAAAATATTTACTGTACCGTTTTCTCAACTTTTATTATTTTTATAGGCCAGAAGGTAACAGTAATAGTTTTAAAGTTCTTGTAGTAGTGAAACTTTTGATTATTTTTTGACCTTTTTTTTTTTCAGGTGGTTGCCACATGTTTGGCTACAATACCTAGGTATTATTTGATTTCATTCCATGGTGTTTCAATTGTTTCAGGATGGAAGCACACATTTCCTTTTGAATATGCATGTTCATTGAATTATGAGAAATCCATCCGGAAAGAGGTAAGACACGATGTGGAAGGAGAGAGTACAATTCATTAAAAAAGACAAATTTTAGGCAGTTAAAAATAGTATCAACTAAAAGAACCAAACTACAAAAACAATCCCCCCATACAATTAGCCTAATATGCATAAATATGGGACAGTTCATAGTTATATTTAGATGTGAATAGCATTTATTCCTAAATAATATAGTATAGTTGTTCTAAAAATAGGACTATTTTCATATATCAAAACAAAAATTAAAACCAGAAAATTATATATTATTATGTAATCATATTATATAACACAGAGTAAAATTTCAACAGTTATCCTGGGAAAATATTTTATCATAGAGTCTTCATAGACGAGAGTTTCATTCCTCCATAGACCACACTTCTTATGGATTTTCTTTTTCAATTTGACTTTCTGTGCTTTTCTCCATAATAAATATTCAGATTGCATATATTGACAACTACTATTTTCTCAGATTTGTACATGTCCCTTTGTACATGCAAATAAAAAAGTATGTTCAGTGAGTTTTGTTTATTTGTGATAGTAATAAATTTAATATCTTAATTAAGTTGATGTTTAGTGTTTGTTGTACTAAAATTACCATTCTTACAATCAGTTATTTGTAATAAGTTCTTAAAACCACATAAACTTATTAAGCTTTCTCAGACTTTTTTCATTCATCTTTAATTCCTGATGTAACAGATATATTCACATTAAAAGAAATAGTTCTTTTATATCTCTGTATTTTCTTTGTTGCAATTCCAACAATAATATGTGCTTACCTGTTCTGTTTCCTTTGCCTCACTGTCTCTTTTTATTGATTCCTCTCCTATTCTTTTTTTTTTATAAGCAGGACCTCACAGAGTTCTATGCTGTTTACGCTGCTTAATCTTCCTCGAAATGTGCATTCCGAAAAAAACTCTACTATTTCCATTGTTTCTCGATGCTCAAATGTCACTAGCTTTGGTGAGTGAAATTCAACTTGAGTTGTTCCTTTGTACTCCTGACACTTTCTTAAACACTTCCTTAAAGCGACGGTAAACATGGGTGCTCCATATGTGCAAACTTGTCAAACCGTGCAAATGCAAAGGCTGGGGAAAAGAGAATATGGAGAGCAAAAGAACCTGACAATTAAATTATTTTTGGTAGCACATGTTGGCAATCCCAGTGCACCAATACTCTAGAGAAATGAAGGCAGAGATCAGAAGTTAGAGACTCACCTGAAGTCTATAGGGAGAAGTCATCTTCAAATGCATACAATTAAGAGATGAATTCAGGAAAAGAATGAAAAAACGTCAGTGAGGTATAAAAAGAAAAAAATGTTATTTAACAAGCCAGCATGAGAGGAAGTGATATTTATTGAGGTTAAAGAGAATAACTGACTCCCAGAGACTTTGCAAATAAGTCAGTTTTTGCTGTAAGACAGAAAGGAACAGTTCATCCAAATGATTGTACCTGTGGCTTGCCTTACCGCTGTAATGCATCACAAGAGCCAGCTAAATGGAAGATTTCAGAATGGAAGAAGATGACAGTGAAGAACTACAAAGACTATCGAATTGGGCTTGAGTGACAGCACTAACTATGGAGAGAATATTAACCATAGGGAATAGCTACTGTTAAGACCAAACAGAGCTTGAATGAATTTTGTGTTGTATATAGCATACGAGGCAAAGAAGGCTCAAAAGTTTCACATGGCTTCAAAGACTGATATTAATAGTGAAAGAATGTATTTTTAGAAAATTTAGAAATGTTATTTTGGAAAGATTAATGTTGAAATGACTGCATGCAAATACTAATCTCATAAATAGCACTCAGAATCTCAAAGAAGTATATAATGACAGAGTTGTAAATTTCAGAAACAAACATGTATGCATGTAAGTATGCATGTATGTGTATATATATGCAAAAATAGGAAGTTATGAAAAATATGCAAAAATATAGGTATAAAATAAAAATAGGAACTTATTTAATTTATAGAAATTGCAAAGGTTAATACAACTTTCATAAAAAAAAAAAAATCCCAGAGAAAAACAGATGGCCAAGTCATAGATTATTGGAAGCTTCTTCAAAATAAAAAAATGAGAACAATTATAGGGGTCCATATTGTGTAAAATTCACTTTAAATAATTGCTATTTACCATGTTAGCCATCTATATATAATTTATACTAAAATTAATTCCTGTATTCTCTCAATGTCTGTTGCATCATTATTTTGTATGTAACCGAAAACTGGAAACAGCCTTTCAGGGCCCCTCTTGCTCATGGTTTTGTCAGGATGCATGTTAGGCACTATTATAGACTGCCATCCTCTCAAGCCCTGACTGAGCAAGAAGGAACTAGGAAACTAATATTTTTTTTTTTTACTATTTTCAGACTTTTAAAAAATTTTCCCCCAAGAGTCTACATACCAATGCTAAAATTCTTCAAAAGTGCTGATTTTAAGTTGTATAATTAGGCCCTCAACAGAGGTAACTGAAATGCTTTTTAGCAGAACTGAATGATTCTTCAAGGCTGTCAACTACAAATAGCCAAAACACTAAGAATGTAACATTTATATAATTCCTGATTGTGTCATGGTTCTTCTTGTTACAGATAGCAATATGGTAATATAAATGTATATGTAAAAATGCTTAATTAATAAAAATAAGGTCAAATGAAGCTAAATTGGAAAAAAGGACTGCTAAAGACAGACACCCACCTGTTCATAATCTATTCTCAGAAAGTAAGATTACAGGTGCTTGCCACATCCTCTTATGGGGAGAAGAATTGCGAAAGTATGAGGAAAGGACATGACAAAATAAAAATGACCAGTAAGTAAGATCATTGAGGACCATCTGAGAACGTCCAAATTCTATCCAAATATTGTATCCATCCACTCAAAGGTACAAAACCATTCCGAACTTTGGCTTCATTTTCTTCATAATATATGAAGAATATATATATATATATATATATATATATATATATATGATATCTTCATAACATATAACATATTTTGGTACAGATAAAAAAATATGCAAAACAATGTAAAGAAAAACACTAACATAACAAGATGGATAAAGCATTCAGATGAGATTTAGAAGGAAAAGGAAACTATATAAAATAGTAAACAATACATTATACTATCAACAAATAATATTTTTAAGAAATTAGCAAATTTGCTGTCACTTTAAAAATATCAGGTAGTATAAGAGTGAAGAAAAGCTGGGTGGCTGGGATGAGTCCATATCCCACATATCAACCTCAGTACCAAATTTTATATGTGTAGCATATATATATGAGAGAGAGAGAGACTACAGTTTAAAGTAATCAATGTTTATCTGCCCTACTATGTATCTTTCTTAACTTTAAAAAAAAATACAGTGTATATCCTTACTTCTGTTTGTGGGAATGCACACATGGAAGTGCAAGTCCCATTAGAATCTAGAAGAGGGTGTGAGATTCCCTGGAAGTATTCAGCCACTGGGTAGGGTGCTAGAAACTGAACTCTGATCCCACACAAACACAATACATCCTCTTAATTGAGGGGCCACTCCAGCCTCTGAGAATGTCATGTTTAAAAATATAAAGCATTATTATCTCTAGAGTTATAAATATAATTTTAAAATCCTATATTTCTAGGAAACTTCTGCATGAAGACCTTGGACTTAAGCCCACTCAGTACATTGGTAGGTTAAAAAAACAATCAAGGCAAAAACAAACAGAAGCAAACAAAACATCTCTGAAAGTTGAAGACTCTTACCAAAAGCCCAAACTCTCTCACAGCAGTTCTAGAAATGCATGTAAATTTACCAAAATAAGTTTTCAAATAGAAACAAACTTTCGAATAAGTTTCTCTCATATATTTTGTCACATAGCAGAAGGCGACAAACTCAGAGAACTTATTAGAAATAACAAAGGAAAACATGCTAGAATTTTTTTCAGATGTGTGACACTTGAAAAAGAACTTTTTATTTACAAAAAAATAAAAAGTTTTTTCACTAACTCTCACCCCCTAAGCATGTTTGTGTTTTTTCCATGTAGTGGGGCACAGCTAGCCTACTAAAATCTTTTCCTCAAATAAACATTCCATTCCAGCTCAAAATAGCATTGAATTATGGGTGAGATGAGAATGCATATTATATTTTAAATTTTGAAAAATTTAAAAATATTTTCAATAATTTCTAATCACACTTCTTCGGGGTTGCTATGTCCATTCAACATTCCATGATAAACAAAAGGGTTTTTTTTTTTTTTAGTCTTAATCTTCAGTTTTTTTTTTAAACTTTAGTTAAATCCAGCATACTTATAGCTAATTTTAATAACCATGGGCCCAGTATCTACCATTCCAAACTGTCTAGTACCACCCATGACCTACTGAAAGCAACATGGTGCCAGGATAATTTACTGTATCTTATCTTCAAGTGTAAACTCATTATAAGTTTATAAGTTGGCTCTAAGACTTCTCCTATAATATGCCTTCTTCTCTTGACTCCATGATAGTGTTTAAGAACTGAGGTGTCCTGGGAGGATGTGAGGTGTGTGTTTGTGTAGTTGCGTGGTACTGTGAAACTACACGTAATTACTGTGGTTTGCTGTTGTCTTTTGTCACTGGACATCAGTCTGTTTTCTCTGAGTACTGGATGACTGGGTCTATGTTTTGTAACCATGTCCATCTATTTTAACAGAGGTCAGGTAGCAGTAAGTATTACGCAGTGTAAAAGCCTCCTTGGCCATTTACCATTTCTGCTCTTCTCATTTTTGAACATGACAATAAGCCATGCTTCTTATTGTATGAATGACTTTCTTAGTACTTAATAGGGTTCCTGCCACCACGTCTCACAGAAACTCTGATTCTCCATTACTGACTAGAGAATACACCAGCTCTCAGCACAGATGCTTGAGTGCCATCCATCTGCAGGGTACCTCTGGGCCCAACACTTGGTCTTGCACCCACTGTTACTAAGCTGTTTCCTGGTGATAGCCAAAATCTTATAGAATCTCCATACTAAAATCAGGAAACAGAAAAGCAGCACTGAAGTTTTACAAATCTCTTCAAAGTCTTTTGAAGTGTTTGACAAAATATAACACATATCTTTCAGTTCCTTTTATTTTATTCTTTCATCTATCTGCATATTGCTTTAAGAATTTGTAAGCAGTGAGAATATTGATGATTCATGGCCTGCTATGTAACTGATGTATACATAAGCTGTATCTCCCTCCTCAAACTTCAAGCCAGTCTTAGTACCCTTTTGTCAGACACACATCATCTTCCAACCAGTTAGAAGAGAAATGAGGAACTGTCACTTGCTCTTTGTCCAGAAAACTACTACTATCTACCCACATGCTTTTTAGTTCTTCAACCTATCCATGCTGTGATTATTTTCCTGTCTTCCACAACCCTTAATTTTATGTTACTTTAAAAATTCGATTTTCTAAACAAGATGGGGTTCAGAAAACCAAAATGAAATTCTCCCCTCCATTCTTCTGATTCTTTTCCCTTAGAGATCTCTTTTAAGTCAATGTACTCCATTTCTTCATGAATCCATGAATTAGGTATCAAAATTTTGCTGGCTTCCTTCAGTTTGCGAAACTTAACAAATTTTATGGGATTAGTAGACAAGTAACTGAACTAAAAATAGACAAACACTTAACTTTTGAAAATAGAGAGCCTGTATGCTATAGAAGTCCATCTTTCCTGTCACTCTTGTCTCTGTCAGATCATAGACTTTGACTCATGGTCAACCATCCTTTCCGAAGGTGGCAATTCTGCTTAACACTGGGACTTGGTGATCTATTGTTGGGTTTCAACAATGACTTCAAAACATTTTTAATTCTGGACTTTTTATCCATTATGGACTATATGATTTTATTTCTCAAATGAGTTTGTTATATATTCCTACATAAGTTTTGTTTGTGAACATTCAGACTTAGTAAAAATCTGCTTTCTGAAGGTCTTCTGTAGATAAAAGCCTATGGAAGCCTCTTTTCTGTGAAGTGTTGTTTACATCAGATGGGATACAAAAGAGTCTTTGCCATGATGAAATTTACAACTCACTTCTCCTTTATCTTGCTTTCTTAGGTATGGAGAGACTCAAATATAATACAAGGTTTACTTCCAGTACTTTGAAGATGCTATTCCAGGCTGTTTAAGATATTTAAGTAATACAAGTTAATTGTTGATTTACTCAAGTTCATGTCAATTACAATTCTATTTTATCACAAGAATATACATCCTAGGTGTAACGACAAGTAGATATGATTCTATTGATAGATAAGGTAAAATAGTTATACAAGATCTCCAAAAACCTCAGAGGCTTACAGGTGATGACATTTAAAGATGTTTTTATGTGAGAAAGTCATATCACACTCTCCACTCAACTGTGGAGAATATTCTGACCATTGGCTAGATCTGGGAAGGGGTTTAAAGTTTACCTCCTGTATTGTCCTTGGCTGGTGCCTTAGTTTGAGCGGGACCCCTGGGCCCAAATCTGCCTATCATATTGTTCTACTTGTAGATTTCTAGGACCCTCCGTATCCTTTTATTTTGCTATTCTCCCATGCTTCTCTCATTTAGAGTCCCAGTGGAGGGGGAGACCTGGTGGCACTCAGAGGAAGGACAGCTGGTAGCCAAGAAGAGACTTGATACCCTATGAGAATATACAGGGGGAGGTAATCCCCCTCAGGAACAGTTATAGGGGAGGGGAATAATGGGAAAATGGGCGGGGGGGGAGGAATGGGAGGATACAAGCGATGGGATAACCATTGAGATGTAACAAGAATAAATTAATAAAAAAAAAAAAGATGTTTTTATGATTGTAAGGATCCCAATGCAAAAAAAACAGGTTAACTCCAGGAAACAACCAGCCTACCTCAGACAATATGATGAGCAGCAAAGAACCTCCTTATGGAGATGATTTCAAGTGTGGGAAACAAGCCACTGGGTAAAACGTCCTCCTTTCTACCACAGACAGACTTCTGCCTAAAAAATGGGCAAGCTGGTGTTTAATTTCTTGAGTTCTTTATATATTTTGGATATTAAACCTTTGTCAGATGAAGGGTTGGTGGAGATCTTTTCCCAGTCTGTAGGTTGTCGCTTTGTTCTACTGACAGTGTCTCCTGCCTTACAGAAGAGAGGACATCCTGTTGAAACTCGAGGCGAGAGTAGCATGGAAGAATGGGGAAATAGTAGGACACACAGGGTCCTGGAAACCTACAATAAGAACTTTATAACAGGCAGATCTTGGTCCTGGGGGCCTCCTCAAACTGAGGCACCAGCCAAGGAGAATATAGGCAGTAAGCTTCGAACCCCTACCAGGACCTAGCCGACGAACATGATATTCTCCATCGTTGAGTGGAGAGTGAGATCTGACTCTCACACAAACTCTGGTGCCCCTTTTCTGACCACGTCCCCTGGATGGGGAGGCCTGGCCCCACTCAGAGGTAGGATAGCAAGTTACCAAGAAGAGACTCGATATTCTAAGAGCATATATAGGGGGAGGAGGTCTCCCTCAATCACAGACATAGGGGAGGGGAGAAGGAGGGAAGTGGGAGGGAGGGAAGAATGGGAGGAAACAGGGGAAGGGCTAACAATCGAGATGTAATATGAATAAATTAATAAAATTTAAAAAAATGGGCAAGCTTGGGTGTAGGCAGAGTCAACAGCCAAACTCTGCAAGTCCTCAATAGTTCCTGCTTCACAAAAATGTCTGTAAGAAATACTGGGCCAGAAGGCTGAAGATGATGCTCCCACTTTATAGAGAGTTTTGGGTGACTGCTCAGGCAGTGAACTGTCTCTGTCATCTTCGCATTTTGGAAGCTGCTAACTCACACTTCCTGTTTACACAGATACTTAAATTTATTCCTTCTCAAGTGTCTGATGGGGTTGAAGACCAGATACTCTAGTAGTAAGCTTAGTTGTTTAGGATTTAATATGTTTTTAGGTCTAGAGAGATGTTTTTAGGTTGATAGAGATGAGATATGATAGATATTAATTTACATTCAGAATTGTACACTCACCAAGATAGGAAAGATGTTTTCTCCAAGGTTGCCAAATACAAATAGCCAAAACACTATGAATGTAGCATTTATATAATCCCTAATTGTTTCATTGTCCTTCTTGCTGTGTGTAGCTCATTGTATATATGTGTAATGATATAATTGTCTATGTAAAAGAATATGAAAGGAAAAAAAGAAAACCAACATTACTTACTTGGGTACCTAGAGTCTTCCTTGGATCATGTTGTTAATATTAGGTCAGTGTTCTGTTAATTACTCTGGCCAACTTTCCAGTTCCAGTGGTGTGTATGTATGTATGTGTGTATGTGTGTGTGAGTGTATGTATGTGTGTGTGAGTGTGTGCATGTGTGTATGCATGTGTATTTATGAGAGAGAGAGAGAGAGAGAGAGAGAGAGAGAGAGAGAGAGAGAGAGAGAGAGAGAGTATGCCACTTCAGCATGACTACTCCAGGAAGCATTTGTTTGTCTGTTTCCTACCTCTAATGGTTTGGAAAAAAATTTGTGAGAAAAAAAATGTTCCTTGTGAAATAACCTATCTATTGTTCCTATAATTTAATCCAGATAGATTTCCCTCTAAAGTCTCCTGTAGCTATAATAACTTCTTATTTAATACTTTTTCCTCACATGGATTGTCATAAGGGATCTGTGACATTCTGTGTATTTGCATTCATAACTGTAAAATCTCCCATATCAAAAATTTAAGTACATTAAGTATTCTGATTAATAAAGTGTGTTGAAGTCTTAGATATGTCCTTGTACCAGGTCCTCGAGATTCTAAGAGAAAGTACAGTTGCTACTTTGATGGGAAATCACTGTGTACAGGGTGCATGCAGGTTGGAGAAAGCAAGTGAGTAATTATCATGACAGATTGTCATGACTAATAGAAATCAGGAGAGTAGTAGGTGAATCTGGTGTGGATCATAGGTATAAACTAGAAAGGAGTTGGCATTGCTTTAAGCTTCCTAAGAGTACTGGCACATTATTTTACATTACTGTACATTTGTGTGTGTGTGTTTGTGCATGTGTGTGTGTCTGTGTGTGAAGACATGAAATTCAGAAGAAAAAAGGTTTTCTTTTAAAAGGAAGTACAAGCTTAGCATTGTCTGTAGATTTTGTTCCTGTCATTTCTTTTATATTTTTATTTATTCACTAGTAGTATGAATTCAATGGCAAGCTCACAGCTTGTGTGGCCCATGTACCTTATGCTATCAAAGGGTTTGCCTAAATCTAACTTGGCTTTTTTATTTGTTATTCATCAAGGTAAATATATACCTCAAAAGCTGCATGTAGTAAAATGAAGGCCCATGTTGTTATTTTATGATGAGAAGTAAATAATGCTCAGTGTATTTTGATTTCATCAGATTAATTTTCTTATGCCTCCATGCTTGGCCAGTGGAAATTTCTTTTACACTAAAACCTGTTCCCCTACTTCACAAACATTGTCTAGCTCCAGCACCCCTCTGACCTTAGCAATCTGTTCCTTCGCTGATGAAATTTTCTTTCATTTAAGAAAGAAAAATATTCTGTTCTGTTCTTCCATTGCTACAAGTCCAAACTTCTAATTATCTATAATGGAAATTACACTTACAGATTAGAAGTGGAGAGAAGGTTCCCTAAATATAATGTTTCCTCTCAAGCCACTCATTAGTCCAATAAATGTTTTCAGATATGTACATGGTGATGATCAGATTCCAGAATAGAGCTCATGAGAGTATTCATTCAGTTTCAATCATCTCTCAGTTTGTGACATTGTGAGGAAGGCCCATTGTTTTTAAACTGGTGTGCAGCAGTGAGAACTAATAAAGCATCTATAAACTATCTGCTGTGAATGTGTTTCCTATGTGATGTTTTGAGAAATCATTGACTTAGCCCTCTATCACGTGTGTGACATTTATAATTTGTGATTTAGAATGCTTAGTTTGGGATACATGATACACACCTAAAGGCAAACCTTTTTAATTAGAATGGATTACAATCCCTTCTTAGCCAATAACATAGAAAATAAAAGTGCCTGACTTGAACTACTCTTTGGTGGTTTCTGGTTTGTTTTGATTTTACATGCTGAATACATGTGAATTGTTTACTTTTGGCAAGGCCATAAAAAGACTATAGTTTAGAACTTAGACATGTCTTGAATTGTGGACTTTGGAACAGCAGGCAAATGAGGTGAGCAGTTTATTAAACACTTTTAGCAGAGTGGATTAAGCATTCAGATGATGGATTCTTTTTTATGCCCTTGATAATGAATTCACTTTTCTTAAGCAATGAATTCTCTGGAGATTCATAGTCTCCTTCTAAACCTTGTAGTAAATTTTTAACCTCAGATTTAAAATACTATGGGACTCTTTATGATAGTAAATGTTATCCTTATGGAATTGTGAATTTGGTGATTATACACAGTGCTTCAGTTACAGACACCTTAACTACCACATATACAATTTAAGGTCGCATGTGAGTTATAGTTTTAAAATTCATCAAGACTATTTTATTTAATATTTTTTTTCAAAACCTGAAACACACAAGTAATGTGTTTTGATCAGGCCCACATCCCATTCCTTCTTCTCCTGTAACCCCTGCCCTATCCCTCCCACCCACTTTCCCCTCCCAGTTCAGTAATCTGCTATAAAGCCCACCAAGTCCTCTTAGTGTCTGCATGTGTTTTGGGTTAGGTCCCTATATTTCAGCAAAGCCATACTACTGAAAAAACTGAGTCTTCACTAGAAGTTATCCTCTCAGCTATGGGGAGGATATCATAAGCTTCTCCCTTGTCTGTGCTGAGATTTTGCTTGGCATTGTCTTCTGCACGTCTTGTGTGTGCAGGCCCAGCCATTTTGAGTTTATGTTTGCAGTGACCTGCATCAAGACCAAGTCAGAAATACATACGTATCCTGTCATCCTGTACTCCTAAGTGGGTTGATTTCTCTTAGAATCAATAGCCTAAGAGTTCCTTTAAACATACGATTCAGCCTTTCCTATATTTAATCAACTCTAAATTTTGCTGTGTAATATGTTAATACCCGCTAAACGTTACTGCAATATGACACTATTTTTTATTTGAAATTAAACTATGTTTTTTTTTTAATTCCTGAGACAACTTACAATTCTGGACAACGGCACAACTAGAATAATTTGATGTATTTTGTTTTTTCAGATAAGGTAGAATGGTTATAGTATCAAAGATGCAAAGGGAGTATTTTCATCCTGTTCTAGAATTCTGTCTACCTATATTAAAATAAACAATATTGTCAATGCCATTCAAATTTTATTCTATAGGTACTTGCATTAATATTAAAATATCACGTGAGGTTTGGCATATAATGGCAGCAATTACTAAACAAGCAATAAGACATATAAGATTAAAATTTTATTCAAAATATGTGTTGGATCCATGGGCTATGGAAGCACCGAGGTGGTGCAGTAGAGTAGAATTTTTTAAACAACGAACGCAATTCATTTCTGTTCAGAAGAGAATAGTCAACAATATAGAAATATTTTATTAAAATACACAAAACAAGAAAAGTAACACAATAGGAAAACGATGATTATCCTTTTCTGACTCTATGTCTTTGTTTCTACATCATGTAGATATGTGTATACAAAGAACAACTGTGTGTCACACCCAGCCGGGACATGAAGTTGCTAAGTTTTCTACCCATTGCTGCCCATCACTTGCAGATCTGGGCAATAAAATGCTGCCCTCTCACATTTCTGGAACACCTGCCACTTTCATCTGAAACTCACTGCAAAAAGGAAAAGATAGTCAGCTAATGATTTTCAAGAACAGAGTTGTACACAGAAGGAGGGAAAAATCCAGTGAGTGCTGGTGGTGTTGGCCGTACACGTAATCAGCTCTGACCTGGAAGTAAATTAGTAGAAGTAAATATGAAAAGAAATATAAATATAGCATCCATAGGACCCTGTATTTTTCTAATTAATTTTATTATGTGTCTTTTTAACATATACATTTATATTATTACACATAAATAAAATAAACTACATACAGCAGGAAGAACCATGAAACAATCAAGAATTACATAAATGTTACATTCCCACTTATTTGGCTATTTGTATTTGGCAAATTTGAAGTAAACATCTTTCCTATCTTGTTGAGTCTAAAATTCTAAATGACAATCAATATCTATCATATCTCATCTATATTAATTTAAAACATCTATCTAGATCTAAAAACAATTTAACCTTGTGCTTTAATACTAGTAGACAATGCATGGAGACTGTTGATTTTGAACTTAAATCTTGAGAATTAAAAAAAAATTCTACTTAAAGAAAAGATAAAGATAAGATAAAAATTAGCATTGGAAAAGAAATTAGTGATTAGTTTGATTTCCATAATTTTTTTGTAGTCTGGAGACTTATGCATTTTCTGAGGCTAAAATTCCAAGATCCAATGAACTTGTCCTGGGTACACCACAACATAATATGAAGGCTGGCGTTATGGTAGGAGTAAGTGTGAGACAAAGACACTTATTATCAATAGAGCCAGAAAAGTTGAGCAAAAAACAAAACAAAACAAAAAAACGCAAATCACTTTCTAATATCCCATTGTAGTTATGGCTAATCCTACAGAGACCACCTCCTATAGGAGCAAATGAATCCAACGCGTAGGCAGCTATTCCAGGGTCTAATTATCTTCCCATAAGCCCCATCTGCTAAAAGTGTTAAAACCTACCTACTCTTAGCATCACATGGAGAACAAGCTTCGGGCATAAGAGGGCTCAGAGGACAAGTGAAATGAAAACAACTAGTCCCAAATACAACAATACCTGAACTAACTCTGTGCTCTAGTTCATTGTCTTCCCTCCCTATCTCCCTTCATCCATCCACCACCATCATCCTGCCATGTGAGTGTGGGCATGTGCATCTGTAACTAGATTCCAAGAGAACGACCAAGGAAAAGTAACAGAGCATGTTTTCTAGGGACCTTGGTAGGGATCCCTTTCTCCTAGTGCCAGGAAAAAGAGACCCAGGAGCATCCAAGTTCCCTTCTCAGTCTCAGCACCCATGGCTCCACTAAGGTTCTGCTTCCCTCACACTTGAGGCAACACTAGAATGGGCATGGCAGCTGTGCGCTGGTGGTGAACTTGAATTGTCTGCCTCAGCCGGTCTGGATGTTACCTTATTTTGTTTTGTAGAAATTGATCTTAGAATTCTAAGAATGCATAATCGTTTCAGATAGTAATTCACAAATGAAAGAAATACTAGGGAGTCAATAAGCTAGATATTCAATATATTCAGGATGAAAAATGAAAAATAATGATCTCCATGATTCATCTCCATGATTTAAATAGTTTGGTGTTCCATTTTGTTTGGGTTTGCTTGTTTTTCTTGTTGTTTAAAAAAAATCAAGTTTGCATCAGGCCAGGGTGGTGCTCACCTTTAATCCCAGCACTTGGGAGACAGAGGCAGGTTGATGACTGTGAGTTTGAGGCGACCCTGGTCTACAAAGTGAGTCTAGGACAGCCATGGCTACACAGGAAAACCTTGTCTCAAAAAAGCAAAAATAAATTTAAAAATAAATAAATAAATAAATACAACCAAGTTACTGAAACAGAAAATTTGACACCTAGGCAGAACATACTAAAGATCATTCAAGACTTTCATTTAAAATATATAAAAGTGGCCTTGATTTTATTACTGAGTGCATGCTAATTTTGGCCTTGCATTATACATTAGTATGATAGCTTATCTTTCTGGTTGGGATGAGATTAGAAGAGTGTGATGCCTTTATAATATCAGCGTTAAATGACCCATATGTGACAAAAAAAAAAAAAAAAAAAAAAAAGTCAGCCAGCATCAATGAAGGAGACATGATAACATTTTTTATCATATATTATGTCTGGAAAAGGAGTTCTATAATTTATAATTAAATTCTCTTTATGTAACTTACAATAATTGTCAATAAATACTATTCTATTGGATAGATATACATTGCCTACACATGTCTGAGAATATATTATATATTGGCATGCATATAGCAATATAGAATAGTAAATCCATATTGACACAAATACAGGTAGGCTATAAGTAGGGCTCATCAGTTAGATATCTGAATTATATATGAATTTCTTAAAAATTACAACTGCTGTTAGATGATACAATTGCGTGCATGAATTATAAACTTAGAACAATAAGATATAAAAGTATAAAGAACAGAGAGAAATACAAATGTGAACTTTCTGGAAAACTGTCAGATACATTATAGTAAATATGAATTTTCACTCTAATCAGATACTTTTTTATTTTCTTGCTACTAATAATAGCAGCCGACGAGTGCATGTATTTATGATGCATACTGTGGTGTTCCAATAACTGTATGGAATGTGTAATGATCAAATAAGACAATTAGTAAATCTGTCACTACAGATATCGATACTTTCAAAATCTTATTCAATACCTGTCTTAAGCATTTAGTTAATGCTTCTTGTCTGGAGCTACCCTGCTGTTCCATGGGAACCAGAAGATCTTCTGCTCGTCCCAGAACAACTTTACACCCATAAACCATCATCTCTCCACCCCCTCATATGTACATTTGCCAGAATATAGTAGCCACTAATCATTTCTCCAGATCTACAATTAATTTAATTTTGAATATAGTTTTTCCCATATGAGAATAGAAGATGTTGTTTATCTGTTATTGGCTGTTTTCTCTCTAATGGATGAGTAACATCACATTATGTATATATGACACACACACACACACACACACACACACACACACACACACACACACACACACACATATATATATATATATATATATATATATATATATATATATATATATATATATATATTACCTTTGGATCCACTGATAAACGTTTAGATTCATTCTACTTTTCTATTATTGTGAATGGCTCTGGAATAAGACACTTAGGGCAGATGCCTCCTCACCAGACTGAGTTTAATTTCTTCAGTTTTACACTCTAATTGGGATCGCTAGTTCACAAAAGTATTCTATTTTTATAATATTAGAGATATTGATTTTATTTTTATAATTTGTATATTGATTTACATCCCAGCCTTGGCATTTTTGTTAGTTTTTTTATTTCTTTTCTTAATAGTCATTGAAATTTAGGTAGGTGATACCTCTTACAATTTTGATCAGTACCTCCTATTGAATAGTGATGATGAGAATTTTTTTTAACTGATGGCTGTTTGTTCATCACCTCTTAAAAATGTGTAGTCAGGCAATTGGCCCACTTAATAACAATTTTCTAAGGGCCTCTTTGTACATTATAGATTTGCCTCCCTCATCAGATGACTAGTTGGTGAGCACTTTATTGTGTCCTTATGCTGTTGAGTGTCATCATCATCATCCTGAATTTTTAGTTCTTGTCCGTGTCTTAGGAATCATATTCAACGCATCAGAGATCACATGCCTATCCTGAACACTTTTCTTACACTTTCTTCTAGTTATTGGAGGATTTCAGGTCCTATATTCTGTTATCTTATTATCTATTTTGCATCAGTTCTTCTTTATGGTGAATATTAAGCCTCCCTGACACAATTTATCAAACATGCTTTTGTTCTTCAAATACGAGTTGTTTTCTTAACAGCAACAAAAACAAAACAAAACAAAACAAAACAAAAAAAAACCTGTCAGCCCTACACATGGAATTATTTATGGGTTAATTTTTCTATTCATTTTTCATTGTTCTGTCCAAAAGGAGTTATTTGGGTTATTATTGTTTGTAAATAATATGTTTTGAAGTGAGATATCATTATGCCTCCAAGTTTATTCTTTTTACTCAGAATTGATTCATTCAAGTATTTCATGGTTTCATATGGCTTTTTGTGATTATGCATTCTAATTATACCAATATTGGTGGAATTTTGTTAGGAATTTCTTATCTCTCTAGGTTGTTTTGAGTAGTATTGGCATTTAATGATATTTGTTCATGTACTCTAAAAACAAAAATGCCTTTCTAGTTTTGCTTGTTTTATTTTTAAGAATAAGAGATAGTTTACTGGGGAGGCATTTTGAATGAGCATGGACTGGGAATACAGATTTAGGCTCCTGCCAATTCTATGTTCTAGACTTTTGCAGAAAAAAAAAGAGAGTCATAAATTAAAGCAAAATTTAAACACAATCGAGTGTCCATCATATCTATGGTTACAGCAAGACGGGAAAGGATTTTCCATAGTCCTCAGATCACATTATTTGGTGATATTATTTGCCTTTAGTGTCTGTGGGAGCTGGGAACAGGATGTTGGTTTCGACACAGAAGGTAGTAAATGGCTATTCACAGGGCCTCAGTTAGCCCACGTTAAGCTATTAGCCACTGGACCTGCAACACTCAAATTTCTACACCACTGGAGTTCTGATCAGCTCATCAATCTTTACAGAAACAGCTTCTTTCCCAGAATTCACTTGGATGTCTGGGTCAATCTTGCCAAATAACACAGATGATTTACTTTTGTTTTTATGGGAAAGTTAGGTATTAGATGTAATGGTACTTTGTTAAAATTCCCCAGTAACTATAACTTAGTGTTTGTTGATTCATGTTTGGGGTAGGGACGTGACACTAGAGCAAACACTCTCAGGCATCAAATGAATCAAACAAGAATCATTCTCATAATCTTAAGGAGAAAACATCCTTATCTCTCTAATTTCCAATCACATGATCTATAAAATAAATTTTTTTTCTCTTTTAAGAACTGTGGCAAGATTTGTATATAAAATATATTCAATACCAACTGTCTCAAGAAATAGCTCTCACTATTAATGATGATTTTTAAAATAATATTCCTAATTATCATCATCAATCTGTTTTCTTTATGAACCAGATGTTTTAAGACAATGATGGCTATTCCAAATATGTATAAGTAGAACATACTTATGCAAATAAACAGCTGTGGAATTTTAGGCGAGTTCATTAAGTTTTTGTTTATTTAAGGGTTATAATATCATTCATATTGTAGGGTTTAAGAAAGATTAAATAAAGTATTTCTTATAGTCAGAATCTTGGTGTCTGACACATGGTCAATTTTGAAGAAATGTATTTGGGTTAAATTAAAATATTATGTATATTCTATTTTATTTATGTATTTTGAAACAACTGAAGAAATATCAATTCTTACTTCTTATAATGCTCTTATTTTATTGGTAACATTAATGATAAAACTTTTTGAGAAAGGGTCACAGAATTAATAATAACTGTTATATGTAAGGCTATGAATATGCCTGTGGCAAACTAAAGATGACCAGCCTTCCACGTAGAATTGTCTCTTCATTGTGGATATAGAAATTCTTATATGATCAGTTAGATTAAAGTACAATGAAGAGCATTTTGTCCATTAGAAAATGACCCCCTCAAAGATACAGACTATGTTTTATTGGGTGAATAAGTTAGAAATGTTGGGGAAATGGGAGGGAGTCTACAGATTTTGAAAAGCAGTAAGGGAGAAAAGAAGTTGACAGTTCTTTCTTGATAGACGAGCAGGCAATATGTGTCATCCAGGGAGGAAATAGAAGGTATTTCTGAGCAGTGGGTTCTGGGATGATCGCAGGCAGCTGTGTAGTGCCTGGGAGACTAGGAAGAGTGTCAAGACCATCAGCATTAATAAATTGGAGGTCAGGGGATCAGGCTACTCATCAGTCAGTGTCACTTGTGATGAATGTCCTGAGGGGAAAGGTCAGTGAAGGAGACAGGGCTGGAGTCTGCACCTTGCTTCTACTGAACAGGGGACTCCTACTGACACATGGTTATTAAACCCATGACATTAGTGAGCAGGGGACAGAGACAAGTCAGATTAAGGTTTCCAGGAGTTTAATAAACTGAAAATAAATGAGTCAAAAATTAAATGGTCTCCTACTGATCTTTTACACAGTTTACATGACAAAGCCAAATGCTATTTATGATAGGGTCCTTCTTTTGAAAAATAGTTCATTTTTCTAAATATTTACAAAGTTTGCCAAAATTGTATTTATTTGCAATTATTTAACTATTCCTGATCAAAGGTTTTGGTTAAAGTTAAAGGTGAGGGTTAAAGTCTTAGGACAAGACACAAGAGTGGTGCTGATAAAAGACAATGCCCCAAATTATGCAATTTATAGGTATGTGGCAATATTTGAGTTGGAACAGCAATTTAGGGAGTAGATAAAGCATACATGAAAACAGCAGTTCAGGCCTGAATGTTGAACAAAAGGTACCCCAATCCCACAAATTGGTGATCCCGGAAAAATGAGTGCAGTCTCACTGCTCTGTCTTAGGAAAAAATGGAATATATAGTGCATGATGCTTCCACTAATCTGAGATGTATGATTTGTTTATCTGTACATGATCATGGGTATAAACCTTTACATGCACATGCGCATATGCAGACCCACCCCACCGCACCCCAAATACCAAATTTGCTATTCTCTCTCTCTCTCTCTCTCTCTCTCTCTCTCTCTCTCTCTCTCTCTCTCTCTCTCTCTCTCCCCCCCTCTCCCTCTCTCTCTCTCTCTCTCTCTCTCTCTCTCTCTCCATCCCTCCCTCTTCCCCAATCTATACTCTCTTGCTCCTCAGAAAGGGGAAGACACAGACCCTGCAATCCCACCCCAGCACTTCGAGTCTCATCAGGCCTATACACTTCCTCTTTTACAGTGACCTGGCAAGGCAGCCACACCAGGGTGAAGTGATCGAAAGGAATGCAACTGAGATCATGTCAGAGACAGCCCCCATCCCCTTTCTGGGGGACCCATATGGAGGCTAAGCTGCTCGTTGGGTATATTTGTGTAGAGAGTCTAGGTCTAGTTCATGCCTGGTCCTTGGTTGGTGCTTCAGTCTCTGCATGCCCCTTTGGGCACAGGTTAGTTAGGACTGTTGGTCTTCTTGTGGAGCTCCGGACCAGTCTGAGTCATCGCCCTATCTTTACCCCAACTCTTCTACAATGCTCCCTATGCTCTGATCAATGTTTGGCTGTGAGTCTCGCTTTCTTTTCTTTTCTTATATTTTATTTTATTAATTTATTCATATTACATCTCAATGGTTATCCCATCCTTTCTATCCTCTCATTCCTCCCTCCCTCCCATTTTCCCCTTACTCCCCACCCCTATGATTGTGACTGAGGGGGACTTCCTCCTCCTGTATATGCTCATAGCACTCAGAGGAAGGATAGCAGGCTACCAAGAAAAGGCTTGATACCCTGTGAGTCTCGCTTTCTGTTTCAATCAGATCTGCATGCTGGACAGGGCCTCTCGAGGACAGCTGTGCTAGGCTCCTGTCTGCAAACACAGTAGCGCATAATCAGCCCTGTTAGGGATTGGTTCTCTCCTATCAAGTGGCTCTTAGGTATGGCCAGGCATCGGTTGCACATTCCCTTGATCTCTGTTATTACCTCATTTAAAATTTTACAGCTGATTTTATGTATAAAAATAGTCTCTCAGGTGATTATTGATTCAGAGGTAGAGGTGAAGGGGCATATGGCGCAAATAGTACAAATCCTAATCCCAGAGGAGAAAAGGAAACAGAGGGCAAATAAATATGGTCATAATAGAAGTACTGAGATATAAATACGCCAAAGTAGAAGAGCCACTGAGTGCCCTAGGGCCTAAGGAGGGAAAAGTCTGGGGATTTAGATAAAGACAATTATGAATTAAGACGGAGTGTCAATCAATGAAAGCATCAGATTGTATAAAGATGAGAGTGATGGGGGGGGGGAGAGAGAGAGAGTGCCAGCAGAAGAACCTGAGTAAAGGCCTTGAGACAAGAGCCTCAGGAATGAGTGTCATTAGAAAGGCACTGAGAGAAGGTGCAATGGCCTCTATAAAGCAAGCCTTAGGGCCATTGGAAGGACTCACTCCCTATGTACCTGGGAAGCCAGTGAAAGCTGTGAACATAGGAACAGTGATTAGTTTATCCCTTCTGCTATAAACTTTACTACCTACCAACGGATACTCGCTTTAAATTGCTGCAGCACCAAGTGATGAAGTTGCTGTCTTATTACCTCACTATTCACTATTCAGGCAAATGGACAGAAGTTCAGAGAAGTCAAGCAGTTGTTCCAGGTTGCACGGTTAGCTGGGGTCTGAGGTGTCACTCAAAACCCAGCAAGTGTGAGACACGATGTCATCTCTTCTTCAGTGTTAGTTGTGTTGCTTTGACTTCTGGCTGCCTTTAGTTTATGGCCTTGCTCGGTGATAGGAGTGTTGCTATTCATTCTATCCATTTTACAGTCTCTACTTTCAGTCCATCGGTTCACTTCACCATCTGAAAAACTGATCTTGTCTTTAATGTGTTACAAAATTAAATAAAATTTAAAAAGTATCTTCAGTAAAATCCTGTTTATAAAGACACATTTTTCATTACTTTATATTTACTTTCCATTCTTGCTTTGTTTTTGTTTTTGTTTTTGTTTTCTCTGTGTAGCCTTGCCTGTCCTGGACTCACATTGTAGACCAGACTGGAATCTAACTCATAGTCATCCTCTTGCCTCTGCCTGAGTGCTGGGTTAAAGGCATGAGCCATCACACACTGCATACAGTTTGTCTTTACCATTCTCTTTTATTTTCTTCTCTTTCCTTCTTCCTTTCTTAGCCCTGGTCTCTTCTCTTTTGTTTCTTCCCCTATTTTTCACCTTTATTCTTTCCCCTGTAGTACATTGAGTAGTTTATAATGTCTTCTTATTTTTCCTAATTATCTTCAGCTCAATCTCCTTTACCATTACTTTCTCTATTCCTGCTAAGATTATTTATCTCATGAGCTCCTCACTGCTGTGTTGCAATGATGTCTCCAGTGTTAAGGGCTTGGGCAGTTGTGAAACCTGTAAATTCTGGGCATACTGCAAGGTCTGCACTCTAGGTGCATCAACACATTAACAACTGTTCTGTGCAGAGGAAGGGGCATGACATAGAAGTGGTCCACAGCACCAGACAATCTGCTTGCCTTTTAGATAGAATCTTTTTTTCAGATACACACCTTCAGAAACGGTCAAGTTCAAAAGTACTTTCATATCTACTATCAAGAAGAAAATTGTTAAGACATCCCTGATAAACAAAGGTTGGAGCTGCTTTCTCAATAAGAAGCACATGGCAGCACACATTTTGAAAATGCATACCATATTTGCACTGTGTAGTTAGAGTGCTCTTACATTTTTGCCTCAGTGGCTTCATTCTGGAAATAAGCATTTCAAAGAAACAATGAGTCAATGTTATCTCTTAAAAAAAGAGAGCTCTTCCTACTATTATTTCTTTTTAAAGTAAGTTTCATTACAATCTTAGAATAAGTGCCTCTGGAAATGAAGGCTGTATAATACTCTTTTCAAAAGGATATTCATTCAATTCTTGTGTTTGAAATAATGGCAGAAATTGGGAGAAACAGTGTATGTCTTTACATCCTTCTCCCACTGAAAGCATACTCCATTTCTGAAAGGCAAGTGACTTAGATGACACCAGATATAATTTTTAGGCCACCCCTGCAATCAGAAAATTGTTCTTGGATTAGGAAAAGGCCAAACTGAGATAGTTAATTTTAGAATTCTCATGAGGCTCAGAAAAATTATGAGACTTACCCAATTTATGAGTTACAAAAAGAGCAAGAGCACACAAACACATGCACACACACACACACACACACAAACACACACACACACACATACAGACACACAAACAGAAAAGAGAGAGACTCAATGATTTTCTAATGACATGCTGTAAAATTTTAAATTAAACATGATGAATAGCCACATGAGCAACAGGTACTGACATCACTACTGCTTCCCACTCCACATTTGACTGCCTTGTCTGCAGCTGACATGGTCCCTCGTCATTCTAATTGCATTCCCAGATCTCAGCCATTATAGTCTTCCACAAGTCATCGTTGCCTACATGGTGGCCTTAGTGTGAGGAAGTTTGGTCCCTCCTGCCGGAGCTCCAGCTGTTTCTTATTGCTGTGGGTGATGATCAGTGTGTAGATGTTGGGCAGCTGCACCCTCAGTGGAAGAACAGTCAACACCTGTTTTGATTTCTAAATTCTTCCATTGGTTTGTTACTGTGCTGGCTGTAAGCACATAAGGCAAATCTTTCTTAAATAGTTGTGTGTTTTGTCTCACATTTGTATATTTCTGGAAATGTTTATAAAACAAAAGTGCTTATATTCTAAAATAATTTGACCTTATTAATTGCATGCAAATTGATAAATCCATGTAATAATATTCACATAATTTAGTTCAGTTGCTCTGTTCTCAGGCCACCATCAGTTTCTTTTTGTCATACAGTATTTTGTCAGTTTCTTGTAAAGCTCATGGATCTTGAAATGTTGAAAGAGCGGAAATAGCAAAGGAGAACTTGGGGGCCATTATATCAGCCAAGTCAGTATTTTCCTTGGAAAATTTAACTCAGTTCGTCCAAACAGTAATATAAGATGAAACCCTGATGTATGCAACTGCCAAAGAGTCTGTTTATTTTAAGCAGATTTTATTTCCTTTAATAACACTCCTGAAATATCATTTATAAATGTTCACTCTCGAATAGCAATGTGTCTCAGCTTTTAGTGACTTAAAGATATCAAAAAGAAATTAGCCTCCTGAGCCTATTAATTAAATTCATTTATATTTTATGATTCTAGAGACAGGAAAAAAGGCATGAAAAGTTATTGTAGAATGCCGTACAAATACAAGTAGAATTGACAGACTTTTAAAAACAAGCAAATGCTAAATACACATATTGTAAATCCATTTTAACATATTTTAGTACAGCTAAGTAGGACAAATCACTCTTGTTCTGAATGCATTGCCTGTAGATATTTTCCTTCCTTTAGCAATTATCTTTTATTGTCTCAGCAATTTAACATGGTGACTATATCAATAGTGCTGTTTATCCTAGGCTTGTCGGTACAGGTGTCAGTGTCTGGTATACAAAAGCTGTTTATATTTTGAGATGGTTAGCATTCATGGACAACTCAAATGGATTGAAATATCCATGAGGCCACTCCTCTGTGTCTAGGAGTGTCTAGGAAGGTCATTCCAAAGAGCTTTAATTTGATTGGAGACCTATCCTGAATGTAGGCTGGTCTCTTGCCTAGACAAAGGAAGACTGAGCTGAACTTTAGCACTCTCTGTCTCCACTTCCTAACCACAGATGCCTCCCTCTATTGCTCTTGAATCTTTTCCAGAGTGGACCTGTCCACCTTAAATTGTAAAGACATGTCAATCCCTCCTCCCTTAATGTACTTTGGGTCATATATTTAGTCACATAAACGAGAAAAGTAACTATTATGTAAGATGTGCTTTAGGTCAGTTAAAGAGTATTTAATGCTGATCAATCCAGATTTACATTCAATGAAGAAATTATAACCTGGGAAAATCCAGAAACCCGAGAATGACACAGATGAGATGGAGGCAATCTAGGCTCACTGACACTGGAGTGAGCAAAGATATATGGTACCATTCAGTTAGAGAAACACAAATATTTTACCTGTGCCTAGAACATTAGCCTGCGCCCTATGATGGATGCAGACAAGCTCAATATGTGCATACACTAAATTAGTGTAAAAGATTCATGTAATTACTACTAATTATAAAACTATCTTTCTACTTAGGCTCTGTGCACATCATTAAAAATTCATGGGTAATTGAAAACCTCATGAAATATTTTAAATTTGATGTCTTTTGGAAGAAGACTGGGCCATATATATATATATATATATAATTTTTGAGACATTTCAGGAAAAATCAATAGAAAGTTATTGTAAAGGGCATAATTGGATTTTCTTGTTGCCTGTTATCTTTTTCATAACGATATTTATCACAGTTTGTGTTTAGGCCACCCATGGGACAATATTAATCATCTTTCTGACACCTTTCTCTTTGAAGAGGAATTGCCATCTCTTGTCTCAATCAACAGCAATACATTTACTACTGTAGTTGAAATAAATGACCATAAACAAATTTAGTGACCTGAAGCAAAGCACCATTATGCCTCAGTCTAAGAGAAAGTTTCCCTAGATGATTTCCTGGGCTGAAATCAATGCCTTAGCCAAGCTGTCGTCTTCCTTCGAAGGGTTCTAAGAATGATCCTTATCTATCCTCGCTTCTAGAAACCAGCTGCATTGTTTGGTTTTGCCCATTCTCCCTGCACTCAAAGCCCCCAAAAGAACATGTTCAAATGTGTCTCTAACACTGACTTGTTACTTCTTTTCTCTATTTTAATTTTTTTTGGTACTGCAGAAATAGCACATGACAAATAAGCGTGGGTATCTGAGTTCAGTATTTCGCACTGAATAAGAAGAGCAAATCAAAGAACAAGGCACTTAGCACATGTTTGTTATCTCAGTGCAGAGAAGATAGAGGCTGGTGCCTCTGGGGTTCATTGGCCACTTAAACCTAGCCAAATCTGTGAGCCTCAGGTCCCACCAAAAGGCTTGATCACAAAAACGTATATTGGTAGCACTTGGAGAACAATTGCTTAGTTTACCATTGGTCTCCCCTTGTATGTGAACATATATAGAAGTATAGTCATACACACGTGTGAGTAAACACATTTAAGCATAATCACATACATAGACACATAAAAAAACTTTTAAACATACTTAGAGAGGGTAAAGATAGCTCAGTACAAAAAGCACATGCTATTCAATTATGAAGACCTGAGACAACATTCTCAGAACCCATGAGGAAAATTATGTATGGCATCATGCACCCATAGTCTCAGCACTAGAAGACACAGATTGGACAATCCTGGGTGCTCACCAGCCAGCTAGTGTAGTTCCAAATTCAGTATGAGATTCTATGTCAAAAGAATGTTGGAGGGCAGTAGTAGTTATCTGATGTTGATTTCTGTCCTTCACATGCTTATTATGCAAGGGTAAGTACGCTTGCACATAGCATCACACACACACACACACACACACACACACACACACACACACACACAAATAAACACACATTGATGGTGATACAAGATAATCTCTTGAAGTCTAGAGACTAACAAACTTAATTCTTTATGCAACCTTAATTTCCTCTTGTCATTTGAACTGATATATTCTGAGATGTTAAGGCATGGCTATTGAGGGCAATACTTCTCACTACCAATGTAGATTTAACCAAGAACCTCTGGATCCTTTTCTTTGGGTAAGGAAACTCAAACAACTCCTGCAGTCTCTCCAGTTACTCTCTCTTGCCACCATTGTTAGACACAACATTGGCTTAGGAGTCAGAAGAGAATGTTCCTATATAGATCATAGAGAGCAAAGAGTAACATTTAACACTCATGTAGGCTGTGTACCTTTTTGTCATTCCTGTTCCATTGTGGATGGCAGTAGCTGATTACTATGATGTCTATTCAAGTCAATATTTGAAAGTCAGCTTGACTCCATTATTTTCATTAACTTGGAAAACAAAACAAAAACAAAAACAAAATAAACACCCAAGCACATCCCATAAAATGCCCTTATTTTCTAAATACTTACTACTTCCTCACTAATCGATGGCTTTAACTCACATCATGAATCACTGGCTTTAATTCATATCAGTGTCGTTCACCTTCATGATAACACCTCACATGTCCCAATTTATTCATACTATTTCCTAGCTTAAGTATGATAAATAGCAAGTTCAAGATAGGAAGACCCTGAATACATGTGTACATGCATTGTTAGTCCCATTACAATGAATGTCCAGCCTATTGTTTGATAACTTCCTCCCTTTATAATTTATATTGTTCTCAGCCATAAATTAAGAGCCTAGAAAAACATTAAGAACTGTGTCAAGAAGGAAATTTACAAGCAAGGCCTGCTATAAAAATGGCCAGAAGAAATACTAGGGAGAGACCCTGATAGCGAAACATTTTTATTAGAGAATAATAAGAAAATTCTTTTCAGAAATGATACAGAGAAAGCTGGAGGGGAAGTTGAATTAGTAGCAGCATCACAGCTTTTACCATTCTCTCTGTCCCAAGAAAAGAGATTAGATTGGGGATTCAGAGGGAAAAGGGTGATAATGGGAAAATATGCAGCTGTGTATGCTACAGGCATATATTAGCTATTACATTAATGCTACTGTTACCTTACTTTGATGTTTATCTATTAAAATTACCTTTAATATTTTAAATAATGTGATTTTTCTTAGCTGTCACAAAATGTGGACTTTTAAAATTGAAGTTACCAAACATCAATCCTGTGTTTGAATTAAATTGAAGAGATTACTTGAAGGCAGATATATTCTCAAACTCGAGATGTATTAGAGTCCTAGCATCTTTAATAGCTCTTTAATGTTACCTGCCGCACAAGTGTCTGAAACCCCTCTTACCTTCAAACTTCCTTGATAAATTCCAACATTGTCACAGGTTCCTTCTATAAGTCATAAATTATCTTCTTGCTTTTGATTTCCAAATTCTTCTCTATCTTTTAGAAACTCCTGCTTTATTTTTTATCAATATTTATTTATTTTTATTCTGTGTACGTGGATATGTCTGTGTAGTTGCAAATATGAATGCAGGTGATTATAGAGGCAAGAAGAGAATATTAGATTTAAGGAACAAGAGTTACAGGTAGTTGTGTGTTACCTGACTGTAGGAACCAGGTCTGACTGGGCTGCCTGCCTGTCTTGCTGTTTCATGTCCTGTTTCTAGCAGCTTCCATGTCTGTGTTTATCTTGGTTAGCTAGTCATGTTTACTGCTCTGAGAAGGCGCCCCTACCTTCCTCGAGACTTTTCCTCCTGTGTGCGATTACCTCTTGAGGGATTTCACCTGAGAGGAGGATTCCTGTTTGGCTGCCTATAAGAAGGCTCTTTGGAACTCTGGGATGATTAATAATAAACCGCTGCCACGGCTGCTGCTGCGGCTGCTGTTCTCTTAGCACAAAGGACCCACTGTGTTATTGTGTGTGTATTGTGTGTGTGTGTGTGCGTGTGTGTGTGCATGAGTTAAATCCGCAGCCCCTCGCCCTTGACTCGGTACTGCGGTGGTGCGGGTGCCACACCTGACTAGGGTTCTGGGAAGTGAACTGGGTTTTCTGCAAGAGCACCAAGTCTGAGTTTTTCCTCCTTCCTGAAGACTTCAATTTTGAGTATATGACAGTCACTGTGACTGCTCTAACGTGGAAAAGGCAAATGGTATTTCAACATTTAAGATATCTCATTATAATAATGTTCATTTCAGAAAAGAGTGAGTTTATGTATAAATAGTGTATCTATCAGAAAATATATAACACTTAAATATTTAACAAGGTCTCAGACATATGGATTTTTTCCATAAGAATGATACCACCTAATAGTGCAATATTCAATTCAGAATTTTAAACCAGTATTTTAAACATAATGAAGTTGGATGGCCAGTGTAGTTCTCAATAGCTCTGTTGTTCTAATAGTTAGTTAGGGTCATTGAATCCAGAGGTAATCATGAAAGCAACAGGCAACACATCTCTCGGTACCCCGGCCATTACCATTAAACCTTTAATGAGATGGTAAACCATCAAGGAGATATTAGATAACAGAGGTCAACCACAACCTAGTCAGCACCAAGGTGACTTCCAAAGTACTCACGATCTCATTGATTTTTACTCCATATATGATTATACAGTGTATAAGCATATGGTATGCAAAGTCTCTGCCCTTCATTGAGAAAGTGTCCTTACCCATCGTAAGTGGTGCATGCATCCTGAGGTCATGAACCATCTATTCTAGACCCATCATCAATTATATGATTGAACTTTTTATCTACTTATAATAACCTCTTTCACATATCTTTTCACTGGTTCAAATCAGGAAAAGTATTCACGGAGGTTCTATAAATACCAACAACACAGAAATGACAGAGAGAGGATAGAGCACCATAATGATAGAGTGTCATAAATCTGAACTCCTTGGTTTTCTTTTTTTTTTTTTTTTTTGGTTTGTTTTTATAGGGTTTGTGTTTGTTATTCTTTTAAAATGTATGCTTTTATATATAAATAATTTAGACTCCCAGATTCTTTATATTTAATAAAAAATGATAGTGTAAGGTAGATGTCTGGTTTTCAAAGTCTAAATTACTTATTTCATCCAGGAAATGTGTGATATACCAAGCAGAGAACCAGTTTTGGGGCTTCTAGCTCCTAAATATGCACAGCCTACTTCCAACCACTACTGAGTTTCCCAGTAGGACTTTGCAACCAAATATTTGAAATACATTCCACTAGATACCTTCTATCATGTTCCCTATCTCTGACACAGTGTGGCTCCATGTAAAAAGTACAGAGGGTGACCTTGTATAGCAAGAATTATGGAGGCTTAGACAGAAAATACATCTACATTTTGATCTTGACTCGACTTCACAAAGTTATTGTACAAGATGTACAAAAGAATTATTGACAAATACATAGATGACTAAAAGACAGGTGGCAAACATGTTAGAGACAGCTGATAGATACATGAGAAGTGACGGAGTTAGATAGATGCAGTCTCTCAGATGAACTAGAGTGATAGGTGAGCATTTTCTGAATGCAAAAATGATACTCAATAATTGATAAATCATTTAAATAATTGTTATATTCATTCCCACCTCTGCCTCTCAAAGGGAAATCTTGTTCAATAATAACATTAAATATTTATATAGAGCCTTAAGACATTTTTACACATGCCTTGTATCATTTCGGGCACATGACTCTCCAGTGTAAATCTACATTAATTTACTCATTTTTTAAAGTGAGAAAACCAGTTTCACTGCTCTGTTCAAGGTCAAGTAGCTAATAAATGGCTGGCATGGGGTTTGAACTCGGGCTCTCTAATATGCAATCTGAGCTAGTGCATTGCTCTGAATGAGGCGTGCATATTCAGTTTTATTTACCATCATCATATTTTCTGGTTCAACTCTTCCATGAGACTCTTGTAAAAGGAAATTGGCAATTGTTTATGGCTGTAAGGCTGAGGTGACATGCTAGGTCATCTACTGAGGCAGCTATCGTGAAATAACATGCTCTGTGATTCCTCAACATGACATGTAGCCCCGGTGTCACACATGTCATTGTTCAGAACTAATATCTGCCCTTTCTAAATCTCAAACTCATTTTATAAGAACGTAGATAAAGGTGTTTGCTCTAAAATGACTTGACTGCAAGGGCTGGGGAAATTGGAGTCGGATAAACATGCATTTTTGACATATAAACACAGCGCCTGACCTTTCTATCAGACACAGTAATATTCAAAACAAATTATCTAACAGAGATTTTGATGGCCAAGGTATTATTTCCTTTTAGAGAAACCTCTGTAGTGACAATATTTGTTGATTTGGTTGGACTAAACCAAATATCTTGGATAATATAGCCTAATTCTACTGATGCAATACAAACAATTCCTAGCTGGAAAAAAAAACCACCATTAAAGTTCTGGCTCCTCTCATGAAATTTTTATGCAAATATGTTGTAAATGCACTTTTTAAAACAGCTTCATGAAATTGGCCCCAAAGTTCAACTAGTTTCCTCTACTCTTGGTGCTTTTAAAATTACATTTTCTGATATAAGTTAGACGAAACAACTAATGAGCAAGAAAAGCAACTGAAACAGAAACAACAGCAGTACAATTTCCACATGAAGGGGACACATGCAGGAGGGTGACAAATGGTTGGTTGACCTTTTTATTGTGAGTATGTATATGCAGATCTGCCTCTGCCCCACATATTCTGTCTTAATTCAATCACACATCTCGTCATTTAGGATATATATTTTTTGTTTTTGTTTGTTTTTAAAATTTAGTTATTTATTATAATTTAATCACATTACATGCAGATTGTTATCACCTCGCTCTTATGCTCCAGTTCCCACCCTCCCTCCTTCTTCCATCCTAATCCCCTTCCTTAGGATTCTGGTTCATGAGATCTGATCATTCTGGCTATATTTGATCCCACTCCATTGCTAATGAACACACATATGGTTATTCATTATTTCAATCCCCCCGCTCTCGTCAAAGTCTTATCAGGCTCTGGAACACACTCACCTTGTAAGTTAGACACTGACTTTTTAATTCTCTGAACCCTCAATGACTGTGTATCACATTCCACCTCAACACAAAGTCCTCACAGCATCTACAAAGCCCTGCCCTTGATGGATTCCAATCTCCTATCCTGTTGCTCTCCTTGTTTGTTCTACTGTACTACAAACATACAGACTGCAATCTGTTCCACACACCCTGGAACCTCAGGTTGTTTGTGATGCAGTTATCTTTACTTGGAAAACCTGACTATTATATGATCTCATTGTTTCTCCTTCTCATACATCTCTGCTTAACTGTGCTCATCACAATGAGTCTTTCCCTGACCAATAGGAAATGTCTCCTTGAAGCGCCCTCTCTTCTTTTCTGTTCCCCCCCCCCCCGTTTTTTTTTTTTCTTAGCACTTACCACCCACTGGCACATTAGATAATTACTGTATGCACCTTATTTTATGACTTTCCCATGAAGACAATCAGCTTCTGGGATGTAGAGCTGTCGACAGTAAGCCCACTGTCTTATCCCCAGTATCTACTACAGTGCCTGGTACTTGGCTCCTCAATGAATGCCTGTCTTTCTTCTTTAAGGGCATGACTAGCTTGGATCAGGGTACAGAAGCTGGGACTCCATAATGTGTTATACTCAGGATCTAGGGTTTGGTTACAACATGTCCGATAACATTATCTATAATTCTTTCCATATTTATTTTTTAAATATATTTTATTGATTTATTCATATTACATCTCATTTGTTACCCCATCCCTTGTATCCTCCCATTCCTCCCTCCCTCTCATTTTCCCCTTACTCCCCTCCCCTATGACTGTGACTGAGGGAGACCTCCTCCCCCTGTAAATGCTCATAGGCTATCATTTCTTTATTTGGAAAACCACACATAGGTCACTAATAACCATGATAATTAAAGGATACAACGTGTGTAAAATGGAGTCTTGAAGCATGATGTCTATGACTTCTAGTTACATAAAACTTTGTTGTACAAGACTTTCACAATAATGTTCTCATAAAATGTGATGTGGAAAATCCACAAACTACATTCTATAGGCGTCAGTTTAGCCATAAACCTAAAGGTTTTGTAAATCACAGTAGCTTTAAAGTAGATTTAATAGTGCATAGTGCTTATTCTTGAAAATTGTGTGATGTCTTTTTTTAACCTTGTGTCAGCCTGTTAGTCAATTTTCATTATCATCACAAAATACCAGAGATTGATATTGAGAGATAAAATTTTTAAAGAAGCCTTTCCTCTGGCGGCAACCATCATGTGAGCCAAGATGGGTACATGCAAATACGTCCTGGAGCTATGGAGGAAGAAGCTGTCGGACATGATGCCCTTTATTCTGAGGACCCGCTGCTGGCAATACCCACAGCTCTCCAAGCTGCACAGGGCTCCCTGCCCCACTGGCCTGATAAAGTGCGAAGGCTGGGATACAAGGCCAAGCAAGTTTGTCATTTACAGGATTCATGTACGCCGTGGCGGCGTGGTGGCAGCAAACGCCCAGTTCCTAAGGGTACAACTTACTGCAAGCCTGTCCACCATGGTGTTAACCAGCTAAAATTTGCACGAAGCCTTCACTCTCTTGCTGAGGCGAGAGCTGGACGCCATTGTGGGGCTTTGAGAGTTCTGAATTTTTACTGGGTTGGTGAAGATTCCACATATAAAATTTTGAGGTTATCCTCATTGATCCATTCCATAAAGCTATCAGAAGAAATCCACTGGCACCGAGTAAATCACCTAATCAGTCCACAAACACCGAGAGATGCATGGGCTGACATCTGGCTGGCTGCAAGAGCCGTGGCCTTGAAAAGAGCCACCAGTTCCACCACACTATTTCTGGCTCTTGCTGTGCAGCCTGGAGAAGACGCAATACACTCTAACTCCACTGTTACTGCTCATACATATAATGGTTATAAAATTCTTGCCCAATAAACAATTTAGGACCATCAAAAAAATTCTAAACAACTCTGCTTACTTGGTCTGGTGAAGACCTTCTTGGCTACATTACTCCATGCCAAACGGTGCAGCCACAAAAGAGGTAAAAAGGCAAACTCCTAAGGGGGGGGAGAAGAAGAAGAAGAAGAAGAAGAAGAAGAAGAAGAAGAAGAAGAAGAAGAAGAAGAAGAAGAAGAAGAAGAAGAAGGAGGAGGAGGAGGAGGAGGAGGAGGAGGAGGAGGAGGAGGAGGAGGAGAAGGAGAAGGAGGAGAAGAAAGAGGAGGAGAAGGAAAAGGAAGAGGAGGATAAAGAGGAAGAGAAGGAGGAAGATGAGGGAGGAGGAGAAGGAGGAGGAAGAGTAGGGAGGAGGACAAGGAGGAGGAGGAGGAGGAAGAGGACGAGGAAGAAGAAGGCAGGACAAGGCTTTTGACTTACTATATTTCCCCTTCGAGTTCTTGCCATTTTCTAATACTGCTCCATTGGAAGCCACATTCCAAATGCGTAAAGCCATGGGAAACACACTCAAATCGTAGCCAAATGGTGTGTAGTTTGAACACACTTGCTCCATCCAGCTGCTTCAGTAAGCCCGTTTGTCTTCCAATGCTCCTCATTCTCACATCCTTCAACACTTAATGTTTCCTTACCTTTGAGGCTGCACTAAGTAGGTACCATCTCCCTTATGACTTCCTTATACTTTTAATTAGCACACTTTGACTGAATATTGAAACTTTCCATCTTACTATTGCATACTTATGCTCATGAAATGTTGGTGTAAGTAGTTGGTATAAGTGGTTAGAGCACTGGTCACATATTTTGCCCCAACTCTATATGTACCCAGCATGTGCACCACATACCACATGATGAGAAGGTGTTTAGGGAACACATATTTATTAACTGGAAGGGACTAAAAAGGCTGCCTCATTCCCAGGGGAATTATACATAGCTGATGGGTCAATGGGGAAAGAAAGATATTTTCTTCACTGGTGTAGGCATTGGTAATTGCCCATGTCCTTGTAAGTAAACCATTACTCATGTTCTTACAAACAACCCTAATAAAGCTCATTACCCTATAAAAAGAAGACATAAAAGTTAAACCAGAGCTAGTTTAGAGAGAAAAAGGATCAGTGGGAGTGCTAGGGCATCAGAGAGGGTAATGGGATGAATATGTATATGCATTATGTACATCAGGAAGATACCATAGTGAAACCTGTTATGTATAAATAATAAATTCTAATAAAATATCTATTTTCAAAGTCATACTTCCAGAGTAGTTGTTCAGCATTTAAGAGTGCTTGCAGATTATCCAAGTTCAGTTTTGAGCACCGATATGTGGCTCACAACTGAAGTTAACTTGATCTTCAGGAAATCTGATGCCATCTTCTCCCATCTGGAGGCCCCAGGCACATACATGGTGCCCATATATAACATAGGCAAAACACTAAAGTAAATAAATAAATAACCTTTGGGCAAGCTAAATTGCCAGTGGCATTTCATAACTTTGAATTCTTAAATACCATTCACGTTCCATTAATGCACTTGGTCTTTACAAGCCATTTGAAATATGAAATTTGGGGCTTATTTGAAAGACTCTCATTCATACAAACATCAATTTCATACTGACTAACCAAAAATGACAATCTAATTAACATGCTGTTTTGACTAGAATATTACCGTTCTTTTAATTCTACATATTTCTGTATTGTTAGTGTGTGTTTTAGCTTATTGAGCAAAGCTATGTGGGGTCTTATATATATTCAGTTTCATTTTGCAGAGATTTATAAAATCTACAATATATCTACATCTGGGGCCATCCAGGTGGAAGATGACACGGCCAGTGTGTTATTTCATTCCCCGTTCTTCTGTCACTTGCATTTTTCCCATGACATAGATGAATAAGGACACTCCAGAGACTGAGAAAATAATTATATAGTAGCATTGAAATATTTTGGTATAACTTTACTATATATTGGCATGGCTACAGTAAACATATTTGTGTTCAGTGTGGCTAAAATGTTGATTTACTAAAGCAGACAGCCTTTTGATATTTTTCATAAACTTCCAAAAGAAAAACATTATTTGAGTAGATTTTAATCCTTTTTTGACTACTCTATCAATGTACAACTTAATAGTCTATTTATCCATCTATCATCTAATACCAAGATGTCTGTATCTAGATAAACATTTGTCTTAGATTTTTTAAAAATATTTAATAAAATGCATTTAGTTACTTATTCAATATACATATACTTACCATCTTTTGTCTAGGAAGCATTATTTCTGTGACTAACTTAATTCACGATACATTCCTAATTTAAGTATAGTTAGTTATTCACGGTGTAGTGCCAAAAAGTGTCTCATGGGAATTGTTAAATTTCTATAATCAACCCCATAAATGCAACATGAAGAGTCTGTATTTCATGAAAATATGAGGCAAGGAAGACCTTAAGTGCAGGTGTTCTCTTCTCAGCCAAGGAACAAAGGTGGGGAGAGGTTAAGTGACCTCTGCAGCACTGCGGAGCTCTGATCCCCCAAGGAGTGCTTGGACAATGTTTCTTCTCCATTAATTCTCTTGTGAATCATTTTATAGCTTGAAGACTCCCTATGCAATAAAAGTTTATTGGCCATGTGTCAGGAACTTTGCTGGGTGCTGGAGTTGCACGGATTTATGAGACACAGCTCTCTCCCTAAAGGACATCAGAGCATAATGACAAAAGTAGGTATAAACCATTCTACAGAATCTAATAAGTGCATGAACAGATGAAGGGCACATAAGCCAGCCCAGGGGTCAAAACAGAAGCACTGGGGAAAGAGATTTGCAGTCTGAGTCTTAAATGATAAGTTGGGTTAGAAGTTTTCTAGACAGTTAAATGGAAGAATAGGGAGGATTAGCAAGGTTGCGGCTATGTACAGGAAAGGTGCATGCAGGCAGAGAAGCGTGAGACAAAGCAATATGGAATTGAGGATGTCAATTAATTGCAAGCAGCCCAATAGCATAAAATCAGTCTGTATAAACAGGTTAAACACATACAGTGTCTGTTAAGCCATATTTAAGTTCTTGATCTTACTCTTTAGAAATTGCAGAAAGACTAGGACAATTTAAGTAAGAGTTTCCTAGCATGAACCACATTTACAGAACCTTGGTGCCCTTAATTTCTAAGAAATTAAAAATACAAGCAGGAACTAGTTCAGAAGTAAGTGCAGTAATCAGCTTGATGTTTTTGTAAATATTAACAAAAGTGAGGAGTAAAACATCAAGGCTTAGTAATTTGATGCAATTAAGTACTTTATACATATGCACACAATGAAAATCTGTACTGTATTTGTACATGAATTTAACATAGAGTTTTGGAGATATTGTTAATAATTTAAATTTGTGAGTAATGAAATTACCAAAAGCAAGGATGACAACTATTTAGTTAAGAAAGGATCTAAATGGAAGGCAAATGATGACAAAGGATCTGGAAGAGTTTAGAGCATGCAACATAGCCTGTTTATGTAATACATGTGGGCATGGCTGATATAAAATGATGTAAAATGTATAAATGTCCAGGAAAGCATTTTCAGTAAACATATAGGCTCTTCATTATCTCAAATCATTCTCACACTAGCCTGGGAAGTCATTCTGGTCTCTCCTAAGAAAGCTTTCTTATATGTAAGTACATTAATTTTCATTCTTGTGTGTTAATAAAATATCTTTAGATATGACATATAAGCAATATCATATGCTTTTTTCTGGTCCTTAATGTACCAGTGTAACTATCACTCTTCCTACTTCTTCTCTCATTGTTAAATTTCTCTTTGTCAATGGTTCTCAACCTTCTTAGTGGTGGAAACCCTTTAATACAGTTCCTCATATTGTGATGACCCCCACCATAAAATTATTTTATTTCTACTTTAAACTTGCAGTTTTTCTCCTGTTATAAATTGTAATGTAAATATATGATATACGAGATATCTAATATATAACCCCCAAAAAGGATCATGACACACAGGTTGAGAAACACTATTCTATATGTCTTCTGGCCTACTTGGATACAGGAAATAAAAGAGCTCAAAAAAGAGACAGAAAACAAATATTTTAGAGTAATTAAAAGAAACAAGAAAGGATATTCTCATTGAATAAAAAACCATATCTATTTCAAGAAGAAAAAAACATGACTAATGTAGAAGCCAACGGTGGGATATAGATCCGTGAGGTGAGTTTGAGTGGGGACAGAATTGATGAATGATAGGGTTCTCAAACTTTGGAAAAGTCAACATTTGCCATCAGATGATCTTGGAAAGGAAAAGGAATATAAGGAAGTTTGAGTAAATGCTTGCGCGGAAATAGAACTGTGCTCTTTGCTCAAGGAGGAATAATCGAGAGAATTCATAAAGTCAATACCCAAAGCAAATCAGTCCAGAGCCATAGAGAGAAGTACAAGAAGGAGAGGCGATATAAGAGGAATGAAGTCAATTGTGGAGATGTTACATAAACTACAGCAGCAACAAAGAAGGCAATATGATTTCTGTACAAGGAAGCATCCTCCGGAGACCAGTATAAGGCCCTAAGCTGTTCTGAGTATGACGTGAGAAGATGTTGTGAAGGAGGTTACCGTGGAATTTTAGGATGGTTAAGCTGTAAGTTTGCAATGAGCATCAACTGTTTATTGTTTAGTGGAAATGTCCAGTTGCTCTATTCTTATTTGAACCAAATGGGGGGACAGGTAATCTTATTTATGTATCTATTGATGTGTTTATGTCAGTGACAGATCTTGAACATCATCATCAATCAAACCTCAAATGCAGAGGGAGAATCTTTTTTTTAATTATTTATTAATTTATTCTTGTTACATCTCAATGGTTATCCCATCCCTTGTATCCTCCCATTCCTCCCTCCCTCCCATTTTCCCCTTATTCCTCTCCCCTATGACTGTTCCTCAGGGGGATTACCTCCCCCTGTATATGCTCATAGGGTATCAAGTCTCTTCTTGGTAACCTGCTATCCTTCCTCTGAGTGCCACCAGGTCTCCCCCTCCAGGGGACATGGTCAAATATGAGGCACCAGAGTTCATGTGAAAGTCATATCACACTCTCCACTCAACTGTGGAGACTGTTCTGACCATTGGCTAGATCTGGGTAGAGGTTTAAAGTTTACCGCCTGTATTGTCCTTGGCAGGTGCCTTAGTTTGAGCGGGACCCCTGGGCCCAAATCTGCCTATCATAACCAGAAGATGCTCCAGCACACAACGAGAATCTTTTTGGAAAAAAAAAAAAAAAGATCATCCTACATTCTGTGGGCAACTATCTACATATGGAAAGGCCTACAATTCCAGAGAAAAGGCATTTCTATTCTGTAAGCATAATAGATACTGACAAACATTGCAGATACCAGAGGCAATTGAAATGTGAAGAGAAGCTTCCCAAAGCTACAAGTTTCTTAGAGGTTAAGTCAAACAGTCTAGAGGTCAAAGGGAGCAGTTTTGTCTAGGATATGGGGTGTAGCCTTGAACTTAGAAATGATATTCCAATGTCCAAGTCCAAACAACAGAGATGCAAAAAGGCTCTGTGTCTAACCCTGAAGAACACTGATGCTCATAAGTTCCCATGTGCTTTGGAATGTGCTTGGACTGAGTCTGCAGGTCAAAGCTGTGATTAACTCTGGCTGCAAGACACCAGAGTCTTGTCACAGTTTGAGGACTTCACAGCCTTGCCGGCAGACAGGAAAAGAGTTCTTCTGGAAAGGAAATGTCATGTCTTACCTGAGCTAGGCAACTAAGACCGAGGTTGGAAGAAGGCAAGCTAAAATTACCAAAGCTTGAAATATTAAGACATCATGCCAAATTCATAAACCACATGCTTTATGTTTTTTATTTTTATTCTTGGTTAATCCAAACAGGAAAAATGAGATTATAGAGCTCTCTGGGTCAAGCATTCTGTCTGAGCAGGCTTAGGAGGATAAAGATTTGCCTTAATTCGTTTCTGTCAGTGATGAAACTCCTTTGACACAGCTAATGTTACATTCAGAGAGAGCTAAGATAATGAGCCATACAGACTTTATTTTTCTGCCATTTGTTTCAGTACTTACAACTTGATCCTCTCAACCAATGCTCTCTGATAATTCATAATTTCAGGTTGCTTTCCAAATATATTTATAAGGGAGCTGAAAGGAATTTCATAGTGGTAACAGAATGTGAAATATATAGTTTTAAAAAGTAAGTACTTGCAGGCATGAGCTCACTGCAGTTTTTAAATGATCCTAGTGTGCAAATGTGTACATCAAATATTTCAACATAAAATAGGTCCTCTTAACCATAGATCTCATAATGTGACTGTATATGGGAGGAAATGAGTCTTTATCAGGAAAACCATTGCTATAGTAAGGGCAGGAAGACTTTGAAAGCATTTGTAGAGTTCTCAATAATGTTGAAACTCCTAATTTACCACTTCTAAAGAGAGAATCTGAAAGAACACTGAAGAAACAAGATCTGCAAGACAATTGTTTTGTAATTGTGCTAATATAAAGTGTTGTCTCGAGATGGTCTCTTTGTGAAGTCCTCACTGTTCTAGTATTTGCTATACATATCAGAATAGTTTTGAACTTGTGGCCATTCCCCTGTCTCTGCTCCCTGAATCTTGTTACAGGCAAACTGTGCTCTTTTAAGTACAGTGATACCATAAATACTGAAAACAGAAGTGTAGGTTCAAAGCTTACCTCAGTTTCCCATTTATAACAGCATAAGTAAGGAATGTCTAAAGACATCCTCATAGCACCTTTGGGAGGACTAAAGGGATGGCTGTCACGAAGAGTTGAGAGCAGGACTCTGATCAAGAGGGCATTCTGCAAATAATGGTAGTGGATAAGGACTTGCCAATTTTGGCAAGTTAGTGCTTTCTCTGTCTCTCTGCCTAAGGATCACTGAATTCTTAGTTTCAGTTCACTCATTGTTAACTTGTGAGCTGATTCAGGGCACACATTCATACTGTAATATAAATCTCCTCAATTGATGCTGCCATATTACAGAGGCTTTAATTCTTCAGTAAATTCTCCAAATTGGCTCACATTCTTTGTTATCTATGTCATTATCACCTAATTCTTTAATTACTACTTAACAGAATTTGGGTTCCCATGTTATTTGCCTTCTAAAACAGGGAAGAATTGGAAGACAGCCCTGTAATTGCCTTGGCAGAACATTGCTTGTTCTCATGAATCTTGTTTTGAAGATGGTCTGAGAAGAAAGATCCAAGATTGTAGAATTTACAGTCCTGTCTTGGCAGCTGTAATACTTAGCTACACACATACTTATAAAAGGTGAGGTGCTTTGCTCTGCAGGTGAAGACATTACTTCTGTTACCCATTGTGCCTGTCATGATTGTACACAGCATTAAAGAAAGCCCCTTTCATAATACTTAAAAGAGTGGCGGTTTGGTGGGATTCTTTTTACCGTTTACTGAAGAAGATTAAAATAAAAACCACTGAATTACTGCAACTACACATTTTTATATTGGATATTCTGCACTATTTATCCACTCAATCATCAATTCAACAGCAATGTGAGTGTTTTGTTGAGTAAGTCACTCCTTCTGTCTTACAAGGAAATTTTAAGTAACCTGAGTCTGCTATGCAACTACTAAAGATGAATGTATTTTTAAATATGGTGTTGTCATATTAATTCTAATCTACAGTTTATAATGAGTAAATACCATTTCCTTTATAATGATTCCTAAGCAATAACTATATTCATATGCAGACAGAACATGAACTTATATTAGTTAAATAATATTATTTTGTAATATATTTTACTAATTTTTTTATATTAATCTCAATTGTTATCCCATCCCTTGTAACCTCCCATTCCTCCTTCCTTCCCGCTTTCCCCCTACTCCCCTCCCCTATGACTGTGACTGAGGGGCACCTCCTCACCCTCTATATGCTCATAGGGTATTATTAAAACTAATATTTAGTATATGATATTAAAGAAAATTATAATTTCATTTACACTGGCCTATAATCTTCTAAGCATAGAATTTCCTGGAACAATGATGGTATGGTTCCAGAGGCTCTGGGTAAAACTATAGCACCAGTCCATGCTTCTTTATAAGCCCTAGGGCATGGCTCTTGTGAAGTCAGCTAGATACACGTCACCTCGGGGACATATAAACCTTCACTTACCTCCCACCTGCCCAGACGTCATATACATTTTGTCAGGGTCTAGGAGGTAACAGATTCTAGCCTCATGCTGTGAATGTAGCAGATGCTACCTTTATCCTTTCAGAGTAGCAATGGACTACAATCAGGATATGTTAAATCACATGAACCCAATTTACACAGGTAAATATGTATGCACTCATGTATGTATGTGTTATGTATATATAAACTAAATATATAGCATATTTACATAACTCTCCATCTTTCTGCCTAAAGACAACTGAATAGAGTTTATAATAGATAACTTATACATGTAGAAACATTGCAGGAACTAGTTCTGTAATCCTATCAAATAAATGTCAGGTCTAGCAAAAAAAAAAAAATAGTCTTTTCTTGCCATGTTTCCATTACAGAATACAAGCATATTAATATAATTGTCCATGACACTATTAATTCTCTAGATGATAATTTGGATTTAAGAATAGATAAGAACTAGAATGATCATTTTAAAGGAACTCAATAGAATACATGACCTCACTCTGATCAGTATAGTAATTAATAAGAAAGACATCATATAAGTCATACACACACACACAAACCAGAACATATATATATATATATATAACTTCATTGACACTCAAATAGCAATAGGAGTCTATTCTTCAGGTGGGAAATTTATCACAGAATGAATTTCTCAGTTCCTGCTATTGTATGCTCAAACTATGCTGATTGAGTAATCAACCACACTAACCCTTAAGCCACCTGGTTCAGTAGACACCCACAAATCAATTTGAGTGGATGGAAAGCTGAGACTAGATGTTAAATAATAAAAACATCTGAGGCTAAAAGCAAAAACATAGAATGAATATACAACATGCATATATGATATACAGGCATATATATGGATGATATTGAAATGACATTGTTCAAAGAGATTTTTGGAATTCTGTACCCAGATAGTGTTGAGGATGAAGACCTAGTTTGATTTAATATAAAATGGAGTCCCAACTTGTATGACAATATATTACAAAACTTGCATTGGCTGTTTATCCTTCAGATTAATTAAAAAGAAACATCACCAAGAGCTCTTGAATGCCAAGACCAGTGTCACCCCACAGTAAATCTGAGACACTGGGAGCCAAAACAGCTGCTGTCCAACTGGCAGCCAACAAGTTCCAGGAGAGGTTAATAATGAAGTCCAATTGCTTCCAGTGATATCTTACTCCAGACTTTTCATCCTTGCATTCTATTAACTCTTTAAAAGAGTGAATCTTCTAATGTAGAATTTTAGGTAGAACAGCATAATTGTGTAAATTTGTACAACTTAATTAAACTAATGATTCTTCTGTAAGTGCGGTGTGTCTACACACTTAAACAATATAATCATACATACTCTGGTGCCTCATATTTGACCATGTCCCTTGAATGGGGAGACCTGGTGGCACTCAGAGGAAGGATAGCAGACTATCAAGAAGAGACTTGATACCCTATGAGCATATACTGGGGGAGGAAGTCCTCCTCAGTCACAGTCATAGGGGAGGGGAGCAAGGGGAAAGTGGGAGGGAGGGAGGAATGGGAGGATACAAGTGAGGGGATAACCATTGAGATGTATTATGAATAAATTAATAAAATAAACTTAAAGAAATAAATAATAACGAGAAAATGTATGGATGACAATGAGCTTTGACCGAAAATTTAAATTCTGAATAACTATAAAAGAAGTGTTTAATTGTTATCTGCTTTAATACTAATTAAACCATCTCCATTTATTTCACTCACTACAGCCCCCAATTAGCTGGTTTACAGTAAAACCCAGCAAATTTGTGACAAGAATTGCACATTGTAATTCAAATGCTGGTTTATAACTAGAGTCTTGGGAAAATGTACTTTATTTACAAAAAAAGATAAATCTAAATAATTATATCAATCATAGATCATAATAAATACATACTCATTTAATTATAAATATCTTCAGTAGTGTAACATCTTAAAAATGAATTTTACCTGTAGAAACACTTGAGAAACTATTTCTCTTATTCTACCAAATAATTGTCAGGCTTTGCAAAACAGTCATTTCTTGCCATGTTTCCATTATAGAACACAAGAATATTAATAAAATGGCTCATGACACTATTAATTCTCTGAATGATCATCTGGTTTTAAGGATAGAAAACCAGAATTAATAGAACTTAACAGAATACATGACCTCATGCTAGTTAGTAAAGTCATTAATGAGACAGATGATATATAAATTGGTGTTTATCTTCTGTCTCTTTCTTACCATTTAAGGAAAGAGTCTTGTTCATTCAGTCATTTAAAAAATAACTTGAAATTAAATGATGACTGTGGGTGTCTTAATCATCTACAGATCCTTTATGGATAGTAGGTCACATAGTATTATAACCAAACAGACATGCTATAGATAAACTCGGTGCAGAAACACATTTATTCAAACATCAGGTCAGAGCCATCATGTCAGAGCAAGTGTCTTATAATCTCTGAGGATAGATACCATGTCAATGTATCAATGTGTATTGTAATGTATTGAGTAAATACATATAGAACCCACAATTCATTTAAAATAACCAACAGTACATTCTCATTCATGTCAAAAGTAATCCAAATAGTTTTTAATTTTAAATTGCTTTATTTTAAGACCCAAGCTTCCACCTACGTAAAGCAATATCCTAGTAAACAGGCAAAGATCAATTAATCCTAATATTACGACTGAAATATAAGTAAAAACACTTTCACCTAAAATAATTTGTTTTCAAAGTACTCATCTGTGAAAAAAGGACAATACATGCAGTAAACATTGAACCCCTACCCAGATCTACCCAATTGACAGGACATTCTCCACAGTTGAGTGGAGAGTGGGATATGACTTTCTCATGTACTCTGGTGCCTCACATTTGACCATGGCCCCTCGATGGGAAGACCTGGTGGCACTCAGAGGAAGGACAGCAGGTTACCAAGAAGAGACTTGATACCCTATGAGCATATAGAGGGGGAGGAAATCCCCTCAGTCACAGCCATAGGGGAGGGGAGTAAGGGGAAAATGGGAGGGAGGAATGAGAGGATACAAAGGATAGGATAACAATTGAGATGTAATATGAATAAATTAATAAAATATATTTTTAAAAAGTCACATTAAAAAAAAAAAAAGAAAAAAAGAAAAGCTTCAACTGAGATACACCTAGATAAGATTTCCAACTTTAATGCAGACTTTAGATAAAGATACAAACTTAATAAATCTTTTTCTCTATTTTAAAAAATAGAAGCGTTAATTTTTGGACAAGAATGAAGAATGAGTGACATGAAGTGATGACCCTTAATAAGAAAATATTGCATTAGTATATGTATGTCAAATGTTTAACAATCAGTAGTTATTGTGGTATTATTAAAATATATTCAATAAAATGTGTGATGACAGGGTACACAGCATATTTATAGCTTAATTTGTAATTTGTTGGGATTATGCGATAGTACTAATGAAAAGGAGAAGAGAAGCTTAGCTTTTGCTCATTCCAGACTAAGTCAATAAAAACACACTATTTCTCCTTCATGTCTCTCCTCCTCTAAGACAGTGCCCTTTGCACTGCATGCTCCAGATGACACAGTTGTGAGTTGAAGGATTTCCAACAATGCATATCACTTCTTTCATGAGTGAGAAATGAGCCACACAGGACTGTTTTTGGTTTGGTTTAATTTACCAAAACTCAGCCTAACCTAATTGAATAATACTGGGGAGCTGGAGATAGAAATGACAATTTTAGTTTCTCTTCTTTTATAAAGAGAGAAATCACGGGTAGAGGATTCTAAATAATATCTCTGAGGTTTAAAACATAACTTGGATCATGTTACAAAGCATAACTTTTATGTTTATAAAATTTTATCACAGAGAACGAGAGTCCGGGTAACTAAGCAATGATAAAGATAATCACAGGTGAAGAATAACTGACTTATTTGCCACGATTGTTTACGATGGATCTGAGCTGAGTGGTTGTATCAATTTCAGCTAATATGGCTTTCACCATACCCAGATACTTGTCTCATCAAAATGGGTGCTTATAGAATGAGAATAATACAACCCTAAGGGCTGGAGAAATAGCTCAGCAGGTAATAGCATGCATCAGTCAGGCAGATAACCTGAGTGTGTTCTGAACACCCACCTTGAGCAACTCATAACTGAAGACACCTTCAGTTCCTCTGTTGTCTGTAGGCACCTGCACTCATGTGTACCCACCCAAACTCACATATATACACACAGATCTAATTAAAATAACACAACACATCCTTAAAAAGACAATGATAATAGCTGTTGCTATCCATGGTATAATCTAGTTTCACAGTACAACCAATGCAGTTTAGTTTAATTACTAAAGATTTACAAGAAATTAAAAATCTCTGTGATTGACTCGACATGCTGAAAATACATTCTAACAGGGAGCATCCTTTTGAGGCTGCACAAATTTTGATGTGCCACCTTTTGTTTTCTTTCCAGAAATGCCATTAAGTTATTCAGTTGTAATTTGAGCCCAATGAACTAAATTTTGCTGTTTGTTTTGAGACACATCATGGCTTTTAACATTTTTACCTGCATTGCTGATGGTAGATTAACCTTATTGATTCTAAAATTCATAATTTCAACTGAGTTCTGAGATTTTTATTATGTGAATTGTTTGGGCTCATTGGCATCACCTGTTATCCATCCTACCTCCTGTACTTACCAGGTTTCATGCCTAATTTGTTGGGTATAACTGACAAGAGCAGATTCATGGCTTGACTATTCTTTTGAGAAAATTGCTTACATTCTGAGCACATATCCATTATGATTCTTTGGGGAAAATATTCAAATAGTTTAAAGTCCAAATTAACTCCTTTATCTGACTTTATTCTCTTTCTAATTATGCATGTAAATGTATTTTAATCCTTTATTGAAAAAATTTCCTAATATAATATATCCTGATTGCCGCTTTCTTTCCCTGTACGTCTCCCAGCTCCTCCCCAACTCCAACCTCATTCAGATCCACCCCATTTCTGTCTCATGATATTTTTCTAACTCTATCCATTGAACAGGGAATTATATTATTTCATTTTTTAACAGCCAATTAATGGTATGTTGTATAAATGTTTCATATTTTCTTTATCCAGTCTTATGCCAAGGAACTTCTAGATTGTTTCTAATTTCTGGCTATAACGAATAGAGCAGCAATGACCATGGTTGAACAAGTGTCTCTGTGGTAGGACAAAGGTTTTTTTGGGAATCTATGCCAAAGAGTGGTATAGCTGGATCTTGTAATAGATCTATTCCCATTTTCCTGAGGAATTGTTACACAATCAATGGTGGCAGTATAAATTTGTACTCCCACTAGCAATGTTCCCTTTGCTCCATAGCCTTGCCAGCATGAGATGTCATTTGTTTTATTGATTATAGTCATTTTGACAGGTATACCATGAAATCTCAAAGTGGTATTTTTATTTATTTATTTATTTTTTGCTGATGACTAAGACTTAGAACAATTATTTGTTTCTCTGCCATTTGAGTTTCCTTTTTTTTGAGAATTTTCTTTTTATTTTAAATTTTTATTTAAGTAATTTATTCAGATTTCAATTCATTTGTTATCCCCTCACTTGTATCTTCCCATTCTCCCTCCCCCCTCTTTCATCCAATTCCCCTCCCCTAGGTCTGTGATAGAAGTGGACTTTGTCCCCCACTATAAGATGACAGGCTATCAAGTCCCTTCCTGGTAGCCTGCTTACTCTTCCTCTGAGTGTTACCAGGTCTCCCCATGAAGGGGAAATGGTCAATTAGGGGGCATTAGAGTTCATGTCCGAGTCAGTCCCTGCTCTCCATACAATTATGGAGAACGTGGTGTCCGTTTGCTACATCTGGAAAGGGGTTCTAGGTTTACTGCATGCATTGACCTTAGCTGTTACAGTAGTTTGGGCTGACCTGCCTGGGTCCAGATCTGTCAGCCTTAATGGTCTTCTTTTAGGTTTTCTAGGACCCTCTGGATCTTTCTATTTCCCCATTCTTCCTTCCCTCTCTGACCTAGAGTCCCAGTAGGAACTCCCAGTATCTATCCCAATCTCCAGCTAAGTGAAGACTTTCAGGGGACTTCTCTGTTGGGCTAGTGTCTAATTATAAGTAAGTATATGCTGTGTATCTTTCTGGGTCTGGGTTAACTCAATCAGGATGATCATATCTAGTTCCATCCATCTGCCTAAAAACTTCAGGATTTCTTTATTTTTAATAGTTGAGTAATATTCCATAGTGTAAATGTGCCAGAGTTCCTTTATCCATTTTTTAGCTGAGGGACATCTAGGTTGTTTCCATGTTACGGCTAAGTCAGTGGTTATTAATATCTCTCAACATCAATAATCTCAATTCTCCAATAAAAAGACACAGACTAAATGGATGTATAAACAAGACCCAGTATTCTTCTGCATTCAAGAAACACATCTCAGCAACAAGGATAGACATTACCTCAGGATAAAAGGCTGGAAAAGGGTATTCTAAGCAAACAGACACAAGAAGCAAGCTGGTGTAGCCATTTTAATATCTAATAAAATAAACATTCAACCAAAATTAATCAAAAGAGATGAGGAAGGGCACTTCATACTCATCAAAGGTAAAGTCAACCAAGATGACATGACAATTGAGAATTTTCGTTTTGATCTGTGCCTCACTTTTAATCGTGTCATTTGTGTTTCTCAATATCTAGGAGTTTTTAGTTCTTTATATAGTTTTGATTTTACTCCTCTAGAATACAAGCAGTTTGTAAAATCATTTCCCATTCTATAGGGTTCTACTTTGTCTAAATGTCGATCCATGCCCTCTGCTATATAGAAGCTTCTAAGTGTCATGAGGTCCCATTTCTTAATTGTTGATCTTATTTCCTGTGCTAACAATATTCTGTTCAGAATGTTTTCTATGCCAATGAGTTTTAGCCTGTGCTCTACCTTTTTTTGTTTGTTTGTTTGTTTGTTTTTATTTTTCACTATTTTAGTACTACCAATCCATGACCATGGGAGATCTTCCCATCTTCTCCTTTCTTCTTAAAATTCTTTCTTCAGTGATTTTAAATTTTTATTATACAAGTGTTTCACTTAAATTTATCCCAAGATATTATATTTTATATTGCTTAAGGCTATTGTGAAAGAAATTTTCTTCCTTATTCTTTCTCAGTCTGTTTGCCATTTGTATACATTGGGCTACTGATTTTCCTGAGTTATTTTGTATCCAGATACTGTTTTTCTTTCTTTCTCATTGTTTCATTCTTCCTTTCTTTCTTTGTTTTTTTTCTCTGTTCTGAGACAGGGTTTCTCTGTGTAGCCTTGGCTGTAGTGTACTCCTTTTGTAGACCAGGTTTGCCTTGACCTCATAATGAGCCGCCTGCCTCTGCCTACTGAGTGCTGGGATTAAAGGTGTGTACCAGCAGGACTGGCCCTCAGATACTTTCTTAAAAGTGTTTATCACATTTAGGAGGGTGGGGTTTTTTGGTGGCATTTTTCAAGTCACTTATCATACTATCATATTATGCACAAATAAATATACTTCATCCTTTTCCTTTCCAATTTGCATTCCTTTAATCTCCTTCATTTGTCTTATTGATCTAGCTAAGACTTCAAGTGCTCTATTGAATAGATAAGGAATTTGGACCACAAAGTCTTGAACATGATTTTAGTGGCCTTCCTTTGAGTTGTTTCCATTCAACTTAATGTCGGCTATGAGCTTACTGTGAACGGCCTTTTAAAAGTTTAGATAAATACCTTGTATCCCTGTTCTCTCCAGACCTTTTCTCAAGAAATGGTGTTTGATTTTGTCAATGGTCTTTTGTGTAACCATTGAGATGATCTTGTGGTAGATTACATTTATCAATTATATATGTTAATCCATCCCTGCATCTCTCAAATGAGACCTACTTGATCAGGCAGATGATCTTTTTATGTGTTCCTGGTGTCAATTTTCAAGTATTATTGTGACTTTTTTTTTCATCTATGTTTATTTGGGAAATATTTCTGCAATTCTATTTCTTTGTTGTATTTTTATGTGGTTTGGGTATCAGGGTAACTGTGGCTTCATAAAACAAATTGTGCAATGTTTCTTTTGTTTCCACTTTCTGGAATAATTTGATAAGTGTGGGAATTAACTCTTCCTTGAAAATCTGCAAGAATTCTGTGCTAAAATCATCTGACCCTGAGGTTGTGTTTGTTGTTGTTGTTGTTTTTGTCACTGTTGTTGGGAGACTTTTAATGAATGTTTCTGTTTCAGTAGCAGTTATACGTCTAAGTTGCTTATCTGATCTTGCTTAATTTTGATAATTAGTAGTTGTCCCAACTCTTATGCATTCCTTTTAGATTTTCAATATGCTGGAGTATAGGTTTTAAAGTATATCTGAATTTTTTCTGTGTCTGTTGTTACATTCCCTTTGTCATTTCTAATAATGTTGCTTTGAAGTGGAGGAAGAGGCAAAAATCTGCCGTTAGCCTATTACTCACTTCACTGGTCAGAGCTTGTGAGTTTCTACAGAATTCCTGTGGGAGTTGGGGCCTGGGACAAAGGAATGAGTTGAGGGATGGAAGTTTGGAGGGGAAGATCTGTATGATCCACTAGAGACAGAGGCAGCATGAATGGAGGCTGCGGCAGATCTGCTACAGAGCTAGGGGATAAGACTGGGCAATTGAATTTGGAATAGCATTGCGCATACATCCTTCTCCGGCTGGAGTGGCCTGTGGATTCCCAGAGAAATCTTAAGTATATTCTAACACAGGTCATACAAAACCAATTCTTTTTCTATTTTATGTTCTAAAAACAACATTGGTTTTTAACATGAAAGTTTCTTTTTAAACAATTTCAATAAAGTTCTTACAGACTGTATATTCACAGCGGAATATTTTAGCAAACCTACAATATAGTAGAATGTACTTCTATTTTATCCAGGACTTAGCAGTTTGAAAATGTAAAACACACTCTCTTGTCCTAAACTTTAATTTCAGACTCAGCTGTGTAGGAAGACAGGTCTCTGGGTCATCTCCATATCTAGCTCTCTGTATTGGTATAGGCAAGGCTTTCATTTAATCTCCTTAGATCGAGATGTCAGCAATGCATTCCTAACAAACGTGCTGTACCTAATCTCTCATTTACCACCCACCAAACAGCACTCTGCCCAGCAGCTACTGTTTTAAATGATATATTAAGATATGCTTTGTAAAGTATTAACTTCCCTGTAGCAATTGCACATTTCTGTGACTTTTTTCATCAGTTTATAGTTATGTAATGTTCACCACAGCGTAAAGTATTTACATAAACTCTCCAATCTCTCTGTGTCTGTTTAAATATAATCCTTAAGGCAAGGATAAAAGGCAAACCACCAATTTTATGCAAAATCTGATCTGCTATCCATCTTCATAAATTTGCAGAATCTGAGCATTTCATTATAGCCAATTACATAAGTGATATTTGCATCCTTTATTCATTTTTCATATGCTAAATGTCTTCTGTATCTTGAGAGTTTTCTGTAGGTCTTTGTTTTTAGACAACAATATGTGTTGATTTTTATTAACTATTACATTTTTTCTGTCTTTTACTATTCTAAGGGAATTGGGAACAATTCTATACTTGACTATTATTGGTAGTGCTATTGTGAACATTTGTGCCTTTTGGATTCAGGTTTTCCATACTCTGCCAAGTATTGGAATTTAGTCAATTTTAATATAGTCTGCCTAGTGTGTAATAGTATCCTATGATTTTAAAGTGCTTTCCTTAAAAGCTGATTTTAAAACTTTTTTGAGACATAGTATAATTACATAATTTCCTCCATCCATATCTTCTATATATCCATTCTGTTGTTCTCTTTCAAATTCACTGTCTCTTTTTCTTTAACTTTTGGTACACACACACACACACACACACACACGATCTCAAACACATTACTTTTTATGGCCTTAACAACCTTATATAATACAGTTCCTTTTAGATAATATAGAAAGTACCACTTCCTTAGTAAGTTTCTCTACTTCCTAATCAATGAAAGAATTTGTACATTATAGGTTCAAATCCTTCATGAGAAGTATCATTTAACACCATTTTCTATTAGTTTGTGGATATTTCTTAATAATTATTTTTTAGGTAAGGTATCATTATGATTATGCCAACTTTTAAAATGATAATTGTCACCTCACAGAATTCACTCTATGTGAGACCGTGCAGATTTTCTCCTACATTTTATTCTAAACTTTTTACCTTTAGCTCTCTTGGCTCTTTGGTCAATTATGCATTTTCTTGATTCGGTTTTGACTTTCTACATGAAACATGGGTTGAGTCTTCACCTTTCCCTTGTCTTCATTCTGTCAGCTTTTACGAAGATTTGCAATTTCTCATCTCCATTTGAAAAGCAACCATGTTGCACTGCTGTTTGTGTCACTGCAGAGCCTGCAATATTAAGTATTTATAGCAGGTCTTGATATCAGATATTAATGAGTAGTTGGTTATTTTCTTCTAAAGTCTTTTGGCTCTGCTTAATTTTTATATTTCCTTATGAAGTTTAAAATTTTTATATTATTTTTACCCAAAGCTACTGGGACTCTGAAACTTTCTTTCTTTTCTTTTCTTTTTTTCTTTCATTCATTCATTTCTTATTTTTAAATGATGGATCAATTTGGAGTATATTTTTACTTAAGAATGCTAATACTTTCTAATATCTGGACAAATTCTTTCTGTTTATTTTGCATCATATTTAATTTATTTCAAGAACATTCTGTAATTGTAAGTTTGTGCTTCAGCTTTCCCCCATTAGCTAATTTTACTACCTTTATGCAATTGTAGCAATGGTTATTTTGGTAATATCATTTTCAAATGTTTTATTTTCAGATATTGATCTTCTATCTTACACTTTGCAAGTTTATTAATATTTTCTGTTGACAATCTCAAATTCATGAATTTCTTAGACTTCTTTTCAAAATATCCCTGCTATATTTACTTTTGTTTTTCCATTTGATTGACTTTCTCTAAGTCTCTTTCTTTCTCTGTCTCTTTGTCTATCTTGCTTCTGTTTCTGTCTCTCTGTCTCTGTATCGCTCCCTGTGAGTGTATGTTTGTTTGTGTTTCTTTCATTGTATGTATCTGTCTACATCTGTAAATGTTCTCATTTTTTCACTTGATTTCATTATTATTAGTTATTATTATTTAATTCTTTTGGTTAGAATACCAAGTATATTCTCTATTAAAATTGGCGGGGCGGGGGTGGAGAAGCATAGAAACCATCACTTCACTCCAAATGTTAGAAAAAAAATAGATATTTAGTCTTTTAACTTTGATGTTAACTTTTGATTTCGAAAAACACTCTCCAGAAGTTCAAGGAAGTCACATTCAACACCTAATTAGTTAGGGTTTTATTGTTATTCTGAATTGATGTAACAAGTTTTCAGCTGCATTTTTTATATCTATTGAAAAATGTTTGCATTCGGGTTTTGATTCTACTGTTATGGTATATAACACAGTTATTTAAATGAGCTCCTTTAGTGAGCATTGTACATTCCTTTTCAGAACTGCATGGATATCACGTGACTATCTTGTTGACACTCTCAGTTCATGCTGAGTGTAGTCTTCTAGTATTTTTCTTGTGATGTTTTTAATATACTTTTATTTGAATGTGATATTGCATGAATACTTTGATGGGATGGTCTAATATCCTCCTCTATCTCTCCTAAGAATTTTTAAAGATGTAAATTATATATTTTAAAAATATTTGAAAAAATTTTAGTCATACAGGCCTTGGCTTTCCTATGTATGAATGCTTATTGAATTATTTATTCAGTATACTTTTGTGACATAATACTAATGTTATTATTTTATTTATGCTACTATCCCAAGATTTCAATACTTTATTTTAAGCCTCTCCAATTTTTATTTGCTTTCCTTTAATTTTCAATGTGTGCTCCACTGTCATTCTTTGAGCATGTTTCTGATGTTAAGTGCAACATCTGAAACCCATTACAGATAATGCCCATTGACATTTTTAGTTAATATGGGTCACATATTCCTTACTTAATTTTCGGTTTTCATACTTTTTTGGTAGAAACTGGATGATAAGCTAGTTGTAGGAATGTTGGGTTCTACCTTTTTTCTTTTTACTATGGTATTTGGTAGTTGCTAGTGGTTTTGTTTATTTATTTTATTATTTCATTTCAGTAACTGTTTCAGCCAAATCTGTGTAATTTGCCTTTTCTACATGTTTTAGTCAGTTTTTTTTTTCTATTTTCACTTTTATGTTTACAAGGTTGCCCAGTATCCACATACCTTAGTTATCAACTGACAGCTGCACAGAGCTTGACTCATCTGCCTCAGGCCAGTTAGCTGTTGACACTCTAGGGTCCAGCCTCTTAAAATGTTGATTGACATTCAAGGTCATGTGACTCATTGTAGAAGTAGAAAAAACTTAAGAGACTACCACATATTAAACAAAGCCTCACCTTAGCAGTCTTTTATTTTATTATCTTCACACATTATAACCTTATTAAACTAGATGTTATTCTTAATATTTGCTTATGAAATAAGCAAGATTAGTGAAAGTATCCAGTCCCAAAAAATCTATTTCTATAAGTTACTTTATAAAGTTGAAGAATGGCAATATAAAAGGATGGTACTGTGGCATTTCCAAGCTCTGTCTCTGCATCAATTCAAGAACAAAATAAGTATTGGCAAATTTGTGGTAGAATGAAAAGACAAAAAAAAGGCCTTGTAACCATGTTGACTTTTACTCCTGTCCACTGCACAGCAGGTTTCTAGAAAATCATTGTGAAGCAGTTAGCTTTCAAAAATATAAACACGAAATTCACCACTGTGAGTATATATACATTTTTGTTTGGCTTGGCTTACCTGCAAGCTAAGAATTTTGTAGTTTGCATTTTTCATTCACATCACAGAAAGGTGCCAGTCTCCTTTCTACCCCCTGTGAAGATTTCCAGTGATAAAAGTTGGCTTTAGCATTCATTCAGTTATTCAACACTATGAGATTTTTTTTTTCTGTTTTCGCTTGATTTTTAATGTATTTCTTTAAAACAAATATGCAGTTAAAAAAATAAAAGTAAAAGCTGATGGTTTAGAGATGCCCAGTAAGGACAAAAGTGTTGTGCAATAAAGGACACACTAAGAGTAAATGTGTTACGAGTGCTGAAGAGTCAAATGGAGTTAACCTGTGGCATCAAATAAATGTTATAAATTGAGCAAGCTCTGGAAGATAGCAAAAGTTAGTTAAAAAAAAATAGGAACAGGGCCAATGAAGTGGTTCAGTGTTGAAGGTACCAGGGCCCAAGCCCGAGAAGAAGTTGAGTTCAATGCCCATGACCCACATTGACTTTCTACTGAAAGCCATTGCATGTACACACACACACACACACACACACACACACACACACACACACACACGAGAGAGAGAGAGAGAGGAGGAGAGGAGAGAGAGAGAGAGAGAGAGAGAGAGAGAGAGAGAGAGAAATACAGAGGCTTTTCTGAAAACTGCAAACAACCCCAGAAACCACTATTTGAGGTCTACCATGTTTTTCTGTGCTTTGAAACTCTTATGTATCGAGCTATTTCAGGAATTTGTTGAGTGGCTTTTCCTTTTGTTGGCTGAGATAGTAAACAAATAAACACCAAACCCATTTTATTTCTTACATTATATAATGACCTGGATTTTTTTAATGTATAAGGTTTAAATAAACCCAATTCTCTGACTATCTTCTGCTTTCTTTATTAATACCCTTTGGAGCATAGAGTTCCTGACTAATATTCTAAATAGTCTAAAATATCCTCCCAAGAGAATATTTAGCAATTTTAGGCAAACCAGAATTTGTGGCTTCAAGGGTGTATTTAGGGATTAACAAGTTTGTAAAGAAGAATTGTTTTCTTAAAGGTGCTGATACTAGAACTAAACACAAAGATGAAGAGAAAAGAGAGGTACCCACAAAAAGTAAGACACACATATATATAGATGATATTTATTGGCCTTTGCAGTTTCTGTCTTATCAATGAGTAGCTCCTGAGGGACTCCTGATGAGATTATAAAAAGAAAGGTGAAACTATAGCCCACAGTGTTACTCCAATAGCCTGCTTCTAGGTTGCCTAGCAACCTCTGATGTCATAACCTGCTGCTACTACAGGAAGTAAGAAAGCACCCACCACCCCTCCCTCCCTCTCCCACTCTCTCCTGGGCTTTCTTGGTTTCTTTCCCTCTTTCTTCTTCTCTCTGTAATGGGTACCCTCTGTTTTTCTTGACTCTACCCATCTTTTCTCACAGTAAATCTCCTTTTATACCAGATCGGTAGCAAGGCTTCTTTTTTTTTTTTTAATTTTTAATTTTTTATTTATTCTTGTTACATCTCAATGTTTATCCCATCCCTTGTATCCTCTCATTCTTCCCTCCCCCCTCCCATTTTCCCATTATTCCCCTCCCCTATGACTGTTCCTGAGGGGGATTACCTCCCCCCGTATATGCTCATATGGTATCAAGTCTCTTCTTGGCACCCTGCTGTCCTTCCTCTGAGTGCCACCAGGTCTCCCCCTCCAGGGGACATGGTCAAATGTGAGGCACCATAGTACGTGAGAAAGTCATATCCCACTCTCCACTCAACTGTGGAGAATGTTCTGACCATTGGCTAGATCTGGGAAGGGGTTTAAAGTTTACCTCCTGTATTGTCTTTGGCTGGTGCCTTAGTTTAAGTGGGACCCCTGGGCCCAAATCTGCCTATCATAATGTTCTACTTGTAGGTTTCTAGGACCTTCTGGATCCTTTTATTTTGCTATTCTCCCATGCGTCTCTCATTTAGAGTCCTTATATATTATAACACACATACCTACAGGCAGGTAGAATGTCTTTTTTTAAAATTTTTATTAATTTCTTCTTGTTATATCTCAATGGTTATCCCATCCCTTGTGTCCTCCCATTCTTCCCTCCCTCCCATTTTCCCCTTACTCCCCTCCCCTATGACTGTGACTGAGGGGGACCTCCTCCTCCTGTATATGCTCATAGGGTATCAAGTCTCTTCTTGGTAGCCTGCTATCCTTCCTCTGAGTGCCACCAGGTCTCCCCCTCCAGGGGACATGGTCAAATGTGAGGCACCAGAGTACGTGAGAAAGTCATATCCCACTCTCCACTCAACTGTGAAGAATGTTCTGACCATTGGCTAGATCTGGGTAGGGGTTTAAAGTTTACCGCCTGTATTGTCCTTGGCTGGTGCCTTAGTTTGAACGGGACCCCTGGGCCCAAATCTGCCTAAAAGTTTTGTTTAAGATTCTCAGGCAATATTATAATAAAGGGATGAGCTCATATTCAAGGTCTTATATAGTCACATTGTAAGCTTGGGGCCTTACTATTTTACCATAACATATCTACATATAAAAAGAGTCTTCATTTTAATTCAGCAGCCTTTACTACAAATATTAATTGTTACGCAATAACTGTCAGTTGGCTGGACTCTGGAACACTAAGCTCCGGTCTCTTTTCATGTTTTCATAATTTCCCTTTCTAAGCTGCCTCAAAATGACTGTTCTATTAGAATAACACATCATATTCCCAGTCATCATCTGAGCTTGATTTAACACCTTTCTTGGTGTCAATTTTTGGCCATTTGCTACTTGCTTTTCTACCTCCAACTATTCTAAGCCAGCATCATCACATCACCAGCTTCACTCATCCTTCCTGTCTTCCTGAATATGGCAACCATTTTGTAGTTTCCTATCTTCACCATCTTTCTCCTTACTAGAGAGCCATATATTTTCTGCAAATTCTGTCTTTTTTGTTTCTTTGCTATCTCATTGATTTTTCCTTTTGTATCTCTTTACAGATGGGTTTTATTCATTTTTCATGACTTAGTTTACTCCATTTATCATGCTAAGCTTCCTTGTCAAGATGGGGGTGTTATTGTGCTTTTGATCAATACTATGAAATGTATTGTTGAATAATTTACTGTTTTATATAGATCTACATTGACTTTTGAATGTTGTGGTTGTTTTCTCAATTAGACTAAAATAACCTCAGTGGCAGTAGTTGTAGCCTCCATTTTCCAGTATTCCACATCATGCTCTGCCATCTACTGAGGTCACAGTGAAAATTCAAAAATGATAGTATTTTAAGAAGCAGTAAATGTACTACTTTTCTCCATTTTTCAACTAGCAACTCATCTTGAAACAGCTTGAGGTATAATTTCAAAATCCTGTATTCTAGGCCACTTGCTAAATAGCTCACCTTGAGTAATGTTACATTTAATCAATTCATTTATGACACATGCGAGCCAAACACAAGTACACAACATTTTAGATTATCAATGCATCTCAATCTCTAGAATTTAATCCCTTACTTTTGTCCAAGTCCCTTTAGATATCAATGCACATGTTCACTTCTTCTAGTCTTTTGATAATTATACTGCATCAGAGATAATAGGGTAAGAAAACTACTAAGAACAGGCTTTGCTAATTATATAAGTCTCTATTTGTTGGCCAGTATATGTATGTGCTTCTTCACTCTAAGTGCAGTTGGAGAACACTGAGAAGTTCCATGTGTAATTCAGAGCTAATCAGAACTGGAGGAGCAAATTTGCAGATATAAGAACAATATAATTTTATTAATCTATGGACTTGTTTAATACTATTTTTACCAAATTCCTTGCTACAAGTCTATACTGTATCTAATAAAAGTTTGATTTTGGGAAAATTTGAGGGATTTGGGTTGATTTGATCTTTCAAATTAAAGACTCATATGAGACTAAATCAGAGTCCTATTAATTATTTCAATTGATCATTTCCTCCATGGTAGATGGGAGGTGCCAATAAGCTAACATCAGACTCAAAAGTCATTTCATCACTGTTGATCCAAAGATGCCAGAAATACAGGCAATTTTGGTGTATAAGACACAGGTTTGTCTTATTTCAAATTGAAATGACTTACCAACAATGCTGCTGATATCAATGTATGTGGTACTTTCCTGTACATGTAATCAATCAATATTCAAGCTCTCCAAATACCACCTTGCTGTTTCTATGTCAATTTAATTATTAAACTAACCTTAAGTTTACATAATCAATCCTACAATACTTGCCTGATTTGAAAGGTAATTGTAAATATTGTATATGTAAGATACTTCTATTCTATGCGAGTTTTCTACAGTGTCAAGAGTTCCTACAACCATGTTCCTGCTTTCCAGCTCAATAATTTGTTAAATATGGCTTCCAAAAGTCAAGAGAACAATTTACTCACCATAAATTATTTTTTAGAAGAGCTAAAAATAAACAGCTAGAAGAAAAGATACAAAAATTGAAGTCAGGAAGAGTTCTGCATATTTGATCTCAGAGAGTGGAAGGGTAGTAACCTTCTCACACCATAGATGAGTCCGTTCTGGAAGCTGATCAAATTCCATCATCTAGGGAATTTCCACAGCCTGTATTACATTATCTAACTATGATTGGTTCAATAAATTCCACATGAGTTAGTACAATTGCTTATTTTTCTTCCTCACCTAAGGTGTGTATGTGGCCGACAAAGGAGACCAAAGATATGAAGCTTCTAATTCAGGTGGGATTCAAAGGAGATTTGAATACCAGGCTGTCCTGGAACTCACCATATAGTCCACGATGCCTTCAAATTTTGTTGCGACCCTCTGCTTCAGCCCCTGTTGTACTTATTAGGATTATCGATACAAACCATGACATGCAGCAATCAAAGCCTACTGAGGTTTAATTTATTCACCAGACAAAATGAGGGAAGCTCAATCAGTACTCTGTCTGGGCTGTTATATTTCCATGGCCTGGGTAGCAAAAAACACTAAATTCTAGAGGACCCAAGTGGTTGCAACAACAAACAAGCAAAAAAAAAACCAAAAATCTGTTCTTGGGTTTTGCTTAGCACAAACACTATAACATGCACATGACAGACAATGCCACGAACATTACCCAGATACCCAGATACTTTTTCTATTATTGCATAACAATACTATACATTTGTCGCATCACTTTTTTGTGAGTTAGGTGCTCTGATGAAGCTGTGCTGTGCCTTCTACAGTGATACAGCCAGGACACTGTCCAAAACTGTGGTCTCATCTAATGCCTGTATATGGAAACATGATGCTAAATTTGGAAATGAGATGGTGTTGAACAGCAGTGGGAAAAGACGGCAAGACCTTTCCAAGTGCTTACTGGAAACATTGCCCAAAGAACCATACATGTTTTGTAAGATCCCTTTTCTTTCCATGAGAGTGAGCTATTATAGAGCGAGAAGCCTGGTTCCTCGCCATTCTGACTGAAACTCTGTCATTCCTTGTGTTCTCGTCTCATATAACATCCACCACTGTGCAGCATTCCATACCATTATGAAGCTAGTGGGCTGTCCTCAGAGCACATGCCACGCTGATTGTACGTTAACCTACAAAGTTTTGATGCAAACACATCCATTCTATTTGCAAACTACCTAGCCTCATATACATTATCGCGGAAAGCTAACTAAACAAGATATACTTTTAAGTTTACTCAGAGGGCTATCAGAGTTGAGTTCAAATTCAAATGAAGAAGAAAGTCTCATATATATATATGTATGTATATATATATATATATATATACATATATATATGTATGGAGAGAAAGAGAGAGAACAGGAAGTCAGATGCTACAAGATTATATATGTTGTAAATGACCATCTACCTATGAAAACATTGATCCTTCCATTTTGCTACATTCTGTTAATTTGATATGATTCACAAATCATATACATAATCATGCTAAAGGGACTAGATCATTAGTTGAACATAAATAACTTAGTTTATTGATATCATATATTCAATATATCACACTTTTTCATATAATAATTTTGGGGGTCATCACTTTCTTAAACTATACAAAAATATTTGAAAAATAAAATGTGCCATGGGTTCAGGACATTGCCTCACCATGTGCCATTCATAGAGATGGCTTTATGTACTGCATGTGAACTTGATCCCATGCACAGGTCTGGCAATACATACATATATGCATGCATACATACATACTCGCATCATACACTCATACACACACACACACACACACTCACACAGACACACACACAGTACTATTTGTCTTTACTTAAGCATAGATAATTTCAATTGCTTATCTTTTTTGATACACCACATTTTGCCATATTATTTTGTTTTTCACATTTACATTTATGTTATTACACATATATACAATAAGCTACATACAGCAAGAAGGGCCACCAGACAATTAGGAATTATATAAATGTTACATTCATAGTGTTTTGGCTATTGGTGTTTTGCAAGCTTGGAGAAAACATCTTTCCTATCTTGGTGAGTCTAAAATTCTGAATGTAAATCAATATCTATCATATCTCATATCTATCAACATAAAATGTCTATCTAGACCTAAAAACATCTTGACTTCTAAACAACTATGCTTAATTGTAAAACTAGACTATCTGGTCTTCAACCATCAGAGACCTGAGAAGGAATTAAAATAATTACCCGAGTAAATACGAAGTGCAGGTTATCGCCTTTGAAAATGAGAAAGTGACAGAGATAGTTTTCTGTCTAAACAGTCACCCAAAAGTTTCTTTAACATTGGAGCATCATCTTCAGCTATCTGGTCCAGTATATCAGACAGACATATTTGTAATGCAGGAACTATTGAGGACTTGCTTACCCTATCTTGGCAGAGTTTGGCTGTCAACTCTGCCTGCGTCCAAGCTTGCCCATTTTTTGCGCCCAGTGGGTGGTTTGCCAGCTTTGGCGCCACCTCCTCTCAGGAGGTTGACACTCATCATCATTTTTGAGGTAGGCTGGGTGTTGCCAGGAATTAACCTGTCTTATTGTCAACAAATCTTTAAAATTATAAAAAAAAATCCTTAAATGTAATATTCTGTATGTCTCTGAGGTTTTTGAAGACCTTACCTAACCATTTTACCTTATCTATCTATAGAATCATATCTATCTGTTAAAGCTAGGTTATATATTTTTGTGATAAAAAGACTAGTAATTAACATGACCATGTTTGATCAACTAACAATTAACTTGTATTAATTATTCTAAACAGCCTGCAATAGCACTTTCATAGTATTGGAAGTAAACCTTATATTATAATTGAGTTGTATGCATACAGTAATTAATATTATAGTAGAAATATATATAATGTGTATGAAGAATAACCTTACATTTGAATTCTATACCAATATATCAAAGATAAACTTAGTTTTGCATAAAATACAAAATTCCATATGAATGAATTAAAAATAACTTTATGAATAGCAGTTAAGGCCTTAAGTTGAGGGGTATATTCAATAATTTACTTTTTGTCCTATCATCCCTATATATATCTATATTCCCCCTTCTTTCTTTTCAATGCCTATCTCCAAACTTAAGAAAGATAAAGGAAATGAGAGACATCCCTGAGTCCAAATTCCTTTACTCTAAGAATAAGACCAATAATAACTTATAACCAACTCCCAATGAAAATAAACATCTAGTTCCCAAGAAATCAACCACAAACCTACCCAACCTCCCTCAAGTGTCATGGGGTGTCATTCTCTTAAGGGTTCTTCTGGCTGACTTGGGAGCTGTCCTGTTCTGAAGACAAACAGCAACTAAAGCATTTGGTGCTATAACATGAAGGATGCAGGATATCAGCGTCCAGCAAGCTGAGAAAACTAAATCCTGTCAGGTCTGATCCAGCATCAGTGTCCAGTTATTTTGTTCTGAAAATATAATTTCTCACAAGCATTAAACAGTCCTAACGTTATAAATGTATAAGGTGTGCACAGAACAATTAAGGCGGGTTCTCTGCTCTTTGTATGAGCAGGAGAAAGACACCTATAAATCTTCATTCATGCCATATGAAGAATGGCATCTAATAATAAGTCACAGAGATTCTTTAACCAACAAGAAGTATCGTCTATGCATAGACATTCACGTCTCACCCAGTCTCAGAGCTATTCCCATGTAGTGCAACTAATAATATTAGCTACCTGCTTTTTCTGCAGTTGAATTCTTTACATTCAAATTGTATACCCCTACGTCATCGCCTCTTGATACCACCTTTCCCTCCCTCATCCCTTCTCCCTCCCTCCTCTAGTCCTCAGAACGTGGAGCCCTCCTCTCCTAACATCTGAACTCAGCCTGTCAAGTCTTATCTGTACTACCTGTGTTGTCCTACTCTGCGGCCTGGTGAGACTGCCACAGGCAGAGGTGATCGATGTTTGAGAGGGCAGAGTCCATGTCAGAAGTAGTCCTCATTCCCCATCCTGGGGGGCCCACAAGGAGACTGTGCTATCTATCTACGTTATCTGAACAGAGGGTCTAGGTCCACATCATGCATGGTCCTTGGTTGGTGCATCAGTCTTTGTATTGCAGTGTGCTTATCCTGTAGTATGTAACTAATATCAGTTTATGAGTGAGTATATACCATGAGTGTGTTTCTGTGTTTCTGTTACCTCACTCAAAATGATTCTAGTTCTATCAATATTATTTTCTACAAAACTGCTTTTTCCATCCATTAAAAATGTGTGGAGTGGGCAAAATATCTTTGGAGTGTCTAGATTTCAGAACACATTGAATGGAAATCCTTGTTAATAAACCACTATGACCCAGAATGACCACTCAGATTCCATTAAGCCAAAAGGTGAGTCAATGTCTGCTAGAATCTGAAACATTTGTGATCTATGGGTTCCTACTACTTTTTCTGTGCAAAATTGGCCTTTTGTCCTTTCTTTCATTTAAAAGCTGTAAACTTATTACTTTGAAGAAGTCAGTGGAAACCTACAAGCCTCTCTGGGAATTACCTGACCATTGAACACTAAACCAAAGGCATAGGTAATAAAAGACAAGGCCCGTTACTGTAGAAATTTCCTCCAATAGAATTCTTGGGTATTATTGTTTTTCAGTGAACCAATGACAGAAGGTGACACTTTTAACCAATTGAATCTCTATTTCATGTGGTTGTAGGCAAACTGCAAGTGTTCTCCACAGCAAAGTCTCTTGACATAAAACTTACACATTCCAGACTTTGGAAACTTTCCGCCTACTTATATGGCCGCCACTTACACATATCGTTAATCCATCAATAACTCTCAGAGTTCCAGCAGCTGAGTGGAAAAATGGTCAAAGTTCCCCTGTTTCATAAATCTCAAAGTGCTTGTGATTCTTAAAAAATGCAGCACATATTTTTATTTGCAGGTTCAAAATGATTAAAATAATTTAAGAACACAGACTCCTAACTGGTGAGTGATTTAGTCTGGGGTTAGAATTAATATTCCATATTTCTCATTTTGGGACAGAGAAGCATTTACTAAAAACTTTAAAGAAAAAGGAACTAATACATTTTATGTTGACTTTGTACCTTAATATTAAAATGTGAGCCCTTATTGGGGGGGAAAGTATGATTTCACATTTATTCTAGATACTCATATATTGAATATTTCATGAAGAAGAAAATATTGAAGTTTTAAGGCTGTGAAGGCAATATTGGGTAGTTTAAGAAGTTGCAAAGATTTGGTTATTAATTTAATCACTAAATTTGCCCAAACTATGACTGTTTGGGCACTGTTAGGCAAGTCCCTATAGTCAGACAACAGGAAAATATAAATTTATTTGAAATTTTAAAAATATTTTTAAAACATGTTATTTTAACCTTATTTTTAGCTAGTATATTTATTCACTTTACATCCCTACAAAACCCAACACCTCTTCATGTTAAAAGTCTTGGAAAGATCAGGAACATAAGGCACATACCTAAATATAATAATGGCAATATGAAGTAAGCCTAAAGCCAATATCAAGTTAAATGGAGATAAACTTAAAGCAATCCCACTGCAATCAGGGACAAGGCTGCCCATTCTCACTGTATGTCTTCAATATCGAATTTGAAGTCCTAGATAGAGCAATAAGACAACCAAAGGAGATAAAGAAGATACATTTGGAAAAGAAGAAGTCAAATTATCACTATTTATAGATGACAAAATGGTATACATTAGTAACCCCAAAAATTCTCTTGTAGCTTTTATAATCTCTGTTGAAAAGTCAGGTCTGCCTTTATATGTTACTTGGAATTTTTCCTCTCAGGTTTTACTTTTTTCTTTGTCCTGTAAACTTAGTGTTTTGAATATTATGTGACAGGAGGAATTTCTTTTCTGGTCTAATATATTTGGTGTTCTGTAAGCCTCTTGTAAAAACATCTCTTTCTTTAGGTTAGGGAAATTTTATTCTATGATTTTCTTCAAAATATTTTCTGACCCTTGGAGCTGAAAATCTTCTCTTTCTTCTATTTCTATTATTTTTAGGTTTGGTCTTTTCATTCTGTCTTTGATTTCTTAGATCTTTTGTGTCACAAAATTTTAATTTAATATTTTCTTTGACTGATGTATTGATTTCTTCAATTAATGTCTTCTACATCTGATTGTCTCCTCCATCTCTTGTATTCTGTTAATAATATTTATCTGTGGTTCCTGTTTCCTTCCCTAAGTTTTCTATCTCCAGAATTTCCTCAATTTGTGTTTTATTTATTGATTTTTATTTCACTTTTCGGGTCTTGAACCAGCTCCACAATCACTGTGTTTCTACTGTTAAAGTACTACCATTTTGTAGTGAGACTTATTTCTTATCTTTTAAGCACATAAAATTATTTGAACAATCAAGACTAGATATTCTATGGCTAGACTAACTATGTAAGAATTAAAGAAAAATTCTTAAAACAAATGGGCTTTATTCTGCTAAGTTGGAAAAACATATTTATAAAGAACAAATAGAATAAGGTACCTTAAGTTTATTATTGCTTTTTTAAAAGAATGAGTACATGATATCAGAACTGAGAGAGGAAAGAGACTGTGGGCTAAAAGGGCACAATTATACACCAATTTAAATAATTCTATGACAATCTTAAAGAGCAAAAGGTTAAAAAGAACATCTACAACTATTTGCTGCCCAGGGAGGTCTCCTTTGCTTTGATTATAAAAAGAACATAAAGGCAGACACTCTAGGGTATGGTCAAGAAGGCAGTTACTCAAGAAAGTTTCACATTTTCATCTATAGCTAGAACTCTTCCTGCTAATTCAGCTTTCTGTCCAAGTGTAGTTATTTCTAAATTCGTTAATGGTTGCTTAGCTCAGGGATACTTCTTTTAAATTAATTTTGTAATTCTTTCATTTAATTTTTTCATACAACTTATTTTGATCTTGTTCCCCTTGCCAAACTCCTCCCTCATCCTCACTGCTTCTTTATCCATGCAAATTTAGTTCTATGAAAAAAAAACCTATCAAACACAAAAATAAAAATTTGAAACAAGCTAAAAAAAAATTCATAGTAAAGAAAAACAAAACAAAAACTATGGAATTCATTCTGTGTTGGCCATTAACTCCTGGGCATGAGGCTGCCCTAGAGTATTGATATATGCAGTAACGCTTCATTGGAGAAAATGGATTTTCTTTTGCCAGGCAGTATCAATTGCCCATAGTTTGTGCACTTCTCCCTTTTAGTGCTAGGTTCCTGTCTACCTTGAACCTGTGAAGGATGTGTGTGTGTGTGTGTGTGTGTGTGTGTGTGTGTGTGTGTGTGTGTGTGTGTGTGTATGCAGTTGATATGAGGTTTGAATGTGTATCCAGTCCTATTGCGTCTGGAAGACTCTTTGGAGTAATTAACCACCTCTGTGCTCTTATAATATTCTCTCTTCTTCTGCTTGAGGAAATGGTTTGATTAAAACATCCCATGTAGGACTGAGTGGTCCAAAAGCTCTCATACTCTATAATCCCCCTGGGGCCTGCACAGACTGATAGACTAACCAAGGACAATATGTGCAGGGAAACTAGACCCTCTGTTCATGTGTAAGTGATGGACAACTCATTCTCCACAGTGGGGGTGGGGAGAAGGACTGTCTCACTGTCCCTTGTAGCCTCAGCCTTGTGGGCACACAAAGGAAGGGGAAGCAGGCTATCTTGATGAGACCTGATAGGCTGAGGTCAGATGGTGGGGGAAGAGGGACCCCGCTCATCAGAGGTCTAGGGGAGGAGAATAGAGCAAAAGAGGGAGGGAGGGTAGGAATGAAAAGATAAGACAATCAGTGTGCAATGTGAATAAATTCTAATAAATAAAAAGAATTTTTTTTAAATACTATAGACAAAGTCTAATTCTTTTTACTATTTGATTAAATGTATGCTCTTGTAGAACTAGAGAAATGGCTCAGCCACTAAGATCACATCCTGCTCCTGTAGACGTAACACATTCTGTTCCAAGTTCTCACGCCTTAGGATTCACCACTGCCCGTAACTGCAGCTCCAGCTCACTTAATGCCTCTGACCTTGTTGGCACGGTACGTACTTGCACATACCCACACAACATATGCATAATTAGAAAAAAAAGAGAAATATTGAATTACATCTTTAAAATATATACTGCAGTGATTCTCAATAATTACTGTTTGTCAAGATCTGGTGTGTAACTGAATATATATAAGGATTTCCAGCACAAAGAAGACTGAGGCAGGGGGATTATTATGAGTTCAGGCCAATCAGAGCTAGATTAGACTATGTTTCAAAACAAAACAAAAGCACAGACCAAACCATTATTGGATCCTATTTTTAGTATTTGATTGAGTAGATTTTAAGTCAGAGCCTAGAATCTGCCTTTTTACAAGTTTCTGGTGGGGACAATACTGCATGGTTGAAAGCCTCATTCCGAGAACAGTTACTCAAAATTATCAATATTGTTGTTTCAGTATTTCAAAGTAAAGATTCATGAACAGAACTGTATTGTTTCATTAAAAATAACCATACTTTTAAAATCTTAAACAGCCTGCAATAGCACTTTCAAAGTACTGGAAGTAAATCTTGTTTTATAATTGAGTTATATGGATACAATACTTCATATTAGAGTAGAAATATATGTTTATATAATGTTTGTGAAGAATAACCTTACATTTGAATTCTATACCACAGTATCTAGAATTAAAACTACTTTGCATCTACATACAAAATCCTATACCAGTGAATTAAAAATTACTTTGCGAGTAACAATTGAGGCATTAAGTTGAGGAGTAGATACACTAATCTACTTTTTGTTCTATCTTCCCTACAAGTTAATTGTTAGCTGATCAAATCATGGTCATGTCACTCACTAGTCTACCTTTGTCACAAGAATATACATATTAGATGTGGCAGATAGATAAGATTCTATAGAAAGATAAGGTAGGATAGTTAGATAAGGAATTAAAAAACCTCAGAGACATGCAGAATACAGCATGTAAAAACGTTTTTATTATTTTAAAGATTCACTGACAATGAGACAAGTTAATTCCTGGCAACACTCAGCCTACTTCAAAAAGGAAGATAAGCATCAAAGAACCACCTATGGAGATGACTTCAAATGTGGCAAACAAGCCACTGAGAAAAATTTCCTTATTTCTATCACAGACAGAAAGCTGCCTAAAAAAGGGCAAGTTTGGATGGAGGCAGAGTCGACAGCCAACCTCTGCCAACATAGGTTAAACAAGTTCTCAACTGTTCCTGCCTTACAAATATGTCCATCAGACATATTGGCCCAGAAGGCTGAAGAAGATGTTCCAATATAATAGAGAGAAAGCAAACTGTCTCTGTCATCTTCTCATTGGAAAAGTATTAACCTGCACTCCGGGCATACTCAGGTAATCAAGTTTATTCTTTCTCAAGTCTCTGATGGAGACAGGTAGCTTAGTTTCACAAGGAAGCTTAATTATTTAGAGGTTAAGATGTTTTTAGGTCTAGATAGATGTTTTAAATTGATAATGACAAGATGTGATGGAGATTGATTTACATTGAGAATTTTAGACGCACCAAGATAGGAATGATGTTTTCTTCAAGGCTGTCAAATACAAATAGCCAAAACATTACGAATGTAACATTTATATAATATCTGATTGTGTCATGATTCTTCTTGCTATAGGTAGTTTCTTGTATATATATATGGAATAATATAAATGTATATGTAAAAAATAAAATAAAATATAAATACAATAATATTTTTAAAAATAACCATACTGATTAGTTTCAAAGAATGGGAGTTTTTTTTTTTTTTTTAAAGAGACATTCTGTAGTGTTGATAGGCTTTACATTAATACTTCAGGAATATCCACACAACTTAAATGCTCTACTGATGCAGCCAGGAAAATAGCTGCATTCAGTGGCGTTGAAGAAAAGATGAGATGAACAGGGATGTGAATTGTTTCTAAGGATTCAGGGCTCAGTAATGATGGATCACAAGTCACTTGGAGCGTTCCCAATGCCACTCTGTACTGGTTTGAAGAAACATAAAAAGGAAGTTAAGTAAAGGAACACACATGAATTAGATGTCAGAGTTCAAATCCCAAATCCACAAATGATTGGCTCCGTTTAGTAAATTATTAAGTCTTTCACACCTTTTAATTAACACGCAAGGTACACCAAAGCCACATTGTTTAAACAACAAAAATACACCATGTCAAAAAACTAAAAGGTAGAGTTTTAGGATCATGGTATTTGCAGGGTTATAGACTCTGAAGATGGAAGAGAAATATGCCAAGTTTTAATAACTACTAGTAAAAACAGCCAAGGCAGATAAAGAGTGTAAGTCCTGGGGATTATGTAGGACTCTTGGAATGTATTGTATTTCTTACTGGGTTTGAGGTATTCTGGGAAGAGTGACAGCTTTAAGAAATTATAATGTTCTCCTTCTTTGTATCATGCTTTCCACACACAGGCTCCACGAAGCCATCATGACCAGGTTATTCCCCAAGTTACCCATTTTCTCTAATGTGTAACTTCATCCTAAGACATTCCTTCTCTCTCAGAATACATTGTAGAGTTTTGTTGGACTGTGGCAGTATTCTCCTTGTTTGTGTCTCTGCGCTTAGTCACCCTCTTATTCTAGAATGGATTGACTGCACTAACCATATTTTTTTATTTTTAAATGTTTTTTATTAATTTATTCATATTACATATAGATTGTTAGCCCTTCCCTTGTTTCCTCCTATTCCTCCCTCCCTCCTACTTGCCCCTTCTCCCCTCCCCTATGTCTGTGATTGAGGGAGACCTCCTCCCCCTATCTATGCTCTTAGAGTATGGAGTCTCTTCTTGGTAACTTGCTATCATTCCTCTGAGTGCCACCAGGCCTCCCCATCCAGGGGACGTGGTCAGAAAAGGGACACCAGAGTTCGTGTGAGAGTCAGATCTCACTCTCCACTCACCGGTGGAGAATATCCTGTTCATCGGCTAGGTCTTGGTAGGGGTTCGAAATTTACTGCCTATATTCTCCTTGGCTGGTGCCTTAGTTTGAAGAGGCCCACAGGACCTAGATCTGCCTGTCATAAAGTTCTTCTTGTAGGTTTCCAGGACCCTGTGGATCCTACTATTTCCCCATTCTTCCATGCTACTCTCACCTAAAGTCTCAATAGGATGTCCTCTCCTCTGACCCACTTTCCTGGTAAGTAAGGTTTTTCATGGGATGTATCCCTTGGACTGCACTAACCATATTTTTAAGTAAAGTCACATTTCAGATACTAACAGATATTCAACATGTGAATGGGGGTGACATAATTCAATAAAAAATCCCTCTCCCTCTTTCTGTGTGTGTATGTGTGTGTGTATGTGTGTGTGTGTGTGTGTGTGTGTGTGTGTGTGTTTCTCAGTGTCTCTGTCTCTCTTTGTATGTGTCTCTGTGTCTCTCAATGAGTCTTCTGTGAAAGACAAAGTGATTCAACATTATCTTACTGAAAACATAGCTGTGAAAATTAAATGGGAATCTATGTGTAAAGGTGCCATCTCGCAACACCATTTTTGATGCATTGTAAAGTTTTTATTAAAATGTGCCTACTCCTGTCATGTTTTTAAGAGAGTAATCATTTTGTTTTCTTCTGCCTGTGACATGAGCATGCATAATATAGAAACTGTGAAAACAAGCATGAGGAAAACCATGTTTGTCTTTTGTTTGCTTGTGATTAAGTATGCCTGTGCTATTTCATTTCAATCAGAACATTCCTGCTTTGGAAAGCATGTTAAGAGGCAGCAGTACCTCCTGGGCAAAGGCTACTCTCTAGTTAAACCCATCTCGCACTCACCTTTCTCTCTTCCTGTCTTTTATTTACTTACTTAATTTCCCTCTGCTTTCTGTCAGATGTCTTCTACACGACAAGACCCTGCACCGGGCCCGTGACCAGCAGGAACTGAATCAATGCTGAGAACACATTCTAACAGCCGAATGGGCAGCTCACAGGTGGTAATGACTTTCAGTCACAATTTCTGTGAAGCACAATGCTGTGCTTTGCCTTGCTAGCCCATTACCAATTTCACTGCTCTCTCAGTCTATTACCAATTTAACTCTGCAAAGTTCCTTTTCACTGCTCGCTTTTACTCTGCCTTTCTTTCTAATTCAATTGCAAGGACTTCAGTGGGGGATTGAATGGAAGTTCCTATGTCACAGGCACGATTAAGTTGCTGTTCCAATACCACCTGTATTTGCAGGCATTTGTCTAGGGGAAGTGTAGTGTGGGCCAGTCTGTAGGTAGACTTTTCATCATATAAATGTGATATTCTGGTCAGCTTTTTAAAAGACCTCATCTTATCATTCCTATTAAACTAAAAACTAGGCAGAAGGATGATGCAAAAAGACTTTTTGTTTCTAAGACCTGTAACAGAAAACCACTCCTGGATGAAATGATGACTAAATAAGTACAGCAAAATCAACCATCCAAATCATATTGTTGTGTGTTTCAGTTGACATATATTTTTACTACAAAGTAAAGCAGGATATAATTTAAAAATTATTCATAAAACAGTGTCCACTTATTAGCATATCTGGCTTATGTACATAATAAGCACTTATATTCTCTCTCAAACCTTGAAAGTTTCAGTGCCACTCACAGTTTTCAGAAAAGAAAACATACATGAAGGTAAGTGGACCACACATCGTTCCTTCACCATTAGACCGAGAAGGTAAAATTTCAAATTTTGTTCCAAGCTGAGTTCTCCTGGGCTCTGTCCCAGGTAGTGTGTGTTGATGTCCCAGGGTCAGTACTCCTGAACAATTATGGAGGCACAGAATATAAATGTCATTTAATTTTATGTAATCAAGTACCGTCGAGGGATGGAAAAATGGATGTATAGTGATTTATTTGGTATTTACCCTGTAAACATCTCTTGTTTTCTGGGAACTGTTACATCTAGATAAAATGTCTAGGTCCTTTGTCACTATAGAACAAAACTGAGGAACAAGCATCCAATATAATTTCCTCTTCACACACTCCACAAAGAACCCAGACAGACCAGTCATTTTAATGTTCCCTGTTCAATATCTTCCTGTCACACTCATTGATTTGAGACATTGTATTCATTTAATAACATATACAAAAGCATATACCACTATATATGTGTATGTAGATGCATATGTATTCTTACTTCATATACTTAATAACAAACTGACATCTTTATTAAGCAGAATCTTGGATTTCATGCCAAATCTGAGGTTTTGGGTGCTTTGGGGCAGCAATATAATACATAGTATAGTTGAATGTTTTCATTGTATAGTTTATCTTGAAAAATGATATTCAATAATATTTAATGGAATATGCTTGGTTGGTCTCTGTACTTGCCCATTGTTCTTAAATATAATGAACAATGTCTCCATGCTTCTACTAAAAACTAATCTATGTGGCAGGCAAAATGACTTCTCACAAAGCCTTTTCTTATAAAGTTAGACACAGTTTATTTGCACATAAAATTTAACCCAATGGGAATTGAATTTGTCCTTTTTGTTTTGTTTTGTTTTGTTTTTTACTGACAAGAATCAAAGCATGCCATCCTCACTTTCAGTCTGCCTTTACTAATTAATGACAAAACACAGCAAAGCAGCTACAGATTCCACCAGTCCCAGCAATCATGTGGGACTCTTAACAGGAGCCATATTTTTCCACTAGACAGTAGACCTGAAGCTTTAGGAGAAGATTGACTTAAGAAGAAAGACTAACTCCTTTACCAGGCTTTCTAGGCACGTGCTTCTTAAAAGCATCATGCCCCTATTTTTCCTCAGCCATCCGTTTTTTCTAATGAGTGACTGTCTTTCTAGGGAAGTATACCTACAGGGACATTCTTTCCTGCTCAAGAAAATATAACACAAGCACTAGATCATTGGTGCAGCAAACACAGACTTCAATTTAGAGCCAAGGGAAGACTGGCAATGAGTGAAAATTAATTTCTTTTTACCTAAATTGTATTTTTGAGAGTTTAGTCTGAGAAGGCTAATATATAGGTCTCATTTGTCATTCAATTAAACACAGTCTATATAAAAATGTGACCCTATAAATATAATCAATATACGGATTACATCAGACTCACGAACCCACAATCAATAAAATTGAAAATATAAAATACCTAAATATATTCAAAGAGGAAGGGGAACTCCCTAAGACTTTGCAGCTGAAATACAAATGAATAGCTAGAATATAAAGGAAGCATTTTAAACTAACTTAAGATGTCTCTAAACAGGTTTTTACATTTAATTATAGGTCCTTATTAAAATGATATATTTTACACAACAGCAGCTTATTTAAACCAAAATCCATAATGTTCTCATGGCCTTATAGTCACACACCCAAGATGCATTGGCATGTTTAAAACCGAAAGGAGTTATCCATACTCTCCATCATGATGACTGAGGTGACTCAAGCCGCACATTTATTTATTCCAAGCTGTTAAGCACTATGATTATATGGCATTATATGAAAAGAATCAAGGAGCTCTTCCATGCCACACTCTTCCGTCTGTGATCGCAGAGACTCAGGCATGTAGGGAATTTTGAGTTGCCCAGAGTCTTCCTGTGTTTTCTACCGGCTGGCATGACACTCGCACCATTGTCACAGTATCCACTGACTGTCATCTTCATCCTCCGTGGCATCTTTACTTCCACTCATCACTTTCCACTCATTCTGCTTTCTCGTGCTGGGCTGTGGTTCTGGATTCAGGGCAATTGGAAGAACAGCATGTGCCCAACTTCTGTTTTAACTGCTTACCCTATCTGAGAAGAGAACACAATCATGGCAGCTGTACTTCACGTCTCTCTTTTCCGAACTTTCATAGACAAAGCATGGTAAACAGTGAAACAGTTGAGGTTAGATTTAAGGGAAAAAAATGGCTCCAGCTCTAATCTTTAAATTGTCCTTCTGATCTATTTAATTCTCTCAATTTCTTTTATCCTAACATTGTAGAACTATAAAAGCACCAACCACTAATTAAAATTTTTTTCTTGAAAATCATGAAATAATATATAAACAAATGTTATATACCGTCTAAAGAAAATATAAAAATCATTAGGATTTGTTGGTGAACAGAGAATGTTTTCTTTCAGTTGTATCTTTATGGATATTTTATCTTGTTCTCGTAACAGCATGATGAAATAAACCAAAGGACACTAAGTAATTTGTTTGGATTCTGAAAACAAATAATTACTGAACCTACACTCCAGTCAGCTTGATTTCAAATCCTAATTTGTATTCTCTCTGTATTATTTAACTCCTTTGCTGTCCACTTTTTAAAAAAATATTTCTATTATGTAACTTTTGGAAGTCATTTACACCATAAAGCCGACTTTGGGAACCATTGGTGGAAACACATAGTGAGAAATAAAGGCAGAATCTTGGAACCAAAAAGATCTGTCCAAGTAATCTAGGTGAACCCTGGCCTTTCAGAAAGCTCCCCAAACCACTCCAGACACACTGTCAGGAAAGGAATTAGCCGCTCTGCTAACTCCTTCTCTGCTTAATCATGCAGGCTACCCCCAGAGTCTCCCCTTACATTACACCAACTCCCTCCAGCTGCAATTTATGCCCTTCTTCTCCGGTTCTTGCTTCATCGGAGAACAAAAACAGCTGGTCTCCATCCTCAGCATAATCACACCTGGATGATGAAGGTGGTTACCAAGTCACCCTCCAACAACTTCAGCCCAGGTTTTCCTGCTCAGTCCTGTTTAGTAGGCAACCGACAATCACAGCAAGTGGAAGAAAGTGCATTCAAACATGTTCACGCCTAGTAAAAACCTGGTCAGGAAAACTGTTTTAGGAATAGATGTAGTCTCCAGTTTATATTGCAGCTAATCTTTGCAATTGTTTTAAATCTGAAGCACATTCAATAATAGCCAGCTATCATTTTTTTTTATGCAATTTGGGTTTGGCTTTATCTGAGTTTGAGGTAATTAAATCAAGAAATCCAAGGTGGAAAAAAAAAAAAAAAACTTTGGACAGAGGCCAGCAGGATATTTGATCCAAGGCCCATGTGTCTGAAATTTGACATGAAAGTTAAAACTGTGCTATCCTTAAATCATTATGGCAAATGAAGGGGAACCATCTGTGTTTTGTGTGTGTGTGTGTGTGTGTGTGTGTGTGTGTGTGTGAGAGAGAGAGAGAGAGAGAGAGAGAGAGAGAGAGAGAGAGAGAGAGAGAGAGAGAGAGAGAGAGAGAGAGAGAGAGAGAGAGAGAGAGAGAGACAGAGACAGAGACAGAGAGACAGAGAGACAGAGAGACAGAGACAGAGACAGAGAGACAGACAGAGACAGAGAAGCAGAAAGATGAAGAAAGAGACAGAGCTGGACAGAGACAGAAATAAGAATAGGGCAGGCTGGACCCAATGGGAATTGCAGGGGACAGAAATAAGTTCCAGAAACTGTCCAGACTGACTGGGAAGCTGTTTGGCATGACAGTCTGAGTGAACAAGAATGGACATCTCCTTACAATTACGAACTCCAGTTTCAGAGAGATTGCCTGTGTGTCTAAAGAAATAAAGCGCAGGACACATGGAGTGGTTTTTAAACCACCCAGTGCCTTCAGTAAAAAACATGTATATGTACCCTTCCATTGGTTGTAGCTTTCCTTCATTGTTTTGTCCTTTTAGAAGTTGCCTCTCTCCTGGGTATCACTGTTTTGAGATATAATATTTTCCATTAAGTCAGTGGAATCCTTAAAACATGACTGTGAAAGAGTGAGAATCACACTTAGGCTCTAATATTAGTCCGAGTCAAGGTGGTGTCAAGCAATCTATTATCCACTTATTCTCCTACCCAGTCATCCATCAACACAATAAGAATGAAAAGAGTTTCAGCCTCCAAGATACAAGCTTTATGTGACCCATACATACAGAGCTTCTAATAGTACCTGCCACATAGCTTGGCAGATGCTGAATATTATTTTTTTAATTTTTTATTAATTTATTCTTGTTACATCTCAATGGTTATCCCATCCCTTGTATCCTCCCATTCTTCCCTCCTTCCCATTTTCCCTTTATTCCCCTCCCCTATGACTGTTCCTGAGGGGGATTTCCTCCCCCTGTATATGCTCATAGGGTATCAAGTCTCTTCTTGGTAACCTGCTGTCCTTCCTCTGAGTGATCTAGCCAATGGGCAGAACATTCTCCACAGTTGAGTGGGGTATGGCTTTCACACATACTCTGGTGCCTCATATTTGATGATGTTGAATATTATAACCCATCATTCTTGTAGAAAAAAAGCATATGCTTTGACTTGCCTGTTCAAGAATAAACAAAAACAGTATGTTATGGAGAATTTCTTGTAATGGAGCAGACATCAAAGTGGTCAGGTGTTGGAAAAATCAAAGAGTAGTTTTAGAAAGAAATGAATAATTATTAGTTGGAAATGGTTTGAATACACAGGAAGTATTTTGTTTTCTGGACATACCAGTTTAATGAGACTTCAATCAATTATTTTGTAGAACTGAAATCAAATAGAGAGAATTTTCCCTAAACTAAGTTAAATAGGTAATTTATGAGAGATTATTTCTGTTCAACTGACAGAGGATGGAATATGTGCTGAGCTTCTGTGATTAAGAAACATAAATTCTTTATAAGTAGTAATATCATCACCATGTACAGTCAGGGAGGGTTATATTCATTCAATACAGTTTTAGAACAATAGAATATAGTGACAATATAGTTATCTTATATTTGTGCGTGATCAATGATGAGGAATGATGCACATCTAGGCTAACCTTTGAAGGTGCTTCATAAACCTCACCAGGTCCTTTGCTACACTCAAATCTTTATTGAATTAAGTTAATGCTTATTTGGATGCTACAAACATGTTAAAGACTGAAATGGACAGAAAGAAAACTCACTAAAATTCTCCATTCATACTTGACCATCTGAGGAAACATGAAATGCTTTACCCAAATCAAGTCCAGCCTGCTCCATCCAGCCTACATAATGTGACATTGTCTCAAAAGGACTAAAAGAAAAGTAGACACTTGCAAGACCCACTAAGGTCCACTGCCTATAGAGTCCTCAGGGAGACTGCGAGAGATGACATCGCTATAGAACACAACCAGGGCTTGACACTCAAGGCAAGAATGGCCAACATGGTGTTTTCTGACACAGTTCCTTTTAAAGGCATGGGTGACAAGATCAGGACCAATCATCAATATGCAACATTATTCTGAAAGGCTTTATTCTTAGAAAGAGAAGAGTAGTCCGTAGAGGATGGGATGAAGAGAAGGGTGGAAGAAACAGAAAAGGTTGGATGCTGGGTGTCAAAAGTACAATTAGAGAACAGGATTGTGCTCTGGTTTGTTGTATTATGTTATGCTGAGTGCTGTTAGCCATAACTCATTTCCAAATACCCAAGAAAACAACTGTGAATGTTACCAACACTCATGCTAAATGCCAGAAGTAATGAATACAATGATTTCCTTAGTCCGATCTCTTCATAATATGCATCCATTGAAAATCACAATGTAGTCTCTAAATATGTCAGTGAACATTTTTGAAGTGTGTCATAAAAGAAACCCTTTCTTTGACTGCTTTGAGCAGGTGTATAGTCACATTGTTTACACAACGTAGCTTCTACTGCTTTTTCATATTTCCTCTTTATGAGTATTTGGGTGGCAACTCAATTGATATTTCTCTAGACAGTGAATTTAGACATTTTTGTACAGCATCCCCATTCTCCATAATCACTGTGTGCCTTGTTATTTCCATTTATTTTTCATAGAATTTCTTTGGGAAAGTTTTTTTTTCTTCAAATTCACTTTAATAAGATCAACATTGATATAAAAAAAATTACATCAACACCCAAAGGAGGAAACAAAGTTTTTCTGCAATATTTACATGTAAAATGGTTATCTTGGTGATTTATTCTCAGTGTAATAAAATTGAAGAGTAAAATGAAAAGCATACTTTCTTTGTGGAGAAAAAAAAAGACTAAAAAATAAACTTGACTTAAATTTTTGCTTCAGAAAATGTTAACTATTTGGGTAGTGCCCATTCTTTAAAAGCACCAAGAGGCCAGGCATGGTAGTACATGTCTTTAATCCCAGTACTCAGGAGACAGAGACAGGAGGATATGTGAGTTCAAGCCCATCCTGGCCCACAAAGTGAGTCCAGGGTTCTGTTACACAAGGAAAACCTGTCTTGGAAAACAAAACAAAACAGAACAAAAGCATCAACAAATAGTTATGTTACAATGATAATGGTCAAAACAAAACAATTAAAGTTTTATATTGAAATAAGTATTTTTTTGTTTCTTGAATAAGAACTATGAAAAGAACTTAAGTGATATTATCTTGACAGTCCCTTTGAGTAATGTATTCTCCATAGGACAGAATGTGGTAGATAATCATTTTAAATGCTGAAATACAAGTTTGTAGGATAGTGTTCATATGGTATATAAGTGTCTATCTATGAATCTTTCTTTCTAATCTGTATCTATAGAAATAATTACATAGATATAGAGTGTGCATAAATATATATAAATTTGAGTATATATACATACAAACACACATTACAAATGTATATGCATATATGTGTTACATGTATATACATGCAAATATATCCATATACTCACATTTATACACACATACACACATATATGTACATATGTATGAACACATTCAAATTTATCACAAGTAGCTACTATTTGTTTATTCCTATCTCAAAATATATATTATTCACGAGAACTCTGAAGCTTTCCCAATACTACCTACATCTAGCTAAGAACTTTTAAAAAGTATAACTCCTTAATGACTTTATTAGGAATGAATTCTGTTATTGTGGGCCTTAACACATGGAGAATATAAATGCATTTAAGACAGTGGATGGTGTTATTATGACTTTATGGTGATCCTAATATTCTTATACTTCTGAATGTTCTTCATTCAATGATTATGGAGACTTGAGCCATCTGCACAAATTTTTCATGACTGCTATAACCCCCTGGTAGCAATCCTTCTTCCCTGATGCTGGAATGCAAGACTATTTTTGAAGTCAGTTAGCAGGATATCAGTAGAGATATAAAGTGCAAGGAAGTTCTTAAGTGCTATAAAGAAGTTACATGTATACGGGTAAAGAGAATAATGACAACGTCAAATAAACATTTACGAAAATGCTTCTGTCTCTCTGACTCTCTGTCTTTGTCTCTGTCTCTGTGTCTCTGTCTCTGTCTCTGTCTCTGTCGCTGTCTCTCTCTGTCTCTCTCTGTCTCTCTCTGTCTCTCTCTCTCTCTCTCTCTCTCTCTCTCTCTCTCTCTCTCTCTCTCTCTCTCTCTCTCTCTCTCTCAGAACTTTAATGGACTCTAATTTGTGTAGGTCTTGGTTCAGATGACTGTAACTGCTGAGAGTTCCAAAGACAGACAGATATAGTTAACCATTCCTGGAGAGCATTTCATGAAAGTTAACATGTATATTTTTTGCATGTGTGAGTGAGTGAGTGTGTGTGTGTGTGTGTGTGTGTCCATAGAAGTCCAGAAGCTGAGTCACTTCCTCCAAGTAGTCTCTGTATTCCAGCATAAGTTCCAATTTTAACAGAGTACAGTTAATTTTAGAGAACCAACCAAAAAAATCAGGGGCAGCAAATTTTAGATAGCCACAGAAAAGCTGATAAACTCTGGCTAGTGGTATCTGCTAATGCACATGCCTTTGATGCCAAATAGGGTCTGAAGTCATTGACATTTGTTATTGTGCATAGAAAAGAAGGCTGGGATACCTATGTAAGGGGCCTTTGCAATTAAACCAGTAGAAGGGACAACTTGTATGATATTTCCTGCACCTGCTTCCTCTTAACTGACTTTAAGATCGATACTTTGCTGATGTAACAGATTAAAGAATAGTATGTTCAGGTCTCCCACATTCCATGAGCTTAAACAATAGAAACTTATTCCTCAGACTTATACGAATGAGAAGTCTGATTCCAGATCAGTCTGTTCTTGACTTCATGTGGCCCTATAATTTCCAGGTTACTGGGCTTTACTTGGGAAGTGCAGGGAGAGAGTGGATAAAACAGTTCTCATCTCCCTTCTTTTTCCTAAAGAGCCATTCACTCCACCTGTGGCACTCACCTCTTACAACACTGTATATTGAAAACACATACAACAGCAAGAGGAAATATTATTTCTTTCCTAATTTTTTTTAATTTCTTTTTTTTTTATTAATTTATTCTTGTTACATCTCAATGTTTATCCCATCCCTTGTATCCTCCCATTCCCCCCCCCCCCTTTTCCCATTATTCCCCTCCCCTATGACTCTTCCTGAGGGGGATTACCTCCCCCTATATATTCTCATAGGGTATCAAGACTCTTCTTGGCTACCTGCTGTCCTTCCTCTGAGTGCCACCAGGTCTCCCCCTCCAGGGGACATGGTCAAATGTGAGGCACCAGAGTACGTGAGAAAGTCATATCACACTCTCCACTCAACTGTGGAGAATATTCTGACCATTGGCTAGATCTGGGAAGGGGTTTAAAGTTTACCTCCTGTGTTGTCCTTGGTTGGTGCCTTAGTTTGAGTGGGACCCTTGGGCCCAAATCTGCCTATCATATTGTTCTACTTGTAGATTTCTAGGACCCTCTGGATCCTTTTATTTTGCTGTTCTCCCATGCGTCTCTCATTTAGAGTCCCAATAGGATGCCTTCCCCTCTGTCCCAGTTTCCTGGTAAGTGAAGGCTTTTGTGGAACATGCCCCTTGGGCTAGTATGCAGATATAAGTGAGTATATACCATTTGATTCTTTCTGCTTCTGGGTTAACTCACTCATTATGATCATTTCTAGCTCAGTCCATTTATCCACAAATTTCTGGAATTCCTTGTTTTTAATAGCTGAGTAGTATTCCATGGTGTACATGTACCACAGTTTCTTTATCCACTCTTCTACTGAGGGACACTTAGGCTGTTTCCATGTTCTGGCTATTATGAATAAGGCTGCTATGAACATGGTTGAGCAAATTTTCTTGTTGTGTGCTGGAGCATCTTCTGGGTATATTCCAAGGAGTGGAATAGCTGGGTCTTGAGGAAGCCCTATTCCCATTTTTCTGAGATAGCACCAGATATATTTCCAAAGTGGCTGTACTAGTTTGCATTCCCACCAGCAATGAAGGAGTGTTCCTCTCTCCCCACATCCTTGCCAGCATGTGGTGTCGCTTGAGTTTTTGATCTTAGCCATTCTGATGGGTATAAGATGGAATCTCAGAGTTGTTTTGATTTGCATTTCCCTGATGACTAAGGAGGTTGAGCATTTCTTTAAGTGTTTCTCAGCCATTTGATACTCCTCTGTTGAGAATTCTCTGTTTAGTTCCAAGCCCCATTTCTCAATTGGGTTATTCGGTTTGGTGGTGTTTAATTTCTTGAGTTGTTTATATATTTTGGATATTAGACCTTTGTCAGATGTAGGGTTGGTGAAGATTTTTTCCCAGTCTGTAGGCTGTCGCTTTGTTCTCTTGACAGTGTCTTCTGCCTTACAGAAGCTTCTCAGCCTCATGAGGTCCCATTTATTAATGGTTGACAATAAGGCCTGGGCCGTTGGTGTTCTGTTCAGGAAGTTGTCTCCTATGCCAATATGTTCCAGGCTCTTTCCCACTTTTTCCTCTAAGTGGCTTAGTGTCTCTGGTTTTATGTTGAGGTCTTTAATCCACTTGGATTTGAGTTTTGTGCAAGGTGACAAATATGGGTCCAGTTTCATTTTTTTACACACAGACCTCCAGTTAGACCAGCACCATTTGTTGAAGATGCTAAAAATATGGAACGCTTCACGAATTTGCGTGTCATCCTTGCGCAGGGGCCATGCTAATCTTCTCTGTATCGTTCCAATTTTAGTATATGTGCTGCCAAAGCGAGCACCCTAATTTTCTTATTATAGAAAATTCAATAATTTTCACAAAATGTAACCTATTCATGCAAATGTAATAACAGCAGTATTTTCAATAGTATGGTTTTAAAATATAAACACATAAAATATTCTTAGTTGCCATTCTCATGCAGAAATCATTGATAAATGTAACGATACAGCAAACCTTCCACAGGTCTCCGACTATTTAACAGTGTAAAGGAATTCAAAGACAAAACTGTTCCTAAGCAACACTCAGTACTGAGTGCTTAGCATATGCTGAGCATTCAAATACTTCTCTATGCTGTTTGCATTTGTTGCTAAGATTTTAAAATATACTGAATATGGTGGTGCAGGCCTGTCATCCCAGCCCTTGAGGAGGCAGAGGCAGGTGGATCTCTGTGAGCTCAGGGCCAGCCTGGTCTACAAAGTGAGTCCAGGACAGCCAAGCCTACACAGAGAAACACTATGTTAAAATAAAATAAATAAATAAATAACTTATAAACTAAAATATTCTATGTTCATTGATTCTTTAATCCAAGTATATATGATTATTTTAAGTTAATTCTGAGAATTATATTAGAGGCATATGAAAATGAGCATCAGACTGAATCAATATCACAAAACATAGTTATTTATAGTTTTTAAATATTTTTTTTATTTTTTACATATACATTTATATTATTACACATATATAAAATAAACATGCCACAAGAAGAACCATGAAACTATTAGGAATTATGCAAATATTATATTTATAGTGTTTTGGCTATTTGTATTTGGCAACCTTAGAGAAAACATCTTTCCCATCTTGATGAATCTAAAATTCTGAATGTAAATCAGTATCTATCACATCTTATTTTATCAACTTAAAATATCTATCTTGACCTAAAAACATTTTAACCCCTAAACAACTAAGCTTAATTGTAAAATTAAACTATCTGCTCTTCAACTTTGTCAGAGACTTGAGAAGGAATAATATTAATTACCTGAGTAACCTGGAAATGCAGGTTAGCAGCTTCCAAAGTGAAAAAAAGCCAGGCTTAGTAAGTGGAAAACAAGAACCCCCAGTTAAATTTAAATTTCACATAAACCTGCATAATATTTAGTATCAAGTATATCTCCACCATTATTTGGAAAATACCATTCTTAAAAGTAAATTTGGTTTGAAATTTAAATGTAAGCGGCATTCTGCTATTTTTATGGTGGCTGTTACAAAAGGTTACTCTGACCTTAACAAAATTATCTTATGTCCAGAGATTTCTTTCTTCTCTTTTGTAGAAAATGATGGATATGGACTTTCAGGCTGATGGACTCACATTATGAATCAAATGTCAGTATGTATATAACCTTGAGCTAAGTCTTGGGGAAAATGAGAGATTGAAGCTGTTTAGGCCTTTGAGAATAAATATGTTTTACAATATTGGCCTGAACTAGGAGAGTTTTGAGGTCAATTGCTAAAGAGAAAATTGGATCATTTCTTGATTAAAAGAGTCTTCAGGCCCAGCACTGGAGAATACACAAAATATTAATTGGATCACAGCTATTATCTGTTGTGAATCTGAGCACTGAATCTGGATGACCTCAGATTCTACTTTGCCCTGGACAGTTCTAGTTTATACCAGTTGTCTTAATATCTCTCAAGTTTTAAGCATATTTCCCCTCACAGTGACTGACACTGACAGAAAATCCTCACCTCACTGACATCTATACAGATGGAGGTAGCTGGGTTGTTGATGAGTCACACAAATACATACATTAATCTTCACCTGCCGGAAATTTCACAAGAGGATTTGTATTTGAATACTTTTGTCTGTTTCTCTTTTATCAAAAAAAAAAAAACATTTAAACTATAATTACTGAAGGAGAGATAAACCTGTTTTTTGTTTAGATCACAAGTGGGGGATGAGAAAAAGACTTGTGAGAGAGCAGGTGATGTTTATCCCCTTAGACATTGAACCACCATGTGGGGGAGATTGGTTGTTAACCAGCTGAAAAACATCCTTCAACAAATTCTGAGGGGAGGTATAAATGTGAGCCAAGAAACAGGAGGCGGGGCCTTTGGAGACGTGGGATGGTTTTGGCTGTTCATCGCCCTACTTCGAGAAGCTCCAAGAACGAACCACTCGAGGGAAGGCTTCAGGGTTCTGGGCTCCAGATGAGGTTCCAGGTTCTGGTTGCTCCAGGTTCCAGCAGATGAAATCCTGCTGAATACAGGAAGAGAATCATTTCTCGGAACTGTTATCCTTATGGTTTCATTATTGTATTCTTTAATATTTTCCTATTGTTTAGGTTAGTCGGGTTATAAGTGAGGTATTCCCGGTTAATAAGTTAATAATATAATATATTTGCTAAGAAAATTGAGCCCATAAATTACTTTATAATCTGCCTTAGAAACACCAAAGATTTCTACATAGTGGCCATGAAAGCAGAGACTAAAGCAGGGGCCATCTGCAATGAAGAATGTAGGGAAGTTGTCACTTAGTTTTAGTCCTAAGGGGGCTTACTATCTTCACAATGCAAAGCTATTCCCCTTTCAGAAAAAAAATACTGTCTCAAATCTGTAAAATTCTGATACATGTGCAATATATAAATATATATATTGTTTCTGAAATTGTAAATGTAAGTATAAATATTACATTCACCTTAATTTTTATGATACTATAGGTCTTAGGATATACAGCCTTCATTTTCTAATAAACACAAATAGTTTATTAACTATGTGAAATATTCTACATACTCATTTAATCCTTACTGCAAGTCTGGGGATAAATGCTATTTTAATTTTCCATGTGTATCACAGAGATGTGCTGGGTTATAGCTCCATGTTGTCCCACTTTCCTAGCAGGCTCTGAACTTTGGGTTTAGTCTCCAGCACTGGAAAGATGAATATAAATAAAACAGATTCAGGAGGCTGAGGCAGAAGAGTTCAGGTGTCCTTCTATATGTGCAGTGAATGTAATACCTCTGTCTGTGGAACTGATGGCTGGGAACCCTGATACTGGTGAATTGTGAAGTATTTGTACTTCTTAATATGATGGTGTTAAAGTTTACCCATGTGTAATCTATCAGAACTTCATTTTAAAGATGAAAATTATTAAGAGTATATATTACATTTTTTTCTATCTAGTTCACATTTCATGTATATGTTGATGACTTTCATCTTACAGAGAGGAAATGAACTATTTTAGTTAAATGAATTGTAAATAAAGTACATAAAGGAAAACATTCATGATTAATTTCATTTGGACTGTATCAATCAGTAAACATATTATTTGACAACCAGTCTCCAGTACTCTACCTTCTACAAAATCAAGACTTCATAGGCATTGAACAGCAGTAACAACAAAGCTTGTCTATCCCTCCTATCTCTGTTGCCTCTGGACTCTGAATAGTTATTATTACCTGCATGAGGCTTACACACGTGTGAGCTCAGTAATGTTTTGTTATGGAGAAGTGAGTAGAATATCATCAGTGTTTGCCCCTTCCTCAGAATGTGCATCTTGATAGTGGTTCCTAGACCAGACAGAGACAACATGGGAATGAAGGAGATATTTTATCCAGTTACATAGTCACCCTCAAGTTGCCCATTTTCCTGTAAATAACTCAGCCACTACACTGTCAGTAGCTCCATTTAAGCCTTGCTACACTTGAAAGAATTTATTTATTTAGTCACTTTTTCATTTCTTTGATATGTTCATAGTCCCTAAACGGTGGTGAACATTCATTTGTCTTTCCAGAAAAAAAATTACAAACAATAATAAGAATCTGTTTGGTTTTCAAGGCCACCTTTTGCTACAGAGGTTGACTTCCAATCTTAACTTACATATTTGAACAGAAAACCTATTTTCCCATCTGTATAGAATTTCATGACAACAGCCAAGGAAGATTGGGGACAGCTATAAAAATAGTTGGACCACATTCTATTTTCTTATTCTAAGAATTTGACTACCCAAGGTACCTCCTATAAATAGAATCATACAATATTTATTCTAAAAGTTCATCCATATTATCCTTTTTGAAATGGAAAAACCTTTCTACAATATAAATAGAAGATACTTTTATCTGTTCTTTTATCCAATTTCATTTGTTCTAACCGTAATTAAAATTTTAATTTGTTTAAAATTTCTAAATGTTTCAAAATCCTCTAGAAATCCAAAGAATCTTAAGACTTCTCTACATGTTGAGAATTGTCAGTGTTGTCTGGGTGACTGTCTTTCTAGAATGTGGGAGGATAAGCAATAACTGGTGGAGGGGGAACAGTGGGCTTTGCCCTCCGCACAGCCTCAAGCTATGTTTTCTGAGACTCAAACTCAGGTCTATATACACACCATGGTTAGCAGCAATTCAGTCTCTTGAAGCCACCATGATTACTAATCTTAAAAAGTAAGTCAGTGCCACCCCATCCCCTGTCTGTGACGGTGACCTGAAACCCACTGCAGACATTCCACTGGGGCCATACTGAGCTACACAGTCAGTTCTGGCCAAGGTGGATGGCAATACTTGATGTATGTTCTGCAGACTATGTAGAGATTAATGGTTCCCAAGCAGCACTCCAGCCACAGTGCAACGCTCAGCACTTACAGAAAGCCAGCCTGCTGCACAGCTCAGCTCACAGACGGCTTTCTTTATATTTCCCTTTGTGACAACTGTTCTCCACTGCATCTCTGCCTCTCCTCCTTTCTGTGTCCTGTTAACTCCCATCCCCACACTTGCTGCCTGATCATGGCTGTACGGGTTTTCATTCTCTCATTCTCACCAACTGATGGAACAGCCACACTCTGTGGCTTCCTCCGCATCTCCGTGCGATATTAAACTGCAGCTTGTTCTCTCAGTTGCCCTCTGTTCTTGGAAACTGTTTGATTCAGAGACCTGAAAAGTGAGGACGTACTACCTCCATGTAGTCTGCCATCCTTGCTTCTCTTAGAAAATATCTCTACCTCTTCTTTAATGCTTGACACATTCCCCACCACTGGTGCTAAAAATTATAACCTTTCCCTTTCCTTCACTCAGGTGCTATGATGACTGAGGTTGGTGTGCCATCAGCGTCTCAGTTGCCTGTTGTTATTTTTTCCATCCTTCCCAGTCTTTCTCATACATCTGTTATTGAACTGACATCACATCCCTTCTCCTAGAAAGGGTTCTCAATACAGTCTCTACTCCAAAAGTTATGTCAGGGGAGACCAAGAAGAATACCTGCCTACCCCTCAGAATTACAGAGGACCCCAAAGAACAGCTTTGTCACTTTCTGTGTTTTCTATGATTCATGTTTACACGTTGCTTATGTAGTTTCCCCTTTCAGTTTCCTACTCCAAGTTTGTACCCCCCCAGATTTGGGTAGGGTGATGATTTGGGGTAGCACTAAATATCTTTCACTTTGTTGTGAGATGAATGCCAGCCTTATTATGACCAAAAGCAATCAAGACACACACACACACACACACACACACACACACACACACACACACACACACACACATATATTTATATATATACACACACACACACAAATTATGTTATTCATGGGCATGAGTGGCAAAGTTATACCATTTAATGCAACATTTTACCATCATGATGATGATTTAATAACAGATATTTAAGGAACTAGTAATGCTTATCCATATCATGAATTTTGTCTGAATTACGTTTTCATCAGGTCAACAGCATATGCTTCATAGATTATAGTTTGTAAGAAATATAGTGTCAATCTGCGATGGAATTCACAATGATATGTATAAATGCTATTGCATAATTCTTAGGTGAACCATCCTTGACTGCCACTGACCAAGAGGATAATGTTTTCATGGGGAGTAATGAAACAGGAGTTCCTGCAGGGCAGGCTGAGTACCAGGCTGTATTCTGTCTGTCTAGACATGGAATAGGGGGAGTCTATGACATGGAATCCCTAACTATGACACGTTACCTTTGAGAAAGCATCAGAAGCATGAAAATTCCTCTGAACTTCTTCCCATTATTTTGTCCTAAAATGGTTCATAACACCAAGGAAGAATAATTCATCCTTTTCCTAGATTACACCATGAGTCTTTCATTCAAGGCATACTCTCCACTGCGGAGAGGGAAATATGAGTCTCATCTTTGAAGACACAAGAACATAAACCCCATACAGAGTCCCTCACAAAGATTTACATCATCATTAAATCCAGCCTAAGATATCCACATTTAAATTTTCCCCTCTGGTCTTCATATTTCCCCATGAAACTCTTATCTCATCAAAGAGTTGGTAAATACATTTTGTTCTATTATTACTTTTGCTCTACTTTGTCTTTAGACAAAGTCACATGTAGCTCAAACAATCTTCAAACTTACAGCAATCTTTCTGTCCTAAGCCCCTCAAGTGCTAAGATTATAGGCAAGACTTTCCCTTTCTGGTTATTTATATATTTGAAATCTATCATCTATTATAAAATCATAGTCATAGATTTTCTATCTACCAATCCTTAGGCCTAGGCCTGGAAACTTCTAGCCTTCATACTGTCTAATTTTCTGTAAGTCTGGACCTTGAAGATTTCAGTTTTCAACCTCCATCTGCAAACCTACACCTATAATATTTTCATCCTCCAAGACTTACTGCTGAATAAGCTCACCCCTTCGAGTTCTTTCTGAACTCTGGCTGGCTGGTTCAATGTAGCTGTTCCAGCTCATAACTCCTCTCTAAGACGACTGATTCAAACTGGCTTTTCTTGGCTTCTCAATGAATTTCTCTGCTTAAAAAAACTGCCTTTAAACTCAACAAACTGAACTAGACAAACACAACTGCACCAAAGTATACTGTACTCCCAAACTCTACGATGCTTTCCCATGAACTCTACTGTATTCCTGTACTGTACTCTCCTCTTTAATCTCAAACTCTCCCATACTATCTTCATGAATTCTCTCTCTCTCTCTCTCTCTCTCTCTCTCTCTCTCTCTCTCTCTCTCTCTCTCTCTCTGTCTCCCTCCCTCCCTCCACTACTCTTAAGAACTGTCTCTTTCCTGTCTATTGTTGTGAAAGGTGGCCTTATGCTATCTCTGCCTCATTCTATCAAATCTTTCTCTGACTCATCACTTTGTCCAGCCCTTAATCAAACACCATTGTTTGGAATTAAAGGCATATGTACTGAACACCAGCCAGAGACATTAAAGTTTTTTCATGTTTATATTCCAACCACAGAAATTCAGAGTGTGTATTCCAGCCAAAGGGAATAAATGTGTGCATGTGGGTGTGTCTTCGGATGTGGTCCTTTGGCATGTTGCTGGATTAAAATTCCTCTGCACTGCCTGAGAGCTGACCCCAACAAACCTGATTTTATACTTTGAATTCAGCTTAAATTGGCTTATTTCATAGATGGAGAAAACCTACTAAAAACTAGACAATATTTTTCTAATAAAATATTTACAAATAAAAGACATTTCAGTATGATCCAGACAGACTAATTCCAAGGTCTGCTTTTAAGCAATACACTATATCTTTCTTACTCTCATATAAAATGCTCCAATCAGCATGCATTTCCATTACAACAAAATGATGTTCAATTGTAATTTCTTGTATTGTTTTATCTAGTATTTTTAAATCAGGCAATTTTCATGATTCTGTTAACTGCATCATAAGTTCTTTATGAATACATGACAATCTCCAATCACCTGGCATCTTATGGATGCTTTCTAAACAGTTTCCACTGCTGATTATTAAAAGTGTCAGGAGTAAAAGAGGTATCATTTAAACTCTAGAGCACTTTGGAAGCAAATTTCTCCACTTTTGAATTTATGTAAGGATGTTGTTCAGAAACATTTCTTAGATGGGAAGGCTGGAAGTGCAGGCAGTGTTTAAGTTCTCCATGGTTGGTGTTTGGAAAGCTATAAATACTATGAGCCGCTGTTTCAATGCAGATGCCTCCTATTAGATCCCCCGCTGGCTGCAGAGATTACTTGCTCCCCAGGGTTTCTGTTTTTGCTCAACTTTGGAATTATGACAATTTTTTTTCTATCATTTTTGCTCAGTAATGCAATAAATAATATTTAGAAAATATTTTATTTTTCAACAGTTCATTGGTTTTAATAGGGTATTTATTCAAGACAAGTGGACCATTATGCTACTAGAACTGGAAGTCCAACATTTGTATCATAGCCCAGTCATCAAACACCTGCTTGCACAGAAATAAATAAAGACATTTATCTGTATAATTTTTCATGAGGGGAGTATTTCACTATTCAGTGGACAACAACTCACTTTACTGAATGTTACATATATTCAAGGAAATGCAGCCAACTTGCCATGTTACTACCATTGTCCGATTCATGTTTTCTGCTCTTCCTCATTTTCTCTTCCCCTGTATGTCAGCATAATTTCTTCAAGCCTAGAATGTACATAGTTCATAACTATCTCCAAGCCATCATTGTTTGTATAACTACAGAAAATATGTAATGGGCTAAACAACAACAGGAAAGAAGAGAAGGCAAAACTGACTTTGTCATTCTTAGTACTTACTTTTATTTTTTCATTAGTTAAATTGCCTAATAAAGGAATAACTTTATATTTCTGTATATATTTAATTATATGCATGTTTCCTGAAAATCCTTATCTGTATGTAAGGTTCAAAATATGTGTTACCAAGGTATATACTACATTTTACATTTGAACAACGTTGTTGCACTGGAAATGCACACTGATTGAAGCGTTTTCTATGAGAGTAAAGAGAATATGGCAGAGTGGTTAAAACCAGAATCTAGAGTTAGCTTTATTTCTAGTGTAACAGAGTAAAATAAAATTTCACAGAGTTGTATTGTTAAATTTTATAACTGTAAAAAAAAATAGCATTAGAGATTCAAATTAAAGCACCAACTAATACTTCCACCCATCCTGCTAGTCACATGTGTATGATTCACCAAAAAACCTGTACATCACCCATTTGTGCCTTGTCATACATGGAGAGCCTGTGATGAAATGTGCTAATAGAAAAATCTGTAACATATTCCCCCTTCACTTTTTACTAATGAGCTAATCGTCACTGCATGGCAAATTCTATGTCCCTAATTTTTATCACACTCAAGACTGAGTTTTTGCCATTATCCTTGTCACTGTTTTAAATTGTGAGGTTTTTGTTCTAACGGGCAGACATATTGCTCAGTGATCTTGAGGCAGGAAAATCCCATTGGAAGCAGAATAGATATTAGTAAGATGTGGTTGCTGGGAGCCTCCACATCAAAGCTGTTAGCTGACTTCCAGAACTATCTGTGCATTTTACGGTTATTCAGCAAATCATTTCTCACCATAAATAGATCCCCTGTGCCACTTTAAAAGGCCATGGCATTCATTTCACTGCATTTCACAGAAGGGAGCAGCTTGTCGCGTAGATGAAAAAGAATTTACTGTGCTATCAGTGGCGTTTACCCTCTTTTTATAGGCTGATTGGAAATTTCATAGTAATGATGCCCTTTGCCTCCTTTTCTTCTTACTTGTAAAAATCTGTTTGGAAACAGCTTTCACCTCCCCTCAGGTAGATAAATTTGGGTACTGCTTTCTTGTATGTCACATACAAAGGCTGAACTTGGATTTCATTACAAACAAAACCTCAGTACCTTTCTTTTCTGATTTTATTTTCCCTTCAATACTTTGTCTACCAAGAATGACTTCCTACTAGTTAATGGAGCTAGATGATGATTGATAGATGAAAGATAGGTAGATAGATAGATAGATAGATAGATAGATAGATAGATAGGAAATTGACTTTATTTTGATGTCTGAACTATCATAGAAGGCCAAACCAAAACCATTTTATTTTATTTTATCTATCCCAACATAGTTTTTGTTCTTAGCCCCACGGAAGTATGAAGTTTCTATCTCTGTACATATGAGCATTTATATGTGTTCCGATATGCTTCTATGTGGAAGACCATACTAAAAAGAGAGTCAAAACCAGCCTTCTGAAAAAAAAAAAACTCTGACAAATATTTCTGATGGGCGGAATTGATTAGTCATCTCTAAGAACATAATTTACAGCCATATCTTTTAAAGCTGCTTCCAGAGGAACTGTGTCAGTGAGAATACCGGCTCTAACCTGATAGCCTTGGACCATGACTTGTTCCTCTGCTGACCTGCTGTGGCTGATAATAGTCTAACAATACCTATTGGTCCTAAAGATTAAGCTATGGGAATAAAATTTTTCCACCCATGATTGCTTCATTTAAAATCTGTCTAAATGGTTTTCAAGCAAATTTCCTAGTCTAATCAGCTGCTCTCTGAGTAGAATTAGCCTTGCCTATGTAAGTGCTCTATCTTGAATTAAATATGGAGATAATTGATTTAAAATTACTTCTGAGGTATGCTTCCTTATTATAACTATATCTCTCCTCCTTTGCAGGATATTCAGAATACTAAATGAATGTAATAGAAAAAAAGACTTCAACTTTAGTCAAGCAAGATACATAGGCTGGCCAATAGTAATTCATCCATAAGTCGACATTTATATCTACCCCTCCACCAATAGCAACGAAGCGATATGTGATCTTATATACAGCAAAGTTTTACTAGTCACTTGAATCATATGATATTAAACCAATAGATACATTAGCATAAACTATAAAATTAAAAATTTACAGAGTTTTTCACAGATGGTGTAAGCTCTCAAAATTATACATTATGTTTGATCATTAAAATTATCTAGTTTAATGAAATTTAATACTTTTTAATATAGCTCTATGATTTATACCCTGATTTCATCCATCCTTTTTATTCTATCTGACACAATATGCCATTTTACCTAGAATTGATGTGTTATGGTTGTTTTTCTGTAAGCATGAATTATTTCCAAGGAACAATGAACACATCTGAATAAAAAATGCTTATTTATTTTTTTTACTTTCTTTTCAATGTTTGAGGACATTTTACCTTCCAAAAAACAGTTATAGTTTTCAAATATATTTATGCATGGTTAAGGTGTTTGATCAACTTTGTTGAAATATGAAACAAATGTATAAAAATCTTCATATCATTCAAAAGCTTTTGGTCAAATATGTTGCTTCTAGATTCTTCCTCATAGGTGATGTCAAAGAAGACAGAGACAAAGCTGAATTCTTACTACGCATATGTGAACGGATGCTATTTTGGAATGTTTTCCTGCTCCTTCCCAGAGGCTCAAAGAAAGTTTCAGGCAGATTTTCTCTTCTGATTGGCCAAAACCATTTTAGCTTAGAGAGTGCTTACTGTGTGTGATTTCCTGTTTTGGTCCTTGCCAGGAAGATCCCATCTGCTTGTGTGTGCCTCTTCCTTGCTCTTCCATCAACATAGCCTTTTCTGAAATATAGAATTTAGTGAGCTGGGACACCAGGAAATGCCAATTTAGCTTAGTAAATGATCATTTTCACAGTGACCTCAGCATTTCCAGCAATAGAGGTTTTGTTTTGTTTTTCTTGGTCCCTCCTGCCAGAAAGCCTGGTTTGAGGTTGATTTAAAAGTTTGGGATGATTACAGAACATAATGACAGGATGCCCTCAAGTGGTGACATTTACACTACCCAGAAATCTCTAAGTGGTTTTGTAGCACACATGCGCAATTCATCCTGTGGCTTCTTCAGATGTACATCCTAGCAGCCCACAAATCCAAGAGAAAGAATGAAGTGAAAAGATACTAAAAATACTTGAAAGGAGATGAAGTATACTTCACTAGAAAAAATATGTTTTTATCTAAAATTGTTTATTAAAATATTAAAAATATTTTATGGTGTCAGTATATTTTGATTTTACTGTGATTTTTATCATATACATTTTTTATTACACATGATTAAAACAAACTACATACAGCAGGAAGAACCATGAGACAATCATGGGTTATATAAATGTTATATTCACAGTGATTTGGCTATATTTCATTGGATATGAAGAGCAATTGATAAGTCTTGGAGTGTGTGCGTTTGTGTGTGTGTGTGTGTATGTGTGTGTGTGTTTACATGGATTATTGATTTTAAAATTAGCATACTTCACAAAAGCTAAGATCCTACCAGTGAGCCATCCTGAAAACACTACAGCATCACTCTCTAATGCACGCAAGAAAGGAGATTGCAGCCTCATTCTATTTCTTATGTATCTCTTCATCAAAGATAGGCAAAGCAGAAAGACTATCTCTGAATTAGGTGGAAAACACTGATCTCTTGAAAGCATGAGCACAAATATTTCAACTTGTTCTTTGTCTATAATCCAAGTGTGTTCCCAATTCTGTGATTCATTTTAAGTAGATACATTCTGGGTAAAACAGTCAATATCCCAATCTTTTCTCTATCAGTGATGCTTCACACAGGATTTTCAGCACACAAATCCTTCTTGAATCTATTGGCTTATGGATGCTTCTGTCTGGCATCATCTTCACTTAGGTCTTAAGCAGTTTTCACCTAACAAATCTTTATAGGAAACAGAAACCATTGATGTATGAATAATATAAATTGATAAATTAAAAATTAGCTACTTTTAAATAATCTCATACATAATTATAGTATTGGAAAATGAGGGTAGAAATTGACAGCAAGAACCATATAATTCAAAATGACAAATACTTTCAAAAGTCTTTATAGAGGAGTCAGAAAATGGATTTAGAATAGTCTGAAGAGGTAAAAAGTGGTATGTGATAAATACAATTTTTTACCATTGATTATTTTGTTAAGTGAGCAAATACATATGAATTTAGCTAAAAAACAACTACTAAAGTTTTGTGAAATTTTTGGCTGTGCATATTGACATGACACATACAAAAGTCCTGTTTATATATTAAATGATGATGGAATTACCAAGTTCATGGGCAGTTTGCCCTTAAACATCAAATCATATAAGTGGATAATGGCTGTGAGCAATATGGAGATGAGAGAGCATCTGTATTTTAAATGATCAACTAAACAGATTAATTAGTAACAGTCTTCAGCATATTGTAGATGGAGTTTCATAAGGACTGCAGTTTTGCCTTCCTTGTCCCAGTTTCAAGTGTATGCACAAAGGAACAATATAATTTCTCTCTGTATTTCCAAATGTGGATCAGACGGTCCGCAAGGAACTGTTCTTATTTTTATCTTGTTCTCTCCCTGTTTGACAGAAGTAGAAGCAATACTACAAGTATTCTCATTCATGTATGCTGACTGTGCCATGCTCTGTGCTGGGCATGTCATTACTTTATAACTGCAGTTAATGACTTCATTCTAAATTATATGATTGCACAATGGTACTCATGATAAGAAGAATGCATAGGAATATCAATTTCTTTTTAGCTTTCTGACTGATGAATAAATGTGACCCTCTATCAAAAGACAGTGTCTTGAGTCTTTATTTAGATGAAGTGATGGTTAGTTTCCTAGGTCAACTCTGGCTGATCCACTTACCCATACATTTAGGCAGAGGTTTCTCTGGGAACGTTTTCTTATGAGACAAGGAAAATAATTGATATATAAACCTTTGGCCCCCTACTGTTGTGCAACAATATAGAATTTATTCAAAAGGAGAGAAACGATCATATTACAAAGCACTCTCTTCTAGGTTGCTCAGTCACAGTCATGATTGCCTTAGGTGAGAGCTCTGCTTTGAGTTAGTGCTCGGAGAACTCAGTGCACTCTGATAGTGACTATGTGCAGTACATAAGTAGAAGACCTGACCTACCCGGGAATATGTGCATGTGTGTGTGTGTGTGTGCGTGTGTGTGTGTGTATGGGTGTGCACACGCTCTACTTTTAGCTCCCTCACAGGTTCACAAGCCCTGAATTGTCATGATATTTATATAGCTTCAAAAGAGTTCAGGTATCTGCTTTCTGGATAAAACCACCTCACATTTTATTATCTAACTTTTCAAGTAACAACATAAAATTTTGTGTTTAAATTTTCATTGGTTAAAACAGTTACAGAAGAAGACATAACTTCCGTCCATTGATGGAGGAGTTCAAGGCTGTTAGCTGTGGATGTCCTCTCCTGATCAAGCTTATTTTGGAAGACCCCAGCCAGGTGTGTCTGAACGATGGCCGCTGCCATGGTCTGGCTGGATGCAAAGGGGATGGCAGGTGCAAAGAGGGATAGCTCTCATCTCCATCTGGTCTGGTGTAGAGTAGTTTCCTCTTAGAGGTAGGTTTCTGAAATAATCAGAAGGGGTGCAGACTCCTAGCGGGGGGGGGGGGGTATCTCTGTAGGAGGTTATTTTCATACCATAGGAAGAAAAGGAGATAGTGTACAGCTTAATCCAGTAACAGTCTGATTGGCGGTGCATTGTGCAGGCCTGGAAGAGATGGGAAGGAGTAGGGTAGATGATTGATTAAAAAGGGGAATGTCCTGAAGGTCTGGACCGGTGTGATTTCTTCTGGCTGGAGTTTTCACAGAAGTATTTGTGGGCACTGCAGAAAGCAGGAGACAGGTGTTAAGAATCTCAGTCTTGGTCTAGCATCCTTTATGTGGCCAGTGAGGAAGTAAGAAAAGCAAGATAAAGGTCTGGGGATCATCTCTCACCTGCTCAAGGAAAATACCATGCTAATCATGCATCTGGAATAGACAGGAACCGATTGTCTGTGAAAAAATAATCTTTAAAAGATGATCTTATTTTTAATTGAATACTAAATAATAATTATTAATGTAGTCAGTTAAACATGTTAGTGGATCCAAGATAGTTTTCTGAGGCTTATTTGAATACTTAAGTTTTAAAAAAGACAAATTTTAGATATGCTAGTATTACCATTGTTGACAATCTTTAACCAGTTTTGGGTTATAAGCATGAAATTAGCATTTCAACAAACTTTGAGGAAAACCAAAGCCCAGGGACCACATCCTCAACTGCCTGAGGGATAGTAGAGGGGGCCAGGCACTGGAGGTGGGGTAGGATTCCCACTTCGATCTGATATCCTTCAAATGGGCTGTCTTGAGTTCCTATGGTTTTCTTCTATCCATTGTAGGTCCTCCTAGCAAAGAATCTCCAGTGGTGGGTGGTAGGAGGGCTAAGGAGAGGCTGGGCAATAGCAGAGTTAGAATGAAGAATTACAAAAGCAGCTATAAGAACAGAGGAAATGGAAACCTGGTGAAGGCGTATGGCCTGGGAAGTGGTTATGAGATCATGGATGTCCTTCGAGGAGATGTTGTTGTTGTGTCTCGGGTGGCGTCTTCTCTGCCTCCTCCATTTCTGATTCATCAGCAAGAGTAGGCCATCTCCTTGGATGGCTGGGAGAAGACAGACATTTCTGGCAGGGACCCAAATAAGTGTAGGCTGGTCCTGTAGAAAAACACAAGCAAACCATCCTCAGGTTGTAAGGAGGGAATCTGGTCCCATTTAAGGGATCTCACCATGTTACTAGGATAGGAGGTATTATTCCTGGTGTGTGACAATGGAGGGACATAGAAGCCTATTTGGAGATCTTGAAAATGTTAACTATGCTTTGAGTAGTTAGAACCATCATTAATTGTACGTTAGGGGTGTAAGCATTTGTCCTTTGTTTTAGAAGCTGGGGTTTTGGGTTTGATGTGTATTCCTTGGCCCTTAGGGTTATAGGAAATCCCTGTGTTCTGGGCATTTCCCCATTGTGAGTGAAAGGTTTTGAATAGAGAGCTAGTAAACGCAGGAACATTTTCTGTTTTTATCTGTTAAGGAATGCCCATGATGGCAAAGGTGGAAAGTATATGGTGAATTAACTTCTTTATGTTTTCTCTTGTTTTTTAAAATTTATTATTTTATTTTATTAATTTATTGAGATTACAACTCAATTGTTATCCCATCACTTGTATCCTCCCATTCCTCCCTCCCTCCCGCTTTCACCCTATTCCCCTCCCCTAGGTCTAAGACCGAGGGGGACCTTCTCCCCCAATATATGGTCATAGGCTATCAAGTCTCATCGTAGCAGCCTTATTCATAATAGCCAGAACCTGGAAACAGCCTAAATGTCCCTCAGTTGAAGATTGGATAAAGAAACTGTGACACATTTATACTACAGAATACTATTCAGCTATTAAAAACAAGGAAACCCCAAAATTTGTAGATAAATAAGTGGAACTAGACATAGTCATACTGAGTGTTTTCTCTTGTTTTGGACTGTAGCCCAGATAAAATGCAATTTGGTGTCTACAGTGACAAAGGCATATTTTTGGCCGGTCAATTGGTGCATGTGGGTGACATCAATTTGCCATAGGAACTTGGGAGTTAGTGCCCATAATTTGTAAAGCTGGGGTTGTAATAAGGGAAGCACAAGATGAGCATGTTTTCATTATTCTCTGGAGTTCAGCAAGAGGGATAAGGGGAAAGTGGGCATGAAGCCTCTTTATCTTTGTGTGTGTACTCGAATGGAATTGGTCTGCTTGCTTGGTGGAGGCTATGAGTGTCCCGGTAGAGGTGGTCTGACCAGCAAGGGTGTTTTCCTCAGATATTGGAACTGGCAGGGGACAATGAAATCTTACATGCTGGATGTACAGGGAGGAGACCTGTATGAGCAGAGAGGAAAATGGGTCAGTATCTAATTTGACAAAGATTTTGATGACCAGGGGAGCAAACTAACAACATAATATACTATCTGAAAAGAGGTTAAAGGGCTATTCATTTCAGTATTTTGGGGGACATTAAAAGTTAATAAATGAATAAGTAAAAATAACTACTTATTTTCCTTTATTACTGGCTTCTGAGACAGTGAAAGAAATCTTCACTAAGCCTTGTCTTTAAAATCATTAAGGAAACTACATATCCCACACCAATCTTTATTAGTCACCCAAGAAGTTATCATGGTCAGGAGCTTAATATTATTTATTATATAATATATAATATATTTATGTGTATATATAATAAATACAACATATATAATATATTTCAATGAAATATATATTTCAATACAGAAAAAAATTACTGTCTAAGACATTGGAAAAAAATGTAGGTCAATTGTAACCAAAGATCTATAAAAGAACTTCAAAAGATATGCCCTAATAAATGGAGATTGTATGTGAACTCACAAGAGATGAAAACTTTTGAGTCCATGTTTTAGAGATGTCTTCAAAATTTTTAGCTCTCCTTCTAACCATCCTTTCACGTTCCCAGTGAAAGAGCCAGAAATACATACCTTGTGTTTTGATGGAAGTTGAGGGATAGTAATATAAAGGAATACTCAGTTCTTTCTTCCATGCAACAGCTGACTACTCCACTAGAGTAAAGACTCAACACCAGGTCTTATTCCAACCTTCTGGGAAGGAATAACATCCCCCTCAGTGTTGTCTTTCTAAACTAAGATACTAGAAGAGATACAGTGTGAATATCACTGTTCCTATACACAGATCCAGTGAACACACGGACTTTAACCACTAGGTCATAGAAATTTGTCTCTCTTTCACACTGTGTGACCACACCAATAGAACTATCATATATCAGTGCATTACAAATAACAAGCTTCAAGACAGAGACCCTATTTGCATAAGGTTTTTTTTCTAAGGATGTCTAAACACACCAAAGGAGAAGAAGACAAAATCAATGAAGACATTACATAAATCAAAGCTCTAGGTCCACACAGATTTAGCAAACTTCAAACATAACATAATTCCTATGTGATTTAGTATGTGCTCCCACACTACCAACATATGAACTTACCAATATTTCTATCTCCTGTGCTATGTCTAGCTTTTAACAAAATGTAGAAGGCATAAGATACTAACCACCTGGACAAACCATCTTTGAAGAAGGAGAAGCAAGTATCACTGTGGAAAAGATTTCAAAATCATCGGAGATGGTATCCAAAACTATTATAATGAATACATTCTAGGTTCTTCTAATAAAAATTAGATAACTACAAAAACATATACATAATATAAGAAGTGAAAACTAAAAAAATGGTAGAAATCTAATTGGAGAACATAAGGAAGAACATGGCTGAGAAAGAGTGTTGAGATTAAAGTTCAGTCAATAGAACCCCATCAAGCCTAAATAGAGATAAAGATCAAAATGAACAAGGAAAATTAGAACAGAACATCTAAAATGTAAAAAGTACACAACATACATAATTAAAGAACCACAATGAGAGAATAAAACTAAAAAATGATTATAACAATAATAGCCAAGATGTTCCCAGCACCTGTGATAAACAGCAAAACATAATCCATGTAGCTGGAGGAACAGGGGCGGAATGCATGCACCCTCCACAAGACCAACAGACAAAACAGCATGGAGACAAATAAAATCACACACTGGCGTGTGTTACTTAACTAGAAGAAAACAACAGACAAATTAAATCTATGAAAGGGGCCAGTAGGTTCAGAGTAAACACTTTGTTCACAGATGGAGGAGGAAAGCCAGAAGAGTAGCCTTGCAATGCAAAAAAAAAAAAAAAAAAAGCAAAGAATGCAAAAGAGTAAGAAGTGGAAACAACCACCTTGAATTCTGCTTACAGTGAACCATCTTTCAAACACAAAAGAAAAATAGATTTCTTGCCAAAGAGAAGTCAAAAGAATCCACAAACTTCCATGCTATAATATTGAAAGTACTTTATGAGAAATTTTATAAATGTCAGAAATCTATAATTACTAAAAGGAAAGAAAAATTCCATGGAAAGAGTAGATGAGAAAACAACAAAAATATTTTCTCATCTATGTATTTATCATACTAGCAGTTGCATGTGCGGTTGTTTGCAAGTGCATACGCATGAATAGTGCTGATGAACATGTGCACTTAGTGTGAAGGCCAGAAGTCTCCTTGAAGTACCATTTCTCAGACGGTCCACCTTCTCAGTCAGTCTTATTGACTTGAAGCTCAGCAAGGAGGTGAGAGATGGCCAGGGTGTCCCCGAGGTTTACCATTTCCATTTTAACAAGACCAGGACTATTGCTAGCATGCACCACTCCACCTAATTTTAAAAATACTGTTCTTAGCCAGGCATGGTGGCACACACCTTTAATCCCAACACTGAAGGAAGCAGCGGCAGGTTGATCTCTGTGAGTTCGAGGCCAAGGCTTTGCAGAGAAACCCTGTCACAAACAAAACAAAACAAGAAAACCTATATTTTATATTTTTTCTTTTTATATCTCTGGGAGAACAGCAACAACATGTTGCGCTATGACATCATTTAGATACAATAAACTGATTGAGAACAGTGAGGGACAGAAGGGAAGACCTGAGAAAGCTCATTTGGTCAGTTTACATTTGATACTGTTGCTTGAGAATTTAAATTTGGTTTTATTTATTTAGAACAAGTAAAAATCTATTTAAGAGCATAACCTATATGTCAAAAGAGGATAAAACAGAGGTTATGCAAAATAAAACTAGAGAAAAAAGGAAAAACAAACAACAAATTTTAAAAACTCAACATATTCTTTTTTTATGTCAGTCAGGTCTGCTGTGTATTATCTTCATGGCTTTCTTGCTTTGATTCCAGTTAATTACAGAACAGAGCTTACGTCCTGTGAAGCTTAAAGTATTTATTTCTACAAAGCTTAAAAAGCATCAGGCCTCTATGAAGAAACACTGTTGGATTCAGAGGAAACTCTATTGCTTTTATTTCAATTTTGTTTCTCTAACAATGTTCTTAGTAGCTATTTAGGCCAGCATATAATACAGAATCTTCTGGTCATTTGTTTTTGTTTTCTTCTTCTTCTTCTTCTTCTTCTTCTTCTTCTTCTTCTTCTTCTTCTTCTTCTTCTTCTTCTTCTTCTTCTCTCTTTTCTCTTCTTCTTCTTCTTCTTCTTTCTTCGTCTTCTTCTTCTTCTCTTCTCTCTTCTTCTTCTCTTCTTCTCGTCTCTTCTTCTCTCTCTCTCTCTCTCTCTCTCTCTCTCTCTCTCTCTCTCGTGTGTGTGTGCGTGTGTATGTGTGTGTCTGTGTGTGTGTCTGTGTGTGTGTGTGTGTGTGAGTGTGAGTGTGTATAGAAGCCAGGGCTCTTGAAAGCAGATTCCTTCACCATTTCAATAAGCTCCCATCATTCCTAAGGTATTTTCTTAATTTCCTGTACATAACATGCTCCAAGGCTGAGGAAGCTGCTCACCTTTAGAGTGCTGGCCCAATATACTCAAGGTACTGAGTGTGAGCCCATCACTGAGAAAATATCACAAACCAAAATGATTATACTCTGTGTGCCCTGCCTCAATCTTGGCTTCACCTTTGCCTCAAAGATTCATAATTTTTTTTTAACTCCAGAGCCGTATCTAGAAATAAAGACACGACTACTATGTTTACTCCATGTTAGAGAGTGGCCAATGACACAAAAATTCCTCAAGATAGAGTGCTGAGACACACGCTCATGCACATGCATGCACACAGTGTAATAGAACAATGATAGACAGATATGAATGCATGTTTATTAGTATAGTCTTCTGTTTATATGTTAACATATTTAAGCAGGATTTTCATTGTATCTCTATAATTCTATAAACCCAGGCTTGCAGCTTAAAATCAAATGAACTCTTTGGTGAATTCTGAATCCACCTCATTGCAACAAGAAAACCTGATGTACAAGGTCAGAATTTGTTCATGTCTCCTTTGTAGTGAGGAAAGAAAAGTTTACACAGGCCAAAAGCAATCTTATGGATTTTGACAAATGTTTACTCCAGTAAACATATTCTGTTACCAAGCTATAGGACCATCCCATTCTCAAGCAAGACCCATTTACATCAAACAAATGAAGCAAATCTTTAGTCTAATAATTTCTATTATTGATTATTTGTGCTCACATTATGCCTCTATATTAAGAGGGGCACATACGACGTCATTTTCTGTGCTTAGCTCCTTTTGTTAGTCAAAATGTTAGAAATCATCTACCGCGTTACCTGTGTGAGCAGCTCCCTCCTTTGATCGCTTGGTACTATTTTATAGTAGGAACGTCTAAGTCATTTCTTCTCTTTGTAATAGCCATCAATCCTGTGGCTGTCGTTAGGAGCATGGCAGACACACAGGCCATGCTCTGTGTTATCATGTATCTTGGTATTACTTCCAGCTCCAACCGACAAACAAGAAGTGACAGAGAGATGCATTTTTCTCTTATTCCACATTTAATCCTCAGTTGTCAGCACCTATTACTTGACTTGCTTTCTATTTTTAGAGTTCAGAAACCAATGTCTCGTCAAAAACAAAACTGTCGCCATGCAGAAACAAAAAGGAATGTTTGCAGACAATCGATTTGCTGCTTTAAAAAAAAAAATCACAAGACATAAACTCAGTGTAGGTTTAAATCATAAAGAGTTAGCTCCCATTTAAACATTTAAATTAAATTCCCATGTATGTATCTACTGCCACAGCTTGTATGTTTCAACTTTTGTAATTAATTCATTTATGAAGAAATAAACTATTTCCCTTTATAGAAGATATACTATTGTGTTAAACAAAACTGAATATGTTTAAAATAGTGACTTGGGCAGTGCATTTCCTCTGACCCCTATACTAATATGACTGGGTATATAGAATTTTTTCAGAAACACTCCTGATGAGAGGTAACAGAATCAGTTGTGCTACTAGGCACAACCACCCCATGAGAAGCCTTCAATAAAGCAGCATATGATGAGGATCCATTAGGACTTCTTTTTTAAAACTGTTTGCTTTTACAACCCACTGATGCCTATTCGTGTTGTTGCCTCTTTTGCCTGAAAACTCCCCAGCTGCTGCTCCCATCTATGTGTCCAAGAGCCTTATACATCCTCCACCTACCGCTGTTTCAGGTCTTATGCACTTCATGCAGAAACACCACTGGGCTCCCTGTGTCGCAGCCATAAATGAATGACCCTCGTTTCGGCATGACTGTTCTGCGTAGAGCACTGGCCCTTTACCACCTCTACCCTGCTGGTCCACTTAGAGTTCAGGACTGGCTCATGTTTTCTCCTTTACAAGTCTGGTTGTCAGAGTGATCTCGCAGGTTCCCCTAAAGCTTTGAATGTCTAAACGTTGAAATGAAATCAAATTATTGTCTCTCAAAAAGTGTGGGCGATGTCAATCTTTTCTCCTGATTTCTTTGCATAGCTAAAGCGGTTGGGTGTCGTGTGTTGGATGCACTCCAGATTTCACTAGAGTTCCTCAAACTTCTGAAAATAAAATAGTAATAAAGGGGTCGGGGTGACAGCTTAAGGGGCAAAGTGCTTTCTACACAAACACACTGATCTCGGATAAACACAGAAACATGAGTGCCATAGTTCAGTGTTCGGAACTGAGATGAAAAGTCTGTGTATTGGTATGTGCTTAAAATGCCAGAGCGGTGACCCTGAGGCAAGAGGATGTCTGGGATCTGCTATCCAGCCTATCCAGCCAAGCTAGCTGAGTTAGAGCGCTCCAGATCAGTGAGAACACTGTCCCAAAAACCACGGAGGATGGTGCCTAAGGAATGACATCTGGAATTGATATCTGGCCTCTATATGTGCACACATGTGGGTACAGACTCATATAGCACAGACATGGGCACACACATATGAACACACACACTCAGAACTGAAGTGTTGCCCCATGAACCTACCATGAAAATTCAGAACTCTGACTTACAGTCACACCACTTTCCAATTGACCAATTATCTTATAATGAATTTATTTTTCTCATTCAAAATGTTTAATAAAGAGCAATAATAATTAGCAGTCTAGCTTAAGAATAAGAATATATATAAATGCATACATATGTACATATGCTAAAATCAGAGCCATAGTATATGTTACATTGTTAATATATAGTAAAATAATAAAATTCTCTAGATATGATTTCTCACATATATTATCATCAACTGATTTTCTCCACAAAACCCATTTAATTTTTAAAAACTGAAACTTTTCTGTGTGCAACTGTGCCTGTGCACGTATGTACAGATCTCCATAAAATCAAGGAAATGGTGTCAGATCTAATGAGTTACAAGTCACTGTGAGTCATCAAATATGAGTGGTAGGAACAGAACACGCCTACAAGTGTAGCAAGTTCAGTGAAAAACAAGTCATTTCTCTCAGCAAGTAATTTCTGTTTTTAAGTTCACTTTGACTCTTCTGTATTTTATGGAATTTGATAGTATTATATACAAATGTTCAACATATTTTTAAAAGGTGGGTTTTTTTCAGTTGAAGACTGTCAGGTGGTCTTTATGATCCAAGCTCACTTACGTATGATCTTGCATGACTTATTATGATGGTTATATTATATAACTTCTTCTAATTTCATAAATTATTTTTCTAAAACATTATAATTGCTTCTAAATTAAGAATATCAACTTTATTTTTATTAAATATAGAATAATTATTAACTGTCATGCATTATTAATAAATGTAAACAGTATTAAATTCAGAATAATAGACATCATTATTATAATTTATGTATCAGTTATACTAACAAGAAGAGAAACTAATTAGTCAATATTTTCTTATTTTCAGCACTCATTTGCTTCAAGTATTTTAATCGTTGTTTTGAATGAAAGCATGTAATAGACATTTGGTTGACTATTGCAGTACAATTTTCATGTAGAATTGTTATTCAATAGATCTGCCTAAGTGTCTCAACAAGCTAATGCTGTAGACTTATGCTGATTAAATCCAGATGACTTACTTTCTTGATCCTTAAAACTTCAAACTGTCAGTTACTGACTGCCTCTTGCCTACCATGCTTTTTAAAAAGGCATTCTATTCATTTTATTACACTCGGTCTACCTTTTGTCCAAGTTGTTTTGATTAATGATTTTAGTCTCATAGTAAAAAGAACAAAAAAGTATGCTTTAAACATATCAAATCTCCCTAAATACCTTATGCTCTCATTTTTTCACAAGAAAAGTATGATTGTGTTTTCATTGCATTTCAAACTAGTTAAAATTTATTCTTAAACATGTGTGTGTGCATGCACGCATGTGTATGTGTGTGCACACACTTGAGCCTGCCTATCATTTGAAGGCCAGAGGGCAACTTACCAGTCAATTCTCTAATTTCAGGTTTGCATGGGTTTAGGGTTTGAAATCACCTATTCAATATTGTAAAGCAAATGCTTTACCCACTGAGCCATCTCAGATAGGACCTGATCATTTAATTTGTTGAATAATAAAGTGATATTTCTGAATAAGCCAATTTCATTTGCATTTGTACTGACAACACTTAATAAAATGATTAGCATATGAAGCCTTGCAGCTTCATGTGGGTTTAATTTTCAAATATGTGTATGAAAAAAACACCTCCCCAGTCCCTAGTCATGCAAGAAAATGGATTTTTTAAACCTAGAAAGCCAGCTCTCTAAAGTGGAATTTAACTGTCGTTAAGTGATCACTGAGTAACAATGTTGTGCTGATGTGTTTAACACTCAAGAAGAAATAAGGATTAGGAAGAACTCATTATAACTGTTTTATATACTTGTTATTCAATGTCTACTAATGTGGAAGAAGAAAAACATAGGCGAACCTCTGGCAGTAATGATCAACAACAGAGGAAAGTACTAAATGAATAAGATGGAGGTGAGTACAAGGGATTTTAGGTGAAAATAAAATGCCCTATCCTTCATCTTGTGATCCTGTGAAGTAACATTACAAATTCTAGAATTACTACTGAGGATGCAATAAATTCTTCCACTTACTATTCTCTCCCTATTTTCCAGGTGTTACTGATATTCCAAATGTACTTCATCTTTGCTTCCCAAAGGAAGAATAGTCCATATTTTAATGGCTCCAGCACTTGTGCTCTGAAACAGAATTCATCCTGCCTTTGTTTTATCCTCACTCTAGATTTTGTTTAGATTGTTGCATTCTAGTTCCTGGCCAGAGCTATTGACATGCAAATTCCTCTATACCTGGTGAGACGTTTCTTCTCAAGGGTCTCTGATCTGCATCATCATAACTGTAGTCACAACAGAAGAAAACGTTTTACAGATGACAACTCATCTTTTTATAAAACAATCAGTATCCTAGCCCACTATGAAGGTCACCAGCTCCTCCACAGAAGGCCTTTGCAAGAGCAAAGTGTCTAATCTGGCATTTATAAAGTGTTGCTGAAAGATTAGCTCATTCCTTTTACCTTCAATAACAAAGATTCTTCATAAATGAAAATCTAAACCAAAAATAGCAAAAATTGTTTAATTGGTAGTTTTTTATGAAAGGACCATGATTTCAACAAAGACACCAGTAAGATTATCTTCTTCCTGCCAAGAAGACCAGATCCCACTATGCTTTGATGAGATTATTATATTTAAAGATCAAGAGTCTCCCTTCTAAGCTAACTAAGGAACTATACTATGAACACTTTCTAACATAATTCTCAGTTGGCAAACGGTTCGAATGATTATTCATTATTTATGATGCTTATCACCTAATGTAATTATTTCTAGCATCAGTTTACATAAATTACAGCTTTTCCACAAATTACTGAAGGTAACTATTTTTCAGAGCATTACAGTGTTCTAATCTTAAATATGTACTGCATTACTCTGCTAAAATATGTATCAGAGGAATGTACTGAGAATGATTGTCAGTAGATTATCAACCTCAAATTTGAAGTGTTTGCTACTTTATACTTAAGTGTGAATCTCACTCCCAAGCCCTCAATCTCCGCATATTTCTTCTTTGATGTCTGAATAGTAGACATAGTTAGTAAAACTCTATAGGAAACCATAGTTCTTTTCAAGATTCTAAATGAAAAATTGTCAGATGTGCCTGGATTTGTCACATGTCTTTAAATTAATAGTACCATATTTTTAGCTTTTGGTTTCAAACATTTAACCAAGTACTGGTGTCATTCCTAGGCAAAACATTACATTTGATGTTCAATATTAACTTTAGAGAAAATTGTAGCAATAAATTATTTCAAGTGAATAAAGCCTGTTCTTTTCTTATGCCTTATATTGACACTTAATTACTAACAATAGTTTAATTGAAGAGCTGTATTACTCTTTAAATTTTTTGTTTTATTTTTTGAGATTATAATACTGTGATGTCATTTCTTTCTCCCTTTCCTCTTTCCAAATTCTCATCTATATCTCTTCATAGTGGTTTCAAATATGTTACTAAATACAGAAATACAATGTTCTCAGTCTGCATAATATAATTTGTATGTGTGTTTTGAGGGATGGCCATTAAGTATTGATTAACCAATTGTGTGCATTGTCTCCTGCTCTAGGCAGTCCTTAGTTGCCTGTAATTTTGATGTTGTCGTTGTTGTTTTCCCAAGACAGTGTTTCTTTATGTAAACTTGGCTGTCCTGGACTCTTTTTGTTGAGCAGTCTGGCCTTGAACTCACAGAGATACACTTGCCTTTGCCTCCCCAAGTGTTGGGATTACAAGCCACCATGGCCATCTACCTATACTTTTATATGAAGATCCATATTCTTACATTCCTTCATTGCTGGTGGGAGTGCAAAGTTGTCAATCACTTTGAAAATCAATCTGACACTTTCTCAGAAAATTAGGAATAGCTCTACCTCAACACCCAGCTATTCCACTCCTGGCCATATACTCAAAAGATTCTCTACCGTACAACAAGAATGCTTGCTCAAACTATGCTCACAGAAGTTTTATCTGTAGTAGCCAGAAAGAGGAAACAACCTTGATGTCCCTCAACCTAAGGAGGGGTAAACAAACTGTGGTATATTTGCACGTTGAAATACTGCTGAGCTACTAAAAAAAAAGAAATCATGACATTTACAGGCAAATGGATGGAACTAGAAGATATCATCCTGAGTGAGGTAACCCTGACCCAGAAAGCACACATGGTATGTAGTCACTTATAAGCGGATTTTAGCCATATAGTACAGGATAAACATACTGCAGAGCACAAACCCAAAGAAGATAAGTAGCAAGGAGGATCCAAAGAAGGATGTTTAAACATCCCTAAGAAGGTGAAAGAGAATAGACAGAGGTAGTGGTTGAATAGAGGGAACAATGCAAGAGAGGAGACACAAAGACTTGGGGAGTATGAGGGTGGGAGGACAAAAGGCCTATAGTGAAGAGGGAAACTGAACAGTGACGTCTTTGTGATAATCTGGAGACTTAAGTCAGGGTAGGCAGCCAGAGTGACTATAGCAGAGACTCCTAGTAGCAGGTGCCATGGAGACTGAAGATGATACCGTCTAACTGGACAAGCCTCCTAGTAAAGGGAGGGTAACACCAAACCATTCACCAAAATCAACTCAAAATTCACCCTGCCTACAAGATGTGCAGGGATAAAGATAGAGCAGATGGCATAGAGATTGAGGGAAGGTCTAACCAATACCTGGCCCAACCTGAAAGCCACACCATGGCAGAGAATCAACACCTAGAACTATTAACAATACTCTGCTATGCTTATCCTCTGAGAGGCTCCACCCAGCAGCACCTGAAACTCAGAGCTAAGCATTGGGTGATGCATAGGGAGCCTTGAGAATAAATGGTGGGGGTGGAAGGAGAAAAGGACCTGGAGGTGACAGGAGAATCACAAGAAAACCAACAGAGCCAACTAACCAGGCCCCAGACTGGCCTTCTGAGACTGAAGCACCAACCAAGAACCTTGCAGGAACTGGACCTAGGCTCCAAACAAAGATATAGCCGTTGGGTAGGCTAGGCTTCATGTGGGTCCTCTAGTAAAGAGAATGTGACTCTCTCTGCCATGGACTCTCTTGGCAGCTCTTCCATTATTTCCCCACATCAGGAATGCCTTGCCATGCCACAGAGGAATAAGTCACTCTTAGTCCTGGTATGACAGATGAGCTGGGGTGGATGGGAAGGGGGCATTCCTTTTCTGAAGAATAGGGGAAGGGAAGGGAAGAGAGGGAGGGAGGATGAGACTGGGAGATGAGGAAGGATCGGGCTATGACAAGGATGTAAAGCAAATTAATTAATTTTTAAAAGTTAATACAAAGATGTCAAGTTTCAGTAAAAAACAAAGACAGTGACAGTTGTGTGTCTTCATTCCTCTTTGTCTGGAAACATATTTTCAAGCAGCTTTCTATCTGAAGTTATCCCTGCTCCCTAGTTCTAATTGCTACAGTCCACTTTTTATAATTTAATTTCAGGAATTGGAATTGTTTAATTGAGTTGAAGTTTAGTGCCAAAAGTCAACACTGTCATCCACTTATGCTGAGTTAAGCTACCCTTTCTTCTCTGTGCATTTGCATGCTGCAGTCATTTCCTGGATGATAAGATTTTGTTCTGTTATTCTCTTTTCCTCCTTTCCTATCCTTTGGTCATGTGTTCATGAACATATAGTAATGGGGCATCTTTTGCACCATTTAGATTTTCAATCATTTGCTTCATAAATAGCAACTAACATAGCCCAATTGTTTTGACAGAATATGATTGCATGTGATAGAAATTTGACACAATAATATGAAATGGGAGTGATAAACCACACAGACACTCACCCTGTCTCTATAATTAGACAACATCTTGATGGAGGAAGCTATTAAGCAAACAAAGAGACAAATACATATGTCACTGTTTAATGGGTAAGTACAGTGGGAACAGGGCTGTTTGTTGTATCAAACAATGGGCAACAGTGACCAGTAATGGACCCTTTGAGCAGTAAAATTTCTACACAAAGGTGAAATTTACACAGACAGAAGAGGGTGTTTGGTTTCACCTAGTATATCCTAGGCCTATTGACACTTTTCATCAAGTACTGCTAAATGAGAAAGGTTTTCTCTCAGTTTAAAATATAAAAAACTCTGTGCATGTTACTCAAATGCCTATATTTCTATTTTTGTCATTTATTTATTTATTGTAATTTTTAAAATTAATTACACATTTTTTATTTTTACATATACATTTATATTATTGCATGTATATACAACAGACTACCTTTAGCAAGAAGAACCATGACACAATCAGGAATTATGTAAATTATACATTCTTAGTGTTTTGGCTATTAGTATTTGACAGCCTTGAAGAAAACATCTTTCCTATCTTGGTTCACCTAAAATTCTAAATATAAATCAATCTCCATCACATCTTGTCATTATCAACTTAAAACATTTATCTAGACCTAAAAATACTTCAACCCATAAAAAACTAAACTTCATTGGAAAACTAAGCTACCTGGTCTTCAACTCTATGAGAGACTTGAGAAGAAATAAACTTGGTTACTTGAGTATGCCAGGAGGGCAGGCTAGTAGCTTTCCAAATGAGAAGATGAGAGAGACAGTTCTCTACCTGAATAGTCACCCAAATCTCTATTATGTTGGAGCATTTTCTTTAGCCTTCTGGCCCAATATATCTGACAGACATCTGGCAGCAGGAACTATTGACAATTCCTTACCCTGTCTTGGCAGAGTTTGGCAGTCGAATTTTAGGCAGAATTCTGTCTGTGGTAGAAATGAGAACATTTTGCCCAGGGGCCGGTTTTCCACATTAGAAGCCATCTCCATAAAGAGGTTCTTTGATGCTCAACATACTCTTTGAGGTAGGCTGGGTGTTGTGAGGAGTTAACCTGTCTCACTGTCAGTGAATCTTTAAAATAATAAAAACATTTTAAAATTCCATGTTCTGCATGTCTCTGAGGGTTTTGAAGACCTTATCTAACTTAATTTCCCCTGATGCTGGTCAACTCCACATAGATAGATACCTCACGAGATGATCTCAAGGTTCATGAAATCAAACTTACAACTCATTCCCCAAACGTTTTCTGGAGAACTTTTAAGGAAACACAGATACGCACTGACTGTTTGCTGTCCCCTTAGCATTTCATTAAACTATCTATTTATATTTAAATTCACTAAATTTAATATTAGATTTGTGGATTGAAAATTAGCAATTAACTATTAGGAACTCTTTGTCATTGTTGGGAACGCCAACGTATTTTGAACATAACTGCAACTGCTGTATGTGATGGTCTTAGAACAGAACATCCTCAGAGAAATTAGAAAATTCTTTGCTTTTATTCCTTATCCACATTTATCTAATAAAAAAGGGAGACCAAAACATTAGATGTTATTAAACCCCAATGATGATATGAAGGTGACTGCCATATTTGACTCTAAGAACCTTGACAGTAGAAAAAGTGTCCTTTATATGTACCAAAATGCAAATATGTGAATTGAGGCAGAGGTAGTATCCATGAAGTTTGGTCTTATGTTACACTCTACAGTGGACTTATTTTTCCCACATAACCCATTCTGACTTCCACTCCAGTGCCTTTGTGTTGCTCTTCGCATTTGTCTAAAATGCTCCATACGTAACATCTCTCCTGTCTATGATATGAGTTACAATCAATGTCTAGTTTGTGCTTAATTGTTATCCTACACATGTAACAGGGCACACAGATGGTATGTGTTTGATTCCTGCTTTGTTGAATGATTAGATGTGGTTATTATATAGGGGAAAATTCTAATATTTACTAGACAGTCATTGGAGTTAGGGACACTTCTCTGCACACTGTGGTTACACTCTTGTACATATATACATCCTACATGAAACTCAGGTATATTTTTCAAAAGAAACACTTGAAAAGCCAAAGAGATCATTACCTGTGGAAATATGAGAGAGGGACATAAGAAGCCTATTGAAAGCACCGAGGTATTTGACTTCTCCCTGTGCCTCCATATCTCTGACTTCCATTACCTTTATCAGGGCTCAAAAACTATCATAGAAAATTCCTGAAAATAATTTTTAAAAATAAAAACGTGTCTCAGATTTAATAAAAATATATCTTTAAACATTGGCACAAATAATGTATTTAAATTAGACATTCAGATCATAGGGATGGAAGAAGGAGAAAGACTGCAGATATGCAAATGAGTGCGATTGCTCCGTGCAAATAGCATAAAGACGTAGACATAAACAGCATTGAAATGTTTTTGTAGAGACTGAAGGAAAGAATTGTTATTATGGAAACCTGAACCCTAGGTGCCTATTACACGCTATTACATGCACACATGAGGCAAACCTGGACCATAGGTGCCTATTACACACCATTACCCACACACACACAGGAGGCTGTTCTCTGGAAAACAGAATCAACAGGAAAACAACAAAACCCATCAAAGAGATACATGGAAGAGGAATAATTATTTAAGGTGACAACTACAATAACAGCTTTCATTTATACAGTGTGAGAAAATGATGAGGTTCCCCCTTTATTATTAATGTTTTCAAGCTAACAATAAAACATATGAGGTTGATAACACCACTACCTCTGTTGAATGCCAAAAATGTTGAAATACTGAGTTATTTATTTGCAATTTGCCAAAGGTAGTAAAGCCTGTTTGGGAAGTCAGTTCATATGTGTCAAACTTTACAATATGGACTAACTCTTTTAATGAGAATTTTAATAAATATCACTTTTTCTTCCCAGATATATGACTTTTTGAATTAGGTTATGTGGCCACTTATAAACCTATTCTTGTATTATCATTTTTTTTCACTTGACAGGTAAATGTGAAATCTCAGTAATCCTATTGTAATTTCTACTAAGACTTCTTTTAGTCTTCATGCTATTATTTTGGTCTTTGCTCATCTTTTAATTTTAAACTTTTATGAATCACACTGTCCTTAGGGTTTTAAAAAAACTTATATATAGTACATTTTATTGTTTGATCTAATAATTGCTGTCTTGACATTTGATATAACCTTCCCCTCCTGGCTTGAGACACACTGTCACTTCGTTGAGTACTTTCCTGACAGATGAATTGAACTGATCTGTCTTAACTTATCAAAATCACTTGGCTTTTTTTGTCATTAAAAAAAAAATCTTCATTTTCTTTTACTAGAACTGGATTATTTAAAAGCAAAGGGCTGTTTTCAACCAATAATGCATCTGTCAAGATGTACTATAGAAATTTTCAACAATGGAGTGGATGAGGCATATGGTTTTGGCATGTTGAATTTATCAGTAAGAAATTCAGAATAATTAAGAAATTAGCTAAATTATAATGAGGAATAAATCACTCTCTTTGAATGCAGTGTGCAGCAAATCCTTATTCCTGCTACTAATCTGAAAATAAGCATCCCCTTAGAGACAATCTTCTTCTTTTTTTTTTTAATAGTGGAGACATTGCTGATAGAATGACGTCTAGATAATTACTAAAATGTTAAACAAGATTTCTTTTTGCTCATGCATGTAGCTTTCACGGATTAATCTGTGCTTTTAGACACTCATCCACTAATTGGAATGCTACTAGAATACAGAGAGTTTTATTATTATTAAGTTTGATGGAAGCCCTCACTGTGTTGTTCAATTAATCATGGGAAAAAAATAGAAGAAGCTAAATGACTGATTTCTCAATTTTATGGAAAATTTCTATGAAATGGCAGCACCAGAAGTGTCTTGAAATTGAATGAACTCTGTTTTTATGACAGTTTTAAAAATAAAATGCCTTCTTATAGAATTTCACTCATTGTGCTTCTTGGAAATTTGTTTTAAATCGATGTTATCTAGTTTTTTGAGATGTAGTTTCTACTATTCTTGTGACTATTTGTGTTTCTTGGAAAACACTGAAAAACTACACAACTATGGGTAATTAACCACATGGAAGGAGAGAAGAAAGAACAAAGGACAGTATTTTGAGATATTTTTCCCTTAGTCTTAGGCCTCCTTGGCCTGCTTTGTGTTCACAGTGTGCTGCCCTCTGTTGGAAGAGAGCCTCCTGCAACACCGGGATGTGATACTTCTGTTTTACCCCATGTGTCTGGAAGCATTTCTCAGGTCACAGTAGTTGCTTGCTAAAAATCTGCCAGATAAGTGGATTTGCTTCAGAGTTTTGGGAGTTGGGCTTTGAAGCTTCTCCTTTTCCACCCAACCATTGAAATATTATCTTGTGTATTGTATAAATGCAATACCTGTTAATTAAAAAAAAAAAAAGCAAAAAACAAAACAAATCCCTGAATTTGGAGATGGGGCATCCGGTAGGCACAAAGGATTCTGACACAGAGCCAGATTTTATCAGCTAGATGTGAGGACAGATGCCTGAGCCACATGGCAAAATGTAGATTAGTAAAATGCGGTATTTTAAGTTATGAGCTAGTCAGAGAAGAGCCTAGGTATATGACCTAGGTATTTATAAGTAATATTTGAGTCTTGTGAGTCCTTATTCCAGGAGCTTGGTGCTGGGAGGAGAAAAAAACACACATTCTACAACACACACCCTTATAGGTTTGGATGAACTTGCTGACATTTCTGAATTTTTCAAAGAGAAACCAGTGGTAGCTTCTGTTACAGGAGCAATTGAAGGGACAGAGGGTTGAGTGTTGATTCTCTGACTCTGTCTCCTCTCAGGATGTTGGCTGCTGCCAGCTCTATTTATGCTCACCCCTGGTTCTTAGCATACACAATGAAAGCACTGAATAGTCACAGCGCGCATAGCTAGCTCCATGGAAATAATTTTCTCATCACAGCAGAAACATGTGGCCAGTAGAGGATTCCTACCCCTCGTGTCTCTCTTGGCAATGTTTTGGGTATATCTTGATGAGGTGTGATCTCAGTCACTGATTTCATTCCCATTTTTATTTCTGAATTATCAGGGGAGCTAAACAGTGAGTCAGGAAAGCATTCTGCTCTCATGCACAGGGAATTGAGCTAGTCACAATCAAAATTTTCCCCATCACTAAACAATTTAAATCATTATTACAAGTAAATATCATATGGAAAGCAGTCTTAATCAATCTAGACTTGGTGATAGACTTCTTGAAAGACTTTCCTGATTTAAACAGCTGAAGACTTGGGTGTTTCAACCTAGCATCCCAGTGGTGGCAGGAAACAAAGAAAAACAGAAAAATATTCAGCATCTTGAAAGCACTGAGACAATTCAGAAGGGACTGATATCTACCCACAAGCACTGTGAATGAATTCATACCTAACTTCCGAGTCTTTCTTTTTTAGTGTTTATGCATGTGTATCTGTGGTATGTTTACATATGCACATGTACGTTCCCACGTATGTGGGCACACATGTGTGTGCAGGTGCACATACAAAGACCAGAGGAGGACATCAAATGTCATCCATGACTTCTTTCTTTCTACCGTACATATTGAGACAGGGCCTCTAACTTGTACCAATGGTCACCTACTTGAATAATCTGATTAGTCAGCTTGGTCCAGGCAGTCACTGTCCTTGCCTTACTCATGATGTGATTACAGGTGTGATGACGAACCCTCCCAGATTCTATGTGGGTTCTGAATATCCACACTCTGGTCCTCACAGCTTTACCTTAAGTGCTTTATCTACTGAAGCATCTCCACAAATCTGCATCTCTTTTAACAAGTCCACCATACTTAAGAGTCATTTTACACCATTATTAGTATTTTAACTGACTGGTGTTGGGACACATGTCTAGATTGAATTAATTTCTTAGGTTGAATTTATTTTTAATTAATAATAATTTTAATTGACAAGTAATCAGTATACACAATGCGATATTTCAGCTATTGTACACAGTATAAAGAAGTTTCCACTTCTTTATTTCATTGAGGTGAAATATTTAAATCTCTTCAGGCAATATTGAGATATATAGTATATTACAGAATAAGACTTATTCTATGACTCTAAGCATATCTATATTTAAACATTTTTATTCTTTGACACTTTCATATATCTGTATAGTAAATTGTGAATACTTTCACTACCTGATACCTTCTTTTATTCTTTCTATTCCCTCTGCAATTATTTTTCATCCCATTAAACTTAACCCCCTATTTGTATGATACCTTACAGTATTTTTCTTTTGGTATTTTAACATATCTTACAGTATTTCAGAGTGTATTCCAGTTGGTATTAGGCCCTCTTGACTCATCTTGTTGCAGCTGGCTGTAATTCATCTGTACTGACAGTTTCATACATGTATGTAATGAATTCCAGTCATTTCACCCACCATTCTTCTCTCTTTTCTTTCCAGCAACTCCTCTTCCTACTTTGGGTCTTCTTTTGGTATGTGACCCACTGAATTTGATTAGAGTTACTTGCCCAAGCACGGTGGTAGATATTATTGGAAACTTACAATGCCTACAATGTAGAAGAAATACAACCTCCTCTAACTAATAGGCCTTGAGGGAAAGTGCCACTCTCCCATCACCGATGAATAGTAAAGGCCAAGTGCTCACTTGGGTCAAACCTTCTGAGTGAATTAGAACCCATGCATCATGGCTAATTGGCTGAATGGTGAGATACTGTATCATCTAATATAGGCCACGGAATCCTCATTTTAGTAAAAGAATGTGCAGGAAAGATTCTGTTTCTTCACAAGTGACATCAGAACTAACGTTTGGATCACTCAGTTCTAATTCTCATTATGATAAAAATAATGGAATATTTATTTCAAAGAGTCCTGGCATAGAATACACGGTCCTTTAACAATCACTCTTACAAAATCACAATTCTCTAGTCCTCTTTGGAGCATTTTCTAACTATTTACCTACCTGAGAAATATTTCCAAATCTTTACATATCTACAAAACTCACTTACTTCAGAAAACTATGCATATAGCAAAGGCCATGGTCCAACTGTGATTATTTCTAATTGTCCATATAAAAGATTTATCATGATACATAAAACATAGTCAACATTAAAATATAAAGAATGTGGGTTTTGGCTGGCTTGTAAACAGTGGGGTGAGATTTTCTTTCCTTTCCCTGCTACATGCCAGTAATATTCCAGAGAAGGAAGACATAGGAAATACCTCCTGACAAGAACTATGAAATCAAAGGCCCAGGAGAAAGATTCACTGCCAGATAAAAGAAGAGACAATCCTAAGAATAAAATTAAATGAAACATATAAAATTTCTATTATTAATCATTCTTAATAGCATTTATCTAAAGGAAGGATAGAGTGGGACAGGAGAATAGCCTACCTGCATTAAGTATCACTCAGTCCCCACTTGACTCTCCTACCCACAGCCTCATTTGCCCTCCTGTTTCTGAGTCATCTTTCGTTATTTATCCAGAGCCCCAGCTGGGCAGTCTAGAGACAGGCTATTTTGGCTGGATCTCCATGGTCACAGTTGATAAAGCTGCCTATCAGTACTTTAGTTGTATTTTGATTGAAGCCAGGTCTTGGCTATGTCATAGACTTGGAATAGAGAAGACTGGAAAGACAAGAGCATAAAGGGAAGAACGACATCCCGATGACCTGGATAATATTCCCAATCACATCAACCTACTGTAGGGCTGGAGCTTTGGAATGACCTTCTAGAGATGGTCCTGACAACCATGATGCTAATTGCTTACTGGGATAACAAAGCATTTAGAAAACAGTAGAACATGTTTTCTTTGGACAGATTTTTTTTGATAACTAGTTTCCCATTGTTTTTTTCTTATAATCTGATGCTGGGTTTTACGTTGAGTTAATATTAAAGTTTGGTTACTTTTCATGGTTTATCGCAGACATATCTCTAACAGGCACTTACAACACCACAGTGCATCTCTAAGAGGAATGAAAGCATTTTCCAGGGACCTGTCTCACTCTTCAAAATGATTTCTTTCGCATTTTGCATCTGAATTAGTAAACCAGATAAAGTCTGGCTCTAAAAATCCATCATCTTTGAAATCCCACAAGTTTTCCTGATTGTTTTGTGCAGCAGAGTGAGAAGAAAAAGCCAGTATTTCCCAGGACAGTCATTTAGCTTTGGAATACAATACTATTCTCAAAAGCAAAGTTTATGACTATATAAGAGTTAATAAAAACAGTTCTAAAATGGGAATATAGGATATTAAATTCTGAAATATTCTAAATATATGTGCCTATGTATATAGTTGTGTTCCTATGGAAGTATCCATAACTTTCCTCATACACTTTCAGGAATAGATGACACAAAAATGTAAAACTTTGCTTTGAAATTTGAGTTCGACCATAACCTCAAAGGATCACACCAAATATAAACATTTTATAAGGGAAATTTATCATGAACTAGGAAATAACTAGACCTACTCTTACCTAGTACTGTTATAAAATTAAAGAAGCTGTATGTCTTTTCATTAGACATAAAAGCTTTCAAGTGAACCACAGACTATTTTGATCCCTTATCAAAATATAATACTATATTATATTACTATAAAATGTTCCATGTGCAAAGGCCTCGTCTTTGATGTTGCATGTGTACACTTCAGTGTTGTAAGAAATGCATCTTATCTTTTTCATTTTCTTTAAAGCTTTTTTTTCTAATCTTAACACTCACCACATCCAAAACATTGTATACAAATATACAAAAGATTAATATTTGACAATAACTTTGATGCTAATTCATGTCTCTGCTATTTTTGCAGTTATTTATGTATTAATATTGTTATATGTCTATGATCGCATGTATGATGTGCACACTTGTGTGCACACATGTTTATGGGTGTGCTCACTAGTGCCTGCAGTGGTGGAGAACAGACTTCAATGTCAGGTGTCTTCCTCCATTGCTGTTTACCTTAGTTTTGAGACAGGGTCTCTCACTGAATATTGTGTGTGCAATTTTGTTCAGTCTAGTGAGTCAACAAGACTTTGGTGCTCTCTCTTCCTCACCTCGCAGTGCTGAGATTACTGTGAATATCTCACTTTTTATAAGTGCTGGGGACTACAGCTCAGCTTTTCCTGCCTTACGATGAGCTCTTCGCTCAGTAAGCCATCTCCCCAGCTCTGACCTCTCTACTTTTTTTTTTCCATGCTTCCATTTCATATAAAACCCACTCAGGGCCCTGGTAAAAGCTGCACAGCCAGTAGGTCACCATTAGACAACTTTAAAACCATTAATTAAACAAGTCATGAGTTAGCATGTATCAGAGATGGTGCTGAAACTCTAAGCTCTCTCACCAACTATCAGTAGGAGAACAAGATATTAAAAATGAATTTCAGGAATGCCTTGTATGTGAGATGTGGTGTCTTAAAATGCATGTGTTATAATATTTCTTGTTTAAGATTTTTAGGCACTTAATTGCAAAGATTACTTTATTTCCTGTACAGTTCAGAGGAACTTAATGACTTGAACTTATAAATATAGCCAGGTTTTATAGATAAGAAAGTTATTTTACAGCTCTTTAGTGTTATAGGTTATTACAATGAATATGACAGAGTATATGAGACACTAAGTTGAGAAATTGGTTCTAAATGCTTTGTTCATAACAACAATATTTAAAATATGATTGATTCCTTACCATATGTTGGGTGTCTTACTAAGCACCTCATATATATTATCACCATTATTCCCAAAAATTATCCTCGGATGCAGGTAATATATGGGTGTATTAACTTTGGGCAAGAGGAAGTGCCAACTAACAGAGATATGGAAAGGAACATGGCATAAATTCCTGAATACTTTCAGGTTCAGGAACTCACACCTCTAAGATCAGTTTTTACACCATATGGGTACGCTTTTTCTATAAAGATGCTTTCCACTTGAGAAGAGAAACTTGGGATTGGTATGTGTGTTGATGAATAGTTGTACAATAGTCAGATAAAAAAAAACAGGAAAGGGGATTTTAAAAAAAGACAGCAGGCAGCACTCCAGATGTCAGCACTATTACATTGTTTTAGTGGCCAAGGTCATCTAGAAAAATCACTGGATTCAGGGTAAGATATTTGGCATGTCAGCTTTGTCTGATTGTTGCATTGTTTTCCCAGAAGGTACACTACCTCCTCCTATTTTATCTTCCACTCACTTTTTAGCTATGTACTTGCTTCACATAAATGAATACATTTGTTATATGAAAAACTGATCTGTGGACTGCTACATATTTTCACTGTAATCTGTCAAATTTGTGAAACATTAATGGCTAATTTATCTTGAAGTACATATCTCATTACCCGAAGATTTTAATTCTTCATGGAGAGTGTTTCCTCCGATTCATACTAGTCAGCAATTGTGATTTTCAACTGCAACTGTGACTATTGGTTGTTCAAACATGGACAGAGGTCTCTCTTAAGTGGTATTTGGTAGCATAAAGCAGTTTTAAACTTTACCCCTAAGCATACTCCAAATTAATCCTATAGAACATTTGATATTCCAGGGGAACTGATTCTTTGCTTTTGTTTACTCATTAATACCTTATTTTTAAATGATTTTTAATGCACTGGGAACTTACAATAACAATTAAGCCAGAAATTTAGTTTAAAGGGGTCATAGATGACTTTCATACCAATGGCATAATAAATAGCCATTGCAATAAATTTCTTCCTGCCTAGAAAGTAGTTCCTTGCATCCTTTCTTTAAAAAAAAAAAAAAAAAAAAAAACTATAAGAATCACAACTACCAGGTAACAATAGGTCAGGGACTTTGACTATTCATTATCTATTTAAATCTCTGAGACTGAAGGAGGTCATCGCCGAACAGTGAGAAGAGTAAATGCAGCCATGGCAACAAATACTTCAAAACACAGAATATTCTTTTTACATGATATGTAAAATATTTTGTTCATGCATTTGTAGACATTCTCCAAAGGCTGCATTAACTTCAACCATCTGTCCTGGTCCATTGTGACAGGTTGCTAATGGCATTTTTATCTCTATTCTTTCCCATCCCATTTCTTCTGCTCTACTGTCACATGAATACTCGGCACCCACTGCTGTGCACATGCCCACTTAGTGCACATCTTCAGCGTTCTCTTTCTCTATAGAAAGCTCACAGAAACCTTTACAAGGTTCTCACCTTTTTTGACCACAAAGATCTGCCAAGTTTTAAGATTAAGATTTGTTTCACAAGTTATAGTCCAGGAGATTTAACACTTTGTCAGCCCAACAATATATTCAGTTCCTCTCTTTAGAGTTTTCTTATACACTTCCTTTTTTGCATATATTATCTTTATAGACTTTATTTTAAGGTTACCTTGTCTTTAAAATTCATTTCAAATTTACTTCCTCTATAACAATTTCTTACAAAACTTCAGCTGCTAAGGAATCAAAATCCCAAACAAAGCATAATAAAATTAACATCCAACTTATAGTCCCCTTAGGACTTGTACACAGATTGAGAGTCAGACCTGTCTTTCAGCATTACCTCTTTTACATATCCACTGGGTAACATGAAAACATCATGTTTCTTAAAACTTATGTCTTTTTATGTATGAACAATATGTAAAAATACCATAAGAACAGACTTAAAGACAAAGTTTAAGAAAAGATTAATGTTTTATTACCACAATATTTTTCACATACTACTAAATTTGTGGAATAAACATGTTTTGCAGTCTGAAAAGTTTTACACCAAAGGTAATATTAATTATTACTTAACTGATATTTTTCCGCTTCATGAGTTTATAATTGCTATAATTTTTACTTCAATCTCTAAATTTCCTAATGATACCACCCCACATGAGAAGGAATAACCATATATTTAAAACACTATCCAATTGCAGGCAGAGTAACAGTATTAAATACAAGTAAGTGTCTTTGGTTGGTCTTGTAACTTTAACAATAAGATGTCCTTGACTAAGACCCATGACTGAATTTCTTAAGAGGTTGGCTCTAGTTGGCTCCATTTGGAAGGCTTTCTGCTGAACCCAGAATGCATTGTCTAAGTAAGTAGGTTAGAGATCATGATTGATACTATTCCTGCAAAACAGGTCCAAAACTAACAGAAATGCAAGTCATAGAGTGTATATGTGTGTGTATGTATGTGTGTGTGTGTGTGTGTGTGTGTGTGTGTGTGTGTGTGTGTCTACACATGCATTGTGAACATTCACATTTGACATTAGGGATACAGGAAGTGGACATGAAGAGAAACAAGCAGAGGAACAGCAGCAGTGGATTGAGACATCAAGGATTAGCTCACAGAGTTCTTCAGAGACCTGCAGTGATAGGATGCTATAACCTACAGACACTTAACTGCATTCCAAAGGAGCATAATATTTGGCAAGAGAAAAACAAACCATATCTATCTATGATAATTTATCAGATGCACAAGCATAAATCTTAAACCAGAACTTCCTAACCAGTTCTGTCCCTCGGCTGAAGAGGAGGGTCTGTGATTAGGGGAAGAGATGGTCTGGGGAGATAGTGTGGGGGCTGGTTGGCTCCAAGGCTGGATCCTCCTCTCACAGCCTGTGTGTGGAATGCTGACCCTGATGGATGATGCCCTGAATAGCTGCAGTGTCAGCACGTGACAAAGACTTGACAGAAAGCATGGTGAAAAGATTCCAGACAGGCAGGTTTCTTTTTTTCTTCACCCCCACTCCATCTCTTCTTCCAGCAATAAGATAGAAGTCCAAATTTGAGGCAGCATTTTGCATTTTTATAATTTACAGTATTTTACTTGATTGACCAGTTTATGTAGATCACCCACCACTTGTGTCAATAAAAAAATGTGAAATAAGGGCTCCCATACATTTCTATGAAAATAATTATATATGGTAAAATACACTCATTCCCATGATATATAAAATTAACCAGTAATAACTAGATAGGGGGATAGAAAAGGGATTTAGAGGAGAGTGCTTTCATTTTGGGGGATGTTGGTTCTGACCTCTAAACAGAAAAAGGTAAGTGCATGTTTTTTCATTTATATTTATTATAATTTATTCATATTACATGCCGATTGTTATTCCTTCACTTGTATCTTCTGCTTCATTTCCCTCCCCTAGACCTCTGACAGGGGGAAACTACACAAACTGATACATTGACCAAGGACAATACATGAAGAGAACCTATACCCCTTTTCAGATCTAGGCGAGTGCACAGCTCGCATTCTCCAAGGCTGTGGGAGCAGGGACTGCCTCTGTCATGAAGGAGACTTGATCACTTCCACTTGGCAGGGAAGCCTAGAAGGCACACAGAAGAGCATGCTTTAAGATTTCCTGTGAGATACTCACTACTTCAGGCTGAGGGAAGAGATGGTGCTAAGTGTCCTGCCAATATCCTAATTAAAAAAAAAAAATTGTTCAGAGGCAAATTTTCTATTGAAGAGTTTTGCATCAAAATAACATCTCTATATCATGCTATAAACATTGTGGAAATAGATGTGAAGTTTTTTAAGTAAAGTGGGTAGACTCCTATAGTTAAGGGGCAAGACTAAGAACAGTGATGGTTGGACCCAGGAATGGGGGACCACTGAAGAAGGGGATATTACTGGGTTTGGGAGCAGGCTACCAGTGGAGATGGGAGACTGGGACATGGGCTTTATGGTTTTTGATAGTCAGGAGGAGACTTGGCATGGTATGTGTCTTGTCAAAAGCAAAGGAACTAAGTTTGTGTCCAGTTTTCAAGTCTGAGAGTCTGGAAGGATAAATTTGATATTGGCTTTATGGTTGACTTATCTTTTGTCTCCTTTTTAAGATCAGTTTTACTGCCGTGTACAAAGCTTACGTGCAAACTTGAATTCTGTATTTTAGATGAGAGTTTTCCTTAGGGAATAAAGTAATGTTGCCAGGGTGAAAAGAGTTAAAAATATCTTTACTGGAAATTCTGTTCACCTCAAGAGACATATAAGATATTCAGTCTTATTTTTCGTTCTTTCTTTTTAAATGAAAGTGTGGACTATATTTAGCTTTGTTTTATCTTGTTTAAAACATGACTGCCACGAGTGTTACCATTTGAAGATTACAAATCAAGAGGAGCAGAAGTCAGATACTGACAAAGGAATTATTATTAGTTATGCTAGAATCCAGCCATTCTTAACCAGGGACGCCCATGTCCCAATATACCAGCCAACATGTATAGCTAAAAAGTACACAGCTTTTTTAGCCTTGTCTATGAGAAATTTTAATATCACAGTTGATCATAACAGTGGTGGGCTTTTATTCTAATGACTAAAGTCAAAGTTAAGTGTGGAGTTTATAAAACACAAATGAAAAGTAGTTAGGATTAAACTTGTATATGAAAGACAGAAGGAAGGAGAGAGTGAGAGAGTGAAAGCACACAGAAGAATAAAGACTTCTCAGATAAAAATATTAAAGTTTATCAAAAATGAGAAAAAAATGATGGTCACCCTCCACCACAGTAAACATTGTTGAAGAAAATTCAAAAATCAGGTTGTGCATGAACTCTGAGCATCTTTTATTAATGCCTGGCTCCAGAGTCTTAGCTAGCCCAGAACCACATGAAGCAGGACATTCAATGTTTTAACAAAACAATTGGCACCCTTCTGTTTCCTTCAGATGTCATGCTATGGAATTTTGGAAGTATGATGACTAAGAATCCTAATTTCCACATTCGAGCCTCAGAGCCTGCAAAAGAAAACAAACAAACAAACAAAAAATGATACACAAGGCATCTGTAGCCAGTTCTCTTGCCTTTCTGTGAAGTATTTCTCCCCAACATCACTTTCATAAGAATCCTTGAGTCTGTGAAATTGTGCTCTCAAATGGCATTTTTCAAAATTTGATGGAGGAGGGTCACATTATTACACAGAAATATCTTTTCAAATTGGGAGTAAAAAAAAAAAGAGCTGGGCGTGGTGGCACACAGCTTTAATCCCAGCACTTGGGAGGCAGGGGCAGGTGGATCGCTGTGAGTTCGAGGCCAGCCTGATCTACAAAGTGAGTCTAGGACAGCCAAGGCTACATAGAGAAACCTTGTCTCAAAAAACAAAACAAACAAAAAACAAATCAAATTGGGAGTAACATGGGATTCAGGAGAAAGTGTGCCTTCAAAACAGAAACGTTTAATCTCCCTGAAGGTTGAGATCATTACTAAATTATTTACCACTCCATCCTCAGAGACAGAAATCCTTTCTTAAATGTGGTAAGCATGAAGAGAGAAGTTATACTATGAAATAGAAAGGGAGCCGCCTAGTTCAAGGCAAAGCATAGAGTGAGACAATAACTCATAACCCATATTTGCTAAAGGAGAGAGCAAGGCCAAGCCAGACACTATAGTCAGAGCTCTTCAGTGCAAGCTGGAAATCATCCCCCAATTGATGCCTATCCTACTTTATTAGGTATGGTCACTTGGTTTGATGTAGTACTCCTATTTTCCCCGTGCACCAAGTTCATGCTGAGCGAGCCTGCCTATAAATTCTCAGGAAAATTCAGAAAACCCTATGTCTGATGCTATGACAGTTTTATAGTTAGGAAACAAGTCTACTGGGTGTGGTATTCATGCTGCCAGGTGATTTGAGTACCCTGGTCACTTTTATAACAAGCAAGGAGGCTTCCTTGAAACAGAAGCACCTGCCTTTTCCTGGTCAATGTGGAAACTAAATTGATAAGCCCTCCAGGCAAACACCAGTACCTGGAAGCAGCTTGCTGCCCACAAATTCTGTCAAATGCCTATGTTCAAAGATGGTGTTCTGAGGAAGTCTGATAAATGTTATAAGAAAAATAGAAGGTATTGCTGAAATGAATGTGCAGACACATTGTCCCTTAATTTAGTAAATTAATGAATTTGATACACAAAGAACTTCTAAGGATTAAAAATAAGCATTAATGCAGTAAAAGCTAAAAGAGGACCAGGGAATAAAGAAATACCTTGCACTTTATCAAATGCGTGTATAGTTCAGCCTCCTTAAACACAGCAACTTTCAGTCTCCCTGACGCATGTTTTAGACTAAATCACTTTACCTTAGTGTTTTTGAAGTGTTTCTGCCCCTTCCTAAAAAGATCCCCCTAGACCTTTCCAAGGAGTCAGAACTATTCTCATGGAAACATAGCTTTATTTACTTACAAATAAATAAATAGATAGATAGATAGATAGATAGATAGATAGATAGATAGATAGATAGATAGATAATTCTAAAGAATGAACATTGTAGTACACTGCATGCAGAAGTACAAAGAACCCTGCTACCTTCGCTAGGTAGACCCTAGGGAGTTTCCAAAATCTGAACACCCTTGCTGTTCTCACTGTTTTCTGTTTCTTTGTGAGACAGGGTTGTTTTTAAATAAGAGCACCCTGTTTGTGTCATCATGTGATGTGTTGTCACTTTAAGCAAATAAATAAATATTTAAACTGTATCAATAGCATCACCGGTGATGACTTGCCTAACCACATTTTTCTGGGATCAGTAACAGGTGTTGCTGGAATGAAGAGCTGCCAAGCATCCCAAATACGAGGGCTGCTACTTTAACCAACTTGAACAGTAAATCCTCTGGTGTCATATTGGATCTGGGATGGACTAAGAAACAAAACATGAGCTCTGTGCAAAATGTTATCTGATAGAACATAGGGCAGGATATTCAGAGCCACCTATTATAACAAGGTTCCATAAAATGAAAAAATGATTTGGCATTTGTTTTTTTTTTTTCTTTTACTTTTTTATTAATTTATTCTTGTTACATCTCAATGGTTATCCCATCCTTTGTATCCTCCCATTCTTCTCTCCCTCCCATTTTCCCCTTATTCCCCTCCCCTATGACTGTTCCTCAGGGGGATTTCCTCTCCCTGTATATGCTCATAGGGTATCAAGTCTCTTCTTGGTAACCTGCTATCCTCTGAGTGCCACCAGTTCTCCCCCTCCAGGGGACATGGTTAAATATGAGGCACCAGAATAAGTGTGAAAGTCATACCCCACTCTCCTCTCAACTGTGGAGAATGTTCTGACCATTGGCTAGATCTGGGTAGGGGTTTAAAGTTTACCGCCTATATTGTCCTTGGCTGGTGCCTTAGTTTGAGCGGGACCCCTGGGCCCAAATCTGCCTATCATAATGTTCTACTTGTAGGTTTCTACGATCCTCTGGATCCTTCTACTTTGCTATTCTCCCATGCTTCTCTCATCTAGAGTCCCAATAGGACGTCCTCCCCTCTGTCCCAGTTTCCTGGTAAGTGAAGGCTTTCGTGGGACATGCTTCTTGGGCTAATATGCAGATATAAGTGAGTATATACCATTTGAGTCTTTCTGCTTCTGGGTTAACTCACTCATTATGATCATTTCTAGCTCAATCCATTTGTCCACAAATATCAGGAATTCCTTGTTTTTAATAGCTGAGTAGTATTCCATAGTGTATATGTACCACAGTTTCTTTATCCATTCTTCTACTGATGGACACTTAGGCTGTTTCCATGATCTGGCTATTATGAATAAGGCTGCTATGAACATGATTGAGCAAATTTTCTTGTTGTGTGCTGGAGCATCTTCTTGGCATTTGAAAAACAAGCATATTTTAACCTAGGACTAACGTGTTTTTTTACCTGTGTTATTTGGGGCTATCTATTAATTATCCTGTTTCTTAGTTTTTCCAAAATGGAAAAAAAACATGAATAGGGCAAAAAAAAAAAGGATGAAGAGTAACTAAATGATTTTACTATTAAAAATAATTTTTATGAATAAAAATGAGCCTGAAATAAAAAGGTTCTGGGTTCCAAATACTTTTGTGTTCCTAATCAGCACTTGCTACTTACTAATAAAAAGGATCCAGGAAATATCACCTCTCCATTTAAGAGATCAAAGCAATTTACCAATATATTATTATTGAGTGATTCCAAGGAACCAGAAAACCTTTGCCTTGGTGAATCTTACTGTTGTCATAACTAAATGCATAGATTGAGTAATTAATAAAGAAACAAGATTTCTTTTTTCTATAGTTCTAGAGGCTGAGAAAGCATAAGAGCATGGTACCAACATTTGCTCAACATAGTTAAGGGCCAGACACATTATGCCATGATTTTTACTTATCTAAATACTTGTTCAATTTATAAAACTGTGCTGTGTAAGAATATAATTGGATATCAGTCACCCAAAGCCATCAAGATGACCTTTGGTAGACACCGACTCTATAGATACTTTGACTTGGCACTTCTTAGCCAACAGTACTGAAAAAAATATAATTATATTGTTTAAGCTACTCAGCATATGACGTTGTTGCCATTTCTCCAAAGCTGACTAAAGGAGCACTCAGAATTTTAGGATCAAAGCAGAGACAAGCATTGAGAAGCTGTAAAGCATCACTTAATCTACACTTTACTGCTCACACTAGTTATAGGCTTCAAGGGATAGGTGTGAATTACTACTCTTGAATGGCACAATAGCAACTACTACCTAATTCATAAAACTGAAAAAGAGTGTTGACATTTGGTTGCTATTGGCTTCTTCTTTTTGTTTTCTTTTTTTTTTTTTTTTAAGTAAATGCATCCATTTACTTTAAATTGCTCTTCTTATTGGAGTATACAATTTTAAAGTTTCCCTTTATAATGTTCTGAATTTCTTTGGTGTGTTGTAATGCTCTCTTACTTATTTTTTTTTTAATTTATTCACTTTACATACCAGTTGTAGCCCCCTCCGTTGTCTCCTCCCAGTCCCACCCTCTGTCACTCATCCTCACTGCCCACATCCCCTAGTCCTTAGAAACAAGGAGCTCTCCTCTCCTATCTTATGATCTCAGCCATCAAGTCTCATCTAGACTTCCTGCATCATCTTCCTCTGTGGTCTGGCCAGAGGGAAGGGATAAACAAGTGGGCACCAGAGTCCATGTCAGAGGTAGCCCTTACTCCCCATACTATGTAACCCACAAGGAGACGGCGCTTTCTATTTACTACATCTGAGCAGCAGGGAGTGGAGGGCCTCACCATGCATGGTCCTTGGGTGGTGCATCATTCTCTGCAAGCCTCCCCTACTCCCAGCCACCTCCCAACCACACCCCAAGGATATTGACCATTCTATCAGTGCCCCAGGTTCTTTGCAGAAATATTTGCCATCAGAGAGGTGACAGTCACACAAAATTTAGTATCAATAAGATTTCATCCTTACCTCTTCAAACTGTTCTGTTTTAGACACCATATTAAGAGACCAAGAAGTGAAGTGAATTGCATTGGTCTATGAACAAACAAAGGCAGAAGCTTTAGTGGAAGGAAAACCATGACCCAGTCCCTGCCTTTGCACCAGCTGATTCACCAAGTGCTCAAGGAGCTGTGGCTCTGATGAGACTCAGGAAATTTTGTGAGTGGCGGAGAGAGGGGGAGGAGGGAGGGACGGAGGGAGGGAGGGGGAGAAAGGGAGGGAGGAAGAGGGACAGAAACAAAGACAGAGAGAAAGAGAGTTATACAACACTGTTCATTAGTAGCCATTTAATTTGTGGATTTAAGTTGTGAAAATTGCATCATAATTTTTGCAAGAGAAGGGTAAAAAAATCTTAACTATGCCTTTCTGAAAATTTGTGAATGGTTTGATTTATACCTTAATTAGTGATGCACAACAGGCCCATCTCCTCCTTTCCTGGCTCCTACTTTACTGCAGGCCCACTCTATTTCCTGCCTTCTCTTGATTCAGATAGCAGCCTCCTTTCAAGAGGTCTGTTCCCAGGGGGTTTCCCTGGAGTCTCCTAGAGATGTGCCTGCATTTCCTTCCCTGCTGGGCTGGTTTAGTGAACTTTGCTTCCTAGTCAACCAAAATGTAAATTCTGTCAAGTCAGTTCCTCTGGAGTAAACTTTGAAGTTGTTTTTAAACTGAAAATTGTCATTGTTCTCAAAAGTCTAAAATATTACATTCCAGTTACATGCGTAGCATTTGAATTAAAAGTTTTGCATTTTGCTGTTTTTTTCCCCACAACTGTAGGTATTTTAGAGTCTTGACAATGGAAACCTCATCAACAAATAAAAGCATTTCAGATTCCTACAGACTCAGTTAAAATTTTAATTTTAGAATATATACTTTGCATCTAATCGTAATTGTATTCTTCCTTAACTGAAACTTTTGACAAGAAACTAAAAATAGAATATTGACTAGTCTGTTTTAGGATTGAAAGCAGGTGTCACAATGTTTTTATACCCCAGACTAATTTTGGTAGGTATTTGGCACAACTTGTTCAAGAAATGGCTTTAACATTAGAGCAAGGGCATTTGTTCAGTTGCTAACAAGAATTGTCCCCTGAGGCTTATATAAAATAAATTCAGGCTTACCAATGTTGAGAGAGAAATTATTTCAGAGTATGCCTCTTTTAAATGCAAATGGAATCTGAAGGTGTGCATTGGCACTGTCTGTCCCAGTGGAACTTTATTACCACATATTATTTTATCATTCCTCTTTTCCACCCATGTTTTCAGAGCACTGAGCCAACCAAATGGCTATAATCTGCTCTCTGTATTTTTCTGTTTGAATAAAAAAGTCTTGCTGTAGCAGATAAGCCAAATCACCACACATTTTTGAAACGCACTTGAAAGTTATTTCTGTTTGCTGCAGAATGGGTCCTGCACAATAAAATATCATGATGTCTATAAAAATGCATACCTCTTCCTGAAGAAATCAGGAATATTTTAATTTAACTTAGACACACTCACATACAATTACCCTCATATACTCCTCAATAGCAGGATCATTTAATATCTAAATAAAAGATTTAATGGTACCAAACAAAATTGCTGAATTGTCTTGATTAACGGTTTTTATATTTTTAAAAATTAATTTAATGAAAGGTATTTGCATGTGAGTACAGATGCTTTTGTAGGGTAGAAAGGGGCACTGGATACCTTGGAACTGTTATAAGCTGACTGTCAGGGTGCTGAGAACAGACCAAAGTCCTCTAAAGAGAAATACTAACTCTCAGCCACCAAGCTAATTCCCTAGCCCTCTCATTTGTAATTTTTAAGGAGAAAAGTATTGACAAAAATGAATAATATTGCCTGATATGTGTTTGTGTAATACTTAATAATTTTATAATATATTGTGTGAGATACAAACTATCTAAATCAATTTAGATGCCTTCATTTGGGCATGGAATTATTTTTACATCAATTGTAAGCCATATCTGAACTCTATTTAATCCTTTGTCTTCTGTTTGGTGAAATTGTATTAATTTAATGAAGGCTTCAGATTGGTCATTACAATCGGTTGATTAAGGAATAATTTCCTCCTATATCCCTCTATTGTGATCAGCTTTGTTTTGACACTGTAAAAGCATAATATTCTGGCCATAAGAATTTGATCTAGCTATTCAGAAGCTGACTCAACAGGCAGAAACATATATCCAAATTCCTTGTACCACTTAATACATACTTTCTAAATTAGGAAAAAGTGGTTGATGAGACATAATTGGAGAATAGTTAAGTGTTCATTTATGAATCACAAAGCCATTAATGTTGCAATACAAAATGATCAATGGATTTTCATTGAGTCTGCATGAACCTTATACTGAATCCTTAAAAAAAAATTTAAAATTTAAAAAATAAAACCACATAGGCTGTGGATGAACATAAAGAAAATACACAGGCATTGTGTATGCACTGTGATGGGCAGGGAGAAAAATAAGCATGGAGAGTTGGAGAGAATGCTAGTAGTTTAATGAGTTGAGTTTCTTTTTTTTTTTTCAAAATTTTATTCGTGTTTGGTTCATATGAAGCACCAGGATAGCCAGGTTGTAGTAGCATTCCTTGTGTAACTATGAAATTCTTGTATATCTTGAAACTAGGAGCATATTCTCTGTGTATCTGATGTGGCAGCTGGTCAATAAACACAGCCCTTCACACAAAGCCACATATATAAAAAACATACATAACCTAATGCACAAAGCCACATACATACAAAACATACATAATCTAATGCACAAAGCCACATACATACAAAACATACATAATCTAATGCACAAAACCACATACATACAAAACATACATAACCTAATGCACAAAGCCACATACATACAAAACATACATGATCTAATGCACAAAGCCACATACATACAAAACATACATAATCTAATGCACAAAGCCACATGCATACAAAACATACATAATCTAATGCACAAAGCCACATACATACAAAACATACATAACCTAATGCACAAAGCCACATACATACAAAACATACATGATCTAATGCACAAAGCCACATGCATACAAAACATACATAATCTAATGCACAAAGCCACATACATACAAAACATACATAATCTAAGTAGTGTTAGCATGAGTTATACTAAATTTCTAATCCTAAATTCCTTAAAACATTTCAGACTTGATCTTCCATGCTAGACTCAGTTTTATAACAGGACAAATACCTCAGCGATTCATACAGTGGAATGGAAAGAACGATTCCACAAAATTCATTAAAATCTAAACTATCAATTTACTATATAATTAAAGCACTTAAACACACAAATCCAATCTGTATCTTTATAGTAAAGTTATAAATTCTTATGTTTCATAATGAGGATCCTACATATTTAAAAATCAGATAGAATGGTGTCCGTGGAAGAAATTTGACAAACACCTAATTATTCAAAGAAGTAACAACAACAACAAAAAAAAAATCATAACAGAAACTGTGATAGAGACTTTAGGATCAAATCCCCAGTTGTTCAGTGAGACCAGACATGGGGTCACGCTTTAAGTCTGGTTAATTTGCTCTACTAGCATTATTATTTTCCACTTTGTATGGAGTCCAATTAGTTCCCTGGCATGTAAGCAAGAAGGGTGTATGATATAAAGCAGTAGACACAAAGTACACACACACAAGTGATTCCACAAAGTCACATATGACATCATGTTTATTTCCATGGAAACCATGAACATACTTACTTTTCTCCTATCATCTGTAACTCACTAATAAAAATAGGTCAGTGAGCCTTCCTGACCTGTCATCATTTGAAGATGGATTTGACTTTTAGAACTTGTGAAATATGAACCAGAGTTAATCCTGGCGAAAACTGCCTGATAGACTTTTTGCATTAAAAGTAAATTCAGGGAGTAGGAATGTTATTCCAAGGAAGAATACTTACCCTAGCTTTCAAGAAACCAGAATTAAAATAATTAATTTACTAACTTACTAAAATTAAAATAGTATGGATACATATTTGAGGGGTGTATATGTTTGTATGCCCCTATCTCTGGCTCGTCTCTCTGTCTCTCTGTCTCTGTCTGTCTGTCTGTCTGTCTGTCTGTCTGTCTCTCTCTCTCTCTCTCTCTCTCTCTCTCTCTCTCTCTCTCTCTCTCTCTCTCTCTGTGTGTGTGTGTGTGTGTGTGTGTGTGTAAGATGAGTAAAGATGAACTTAGAAAATCTTTGAAGAAAAAATTTATCCTATTTAAGTGTAGTATCTCCATTTTGTGGCTAAAGATATTATTGGTTACAGAGAAAAATGGCATGATTTTAGAAAATAAAAGACCTATTATATTTTTATTTCATCACATTTCATATAATTCTTTCAAGTAAACTTTATATGCTGGTTGCTAGCATATGAGTGAAATCTCCCAGAGAGACTATAGTCACAAGACCATTACACTTTCATCTTATTTCCCAGAGTTTACTCACTTTTAACTTTTGTATTCAAATGATACTTCTTCACTGACACTGGTAGAAGGTATGGAAGACAAGGTGCAGTCATGGCTTTGGGCTTGGCCTGTGACAAGAGTCAGTTTAGGCAATCTCTGTTTACAAGCTATAGCCTGGAAACGCTCCTGTTTTCAGCCACTTTGCCTGCAGAGCACAGGCCCTGCCTGCACAGTGTCATCTTGGATTACATGGCTGGATTTTGCTCTGTGAACCTTGCAAACTCAGGTTTCTGCCACTGTTATCACAGCCAGATCTATGCACCCCTTCTTCTTATCACATGGGGGCTAACTCCTTTCCAGATTCTTGCTAGTCAGGGTCTGGCCATTCTCACGGGATGATTTCTGTTCCTGAGTCTCCTTATTTACAGTGTGGATGCAGTGATGGCCTCCCCTCTGCCTTCTTATCTCGTAGGATTAAGACTTTATCCCAGTAAGATTCTACCTGCCTAACCCAGCTCCTTTCCAATGCGTCCGTGTCTACTCTTGGCTGAACCCTACTTGACATTTCCTCTACCACTGTACACACTACAAATTCCCCTCATGATACAAGTAAATAATTAATTTCCCATGCATATCTGTAAAGGTTCTACTAATAAATTACAATAAGGGTAAAGCAAGTATTTCACAATTAAAATGGCTACCATGCATTCTAGACATTGTTATACATACGTCAATCCAGATTTTATCCTTAGAAATTACCCTTTCTGTACCCTATGAGCATATACAGGGGGAGGAAATCCCCCTCAAGAACAGTCATAGGGGAAGGGAATAAGGGGAAAATGGGAGGGAGGGAAGAATGGGAGGATACAAGGGATGGGATAACCATTGAGAAGTAACAAGAATAAATTAATAAAAAATTTAAAAAAATAAATAAATAAAATTTCAACAAATACTTTCTGAAACAATATTGTAGTATTTTGAGGTTTCTTATCAGGCCACTCCCTGCGTGTACATAAAATATTTTTGTAGAGTTAAGAAAAAGAAATCATTCTTGCAGGGCAACAAAACCTCTCCCAGAATTTGACTTTCAGTGTTATGGCCCAAACTGAATAACCACTACTCACTCTATTACACCTCTGAGATAATACACTAAGAAAAGACATCAGTAAGGCAATGGATTGGAGATATTAAAGGAAGGTATGGCCCATATCCTCACTGAGGAAGCTTGAATAATATTCTACCTCTTTAGCTGCAGGATCCATTAGGGAGATGACTTTACATGGTGGACCACAAGGTCCAAGTAAATTGCAAAGAGTTGTTCCAATGTCTCTCTTCCACGTCAAAGCCAAAACCCACTCCTAGGGCATAACCTCATAGTCATTCCAAATATTCTTGTCTGACTTGTGTTGGTTTCCTTGAGGTGATCTCTTCTTGAGTCACTGTGTATATTTATAATTCCCTATTTGTCATATCAATAAAATAAACATCCCTTCCTTAATTAGTTTAAATAGACATGGAATTAAATGTTGAATGCATGAAGAGCAATCAGATTAAAGATATAAATATATAACTGGCCTATAAGGAATGGGAAAAAGTAAGTCAAGTGTTTTACTTGTGAGACCACAGATAAATGCTTTCAAACACGGTGCTAGCTGCAGTGTCAACATACAAGACACTATGTTCTCCACTTACAGACAGGAATAGTTCTCACAAGTTAAGAAAAAAATTCATCCAGAGTCACACATTTCACGGTCAGAACATCGCCTGTTTTAGGTTAGAGATTTTTATATTTGAGCAATATAAAGTCTGTAACCTCAGAAAAATAAAGCTGCAGATAACACATTGTTCCTCCTCCCTTGTGAAATACAGAAAGCCTTTACAAATTGTGTTATTTAAGTGGTGTGTGTGTGTGTGTGTGTGTGTGTGTTTATGTGTGTATTCTAATGTGTTAGTAAGCATAAACATAAATATTGGTAGGAAATGCATTAGATAGTATGTTATGCTATCACTCAATGAACACAGGATACTTTGGATTTTTAAAAAGAGATGGGAGTCAAATAAAAAATTGCTTAAACATAGAGGTTCTGAAAACTTAATTTCAGCTTTGTTTAAGGAGTATGCATTTCAATGTATTTCAGAGTCACCCAGCAATGGGCTTCACTGTATCTCTCATCCCTCTGGTGACATAAAAATTTGTTTTCAACTCTTCTTATTTCACTTTTAGATTGTCTTCTAGAACTCCCATGATCTTATTGCTGCTAAGCATATTCCAGCCTCTGGAAAATTTAATCAATATAAATAAGGTGAAATTTCATGTTTGAAAATGTCACATGAAGTGGTTGGCACTTCTGAAAGAAGAGTCAGTGGGCTCTCCCGGGTGACAGTTAAGTAGTGTTTACCCCTCTGCGCTCACTGCTGACACTAACAATTTCCATATCCTTTTCTGTGGACATGTTTAGTCGGGGAGGACACATTTCTTTGAGTCTAGAAGTAAAAAGCCGTCATAAGAATGCCCATTCATTGAACAAAAGCCAAACAGCTATGGATGTTCTTGGACAAGACACTCTGAGGCAGTGGCTGCCATGGTCCCTGTGCCTGAGGAAGATTTCTAAGCGGTCCAAGGAATAAAGTTTCAAGGGGTTTTGTCTGTAGACTGTCCTGAAATAAAGAACCTCAGACAGGAGAGGAGTGTTGGCCCTTTAGAGTTATGAATTCCTAAGAATTCAAAGGAGGAATGAAACAGCCATGACTTAATACTCACTACTTGCTGAAAAAAAATAATATTTTGATAATTCTTAGAACAGTCTTGAAATGTCAGTTGTGCATTTTAGAGGTGAGATACAACGGAAGTACAGCAGTGGTGTTACAGCAGGCTGCAACTATAGAAGGGATGAGGCCTGTTTGAACCGATATCTGTCTCAGAAACTCCAGCAGTTCTCCATGGCTTGTGGGGGGGCAGTGGGGGTGTATACATGATGCCTGGTATGGAGGGAATCTTAGACTAACCTTTTCTTCTCTCTGTATCCTTTTTTTTTTTTTTTTTTTTTTTTTTTTTGGTTTTGTTTCATTTCCACAGACTTCTTTGGAAATAGGAAAAATCATTCCATTCTTCTTCATGTGTACAGATCTGAATTTAGTGTTCAAATCAGCTGGGCTTTTGAAGTACTAGCAGAAACAAATGTTTAGTTATTTATGGGGCTTAATGTCACATTATTAAGTGCTTTAGATGAGGGAAAACTAATAGATTCATCCTGTTTCATTACAAAGATCTTATTGCAACTCCATGGGGCATGTTTAGGATGCAGAAGCATCTTCTTAATATTCAAATACGTGAAGATGACAGTTAAGGGTTGACATACATAGCTCCTTTTCTCTGGTTATTTATTTGGTCAAGACCTCCATTTCTAACACTCCCCTTCAGTCTCACAGCTTTTCTTCTGCCTGCTACCTGTCCCTCACCCACACACACACAGTGTGCTGTGACACTATTTACTCTATCTCAGCACTCTTACTGTCCATGTCTTTATTGTTGTCACCCATATGCCTTCCAATAGAGCACTTATTAGGCTAGCTAGCATTTCCACAGAGCCTGTCAAGTCAATTCCCTGTTTATGAGAACCAATGTGTCACCCATGTTCCAGATAAGCTGGCTGGCTGATGCAATCTCCCACCTGGGACATCCACGATAGCATACCATCAAAAACTCAGGGTTTGTACAGACAGCTCTTCAGTAACTACGGGAAATGATTTATTCAGGGAGAAATGAAGATTAGATCAACCCTGAGTCATTGCACAAAATGAACCAAAATAGACAGCAAGTAGTAAATCTTAGCTCCAGGAATTTTATTCCTAGAGGAGAGACTCCCCACCTTTCTCCTGATGTTCTATATTTATTTTCTGTTCACTCTCTTTCATAAATAGTTACTAAGCACCTGATCCATGCCACCCATTGTGCTTTTGTTCAGGATGCAAAACATAACAAGCGAACCAGGCATGGTGCACACCTATAACCCAAGTGTTCAGAAGGATGAGGCAGAAAGACCAGGAGTTCAAAGTCAGTCTCAGCTGCATGTGAAATTTAAGGCCAGACTGTAATACACAAGGTCCTTTCTCAAAACTCCAAGAAAGCAAAGTCAACAAAGAAACAAAACAGGCCAGGTTATATCTGGGTCTTTGTGCATTAATTCTTTACCAGTCTTTATTATAGCACTGAGTGCATTGCATTCTGCTACAGTGAAATAGTGTAGATAAAGTAGATGATTGGTGACTTGAATAATTGATTCAATTGACTGAGTCTTTTAATATATTATGAAGTTTTGGAAAGGAGAAGCTTGGTCAGTTTTAAATCTTTGGCTAAAATAGAAAAAAATTCCTGTGTATAAGACACACACACACACACACACACACACACACACACACACACACACACACACACCAATTTGTATGAATATATACAAAGAAATGCAAGTCTCCAATGACTTTTCACTTAATTTACAATAAGGAAAGGCCTTGCTACAACCTACACAGCCTTCTTTGTTCACGATGGCTCACTGAGCCCCACTTTTCCTCTCTGCAGTACTCTGGCCTCTCCCATAGTATCTTCACTCCTTAGGCAGGTCAAGATCCCAGTAACCTCAGGACCTGTGCAGATGCTGTGTGAGCCATCCCTGGAATGCTCCTGCTGCAGTAAGGAATGATCAGTTCTTCCCTTAAGTCTTTCTCTATTCAAAACCTCCCACACTGGCGTTGACCTTTGCTGCCTTGCTGAGTAATTTTCTATCTTTTCCTATAGTTCACTTCCTTCAGAAGCTTGTCACTGCATAAAATAGCATAGCTGTCTCTAGCGTGACAAGTCACAGCCTTCCTGAACTTTTAGCCTAACACATAAAACTAAAAAAAAAAAAAAAATTAATATTTCTTTAGCTCCCTTTGATTGTCTCTTAAAGAAAAAGGAAGCGCTAACGTCATACTCCTTAGTTTTACATTAAACAAATAGAACAAGTACATACATTAACTCAGAGTCTGTTGGTAGCTCAGATAGTACATATGAATTGCTATTTTCATAGCAGGAAGTTGTTGATTTGCTATAAACAATATGATTTCAATGGAAGAAAGACTATCTTTCAAAATAATACTAATACTACTAATAACAAAATACGATATATTTACACTATAACAATGCGGATTGACTAGGGGCCCCAGAGGTGGGTGAAGAAGAATCTGGAACATTGAGTAACTGATTATAATGTCCACAGTTACTTGTAAACCCACTCCATGCAGGGGAATGCTTGTTGTTAGCTGAGCATTAGGAGCAGGGCTTGCTAGCTGTTTGGAGAGGAATATGATAAGAAAAAAACAGAAACACGCTTCACTAGCCATTTATGCAGCACTGTATCTTCTTTAGTGGCCTGACAGGAGATACCACCATCCAGCCCTTCCCACTACAGCTTTGTAGAGATGAAGACTCAAGCTGAGAGGTCCTTGCTAGAAATGCTTGGGGTCAGCTCTGTGTAAGGATTCTATTCTGCACTTTTTGAAAATGTTTGCATCTCTACTGGTTGGGCTTCCTTAAGTGAAAACCTAAAGCTGAAAGATTTTGAAAAGGAAGTCGTAAGATCGCAGAACATCTTGGATCTTGTGTTTGAAGCTTTAGTGTTAGACATTCCTTATTATTTATGCAAATGAAACTAATTCCAGTGTGAAACCTAACACATGCCTTCTCCAGCGGAAATCTCTAAAAAGGACAACGTGAATGTAAAAAAGACATGTGATGTGTCTTTTAAAAAGTCAATTGAGAAGTTGGACAAAACTGAGTTTCCTCTTCAATATTAAACTTTGAAGGCAACTAAATGGTATGAGTAAAATTAAATGTTGTCTGCACAGCATTTGTTTGTTTGTTTGTTTGTTTGTTTTGTAAACTTGGAAAAGCTAGAGCTATGTGAGAAGAGGGATCACAGATGAGACAATGTCTCTATAAGATTGGCCCCAGGCAAGCCTGTGGGGCATTTTCTCAGTGGTTGATGTGAAAGGCTAATCTCTGGCAGCTGCTTCTGAGGTGTGTATGGAAACAAGCCCAGAGGAACAAGTCAGTAAGTAACACTCCTGAGTGGCCTGGCGGTGTCTGCATCAGCTCATGCCTCTAGATTCCTGCCTTGACTTTCTGCCCCGACTTCTCTGGATGATAGACTACAAGCTATAAAATGAAATAATTTCTTTCTTCCCCAAATTGGTTTCGGCCATGGTGTTTCTGTTTGCTTGGGATTCCCTGAGAGCCCCTGCACAAGCTGGGAAACTCCATCTGCCATCCTTCCTGAACCCTTCTGTACTAAGACAACCCCAACAAAAGAACGGCACCAAAAACTCGGCTACACATTTTTAGTACCCAATGCAACTCACTGTTCTGATATGACCAGCCCATCCAAGCGTCTACCCAGCTGCTCAGCTTTTGGGCACACTTGCACACTGTACCAGCTCCTGGCTTACACATCACTACCCCGGTCTAAGGTCTGTAAAACACTTTGTCTTAGACCGGGCATGCGATTTCCTCAACTCTGTTCTTTGGGGCAGATGAATCTACCTAATAAACTGAATTTATCTGCTTTTAATCTGGTCTGATCTAGTTTGTGGCCTTTGCTTCATAAAGGGAGAGGCAGAGAGAGAAGGGGAGGGGGATTGGCAAAGGGAAGGGGGGAGGGGAGGGGAAGAGGGAGAATACGTAATAATTCCATCAAAGCAGTAGAAACTTTACCCAAAATACATAGTACCCTGAAATATTGTCACAAATTTGTTTTATTTCATATAGCAAAGAGGAAACATGGAAATTATTTTCCATTGGACCCCAGGTTAATACTTAGCAAAATATGTTCATCTGTCCAGTAAGAATTAGCAAAATATGTTCATCTGTCCAGTAAGTCATAGTTGAGCAAAATTAATTTAACTGGCTTATTACTAAACTCAAAATAAGGTTGGTGATTATCAAGGAAAATGGTAAATGTGGGACATTAGGAACAACTCTTGCATAACAAAAAATATTGTGTTTAAACATAGGGGAGGTTCACATCCTCTAAATACTGCTGCAATAACTCTTTTCCACTTAGGGAAAGACTGATCTATTTGGCTTCAAGTCAGAGCTAATATTTTGAGTAATGTTACCACCTAGTCTGATGGATTTAATTGTCTTCTCTGTGTGCACAAGACAGATCTGATTTACTAAGCCTTTAGAGAGTGAAATCAGTTTACTCCATGTCAGGATATGTCTCCTTTTCTTATTTGAGGAAATAAACCTCCATCTTAACTGATCTTTGGGCATTTCAGTCCATGTCACTTCCAATCCCTTAGCTTTGCTTTCTGCAAAATTAAGGGTTCCAGAGACAGCAAGGAGGTGTTATTCTAAAGAAAGGCTATACAACACAGTGACCGAGGAAATTTTTAGTTAATGTATTAGATTTCACTGATAAACAAAACCAAAAGGTGATAGATTTTTCTTTTGTAGGAGTTTATCCACATGATTGGAGAACTCATGATGGTGCCTTGCTCTGTTCATGGTCTCTTGCCTACAACTGGATAAAGGAAAGCCTGCAGCACAATTCAGTCTCAGTAGAGACATGACAACTGGAGAACGTTCTGCTTTAACCTCTAGTTAAACTAGACTAAGACCTGAGGAAGAACGGTTCACCTGGAAGCCTGAGGGCTGGAGGTCTTAGAACAAAGATGTCATGCTCAAGAGCAGGAAGGGACAGACAGCTCAAGAGCACAGAATGTGAAGTAACCCTTCCTTTTCCTTTCTGTTCTACCTGTGGTACCTGAGGGTCTGAAGGAAGTGTGCAGAGGGTGGGCTTCCTTACTCACTTCACATTCAAATGTCCATCCCTTCTAGAAATGCTTCCATGGACTGACTGGAAATGTTTTATTGGTTTATGAACATCCTATGGTCCAATGGAGGTAATATATAAAATTTCAGGCCCTATTGTAGAAGAGATTTTCTCTGGCCCATAGATTTAGCCCAAAATAAATACCGTCTCCATTTCCCCCCTTAAACTCAAGAGACATTCATTTTCTACTAAAAATCAATCTAATGACAACTTAGGATGTTACATCATAAATAATATTAAGAGTATATGTAACATATGCAATATAAATCTCATACTTGTGTATATATAAAGTACTATGAGAAATATATATTTATATATTTTATATGCAAGTTTCATTTGAATATTTTATAGTAAGGGTAAAATGGTTATATCTTTTGAACTATGTTTTATATTTTTAAAGTATTTTTTAAAATACTCATGGTATACAAACAAGTGGGCCCACTTCTTTTTTATGCCTAAGTACTTAGTAGCAAACGTCAGGAAGCTACAGATGTCCATCACCAGGTTGGCCCTGGAAAAATCTTGCTTTTTCAGAGTCCTGTTTACTGCTTCACAAGTGGAAAGTATTGTTAAAAGATTGTGAATGTGTTTGATACTAAAAGCAACAACAACAACAACAACAACAATAAAAAAATACTATCCCAAAGCCATAGACATGACATAAGACATGGATTTATGGGCAGTATATTATACTGTAAAATGATAACGGATAGATAAGCCAAGTTACAACACATGTATCAAAAAGAAGGCTCTGAAACAACTACAAAAGACAGGTATTAAAAATATCAAGGTTAACTGAATAAACATTATGAAAACAAAATTTAGTCAAGGGAATAAAAAGAGCAAAAATACTTGAAAGTTCATCTCATTTTCATATAAAAAAAAGCCATTCAAAAAAGTGCTTCCTCCCCTCCAGGTACTTTTGCATCATTTATAGAACCCTTTCATACATTAGTCATATTTTAACCAAAAGACCTAAGCTGCCTTTAAACTGAGGGGTAGATATATAGCAGTCATATTGTTTAAAATTAGATGCTTCTTGTGTTTTCATTTCAAAGAAGTGCATAAACAGTGCGCCAAGTGACAGAAAAAGGAGGAGGCGGCAGGTATGAGCCAGTGCTCTCCACCTCTCATAATTAAGTAGTGAATCTAAGACGACAATGGGATGTTATGTCTTTATATTTGTTAAAATTTGCATTTTACTGCATGGGTGTCCTTGGTTGGTGCAGTAGATTGAGCAGACCGCCTCCCCCGCCCCCAGTCCAAATGGAGAAGGATGTCCCATTCTGTCACAGACCTAGGGGATGGGAATAGGGGGAAAGAGGGAGGGGCGAGGAACAGGAGGATACAAGTGAGGGGACAGCAGTGGAAATGTAATCTGAATAAATTAATGAAACCATACAACTGTTATCTATGTTTGAGAATGAAATGTTGTCATCAATCAATAATCAAAACACTGACCTGACCTTCAGAGGACAAACAAAAACACATAATAATGAATTACATTAAATATAACTGGGCATATCTTATATTTTGTTATTGAAATAGTTACATTAAATTCTATATATTTTTAATTTTTGTACAAACATGGATATAATCACAGAAGCCATTAAACACAACTGTCAATTTTTTAAAATAGTATAATTGATTTTTTTCCTTTTCTTTTTCCTTGAATGTTATCAAAAATTGACTTCTGAGGGTAATAAACATGAACTCTATTCTTCATTTACACAGGTAAGTTGCTGATCATATCTAAACAGCCAACAAGACAAATGGAAAAATAAAATGTATTTAATTTTAATTGACATTCTCAAACTAACAAAATCAAAATAATTAAATGATTTCTCTAAATGTTAAGGGTTCAGTGTTTTGGAGGTAAATTGATTCCTTCTGCAGATAAAATCATTTCCATGTCACATTTACTTCAGCCTGAGGGATTACAAGGTCACAAAATTGTATATTTTACAGTAATCAAGTAAAGTCGGTCATTTCAAGAACTATAAAGCAAAATGTTTAAGATCTCAATCTAGACTCAGAGGGATGTGAATTTTAACTTTTGAATTCAAATCCGTCACTTAAAAGTGCCACAAAAGGTCAAAAGTTTTTAGTCATTCTAAAATTTCTCATGAGCCAAGTTGGCCTGTGTCTTTGGGCCACAGACCGACAGAAGGAGGTGAGTGCATCAAGTTTTAGTCTGTGTACCTGGGACTTCCTGGACACCCAATTAATTAATTGTAAAGACCAGCATGCACTCAGAGCACATGTCTCTAGAGTATCTTCACTTCAGCAGACTTGCGTGATCCTTAGTCCTTTCACACCGCTTGCTTTATCATGCACCACAGAGGCTTGAAGGACAGAAGCCCCTACTCTCCCGGAGTGAGCTACCCCGGAGTAAAGGGCTGCAGGACTTTTTTTCCTGGCTCTTTTGTTTCTAGTCTTTTTTTCTTTTATTTTTGAAATCGTAAACAAAATGAACAATAACAAAAAGTAAAGGCAACAAGCTGTTTGAAAAAAAAAAATAGTGTTGGCACCGAAGGTTACTCAAATTAAAATTTTCATAAATGCCGCCATCTAGTGTTCACGAATCCAACTTTTGTAACTGACTTAGAACTTCTAGTTGGTGTGGAAGCAGTGTTTTCCAGCTTCCCAGAGCCTTGCAGCACAAGCAGGAATTATTTTCTACTTCTAAGTATTTAAAGAAAAATTTTGCAGTATGTGAAATTAAATCCTAGTGCTGAAATGAGACGGAAATGCAGTGTTTGGAAGGCTGGGACTAGACACGAAGGCGTTCTAATTCCATTGTAATCTTACTTCCTACTTCTCTCTCTTCAACACTTCTTATAGATGTTTTTCTGTCAAAACGTAATCCCAAAGGAAAAATGACCTGGGGAAAACTTTGCCAAACAACCCACGTGCTCCTTTATCCCAAAATGACGAAAAAATGATGCAGTGGCGCCTGCTCAGTATCACGGGTCTGTATGTGTGCAATGGAAGCCAGAGGGAGACACCACCCGCAAACCTCTAAGAATAGCTCTTGAAGGCAAACATAAGAATCCTGTCAAGAAACCTGAGGCTTTGGAAACTGTTAGTGGCAATGTCCAATGGTGGAAGGCGCTAAAAAAATGGTATGGTGTACCCACAAAAATTAAAACTGCTTCTCCCATGTGCTCTGGGTATCTCAGTATACACCAAAAAGAACTATAAAGAAAAATGTTACTAATCTATAGCTGGAAATATTGTACGGTCTTAAAGATGGCCGTCTTGCCTTTTAAAGCAACATAAATAGAGCTATAATACAGCACGCTAGCTGCAGTTGTTAGTGACAGGACACATTATGCACTATTTCTCTTAAGTCATGGAAGGGGAACATAGCATGATGGCTACTAGGAAATGAGGTGACAGGGGTATGGAGATGTGGTGTTCACTAGGCATAAAGTTCAGAGAATATAAGGTCTAATTTCTTAAAATTTCTTGTGAGTTCACCTGAATAATTGTTGTGGATCATGAAGAATTTGGGAGAAACTGAAGTTTTTTGAATACCCAGCAAGTCAAAATTGACCCAAAACTGAAGCATAGAGCTGGAGAGATGGCTCAGTGGTTAAAAGCACTGGCTGTTCTCCCAGAGGACTTTTGTGCCATTCTCAGCACCCACATAGTGGATCACAACCACCGTTAGCTTGAATTCCAGAGGCTCTAATGCTGTTATCTCGCCTCTGCAGACACTGCATGCATGTGGTACACAGGGATACACGCACGCTCAACACCCACACATAAAATCAAAATTCCCTCCATGTGTCTTCCATGTTGCGTGTCTGACTTTACTACAGCCTCAGTTCTGAGAACACAGCTTCTGCACTTCAGACTGTGTAACCCATCACAGAAAGAAATGCCACAGTGCTGCCCAAAACACCTCAGCTCTGAGTCAAGACTGGCATATGTTATGATTTGCAAGGAACTTTTCTGCTCTTATAGAAGTAGTGAGTTAATTATGGAATAGGGCCTAGCATTATTCTCCAGCATGCATTAAATTATTGTACCTTTGGATAAAACTGTATTCGAATGATTCATTATGAAATCACTGTTTGAGTTACTCCCTCAGTTTTATAAAGTGTCATAAAGTGATTTTTGGCTAGAGATTAGGACAGTGTTTCCAATCATCTCTGGAGTAACCCCAAACCTACCTTTACATTTTGTCTTCTCTCAGCTGTGACAATTAAAAATAAAAGTGTCAGTCACATCTGGAAAGTGTTGAAGCTCTTCCATGCCATGCAATCTCAAATATTAAACCACAATTTAATTCCTTATATACAAGAAAATAAGTACATGCAACTCGTTAGTATGTAAATTTTCTTTCATTTTCAAATATTATAAAGTTAATTTATAAATGATATGCCAAGTCTTTTAATATGGTAAAACTCAATTTGTATAAACTGGTGGGATGACAGTTACACACTCTTTCAAGTATATTCCTATAATGATGTATACATAAGTATATATATGTATATACATATATAGAGATATAATATTTTTTATCTTCTTCTGTTTTATAAGTTCAGAAACTTATTTCAGGTTGGAGATGTATGGTTTGTGTATTGACAGGCATTGATAAGCCACCTTACCACACCATTATCTCTATATGGATAAAAGGGAAGCTGCACATAGTTAGTCCTGGACTTTATGAAAATGTAGTTCTTAGCTTACACAATATATTTTTTTAATAAAAGAAGTTCTCTGAGTGAAAAAGAAAAAAAGAAATAGAAAGGGAAAGGTCATTACCGCTCCCAGATATGGTGTTCATTGTAGGTAAAAAAGAGCATTGCCAGAGACAGAGGTATCTAGGAGAACCCAGAAAGAATATGGCCGAGCCTGGGTCATGTGAAGAGATGGTAGAGAGGCAAGGATAGAGGAGTCACCAACCAAGAGGGCCAGCCTGGGCCAAGACTAGTCAGAGGTAAAGAGCACAGCAAAAGAGCCAAGTAACCAAAATGGCTGGATTATATAAGGAAGGGCAGCTGTGGGAAAGGTAGCCCAGCACTTGGGCTGGAGAAGTTTAGGGAAGAAGGTTATGCCAGCTGTAATCTGTAACATGTCAGGACTGAGGGATGCTGGGAGCACCAGGCAGCCAAGTCCATTTTGACATGTTAAAGAGCCACCTCAGTTGTTTGCCCCAGGTTTCAGACCTAACACCATGAGAAAGGTATACCCTCTTCCTCCTTTATTGGACATTGTAAAATGGGTGTATCCAGTTCCCTGAATAGATTTTACTATAAGGTACTAACTGAAATGGTTGGCATGGCTCCTAAGGATTCCATCTGTCATCTACATTTATAATGAAAGAGCATTTCCTGAGAAACTTCATTTGTGAGGTATTTATGAATTGCAATTAAAATTAATTGAACTACAAGGGGTGAAAATTGTGTTATTCATCAAGAAAACAAACAGCATTCTAAGAGAAATGCAGGATTTATTTTGTTACTCTTCTGTGCACTGGGTGCTGAAACTCAGAAAGAAGAGCCATGCAAACCTTTGACAAATAGAAAATGGCAAGAAAGAAATACTAGAGTCATGCACACACACAAGAGACCTTCATTTAGCTAATTTTTGGCTTAGTACAGTACTATGAACTTTTCACCATCCAGGATCACAGTAACCTTTTAAAGTTAGCAAAACTTTGTTTAAAATACACATTTAGAGAACAGTGGTAAGCCAGGTGTGGTGGCACACATTTTTAATCCCAGAACTGAGGTAGGCAGAGGCAGGTCGATCTCTGGGAGTTTGAGGCCAGCCTGGTCTACAAATTGAGTCCAGGACAGCAAAGGCTACACAAAGAAACCATGTCTCGAAAAACAGAGAGATAGAAGGGGGAGGGAGAGGGGGAAGGAGAGGGAGAGGAAGAGGGAGAGAGAGAGAGAGAGAGAGAGAGAGAGAGAGAGAGACAGAGACAGAGAGAGACAGAGAGAGAGACAGAGAGAGAGAAACAGTTGTGGATTTAAAGTAATAAAACTAACAATGACTGGACAAATAGTATTCATTGCAAAAAAAAAAGGGGGGCCTAAATTCTCAATAATAATATCTGTTTTATTATCTCTAGCTAAGCTGTGAAGTAAAGCTTTACATATATGTAAAACTTTCAGATGTTTGAACTCTTCAATAGATCTAAACTGGGCCTGAAGAGGTAGCTCAGTAGTTAAGACCTCTTGTTGCATTTCCTAGGGACCCCAAGATGAGGGGCTTGAAACTGCCTGTAACTTTAGTTCTTGACTCTTGATAACCCCTTGGGACCTCTACAATAAGCATAGATTTCAGGCAGCCCTCCTCACATGTTACAACCTAGTTGTGTTTCTGAAGTCCTGTTTCATTAAATTCTTTAAGACTTTGTGAAGTAGATGATCCAACTCACTAATCTATAATGCAAAATGCAGTAATTTGTGTGTTCAAAGAACATATCAAAAGCTGCACCCCTATAAGTAGTTTATAATGTGTAGTGGAACAGATTGGGAGACTTAATTTTGCCATGTTACCAACTAAACATCATAAATATTAATGGAGATTTAAAAGTAAACATTTTTTTTAAAGCAAATCAGAACCAAAGAAAAGATTCTCAATCATATTTTTCTCGACAAGTTGCTAATTAAACTTTGCTGGATACACCACCATTTTTCATTTTGTAATTTGAAGAAAGAATTCTAATAATTACTCAGTACTTTCTAGAGTTTCTGAGGCATAAAGACAATCAAATGTCACTGAGTCAAAACCTTGTGTCTCATTTTGTTCCCATCTCAGTTTAAAAGTTATTTTCAGCAACTACATTGTATTTGGATATAGCAACAAGGCAAAATCATATGTCCTGAAAAATTACAAATCCATTAATGGATCAGAATAGAGCAATTGGGTGAAGGATAAATATATTGGTATCAGGAGAATTGACAGCACTGTTTGGATTGGATTATTCCTACCAGACAAAGATTTTCAAAGTTCATTATTCTAGAACAAGCACACCCATGATTACTATTTAATAATTTTTATATTTTAAAAAATTCATACCCATGTATTGCTTCCATAAACATTCATATTCATATTCATGTATTCATATACATGCATATGTGTATGCACTTACAATATTGTATAATGTTAATATTCTACCTTACCATATGAATATAGACATAATAGCTTATTTAATTTCTTACAATGCTACTCATGGTCCTGTAACTATTAAGACATTATGAATAGCTATATTGAAGTTGTGAAGGAAGTAATTCTGGAACAGTTTTCTCTGGAGCTAGTCAATAAAAGGAATGTATACATGTATATATAGTATTTATATATATTCGTGAAATCTTCCAAAGGTTTAATGCCACTCAAACTAAAGGTGGAACATTTTGACAAAGTACTCATAATCTTCAATGAAGATGACAGCTAATGGCCTTAATCAATGATCTATTGTTGTATTAAAGTATAAATACTGCACTGTGAGGTGGTGTGCCACCCCAAGAATATAATACAATTCTTACCTACACATTGTTGTCCACTTAGCTGACAGGCATCATATGTCAATGTCTAAAGCATACGAATCTTTGAAAAATCGACCTTAAAGTCAAAACAAGGCAATGAAGCATCATTAAAAAAATAAAAAAAAAAGCAAACAAATATTAGTCAACTGAGATTTTCCTTAAGAGATTAACACAACCATAAAAATGTAAGAAATCATCCGGGTGTGCAAAAAGTTTAACTTTATGAAGTCAGTGACTAAGACACATACTTCATTAAACTGGAGGCATAAAATGTTTAATAAAGTATATATTAGTAATAAGCAGAAATTTGTAAGATGAGAGAGCAATTGTGATTTTATTAAAAGAAGATTATCTACATCAATTTTTGAAAACTACTATAAATAATTGTGTAAAGTTATTCACATTATTGTTGAACACAAAGAAAATTCCAGCTTATTCTTGTCACTCCTAATAACTGACTGTATCTTGCGTCTGGTAGCCAATACTTCAGCATTAGACTGCACATAGGGGACTATTAATATGAGATAGTAGGAACTCATTTTTCACAAATAAAGTCACAACAAGTAAGCAAATTAGGCAACATTCATAAATGCTATATAATAAATGCCCAATATAAGGATATATTAACTCCAAAATTAATATTATTTATTTCTATGAAAATAGCCAAATACTTAAACTTTCTTTATTGTTACACACAATGGAAAATTTAAAAATAATATAAGCCTGGCATGATGGCACACGTCTTTTATCCCAGAACTTGGGTGACAGAGGCAGAGGCTAGAGGAACTCTGTGAGTTCAAGAACACCCTGGACATATAGTGAATTCCAAGTCAATCAAGACTACATAATAAGTTCCTGCCCCTCCCACAAAAAAGAAGAAAAAAATAGTGATAGTAAACATTGAAATATTTTAGCTCTCAAATCACTAGTTTGTTAGGTCTTTTAATGACAGTAAATTAAAACTATTTCAGAAAAACTCATCTCCCAAAGTCATGTTGATGGCAGTGCACATTTTTTATTGCCTTTTCTTCTCAATGTGGAAAATCTGAGCTGAAAAGTTAACTCTTATACTCCTTTTATTTAAAAATGTAATTTGTGCACAATCTTCATTCAAAATTTCACATATAAGCAACAATATATATATATATATATATATATAAATCCACTTCATCTTATTGATTATGATAATGAGAAGCTCTTTAAAATCAAAACTCAAGAAGATAAAGACATTCTGAAAGAAAAGTACAGCAATAAATTACAGCAAACACATGTGAGAGAATGTCACAAAATGATTAAAAATATTCTTTTATGAGGAGGAAAATTGAATAAACTGCATGATTTCATAAGAATCTTAATTAAATAACAGTGTAAAACAAGACAAAATATATTTTTGTACAACAAAAAAACTGCAAATGCATATCCCAAAATGCTATCTGCAGTCATACAAAGGACAGGGAATCTCAATTGTTTTACCTTGCCTTTGCTCCTTAGAATTTATTAAACTTTTCACAGAAGGCATGTCTAATAACATGCACTGATTATTTATAAATAATCCAGTTGAAAGTGTTTCTGAGAGGAAAGTAAAACAGTATTGATTAGGAGGTCCAACCTTTCTATAGAAAGGTTTATAGCTCATTCAGTCATTTGATGAGCATTCATGGGCTTTCTGATCCATTTTTATTCCATAAGCTGGATGTAGACAGCCAAAAATAAGTCAGTCACAATCACTTTCACATAAATCCCAGGTGCCTGCAGAGGCAATGTCAGGACAATTGCAGTAGATGGGTACTAAAGACCACATAGGAGAAGAAAGGATGTTGGGAAGACTGTATTTAAGGGGGGTTCTAAAAAGTAGAGATACATTTTATGCATACAAGTTGTAGGCAAAACAATGGTTTTAGGATGGAAATACAGCATGAGAGAAGTTGAGAAAGGTGGTTTTAATAGTATCATTGCTGACTACTGCTTGTTTACCATATTTGTTTATAAAAGTTTCAAATAACCATCCAAAGTCCTGGCTATGTCATTGCTCCTCCCCCACTAGCTGACCACTACCTATCAAATCTCATCCAGAGAGCCTGCATCCCCTTCCTCTGGGTGCTCATAGGGCCTTCCTGCCAAAGGGAAGTGATGAAATGGCAGACACCAGAGTTCATGTCAGAGGCAGTCCCTGCTCTCCCCACAACCTTGGAGAATAAGCTATCCATTGGCTATATCTGAACAGGGGTTCTAGGTTTGCTGCATGCATTTTCCTTGGTTGGTGCAACATTTTGTGTAGAGCCCCTAGTTCCAGATCTGCCAGCTTTGATAGTCTCCTTGTGGGACTCCTGAATACTCTGGGTCCTTCCATTCCACCTATTCTTGCATACCATTCTCAATGCTCCACCTGGAGTCCAGCAGCGAGTCCCAGCATCTGTCCCTATTCCCTGCTTGGTGGAGTCTTTCAGAGGACATCTATGTTGGCCTAATATCTACTTATAAATGAGTATATACCATGAATGTCTTTCTCGGTCTGGGCTACCTCACTCAAGATGATTGTCTCTAGGTCTATCCACTTGCCTACAAATTTCAGTATTTCCTTGTTTTTAATATCTGACTAGTGTTCCATTGTATAAATATACCACAGTTTCTTTATCCATTCTTCTTTGGTTGAGGGACATCTAGGTTGTTTCCAGATTCTGACTATTATGAATAAAGCTGCTTTGAATATAGGTGATCCACTGTCCCTGTTGTGCGGCAAAGCATCGAAGAACCAGAAATAAACCCATACACCTTGAACACTTGATTTCTGACAAAGAAGCCAAAACCATACAATGAAATAATATTACATATTAAACAAACGGTGCTGGTCTAACTGCAAGTCTACATGTAGAAAAAGGCAAATAGATCCATATTTATCACCTTGCACAAAACTCGAGTCTAAGTGGATTAAAGACCTCAACATAAAACCAAACACAGTAAAAGAAAAAGGGGAAGAGCCTTGAAGTCATTGGCACAGGAGACAATCTCCTGAGCAGAACACCAATAGCTCATGCTCTAAGATCAACAATTAATAAATGGGACCTCATGAAACTGACAAGCTTCTGTAAGGCAAAGGACACTGTCAACAGAACAAAGCTACAGCCTACAGACTTGAAGAAGATCTTCACATCTGACAAAGGGTTAATATCAAAAACATAAAAAATTCAAGAAAGTAAACATCACAAAACCAAACACCCCAATTAAGAAATGAGGTTCAGAGCTAAACAGAGAATTCTCAACAAAGGAAAATCAGATGGCTAAAAAACACCTTTAAAAAAATCAGGAAAATGCAAATCAAAATGACTCTGAGATTCCATCTTACACCTATCAGATTGGCTAAGATCAAAACTCAAGTGACAACACATGCTGGTGAGGATATGGAAAAAGAGGAAAACTCCTTTATTGCTGGTGGGAATGCAAACTTGAACAACCACTTTGGAAAGCGATCTGGTGCTTCCCCAGAAAATTTGGAATAGCTCTACCTCAAGACCCAGCAATTCCACTCCTGCCTATATGCCCAAAAGATGTTCCACCATATTGTTGAGTTTTTACACTGTGGTGGCAACCAAGGGCTTCTGTGACCAAGACAGCTCCTACATGTGCTAATGGTGTCGCTCTGTCTTGTGCTGGTACCAAGCCATCGACTGTGCTGTATTATTTCCTTTCTCACAAACATTATACTAGTTTATCCTCGGTATGTCCATCATCCTGTTCTTTTAAAGAAATAGAAGCAGAAAAGAATAAAAAAGAGAAATAAAAGAAAAATCCCAGAAAGTTATTGTCTTAACAAGAAAACTGTTTTTTATTTCCACGCATTATAGGCAAAGCAAAGATCTCCTGCTTCCCTTTTTAGTGTGTGTGTCTCATTCAGTTGGCCTCAGGCACCTAGAAGAAACCACTATGGTTTGCTTGCAAATAATAGCAAGCATTTGTTGACTAATTTAATGAATAAACATTATATTCTATGTAAACAAGTAGGTTTTTCTATAAAAGTTTACCTGGAAATATATCTCAATCTCTATCATCTGTATAGAAATAATCAGGAAAAAACATAAAGAACAAGATATTAAATTGTAATTGGGGTAATTTGCTACACCTCCGAATGATTTAAATTACTCAAATTCAATAGAAGTTATAAAAGAAAACAAACAAGAGTATAAAGCACTAATTTAAATTAGGTACATTCATTTATTTCACAATGAATGTATTGATGAAATACAAAGCCTAACCACCTGACCTAACTTATTTCATTTGCATCACAATAAATCATAAGTATTGTATTTGACAGTTAAAAACACTAAGGTTATATTTGGTGCATCTCCTAAAAATAAGCTCTGAAAGTCTACTTTTCTTGATTCCGCAGACATCATAAGCCCCATGAGTAGCAGACTAAGAGGGAAGGAGTAACCCCCTATTCTCCTGAAACTGCTCAGTGGCCCAAGACTTCCTCCAGTTTTTGAATTCTTCTTTTATATTTACAGTGATCTTGCAATTTCTGTTCTTGTGTGAAAACAGGTTAAGGGAAGCATTTACGATAGAGACATTCCCTATTCTCCTGGTGGCAAAAACATCCTTGAAAAAGCACAAAACAGCTATAGGCCACACAGCCGTTTCTGGAGATCTTTTGTTATTTTTGTTATATTTACTCAGTGTTGGAAAAATCCCTTCCCTATGCGGAAGGGTCAGAAGGCTCGTCAGCAAGTGAGTTCTATAGTCACAGGCAGTGTCAGGAGGCTTTGGGCAAAAGACAGAGTAAGCGTACTCTCAAGCTTGCAGTTGCTTGCTTTAAGGCTTTGGAGAGTCCACTTTGCATATGGATGATTCCAAACTGATGAACACAGGGCTTTGGATGTTATGATGAACTGCTGCGTGCATAAATGCAAGAATGGATAAATCATCTTAATCAAATACAATCTGATATAAAGCGATTGTTGAGATAGCTCTAATCAGCAACACCAGGAAAAATCTCAAGGACTAAAATCATTGTGTTTGGCAGAAATTATATTCAAGCATGAGATTGGTAATATGAACTATGTATGTATGCACAACTTTCTGTGTAAGCATCCATTTGTGAAAATATTTTTGCATAAGTGCATTATACCATGTGTGTCCAAATATATGCATGCCTGCAAAGAATAACAAATGAATATTTTAAGCAATAAAATATGAATATCGTATGAAATATCCTTCTAGATAATATGGGCATTTTTTAATTTACTGAATTTGTCTCTCTGTATTTTTTTTACTATTGTAGAATATGTGTATTGCTTCTGTGTTTTGATCATTTTGTTTTGTTTGCTTTGCTTTGGCTTTCTGAGCTGGGATTTCATGTAGCCCAGGCTGGCCTATAGTGTACTATGACTCTTTGGCTGGCTTTGAAATCCTGACAATCCTGCCTCTACCTTGCAAGTGCTGAAGAGAGAAATTACTAGACAGTAACAGAAAAGAGGAAGACTGCTGTTTCCCTTCTAGATTCAGACTACATAGTATTCAGATTGATTACATAAAGACAAAAAAAAAAAAAAAACCAGTTCAATCATTATATGCTATCTTCTTTTTTCTGCTGTCTATGAATAAGACACTAGAAAAGATACTTACTGACAAGAATATTTCTATTCCCTGTGATGATTTTAAACAAAGCTGGGGCTGGAAGTAGTCTGGGATTAGCATTGGGTTAGCAGGAAAACCCAGTGAACTGGGGAGCACAGTGTGGCAGCACCCGGGTGATCACGGGCTGGCGGCTCCCCTGGCTTGGCACCAGAGCATACCTCCTCACTTTGTCTCTGATTTATCTGGGGAGCAAGATAGACAACACCAAAAGGAGGCCATGTCCCCTTCAAGGGGAGGAAAGATTCGCAATGAACTCAGTAGAACCTTTGGCAAGAAAATTAAGAAAGACCTTGGACTCTTTGGCTGCCAGATTAAACAAAGTAAAAGCTATCGTTTATTTTACTTGAGTCAGCTCAGTTGATTCATAATACTGGTGGTAAAAGCATCTTAGAGGACAGGTCAGAGATCACTAATCCTTTCTTAGTGCCTCTCTTATCTTATTAGATTGAAGCTAAAGAAAAAACAATCCAATAAGCAGCCAAGATGCTTACAGAGAATTAAAATGCTTTTGGACATGGCTGCAGATGGAACAGTTACAACTGAAGCCTGAAATAACAGACATCTTCACTTCCATTATGTTGAAATGTGAAATATCTGGCCATTATCACTATTTTTACATCCCTGAGATCATCTCCTAGGTGGTCTCCCAGCCTCTCAGATCTCATTCCTACATGTCACTTTTTACCGTGTTCAGTCTTTTCCAACTGCCTCCCACTTACAGAATGAGAAACTGCTGCAAGGACAGCCTCAGGATTTCCAGAGGTTCAAGATAAACAGCTCTGTAGATCAACCAGTGAATCTGCCAGTGTTTTATGTTCAGAGTACCTGCTGAGACCCACGCCCTGGAAATTCCTAAATGACACGGCTTGTGTACTACAGGCCCTCTGAAATCTGGTGCTGAGCTGAGCTTTTGAGCTTCTCTCAGTCTCTCTGGACCAGATGAGTTGGTGGATGACATTCATTCGCCCTCACATACTTCCATTCTTTCTTTGGCTTCTTCAGCCTGTGTTTTGCAATTCCTGGGTATCCTTGGAAAACTCCCGATTTATCTTAGAAACCTCTGGCTGCTACCTTACACATGAGGTTCCTTTGGCTAAGCAACTACCACTGGTGTACTGCTTAGGATCACTTGGGAGCTCTGAGTGGTGTGTCAGTGGTGAAATGTACAACTAATCTCTGAAACAACCATGTTTTAAACATGTCATTCTTTAAACGTTCCAATAAATGTATTTTAGTCTAGTCTCCTAGTGAATGCCTGTGGCATCAGATTTGCGGAAATAAATTGAAATAAGAGAATTATGGGTTTTGGATTTTAATAGTTATGAGCTTAAAATACTTATATGATTTTCACCAAAATGAAAATGTAACCTCTGTGAACTCAATTTATTTTTCTTTTTCTAAATTAAGGACACTATCCCTGAGTGAATGTACAGTGAAGTTTAAAAAAAAAGTATAAATTCTAGAGTTTTAGTTTTTTTCCAAGCCAAACTGTATCCAGCTTTGTTATAGATACTTTTCATAAACAATCATGATATTTCAGGTTCAGCATAAACAAACAATCATTAATAGTATGCAAGAACTCCCTTCTTGTATAGACTACCAAAGTCAGAAAGGCACCATAAAACTCAATAAAGTCTTGATCATTGAATGCTTTGAAAGTGCCTTGAAGTGGGGGAAAGAGCTTAGAGGGAGGGTAAACATGTCACATTAAGGTTGTTATATAACAACTTGTCACAAGCTGACCCTGAGTGTCAGGAAATTAGATGGGAATGGCAAAATTAGCCATCTGAAGACCCACAGTCTGTATGGAAGTAACTGCTGCTCCTTCAAAGACATTCACTGATGTCACTGAAAAGTCCAGATTGTTCAGTAGGCTGGCAAAAGTGAGCTAGAGGGTCAGGTCCCAACAAGTCTCATGTTTAAGAGAGTTAAGTCTATGTTAATGGCCCAGGGGGAAGAGGGTATAAAAATGAGTTTAGAGTTTTCCCACACCACGAGGCGTTTTGTACCTTGGTGACCACATATATCAACACCAGAATGTCTCCCCTGCAAGCCGAAAGGAATCTTTCAAAACTATCAAGGAAAGATGTTTTCTGTCATCAGTCCAGCTTGGGAAACATTTTGTTAGTGATACACATTCCTTCCCACCCATCAACCCCTCCAAGACAAAACAAAACAAAAAAAGTGTTCTGCGTTCTAGTAACATAGCTTTTTTTTTTAAAGAGCAATTATTCTTTTATTAATTTTAGTTTTGAGGTTATAACTACAACATATAAACATATCTCCCTTCTCTTTTCTTCTCCCAAACCCTTCTATGAACCTCCCTGTTCTCCTTAAAATCATGGCCTCTTTTTCACTAATTGTTACTGTCTAGATAAAATGCATATATACACGTGCACGCGTGCACACAGACACACACACACACACACACACACACACACACACACACACACAGCCTGTTCGGTTTGTATAATGTTATTTCTGTGTATGTTTTTAGAGCTAATTATTTGATATTGAACAACCAATTGGTACATTATTATCTGGGGTAAATTCACCTCTCCTTCTCCTTGCTTGTCTTCATTTTCAGTAGTTCTTTGTGTGGGATGTATGCTCTGGGTGAGGCTTTATGCTCTTTTCCCACCCATTTGAGCATGTCCATTGGTGTCCTTGGCATGTCATTTTTTTTAGAGACTCGATACTCTAAGAGCATACATAGGGGGACGAGGTCTCCCTCAATCACAGACATAGGGGAGGGGAGAAGGGGGGAAGTGGGAGGGAGGGAGGAATAGGAGGAGACAAGGGAAGGGCTAACAATCAATATGTAATATGAATAAATTAATAAAAGAAAAAAGAAAAAACATAGCTTTTAAAAAAAAGTTTTAAAAACTGCGTTTTTATAAAATACGATAAAAATAGCATTTTAAGCTCTAAAGTAACCTGAAGTACTCAGTTATGAAATATGTACACACTTTACTTGGCAACTGCAGCACCTTCCTCTTCCTGTGTCTGGTCTGTTTTTGTGTCTCCATTTCTGCAGAATTATTCCTATTCGGCATCAGCCTTCTCTCCTTTCCAGGGATGGGTTTAGGCTTGGGCTTCGGCTTTGGGGGAGAAGGTTTAGCAGACAGCTTTGCAGATCTTCTTTGTGCTTCTTCCTCCACCATGGCTTTATCTCCTTTGACATCCCCTTTAATTTTTCTTGGCTGCATGGCTGAGGCGGGGTTAAAGGAGATGCAGCTGCATGCAAGTTTGGTCTGCTTGGGAGTTGTTCTCCCTGCTTTTTCACAATGATCCTGAGAATTTTCTTTTCTTTATTTTTAAATGCAACATTTTACTAATTCTTTAAAATCCCATACAGTATGTTTTGATCATATTCATCCCTCACTCCTCTGCCTGACTCCTTCAAGATCTAACCCTTGCCACATTTCTTCTGCTGCCACTTCCTCTCTTATTTTCTATTTCTATTTATAATTTTTTTGAGTTCAGTTTGTGCTATCTATATACTCCTGGGTCTGGGGTCTTCTACTAGAGCATAGTCAGCTTACAAGGGGCTACACACTTTCCTTGAGAAATCTTCAAGTGTCCATAGTTCCTCTGTTAGTCATCTGGTCTTGTGGACCTCTTAACCCCCTTTGCTAAAATACTGACTGGTTTGATCTGGAACCAGTATTATGCAGGTGACAGCAATCGCTATGAATTCACTGATGCTCTGAACTTGTCAAGTCCTGGAGACGGTGTTTTTCTTTAGTCTTCCCCAAACTCTGGCCATTGCTACTTCTCTGCCACTCCCTCTGCAATGATCCCTGAGCCTGGTATATGTTAGGTGGGGGTGATGTTGATGTCCCTTTATTGGCAGACCATTTTATTGAAACTTATTCTCTGCACTTCTATTATCACGAGGGACCTGTGGTGAGGTCGAAGTAGATAGAAGTGGAGAGGCGTGCTCCTATGAAGATTGCCTTCAATTGAGTCATAAAGTGGTTGGTTACTCCCAGAGCATTAGTGCCACTTTTGCATCTGCTGGCGTATCCTGACAGTGCATGTCTTTATTGTAGTTCATGGGACTCACAGGTGGATAAGACTGTTTATGATATTTTCCTTCCAGCAGCATTATTGTGAGGTTTTTTCCTCTCAGTGCCTAGCTTCCAGAATAATGACTCATGAGATTCAAACATATTTACAAATAACCAGGCTCTTCTATAAATATCTCATAACTTAAACTAACCAGTTTATACTAATCTATATTCTCCTATGTGGCTGATTACCTCTGCTCAGAAACCATGTACCTGTCTTCTGACATTTTTCTGCATGGATCTCCTGCATGTGGGTCTATCCCAAAATCGTTTCTGCCTGCCAGATGTTCCACTTTCTATTCCACAGTTTCCTATATGCTGTACTACATAGCACCTTTTGATACTATGAATTCTAGCCGGCAGGAAGGAGGTGTCCTTGGCTGAACCAATTTGATTTTGCCATATCCAATGAACAAAATGTACAGTACATTTAATAGTAGAGCTTTAAAAGCAAGCTTTAGCAAACAATCAAGAACTATGTCAATAGACTGCATTGCTTCATAAGTTTCCAGGACACTTTTGACTGACAATGTGAGAGGTTATGTGCCTGGCACTATCCTTTATTTTAGCTTCTGGGGCTCAAGGAGTGTTATACCCTGTGTTGGGTAACTCCAATTAAATCCTTCTGGGTCAATATGAATGTTTTCATAAATACGTATGTATGTAATATATACATACATATATATACATACATAATATATGTGTATATAAGGGCAACATACAAGTGTAGGTTTCCTTATAGCTTTTCAAACATCTTTAGTATTAATTATTCTTCCCCAGACCCTCCTCTATCCTCCTCATCCATCCCTCTTCCCACTTAAATCTCCCTCAGATTTTCATCTTAAATATGTCACTATATTCCATTTTCACAAGTTAATGCACTATATGTCCTTAATTTCATGTATAGGAGATATTTATTAAATTATTATTATATAGTAAAGAGACAAATGTGTGTGTGTGCGTGTGCGTGAGTGTGTGTGCGAGCGTGTGCATACGTGCATTTGAGCATATTCGTGTGTGTGGTTGAGGGCCTATCCATTCCGCACTATATGTGTGGAGATAAGGGGACAACCTCATGTGTCAGTCCTTATTATTATCCGCCTTGGTTGAGACAGGGTCTTCTTTCACTTATGTATTTTCCCTGATATATATGGTAGGTTAGCAGTCCCATGAGCTTCTGGGGATAGTCTTGTCTTGACCTTCCCTCTCTCATTAGGAGTTCTAGGATTAATAGTACACATGTTACCACATCTAGTTTTACAAGGATTCTTGGCATCTAAACTCATATCCTCATGCTTTTTCAGCAAGTGCTTTACCCATTGAACCTTCTTCCCAGCTCCCTTTTACATCTTCATGTTTAACTTCTAGATTCCAATAACTTGAAAATATAAATTGCTGTAATTTAAGTCAGTGAATCTGTGGTGTTTATTATGACATTCTTAGAAAACAATAGGCTAACCCTTGACATTAGTTTTAAAATTGTTATGCTTGAAATAAAAATTAATTTGTGTTCATGACATCAGTGTTAATTTGTTAGTATAGCAATATAGCACTTAATTTTTGCATTTTCTCCTGGAAACAGGGTGACAAGAAATATCTTTTTGCTAAAGAAAGAAAATCTGGTGTGGTCATTAAGTAGGTCTTGTTTAGGTAGCCATGTTGTAGAGATTAAATAGGGAAGCTTTCTGCTCATGACTATAAGAATATCTAGTCACAGACATGTTGGTACTCTAGATCTTACAGTCTTTTTTTTCCATGATAACACTCTTCCATGATTTTCCCTGAGCCTTAGGTATTGAAGGTTAAATTTTAAATCCATCACATGGGCTGGCAGCTCAAAGTCATTTATTCTCTGCGTTTTGACCAATTGTTGTTCCATTGGAGAAATTTCATAAGATGCCAACCCTCAATAAGGCAATCTATTGCTACTGAGAGAGACAAAGAACCATTTTTCTTTCTCTAGGAATGAGCTCCCTGATAGATATGCAACCCTAAGTGGTCAGTTAGTTCTACATACATGTATTTGGATTCAGTCTCTCTCCTCTCTCTCTCTCTCTCTCTCTCTCTCTCTCTCTCTCTCTCTCTCTCTCTCTCTCTCTCTCTCTCTCTCTCTCGTGTGTGTGTGTGTGTGTGTGTATGTTTTGGGCATGTGTGTGTTTGTGTGCATTTGTGTGTTAACAATAATTAAAGAACAAGGGGTAATGAATTTGAGTGGAAATTGGTGGAAGAAATGGGAAGAGTAGAAAAACAGAGAGACATAGAAAACAGAGTATTCATATATGATAGGCAGATTTGGGCCCAGGGGTCCCGCTCAAACTAAGGCACCAGCCAAGGACAATACAGGAGGTAAACTTTAAACCCCTTCCCAGATCTAGCCGATGGTCAGAATATTTTCCACAGTTGAGTAGAGAGTGTGATATGACTTTCTCACGTACTATGGTGCCTCACATTTGACCATGTCTCCTGGAGGGGGAGACCTGGTGGCACTCAGAGGAAGGACAGCAGGTAGCCAAGAAGAGACTTGATACCCTATGAGAATATATAGGGGGAGGTGATCCCCCTCAGGAACAGTCATAGGAGAGGGGAATAATGGGAAAATGGGGAGGGGGGGGGGAGGAATGGGAGGATACAAGGGATGGGATAAACATTGAGATGTAACAAGAATAAATTAATAAATAAAAAAACAACAAAAAAAGAAATTCTTTAAAAATAAAAATTAAATTAAAACTATGAAAAAGGTCTGTCTGGTGTTTTGGTATAGAACATGTGACTTCGAGACAGAGAGTAAAGGAGTAAAGAATTCAAGAGAGAACTTCATATAGGAATACATTGTATTTCCCCAAATACACAACTCTACTTATGAAGGAATGAGCAATGGTATAGTAAGGATTGTATTTCAGTCAGTTTTTTAGCAGTGATGCTAAGAGGGAGGCAGGAATGAACTGCAAACCTTCAGAGACACATGCATAGCTCTTGTTTTATTTTCAGAGTGTTGGATTCTAGGTCATATTCACCAGGGGTATTTGGTGGATTCCAAAAACAGGACATGTATTGCTGGACCCCTGAGCAAATTTAACTCAGTCTAGCCCATTTTCAGTGTTGAATATTTTTCTGTTATATTTTCTCTTTTGTTTATTACAAAAGCATAATAATTATTGTCAACTCAGCATGAGTATACAAAGGTTGAGAACTAATTGATTTCTCCAGTACCATTGTAAGACAGTAGTGAGGGGTAAAATTTTTATCTCAGAGGCTCTGTGTATCTCTCACCATGGTGGCTGCTGGGCTTCAACCATAAGCAGGCACTGCTCAACATTTGTTCCTGTGTAAACAAAATCAGAATAAGTTTCAAAGAATTGGGCTATGTAATTTCAGACTGTTTGGGATGGTAGTGATTGGTGAGTGACAGCAATCTAGCTGGGAGTTGTGGCACAGGCCTTAAATCCCTGTTTTCGTGAAGCAGAAACAGGTGGATTTCTGTGAGTTCCAGGCCATCTTGGTCTTCATAGCAAGTTCCTGGATTGCCAGTGCCATAGAGTGAGAATCTGTTTCAAAAAGAAATAAAGTACTTAAAATCTAAAACCACATAAATTGACAGAAGGAAGTGATGTTTTCACTAAGATTTTGTATATTATAGTCTTGAAGAGTAAAGTCAGATTCTACTTCACAGATAGAAAAAAAGTTATTCATTAAATTAGTGTAATTAGTAACTGAATTTAGTAACTAGATTTGCTGGGCCCACTATTTATAACTGTCCCCTGACACCATCCTATTTCCACTGTTTTTTTTTTTGATTTTTTAAAATCCAAATTGCTTATTTAGAAAAGATAGAAGAATAGATATAATGATCAAAGAAACATTTTTTATGTTGGAAGAGTCTAGACCAAAGCTTGATGAGCAATTATCCCTTCCACACCTCCTAATACCTTCAAGCCTCACTTTTATCTTTCCAATATGGGTGGAACTCATGCTACAGCCATGAATAAATTATTAAGTAAATGAAAGTAAAATTCAGCATTATGTATTATGTATTATATTATATCTCCATGAAATGCCTATTAAATGTTATATAAGACAGATATATTAAAATGAAAGAAAAAACAGAGATGCCAAGAGATTTAATACCTTGCTTAAAATAATACAACCAGTAAAAAATGAGCATGTAGCCTAGATATCCAAGTTCTAGTATCTTGTCTTTTATATTTTACCTTAAAATAGTTTAAATAACTATTTAAGATATCATACTTTCTAAATGCTGTCCTTTGTTACACAGTACATACACTGTATGCACATGTATACATACACACATGCACCTACACATTACATACATCAAACATACTACACACACATTCACACACACACACACTATATATACACACACACATTGAATCATGTAGCAAACTCACTGCAGATAATGATGGCAATCTATGACACAATGAATTCTTTTATAAGAAGTTTCGTTTGTAGAAAGCAAGCATTGAGAAAAGATATGAATATTAATTTAAATACATTATGTGCTGCATTAGAACTGTACAGAAAAGTATGAAGAGATGAGAGATGTCTTAGAGTTTCTACTGCTGTGAAGAGACAACATGATCATGGCAACTCTTTAATTTAATTGAGGCTGGCTTAGAGTTCAGAAGTTTAGTTCATTATAGTCATGGTGTGGTGCAGGCAGACACGGTCCTGGAGAAGGAGCTGAGAGGTATACATCTGGATCTGTAGGCAGTAGGAAAAGAACTGAGTCACTAGGCCTACCTTGGGCTCCTAAGATCTCAAAGCCTTCCCAGCACCCACTCCCATGATGCACTTCCTCCAGCAAAGCCACACCTACTCCAGCAAGATCATAATTTTCAATCGTGCCACTGGCAGTGAGCCTGTAAAGGCTATTTTCATTCACACACCCCATTTCACTTTGTGACATCCACAGGCTTGTAATTATATCATAATGCAATCTCTTAACTGCAATGCCCTGTAGAATCAAAATCAAAAAGCAGGTCACATACTTCCAAGATACCATGGCACAGGATATACGTTACCATTCCATAAGGGGGGAAAGAGAGTATAGCAAGGAAATACTGTACCAAAGCAAGACCCACAACCAGCTGGGAAAACTCTAAACACTGCTTCTCTGTGTCTGATGCCAAAGCACTCTTCAGATCGCCAAAGTCTTTCGGCTTTGTTGACTGCAAAACACATCCTTCTCTTGGGCTGCTTCCACTTCCTGTCAGCAGCTTTCCTTGGCAGGTATTCCATGACTCTGGCACCTCCAGCATCTTGTGGTCACCAACACAGTCCAGGCTTCATCCTCACAACTTCAGTCAATACTCTTTCTAGGTCTTCATGCAGGGACATCCCTGACATATGCCTGGCCCCAGTGGCTTCCCTTACTAGCGTAGTCTATTATTTACTGTAAAGCCAGAACCATGTGGCAGAAGCTGCCAAGGTCTACTGCTTGCTGGGGCTGGAACATGGTCCCCTCATTCAATTAAATCTCCACCAGCTTTCTGTTTTTGACGGTTGCCTTCACTGCCTAAGCTTGGCTATCCTAGAACTTGACATGGAGGCCAGGCTGCCCCTGAAGCAGGCTCTGTCACAGAGTGCAGGCATTTAAGATGTTCACTGACATACTAGACTCTTAACATATTTTTCTTTATTTTTATTTTTTTCACAAATTGGAAGCACAGCTGGATGGAATCTTGCCCTTAGGTCAAAACTCCTTTTATTCCACTTAGCATCAGGCATTTCTTTAGTCTGTTTACATCTCCTGGTGTCCCCCTTCTCCTCAAATTGTACATTTTAAATTTTTTCTTGTTCAGTTTGCTCCATCTCATTATACATATTAATAATAGTTGAATACTGATAACCAAATGACAGAGTCAATACAAGGCCGTTTTTAAATGTTCTCTGACAAAGCTGTTAGTTCACGACTCTTCAACTTACACATAACTAAATATTTATTACAAACAAAAAATCCTTTTTGATCATGTAATTTATTTAATCTGACTTGAAAGAAATAATATTCTTTCAGCATATATGAAATTCACTGTTTTTCTATTCTTGAACTTATCATATACTAAAGTTATAACATTCACGCCTATAATCCCAGCACTCGGGAGGCAGAGGCAGGCGGAGTGCTGTCAGTTCGAGGCCAGCCTGGTCTACAAAGCGGGTCCAGGACGTCCAAGGCTACACAGAGAAACCCTGTCTCGAAAAACCAAAAAAATAAAAATAATGAACAATAATTCTGCTAAGAGTCATAAATTACATCAAAGACTTCATTTCATGCATGTTGTTCTGATGTTCCTGTGATTACCATGAAGTCTAGGGTATTTTTTTTTTACCTTCATGATAATTTATATTACACCCTTACCTTGTTACTATGACTGGAATATTTTCATTATATCCCTAAAGGTTGCCAAGTTTGCAAAATAATGACTGAAATTAATCTATGTGCTGGGAAAGGATTGCTTTTTTTTAATCTGTCAATGTCTAGAAATATCTGTATTAAAACTCTATGAACAATTTATCCTGCCTACAAGAAGTGCAGAGACAAAGATGAAGCAAAGACTGGCTCTCCTTGAGTCCCACCCCATGGGAGAGAAACAATCCCTGACACTATTAATGCTACTCTGCTGTGCTTATAGACAGGAGCCTAGCATAACTCCTCTGAGAGGTTGCATCTAGCAGCTGAAGGAAACAGATGCAGTTACACACAGCCAAGCATTACACAGAGCTTGGAGAGTCACATGGAAGAGTTGGGGAAACAACTGAGGAAGCTGTAGGGGTCAAGGACTCCACAAGAAGACCTACAGTGTCAACTACTCTGGGCCCATGAGATCTCGCAGAGACTGAACCATCAGCCAAAGAGCATGCATAGACTGTTCCTAGGCCCCATGCATATATGTAGTAGATGTGCATCTTGGTCTTCATGTGCCTCCCTAACAACTGGAGCTGTGGCCTTCTTTGACTCTTATGCCTGCCTTTGGATCCTCTTCCCCTAACTGTGCTGCATTGTCTGGCCTCAGTGGGAGAGGATGTACCTAGTTTTGCAGAGGCTTGATGTTCCAGGGCAGTTTGGTACCTACAGGGTATCTTGCCCTTCTTTGAGGAGAGAGAGGGGAGAATAACGAGGGGGTTGTGAGAGGTGGGAGGGACTGAAAGAAGAGGAAGAGGCTGCACGCATGATGTAAAGTAAATAAATAAAAATTTAAAACTCTATTAATTACTCTTATTAAAGAGCTAAATTCAAATTTCTCAATTCACAGTGTATCCCTGTCACATAACCATATATTTCTTCTTGTTCTTAGAAATTCCTGTGAGCTCTGCCTCACCTCCCACCTGTAGAAGTAATAGTATACAGGGTATTCAATTCTGGTCCTCAGGGTCATACAACAAGCACTTTACCCACTGAATCATTTCCATACCCAGAGTATTTTTTAAAGTCTTCAATAATATTAATATCAATTTAACTGTGATAGAGTAATTCCAGCATATTGGTTAACTTCAACATTTTAAAAAGAGATGTATTTATTTTTCTTTCTGTGTATGACTTCTTTGGATGTGCAAATAAATACATTGACCTACCTCATAGTCAACTACTAAAATGATAAGTATTTATATTGTCTCATTAGGATTGAGAATTTGAGTCTCAATAACATTACTAGCTGTGCTTCAATCTAAACACGTGGCTGTCTCTTTCATGTTTGTAATAGTATTATTGTGATAAGGGGAAATTTTTTTATAAACAAAAGCAATGTAGTCAATGAAATCTTACCTAATGGGCAGGTACATAGAATTGAATTATAGAGTTAAATTACATAACCCATAAATATATTGAAGACTTAAATGGGAAAAAATTGCAAACATGGAATGTGAAAGTTACCTAAATTCACTAAAACAAAATGTAGAGATTCATGGTATGTTAAATTAATTATGAAAACACATTCTGACTCATCTAGCTTGGAAGTTGTAAAAAAAATTGTCCAAATCCTAAAATGATTCTATCAAAAGAGTTTACTCTTTTTCTTAAAGGCACATATGGACTATGGTTTTTTTTCAAACATAGAATTATATGCTATTTAGCTACCATGACTATCATTTGATAATTCCATTGTTTTTTTTTTAAATTTAACCATCTCAAGTATTTAGACATGTGGGTCAACTTCTGTCATAGTTTGGAGACAACTTGTGTTGTATTTGGATTAGGGCTAAGTATAAGCATGTTTCCCAAATTTTCTAATTTTTTTATCTTTTCTTTTTTAACAGCCATTTTATTAATTCTTTAGGATTTTATACTTTAATCTTTTTGATAAATTTTTCTTAATCCCTCATTCTCCCAATATCCAATCCTATCTCTCTATTTACTCAGTTTTCATCCTTATTTTGTAAAAACTGGTAATCATTCATTTCATGTTCTACCTGCAACAGGCAATAAATCTAAAGAAGACAAGATGAGCTAGGTTTCTTTCTACTTAGAAGACAGAATAAATTGACCCACAATTTCAAATCCAACCTACACTACAGAGCAAGTCAAAGACCATTCAAGAAAATTGACAGAGTCTCTTTCTTGAAAAAATTCAAAAGATATTTTTAAAAGAAAGTAATTGTTATCACATTGGTTCATTTAAAAGGAAAGTGATCATACTAAAGGTCTTATTCTAAAACAATGACCTTAGTCCTTTAAAAATAAAAAGAATTCCCAGAAAGAAAGAAAAAAAAAGACAGTGATAACTCAGAGGTAGAGTATTAACTGAGCAGTCAGGTGCTCCTATGATAAATTCCCAAAACACACACACACACACACACACACACACACACACACACACACACACACACACTGCAAACAATGCCTAAATATGTAAATCTGTATCACCTATATTAACATTGTATTTGGGGAAATCATATGGATAACTCACATTTCGTGGCACTGATAAGATGTATTTTACCCATAATAGAAACATGGAGTGTTTTGCTGGAACAAAGTACAAGAATGGAGTCCTGCAAGGAGACTTCTAAGTGTTTGTGAGAAAACTCCAAGAAAACAAAATAGGGGTCTTGTGACACAGGTTCAACCAGAGAATGGATAAAGAAACTGTGGTACATTTACACAATGGAATATTACTAAGTTCTTAAAAACAAAGAAATCATGAAAATTGCCGGCAAATCAAGGGTGGAGCTAGAAATAATCATCCTGAGTGAGGTAACCCAGACCCAGAAAGACACACATGGTATGTACTCACTTATAAGTGGATTTTAGCCATATGGTACTGTATAAACATACTACAATGGACAGACAGAAAGAAGATAAGTAAAAAGGAGGATCCAAGTGGGAGGAGTTGTTTAATTCTCACTCAGAAAGGGGAACTAGAATAGACAGAAATAGTGGTAGAAGAGAGTAAACAAGGTAAGAGAAGAAATACAGAGAGATATGAGAATGGAGAGCAGACCTGCAGTGAGTGGGAGCCTGAGGACAGAAGGCCTGCAGAGAAAAGGAAAAACTGTGGGTGGGACATGTGTGTGACAAGCTGGAGACCTAAGTCAGGGTATGCTCTTTAGCAGGGAAGAGGGACTCTAGCAGAGTGTCCTAGTAGCAGAGGTCATAGAGACTGCAGAGGACACCTTTTAACTAGACAAGACTCCTAGTAGAGGGAGGAGAACCTAAAACCACTCACCAAAACTCTAACTCAAAATTCACCCTGCCTACACAATGTTCAGGGGTGAAGACAGATTAGATAAAGCAGAGATTGAAGGAAGGTCCAACCAATGCCTGGTCCAACTCAATACCCACCCCATGGGAGAGAACCAAGCCCTGAAATCACTAATGATAGTCTCCTATGGTTGTAGACAAGGGTCAAGCAGAGGTGTCCTCTGAGAGGCTCCACCCAGCAGCTCCTTGAAACAGATGCTGAGACACACAGCCAAACACTGTGCAATGAATAGAGAGCCTTGTGGAAAGGTGAGGGGAAGGAGAAAAGAACCTAGAGGTGTCAGCAACATAACAAGAAGAAGAACAGAGCCAACTAACCAGGATCCAGAGGGGCTTGCTGAGACTAAACCACCAACCAAGGATCTTGCAGGGACTGGACCTAGACCCCCCCCTAAAATGACATATCTGAAGGTCAGGGCAAGTTTCATGTTGGTCCTGTAGTAAAGCGAATGTGAGCTCTCTCTGACATGAACTTTCTTGCCAGCTTTTCAATTACCTTTCCCAGGAAGGACAGACTTACTTGGCCACAGGGGAAGAGGACAAGCTCAGTCCTGATATGACTTGATGAGATGGGGTGGATGGCAAAGGGGACTCCCCTTTTCTAAGGAATGGGGGATAGGGAGGGGGAGAGAGATGGAGGATGGGACTAGGAAGAGAGGAGGGACAGGGCTATGGCCAGGATGTAAAGTGAATAAATAAATAAATAAATAAATAAGCTTAAAAATTAAGAACAAAACACACAATTGCTCTTGGGTTTTCCTGCCCCTCCCAGGTGCAGCAGATAGGAGGGAGTTTCCTTCAGAATATTCATTGCTACTGCCTATGATTTGTTTATATGCCTTTGTAGGAAAATAGGGTTTTTGCCACATGTGGCTTGTCCTTATGATTGCACATTTTACTCGTGATTCTCCTTAATCCTTAGAATATAAATCGTCTGCTACTCTGATAAAGTTGTCTATTGCACGAGACAAGGCTTTAGTCCACTTCATTTATTGCCTCCATTCTTCCAGGTCCTGCTGTCTCTAGAGCAGTAAACAGTACTACCTGATACATCATTCGGCTATAATTTATCTATCACAATCATGGACAATGCCAGCAGCATTTTAAAACCGGGCCTTTTAAGTGGAAAAAAAAGGCTCTAAGATTATTCATTTTCATACAGTCTCTGAAGTGAGATAATCAACCAAGTTTTGTTTTCTTCTGTTCTTTCTTTCTTTCTTACTTTCTTTTGAGGTTGCTCAGTGGTCAAGAGCTTGCATTGCTCTTACAGAGGACCCAAATTCTGTTCCTATCACCCACATGGGCCAGCTTATAGCTGTCTGTAACATTAAGTCCACATTACCCATCACCTTCTTCTAGACTTTGTGGCATCTTCACTAACATATCCACACAGACACAAAGTTGCACATGTAATTTAAAAAAAATTTTAAAAATACCCTTAGAAGACTAAAATTACTATTTAATAAACATTTTTTTGTCATTGCTTGACATGCAAACAGTGTCACACATGGGCTCCTTCTCAAGGAGTGGGCCTCAAGTTGGATTAATCATTGCTTGGCTACTCCCCACAGCTTGCACCTCTATTGTCTCAGCATGTCTTGTAGGATGGAGAGATTGTAGGTTGAAACTTTTGTGGCTGGGCTGATGCCCTATTCCCATTGCTAAGGGCCTTGCTTGGTTATCAAAGAGGACAACTAAGGGTCTATATTCCCAGTCCTAGGAGGCTTCAGTAGGGTTGTACTCTCAAATCTCAGGGAGTTTCCACTGCACCAGATTTCTACATCACCTCCACAGATGCCTCCAATTCCAGTCATCTCTCCCAGTACTCTTTCCCCTTGTACCTCCATCCCCCAAGATGATCCCTCCTGTTCCCATCCCTACCCACCCCAAGTCTACTCACAAAATCTATTATATTATAGTAGAAAAACTAAAAGGATGAAAAATTAAAATAGACTAAATTTATTTTGGCCCAATGTAATTTAACTGTGATGCATCTCATTGTACTGAAAGCAAATAAGAAGAAGAAAAAAAAAAAAAAAAAAAAAACAATAGTCCTAGTTGTTAAGAGTATTCCCTGAGGTTTCCATCTTATGTCTTGACACCATAAAAAGCATAGACTTATATGGCTGGAAGGGTCGTGGTTAGAATTTTATTGTTGTGAAGAGACACCGTGACCATAGCTACTCTTGTAAAGGAAAGCATCTATTTGGAGCTGGCTTGCAGTTTCAGAGCTTTATTCCATTATTGTCATGGTGGGAAGCATGGCAGTGTGCAGGCAGACATGGCACTGGAGAAAGAGCAGGAAGACAGACTGAAACACACTTCCTCCTACAAGGCCATACCTTCTCCAACAAGGCCACACCTCTTAGGAGTGTCACTCCCTATGGACCTATGGGGATATTTTTATTCTGACCATTACAGTAGAATCGAATTCCCAATAAATGTTTATAAAAATCATGAAGCTTTAAAAAATGTTAATTAATCACTTTGCGAGTAGTACGTGGGGTGTATGTTACATAGCAATAATTAAAATCCTAAACTATGTAGACTAATTTACATAAAACCCATGGGTTTTATTTTCCTCTATAAAATGGAGATAATAAAATCTGAGTTTCTGAGGCTAGAGAGATGAAGCCATGTTTAAGAGCACTTGTTGTCCTTGCAGAAGAACCAGCACTCATACGGTGCCTCACAACTCCCCATAACTCTAGTCTCAGTGGATCCAACAACTTTTTCCATACAAACACAATTTTCATACAACATATAAAAATGAATATAAAATAAATTAAATCTGCTTCCCAGGATTATTCTATATATTAAGCAAGATAGTTGTTGTAACACACACACACACACACACACACACACACACACACACACACACACACACACACACATCACAGTGTCCAGAATATAAAAACATTACTACATAGTGGTAATATTAATTAGCTACAATAATTTTATGGCATAGTTAAAAATGTATCAAAATGTGAAGGAATTTTAATGTCAGAACATGGCTGCTCTGATGAAAGATCACATTCAAAGACTTTCTAGTTCTGTGTGATCTGGGGGGAATGTAGACACACTTTTAATCCCAGGAGACAGAGGCAAACAGATCTTTGAGTTCAAGGCCAGCCTAGTACGGAGCATGTTCCGAATAGAGAAAAGCATAGGTCTAGGCATCATGCTATACACCCTGAACGCAGTAGATAGAGGCAGGCAGATTCCTGAGTTCTAGTCAGTGCTGTTGAGGAAGTTAGGCTGAGTCAGTGAGTGTAGAGGCAGTGTAGTGGAATCGAGTTTGTGACAGTTCAGTTTCGTGGGATTCAGAGACAGTTTTTACTGAGAGAGTTTTCCAGAGAGAGGTTGAAGAACAAGGAAGCTGGACACTGGTGAAGACAGGATGAGTCAGAGAATGAGAAGGAGGCAAATGATTAGAACAGATTGTTGGAGTTACTTTGAGGTCAAGCAGACCAATTCAGTCAGGGGCCAAGAGAGAAGCTAGATAGAATCAGTCATGTTGAAGAGGAGTTTGAGCCAAAATAGCTGAGTTGTACCAGCCAGCAAGAGCTCAGAAAGAGCTAGAAGGAGTGAGCTTATTCAGCAGTAAGTCTCAGAAGCTGAAAACATTCTAGGGCTAGATTGGCTTGTCCAGAGGCTGGAAACTTCCCTGACGAGGCCTAGGTTAGCATACAGAGACAATAAGCCTCGAAGATGACAAGTGCCTCAGGCAAAGGACCTAGAGTGTTCAGGAGCCCTACAAAGAGATCTCAAAAAGCCTGCAGACCTGGGCGGGGGGGCAGGGGGTGCGCTGCACAAACTGTTGCGCCAAACAAAAACAATGCATGCAGTAAACCTAGACCCCCTGTTCAGATTAGCCAATGGACAGCTTATTCTCCACAGTTGTGGGGAGACCAGGGACTGCCTCTGACATGATCTCTGCTGACCCCTATTTGATCACTTCCTATTGGTGGGGGGACCTGGAGGTCACACAGAGGGAGGAGAAGCAGGCTATCTGGATAAGACCTAATAGGCTGTAGTCCTATGGTGTGGGAGAAAGTCCCCTTCTGTCAGAGGTCTAGGGGAGGGGAATAGAACAGAAGAGGGAGGGAGGGAAGGAGGGAGGGATGGAGGGAGGGAGAGGGGAACTGGAAGAAAAGAGGGAGGGGATAACAATAGGGATGTAATGTGAATAAATTATAATAAATATAAAAAAGCTTTTAAGTTACTTTAACCCCAGAACTTCAGTTTTCTTGCCTGTATGGCAGTGTGTATCTATCATCAGTGATTCTCAATCTTTCTAATGCTGTGACCCTTTCATACAGTTTCTAAAGCTGTGGTGACCCTGAACCATAAAATTATTTTCCTCGCTGAGTCACCAATGTAATATTGCTACTCTTATGACTCATATTGTAAATAGCTGTGTTTTCAGATGATCTTAGGTGACTCCCATGAAAGGGTTAAGATCCTTAAGTTGAGATTGGCTGAAGGACTTATGGCATGATTTATATATGTCTACAAACCAGTGCCCTGAAACTTCAGACTTCTTTAAACCAATAAATATGAAAGATACCTCACCAGCATCTCATTAAACACAAGAGGAGAAACTATTACAAACTAAGAAGATAGAACTGAAAAATAATAATAAAAATCTCAGTGCATCCAGGCAGGATATTGTAGTGCGAACTAGGGAGAGGAGACACAGCAAGTTGAAGGAAATGAGAAGCAGTTCTGGAGTAGGTGATAAAATGAGAAGAAGGAATTTCATAAAGAAAGGAAGCTTCCAGCGCAGGTGGAGATAGAAATCTCTGCAAAGGCTGGAGGGACTGTGCAAGAAGAAAGATGCCTTTAAAGAAAACTATGACTCTGTTACCAAAAGTTTCCCAGCCCGATGTCATCCTTGAAAAGAAAATTAAAATGTCTACTACATATTTCTCATAGATATATAGTATAGAAAATGTTCCTAATATTCTATTTGAAACTTACTCTAGGCTTAAAACTAATGCATTAAATCTGCTTATGTCTTCAACAAATGACCTCTCTCAAATAGAATACTTAGCACCTAATGATTGTTCTAAAATTATTGACTGGTAAATTGAATTCTCCAAGTCCAGAGTGCACTGTCACACTTTCATTGTGAATGTATGTACACACAGGGACCATCATAAGTGTATGTATACACAGGGACCGTCATAAGTGTATGTACACACAGGGACCGTCATAAGTGTATGTACACACAGGCACCATCATAAGTGTATGCACACACAGGCACCATCAAAAATGTATGTACACACAGGCACCATCACAAGTATATGTACATCCAGGCACCATCATAAGTGTATGTACACACGACTGCACAAAAAAATCACCTCCAGGAAAATAAAAACTAGTAAAGATTATTTAGATAACCCATCTAGAAAGGTCTTTCCTCAAATTTCAAAGTTCTTTTCAGTGCATTGTCAGGTTCTCTGTAGCATATTCTGAGTTACGCTGGATTCAACTTGAGGGCTCGTAACAAATAGCTATGTCTGTTGTTCTAAGCACGTTGGGTTTCCCCACTTCCCGTGAAGGTGTATATGAATATAACATATTTGTGTGTTGTCCAACACATAAGAAGAGACATCACTTTCTGTTGAAAGATTTAAGGTTTAGTGTGCTTTTTTTAGAGTGTGCTTTTCTTCTGCCACAGTGATTTTTAAAGTATGTGTCAAGATTGAACCTCTACAAGCTAAATCCCCAAGTGTCTATAACTATAGCAAATTGCCAACCTACATGACACACATAATAAGAGAATAATTACTGATCATGTGAAGTCACACCAATTGTGAAGACTGTTTGTTACAAGTTATACCTTGTCTTCTCTGCACTGATGTAAGTGTTCTTACATTTGCATCATTTTTATTAACCTATAACATATGTGATCTGCTAGGAGATCATCATAGAAAATTGTCTAACTAAATTCTTGATTACATTGCAAGTATTTGTACAATTCGGCCTTGCCTAATATCTTTTAGGTATTACTTTTCATAACCTAATAACTAAGATGTGCTTTTCAAATAAAAATAATTTAGAAAATATTTCCTGAATAGCCACCACTTTTTATGTTAGCATGAGATATAGGATTTGGGATTACCCTGAGAACTGAATAGCAAACAAATGAACACATACACACAATCACACACACACACACATATACCACAAATGTATGTGTATGTGAATTGTGGAAAATTGAAGAAAAATCTAAAGATTATATACTCCTTAATTAACTAGCTTGATATGTATATATAGGAAATTAAGTCTTGCCTCACTCTATTCACTAAGCTACCATTTCAGAATTACACTGACACAACGCAAACACATAAAACATATGGAAACAGAAACAATATAATAGGACTAGTAGCAGTGACTTTCACTTCTTTTAAGTAGGGATAGATGGAGATCAGCATCACAGTGAACCACAGCACTCCTCATCAGGCCCAGTGATTTGGACTCCATGCATTCTCAAATAGGAGCAATTTGATATCATGGTTAATGCAAAAATCACGTAATGCGTTGTTTCCGTTTCTGTTAGATATTTTTTTCCTAACTCATTTTTTAAAAGTATTTTCCATTCCTTTAACCCAAGCACCCTATTTTCTCCCCCAATGAAAAATTCAACAAATCCATATGATATTCCTCAATTGCCCTCTCCAAATTTAATTTATTACATACTGGAAAGAATCCAGGAAAGACATTTGAGAGAATAAGAACTAGAAATATGTCATTCAATTTTGTAAAACTGAATTGAAACTTTAGAGGTCAGTCTCCCTTGCCTCTGCCTTTGTTTATGCCGAATTTTCTGTAACTGGGTAATGGGAATGGAAGGTCTTTAAAGGGAGAGGCTGAGGGTGTCAGCACGTGGAGGTAATATCAGAGGCTTTGACCTCTCCCACACTCGATATTCCATTTCCTCCTATGGAGCCTTTTGGCTACTTTTACACAACCACAATTCATTCCATGCCAAACATAGTCAAAATACAAAATCATATCAGTATGGGACAGGAATAAGAATGGAAATAATTATTTAGGCTAATATGGAAAAATCCACGAGATAAGATGTTGAATTCTCTGGCTTGACGCTTTATTTATGAGCACACAGTCTCTGTTTTGGTTTCAGAAGATACTTGCTCTTCAGAGTGTGTTCTGTGAATTGCATTCAGGTGTGACTGGAGTGTTTTCGATGTTTTCTTTGTTTGCCAGAAACTGCTTTCTCAAATAGATACTAGAGGTTAATATTTTAATAATAATTAGAATAAATTTAATAATAGCAACAACGTATGTACAAAAGGGTGGCAGATGGAGACTAGAGCATGGATTGGCACCTATAGGTCTGACGACTGCAGGGGTGTTTGCCTATCTTTGAGTCTGCAGCAGGTCAAGTGGGGGAGCACTGCAGCAGAATCCGTGAAGAGAACAGGCAGAGTAAAGTTGGTAGGACTTCCAGTCTAAGATACATAGAAACATTGGCTGTGAGTAAACCTAGGTAATAAACCCTTTAAATCCATCCCTTTTCTTCCTTCATAGTAGCATACAGAAATAAGTTCCAAATAAGAAGAAGGAAATGCATCGATGTAAACCATAAAAGCTAGCTCCCTTGAAGTATAGAATGAACGCAACAGGAAAGTAGAATATACCAAACACATTTAATTCCCTCCTTTTTCTGATTGATTTCATGGGATACATTCTAAAATAAAAATGCCACTGCACAATCTGCAATTTATGGAAAAATACTTTTCATTTAAAGAAAAAAAGGAGACTGCAATGTTGCAGTTTCCTAAGATCATCATCAGTCACTGAGGAACAAAAACATACTATAAAAAATCTAAGATCAAACAGAGTGGCCATTGCTCTGACACTGACTTAAACAAGGGTGAGCAGAGGACAGGTTTCTGCACTTCTGAGCCACAACTCTACAACAGTGGTTCTCAATCTTCCTAATGCTGTGACCCTTTAATGCAGTTCCTCTTGTCGTGTTATAGTGACCCCCACGACCATAACATTATTTTGTTGCTACTTCATAATTGCAATTGTCCTACTGTTATGGATCATTATGTAAATATCTGTGTTTTCAGATGGTCTTAGGTGGCGCTAGTGAAAGAGTCATTTGACCTCAAAATGGAGTTGTGATTCCAGGGCTGAGAATGCTCTAGACAATGTCTTTATGATGTAGATTGTATTCACCCACTAGGATATAAAGAAATAACTTCATGAGCATAACAAAAGTGCTATCTAATTCCAGTCATATATGACTCAACCATATAAGAAGACGGCTGGGCTCTGTAAACACTAGAATAAAACAAAACAATAGACTATCTTACTAAGCATTTATCAAACACTTCCATGACATACCCAACATGAGACACTTTCAGCAAATGCTTCTGCTTATTCTGTCACTCAAACTCCTTTTTCTTTTGCCTCCTGACCTCTCCATGGCTGTAGACAGTAGTATTTCTTCCTGCAGCTCTTTGATAGGTTGCTTGTCTTGATGACCAGAATGTCAGTACCTAGAAGAACATTTTGGAACTCAAAGGTTTAGTTCTATTATGTGTCTAACCTCACCTGACCCCTTCCATACAGATGTGTGAGAAGGAGCTGAATGGCAAGTGCATTGCTTCTGTGTTATTAATGGACTACTTAGTTATTTGTCAGAATATGATCCATTTTCATTGAGTATGTCTTCTAGCTCTGTGATAGACACTCTAAATAGCCTTAGGAGGCCTCTACCAAATTTGACTTCTTTGGGTTAGAAATATCCCAAAGCAGAAGTACTCAGCAGGAATTATGCCAATAAATAGCCCATGTAAGGGAGATTGCTTCCTCCTTTTTTTCTAGGCTTCCTTTTGGGGACAGATTCCAACTTTTACTAGAAGGTGCGTACGTTTTGGATATAGATATGTATGTACTTGAACACTTTCTTTTCATCTTATTTGGTGCCCCTGAATGTGGAATTACTTTTGTTATAGAATTCCTCATTTGCCGGGCGTGGTGGGGCATGCCTTTAATCCCAGCACTCGAGAGGCAGAGGCAGGCGGATCGCTGTGAGTTCGAGGCCAGCCTGGCCTACAAAGTGAGTCCAGGATGGCCAAGGCTACACAGAGAAACCTGTCTCGGAAAAAAAAAAAAAAAAGAATTCCTCCTTTACTTTGAAAGAAGATACACCGTAAACACACACACACACACACACACACACACACACACACACACACACACACACACACACGAAGTTCATGATCCAAAAGAAATACTCTTGATCACACATGCGTAGCCAAGAGCTGGGAACACAAATTTAGCTGTCTTGGATGCTGTACTCCGCTCTATTAGATGAGAATAGATTATTAGAAGAGGTTGCATGAACGTCTCTACAAATGAACTCAATCTCATAAGTGTTAGGTCTCAAAGAAATGCACAACAAATGGCTAACAGGTCCTATTAACATAGCAAAGTGGAGGCCAGCTGAGTTAAGGAAGCAGATGGATGAAAAAAGGTGGACATGACCGCTGCAAGGTATGTCAGAGGAGAAAGGTTTGTTTTAGGTTAAAGGAAGAGTATAGGCAGAGAGAGGCATTTGCAAAGGGCCAGAACGAACTTGACCAGCAGACTGAACTCGGCCATGGGAGTGAGGGAAAGAGAGGGGGAAGGGGTCAGGCAGACCAAGAAAGGAGCCAAAGAAGAAATGGCATAAAGAAAGCCCTGAGACCAAAAAGAGAGGGTAGGCAAGATGGCTGAGCTATATAGGAATCCAAAACTGGGGTAAGGGAAGCAGAAGCCCAGACCCTAGGAGGGTCAGGCTGAGAATCCTGGGAGCAGCCATGGGTACTGAGTTACTAATTGGCAAAAAAAAAAAAAAAAAAAAAAAAAAAAAAGCAGCCAACACACCTGGACAAGGCAAATAGGATAGGTGTGACTACTGTTCGAAGGCTTTTAGGATGGAGACCAGAAGGAGGAGAAGCAGGAAGAAGGAAGGCCTGCACCAAGGGTTTGCTGCAGGAAGACGCACGTGGCCCACGTGGAAGCATGTTTGGCCCAGATGATGATAATTAGCAAGTTTTTGGGATTATGGATGGGAGGTAGCTTGATAGAAATTATTAGAAGCAGATGGCATGGGATTGGGGCAGGTATCACATACCTGCCCAAATATGGGATATAGTTTAAGGGATTAAATATCTGCCCTGCCCCAGGTTGACTAAGGCTATTTAAAAATATAACAAGTGTCTGTGTCTTGATTGATTGCTAGCAGGTTAAAACATACTGCTGCAATAATATTTTAGGGCAACTAATAAGCATTATTAGGCCATACTGCTAAATTAACCTCAACACTTCTCAGCTTGCCCTGGGCACAGGCAAGGCAACTTCAGAGGGGAGGGACTATAGGAAGGAGCACACTATACATGTGCCAGTCATTTCTACCCCTATGGAAGGCAAAGGCATCTTTTTTTGAGTGGATTTTCACGTCTGCAATGGCTCCAATTCATATCTCATAACATGCCCACATGTTATAAGACTTCACATCTGTCAGCATGGTATCGGACACAGAGCTTAGCTACCCACATTGGTGATGTTGGTCCCCTTTAGCATATGTCAGCCAATAAACACAGCCCAACCTAGCCTAGTTATCAGATCTAGCCAATGGACAGGACGTTCTCCACAGTTGAGTGGAGAGCAGGGAATGACTCTCATACAAACTCTGCTGTCCCATATTTGACCATGTCCCCTTGATGGGGAGGCCCGGTGGCACTCAGAGGAAGGATAGCAGGCTACCAAGAAGAGACTTGATAGCCTATGATCAATATAGAGGGGGAGGAGGTCCCCCTCAGTCACAGACCTAGGGGAGGGGACTAAGGTGAAAGTGGGAGGGAGGGAGGAATGGGGGGATACAAGGGATGGGATAACAATTGAGATGTAATCTGAATAAATTAATTTTATAAAAGCTCTCTCTCTCTCTCTCTCTCTCTCTCTCTCTCTCTCTCTCTCTCTCTCTCTCTCTCTCTCTCCCATCTCTCTCTCTCTCTCTCTCTCTCTCTCTCTCTCTCTCTCTCTCTCTCTCTCTCTCTCTCTGCATTTCTGCCACTGTGCAGAAATCTAACAATAGCGATATGTAAAACTTTGCTTTTTGACCGTGCTAAACTTTTGAGCCAAGAGGCCTTAGCCTCTGGTTAGAAAATGAATTAAAGACCCAATACATGAGGACATGTTGAACTCCTTTATGTAATATAGCCTTACCACCTCTATATCTATTTCTATTGCCAATGTCACCAGAGAAATGACCTGGAATATGACTGTAATGCACGTTCCAATGTACCTTCTGCCGCTACGCACACACATACATGGATACAAGACGAGAGATGTGCTAACTTCATAGCACAGGTTCTGAGCCACTTTTCAGTCAATTATTCCTGCTTTTGGCCATCACTGACTTATGTAAAGTCAAACTGGAAATTTAAAAAAAGTGTTTGGGGTGAAATGAATTCCTGTAAATGAATTCACGGCCTCTACCATCCTTCTCTGAAATGAAATAGGTCAGTCCTAAATGTGAAACGGTTTCTTCACTTCACTTTGGTAATGCCCTACTTTACTTGGCTGTTACTCTGATAAACACCATCATGAAATGCAACTTAAGGGAGAAAGTGGTTTATTTCATCTTATAGGTTATAGCCCATCAATAAAAAATAATTAAGGCAGGAACTCTGGGCAGAAACAATGTGGGAATGCTGATAACTGCTTTCCTTCAAGGGTCACGCTCATGGATTTTTTTCTTATACAACCTAGGCTGACCTGCCTAGAGATGACACCACCCACAATAAGTGGTTCCCTGCTAATTCTCATAGCAGTAAGAAATAATTCCACACATGTATCCATGGGCTAATCTGAGAAAGCAATTCCTCATTTGAGGTTCCCTCTTCCAGAAGAATCTGGGTTTATGTCAAGTTGACAACTGACACTATCTATATATGACAAGAATCAGTGAGAGTTTGGATATGACATAAATATGCATGTATTTAAGGACTTCTGCAACAAAATAATGCATTGGTGTTGTAGAAAATTTGTTATTTAGTGTTTGCTGTTAACTACATATAATTATTGGGTGGTTACTATTTAACCTGCTATCATATCAGTAAAAGACACAGACACCTGCTATGTTTTTAATATGGCTATTCACTGTACTGGGAAGAAACTAACCCCCAAAGCTATCCTTTACCTCCTAACCCCATATCCCGGGCCAACTGCTCCAATAATTCCTAGCTGGGCTACTTCTCATCCAATATCCCATAAATACTTGCACATGTTTCTCATCTGGGCTACTTCTCTTCATCACTGAACCTAAGAGAAGGCTCCTCCTTGCCATGTGCTATTTGTTCATGCTAACCCCTGGCAGCTCTGCCTCCTCTTCTCTTCTCCTCAACCTCCCTGGTCTCTCTCTGGAGATTGTTCTGTCCTCCAAGCCTGAGAACCTTGGCCCCGCCTACCTCTTCTGTCCTGTCCAGGTGTAGGCATTTATTCAGCTAATCAGAAACAATTTGGAGGCAAGGTTACACAGTATTATTTTGGTATATGTAAGGGTTTGCTCTTAGAACAGTAAGAATTTCCTGGGGCAAGCAACTAAATACAAAGCACTAGACCGTGCTGTAGTACATCAATGGATTAAAGAACCTACAATTTCATGTGCTTTGTAAACTAATATGAAGAATGAAACCCAGACACGGTGGCTATAGATAGATTCAAGTATGTGAAGTAAAGATTGGTGTACAAAGACACTTCATTTATCTTTAGTTTAACTAACAGATAAAAGAAAGCTCCCCACAGAGGGGACTTCTCAATGGTGCTTCCAGAACGGATAGTACAGTCGTAGGTAAATATAGATTACAACATGAGATCCTTGGTGAGAAAATTGCACCAATGAAGATGGAGAGATGCAAAAATGTCTCCTCATGAGAGGAAAAGACAGTGTTGACACCTAAGACTTAGAGCATTCTTAGGAGACCCAGTGTGGGAAAGTTCTGGAAAGGCAGCATCCACTGGGTGATGAGTTGTGTTTTCTTCTTCTTCATATAAGAGAGAAACTGCCAGGACTTGCTTCCTAGAATTGCACTCCAGCTTTGTTCTAATTCAACATGGTAAAATCATTAATCTTATTTACTAAATTTGTGTGAATTAATAATGAATGTCCAAAGCTTGCTAATGCCTCTAGAGATAATAAATGATGCTCCTATGTTTGTGATAACACACTGTCTTAATTACAAGCTTTGTGCATACTGCATAAAATTATTCAAGAATATGCTGAATCCTCTGCTTAGAATTCTGTTCACCTCGAGCTTTTGATGTAGGAATACAATTGCCTTAACTCCTCTCTCTACTGTATTTCTGGGGTGAAAAAAAGGAGCATTGTGCCAGCATGAACCATGTATCTACCACACAGAGATATTTCCAGAGGAAATACATTTGCCCAGGTAATAATGATGGGCACACAACGATATTAAGGCAAGACTTGCCTCACAGACTTTATAGTTTATCATGGCATCACATTATCATTTATTAGATGATTATATTCTCATCAGATAACATTTCTAGTTTCTGGGGCAGTAATGATATAAACAGGAATAAGATGCCAGAGACTGTTTTAGTAAAGGCTGTAAAAGCCATAGGAGAGGTGGAGAAGACTCCAGAACATAGAGTGATAAGTGATATAAAGCAAGTACACAAAGTGAACCAAGGGCCAAACCCAGCTTTAAGGGATTAGGGGTTGGATTAGAATTTGAACCTGAATCTTTCCAAATTTTATCCAAGGCTTGCCAAAGACTCAAAGCACACCAGAGAAATGAAGCAAATGGAAGGAAGCTGGGAGGTATGTGGTGCCATGGCAGGTCACTCATTCTTGTGGGTCTGATATGAATTGTACCAATGAAGACTCTTGAAGTGAGGGCCTAGTCCCCAGCTTGTGGCAGTAGTAAGAGGTGAATGCATTATGAGAGTCGTAACTTCACCACGGGATAAATCTAATAACAAGTCAATTTTAAGTTTATGATTGTGACTAAACAAATAGAGCGTGGCAGTATGACACAGAAATTTTGAAATTCAAGGTAACTTTTGTCTATATAAAAACTTTGAGACTAGCCTGGGCTACACAAGATACTGACTGTGATCTAGCCAATGGACAGGACATTCTCCACAGTTGAGTGGAGAGTGGGGTCTGACTTTCACATGAACTCTGGTGCCCCATATTTGACCACATCCCCTTGATGGGGAGGCCTAGTGGCACTCAGAGGAAGGATAGCAGACTTGATACCCTATGAACATATGCAGGGAGAAGAGGTGCCCCTCAGTCACAGTCATAGGGTAGGAGAGTAGGGGGAAAGCGAGAGGGAGGGATGAATGGGAGGATACAAGGGATGGGATAACTATTGAGATGTAATATGAATAAATCAATAAAAAATAAAAATTAAAAAAAAAAGATACTGACCATAAAAGAAAAAAATATGGAACCTGGTTGGAGGAAGTAGGTCATTAGTGGAATTTTTTTTTTCTAATCTTTGGGAGCTGTTTCCTTTTCCAAGTCTCTTCTTCTTTCTCCTTCTTCACCAGCATGTGTCAAACACCTTTCATCTTCCCCTGCCCTTTTATTTGCTTTGCTTCTACTTTAGTCCTATACAGTGGCATCAGCCAAATATTTTTGTCAAATATGTTGACTTAAAAAAGAAACAATCAAATAACACCTGCCATTATATTCTATGTAACACTGCTGCGTCTGAAATGTCCTGTCCCTTTCTTCCAATTATCTTTATGGACAAATTGTTCTTGAACTAAAAATTTAAATACAATTTGTAAAAAAAAAATTCAAGAAAGTTTACTTTGACCCAATTCACTGCCTATATGCTGACCTACATTTTACTTTGGCTTTGAATCCCCTTGCCAGGGACTGGAGAGACAACTCAGCACCAGAAATAAAACTTGCTCAGGAGCCTACAACCTGACATTGAGTCACAGAGAACTAATTCCCACAAGTTGTCCTCTGACCTCAAAATACAAATTGTGGCACATGCATGATACACACACACACACACACACACACACACACACACACACACACACACACACGTAATTAAAAAATTTGAATAATCTCATAGTCATTTAAAAACTATAGATGGATTAACAGTGCCATTTTTCTATTTTAATTCCCTCATTCTCTTGATCAAACTACTTTTGATTCAAAACCAAAATCCAATGTTGTTATTTTTAAAAGTTTACTAATTTATTCCATTTACATCCTGATTGCAGTTCTTTTCCTCTCCTCCCAGTCTCCTGTTCACCCATCCCTTCCACCCACTCTCCCTCTCCTTCTCCTCAAAGAAAGGTGAGGTCCTCTATGAGCACCAACCCACATTGCCACTAGGTAAATGCAGACTATTCCAGTGAGGCCAGAAAAGTCAGCCCAGTTAGGGGAATGGGATGCAGAGGAAAGGCCTCAGAGTCAGAGGACCCACATGAAGACCAAACTGTGCATGTGCTACATACGTGCAGGAAGCCTAGCATCAGTCCATAAATGCATTTTGGTTGGTGATTCAGGCTTTGTGAGCCCCAATGGGCCCAGGTTAGTTGACTCTGCAGGTCTGCTTGTAGAGTCCTTTGCCCCTCCAGCTCCCTCAAGCATTCCCCCAACTCTTCCATAGGACTCCCCAAGCTCTGTCTTATGTTTGGCTGTGGGTCTCTGCATCTGTTTCCATCAGCTGCTGATTGAAGCCTCTCAGGAGTTATGCTAGGCTCCTGTCTACAAGCATAGCAAAGTGACATTAATAGCGTCAGAGGTTGGCTCTCTCCCATGGGGTGGTTCTCAAGTAGGGCCAGTCTTTGGTAGGCCATTCCTTTAATATTTGTTCCAGCTTTGCCCCTGCACACATAGGTAGGACAGATTTTGCATAGAAGGCTTTGTGAATGGGTTGGTGACCTTATCCTTCCATTGGAAATCCTGCCTGGCTGCAGGAGATGAGCACTTCAGGCTCCATAACCCTCACTCCTAGGAGTCTCAGCTAGAGTCTACTCCCATAGACTTCCTGGGGCCTCCTTTATCCCAGTTTTCTGGCACATCTCAGAGATGGCCCCACCTCTGATTTCCTGTCTCTCACAAGGCTGTCCCACTCTCCCTAACCCTAGTCCTCAACCCTGCTCCCTCTCCATTCCCTCTCTTACCCAGTTCCCTCCCTTCACCTACCTCTAACTTCTATTTTGTTTCCCCTTGTGAGTGGGATTCAAGTATCCTCCTTGGGCCCTCCTTGTTCTTAGCTTCTTTGGATCTGTGGATTGTAGCATGGTTATCCTGTACTTTATGGCTAGTCCTACTTATAAGTGAATACAGATATGTCTTTCTGTGTCTGGGTTACGTAACTCAGAATGATCTTTTCTAGTTCCATACATTTGCCTGCAAATTGCACGATGTCTTTCTTTTCAATATCTTCATGGTATTCCATTGTGCAAATGTACCACAGTTCTTTATCCATTATTTGAGGATCAGCTAGGTTGTTTCCAATTTCTGGCTATTATGAATAAAGCTGTTATGAGCAAGTTTCCTTGTGGTATGGTGCAGCATCTCGTGGGTATATACCCAATAGTGAAATAACTGTGTCATGAGGTTGACCTACTCCCAATTTTCCGAGAACCCTCCGGATTGATTTCCACAGTGGTTATACAAGTTTGCATGTCCACCCACCAACAATACTAGAGTGTCCCCCTTTCTCCACATGCTCACAAGTGCATGTGCTCACTTGAGGTTCTGATCTTAGCCATTCTACAGGTGTAATATGGAATCTCAGAGTCCTTTTGAATTCCATTTCTCCGATGACTAAGGACTTTGAATGTTTAAGTGTTTCTAGGCTATAGAGATTCCTCTGATGAGAACTCTCTGTTTAACTCAGTATGCCCATTTTAATTAGATTATTTGGTCTACTGATGTTTAATTTCTCCAGTTCTTTGTATATTTTGGGCATTAGCCTTTGGTCAGACATAAGGTTGGTAAAGAATTTTCCCATGCTGTAGGCTACCCTTTTGTCCTTCTGGCAGTATCCTTTGCCTTCATAAAAGAGTCCTTTGCCCTTACTATGGTTAGTGCTCTGTTCAGGAAGTTATCTCCTATTCCAATGAGTTCACGCGTCTTCCCCACTTTCTTTCTTAGACAGTATGTATCTTGTTTTATGTCAAGATCCTTTATCAACTTTGACTTGGATTTTATGCATTTGTAATGAATATGGATCTATTCTTCTACATGCAGACAACCAATTAGACCAGCACCATTTGTTGAAGACACTTTTTTTTTTCACTATATGGTTTTGGCTTCACTGTCAAAAATGAGGTGTCAGTAGATATGTGAGTTTATTTCTGGATCTTTGATTCAATTCCCTTGATCAACCTGTCTATTTTTATGACAATACCATGCAGTTTTTATTACTATTGCTCTGTAGGACAGCTTGAAATCAGGGATGATAATACCTCCAGAAGTTCTTTTATTGCATAAGGTTGTTTTAGCTATCCTATATTTTTTGTTTTCCATATGAAGTTGAGAATTTTTTTCAAGCTCTATAAAGATGTGTGTTGATATTTTGATGGGAATTGCATTGACCTTTTAGATTTCTTTTGGTAAGATGGCCATTTTTATAATGTTAATCCTACCAATCCATGAGCAAGAGGGTTCTTTCTATCTTATAATATCTTCTCCAGTTACTTTCTTCAGAGACTTAAAATTCTTGTCATACATGTCTTTCACTTTCTTGGTTAGAGTTATACTAACATATTTTATATTATTTGTGGCTATTGGGAAGGGTGTTGTTTCCCTAATTTCTTTCTCAGTCCATTTACCATTTGTATACAGAAGGGCTATTAATTTCTCTGAGCTAATTTTGTATCTAGCCACTTTTCTGAAGGTTTTTTTTTTATCAGCTTTAAGCATTATTTAATAAATTTTGAGGGTCATTTATGTATACTATCATATCATCTTAATAGTGATACGTTGATTTCTTTCTTTCCTTGATTTCCTTTACTTGTCTTTTACTCTAGCTAGGACTTCAAGTACTGTATTGAAGAAATACAGAGAGAGTGGTCAACCTTGTCTTGACCCTGGATTTTAGTGGAATTTCTTTAAATTTCTCTCCATTTAATTTTATGTTGGCTGTAGACTTGCTGTATATTGCCTGTATTGTATTTAAGTATGAGCCTTGTATTTCTGATCTCTCTAATATTTTTTAACATAAAAAGGGAAACTGAAGGTATGGGCATCACCGAGACAAGGTGGAGACCTGTGACAGAATGGGCTACAGGGAGGATATGGGAATGTCTCTAGCTGATTTTCCTAGAAGTAAGGGACATAAAACCTAGGAAGCCACCTTTTGGCCAAGAAGGACCTATAGTGGTGGGAGAAGAATACCAATCCACATATAAAACCTTTGAACCAAACTTTACCCTTCCTACAAGACTTATATAGATAAAGATAGACACCAACCAATGCCTGGCCCAACCTGAGGCCTACCCCATTAGAAAGAGTCAACCCCTGACACCATTAGGGATACTCTGCTTTGATTATAGACAGGAGTATAACTTAACTGTTCTCTGAGAGGCCCCCAAAACAGTTGATCAAATCAGATGCCAAGTCTCATAGCCAAGCATTAGATGGAGCTCAGGGAGTTCTGTGGAAGAGTGGGAGGGAAAGATAGAAGGACCCAGAAGGGACAATAACACCACAAAAAGACCAACAGAGTCAATTAACCTAGTCCCATGGGGCCTTACAGAGGTGGAAGAACCAAGCAAAGAGCATGCATGGACTGCATCTAGGCCTGTTACACATACGTAACTGATGGAAAGTTTGATCTTTATGTGGATTTCCTAGTAAGTTGAGTGGGTGCTGTCTGTGACGTGGACTCTGTTGCCCGCTTTCAATTGTGTCTCCCTAATGGAGTTGCCTTGCCTAGCCTCAGTGGATGAGGAGGAGCTCAGTACAGATGGGACTTGATATGCTGGGGTGAGTTGGTGGGTGCTCCCCTTTTCTGAGGACAAGGGAAGGGGGGAATAGCAAGTAAAGAGTGGGAGGTATGTCCTAGGAAGAGAGAAGGAAGGGGGATAGCATAGGGATGTAAAGTGAATATCTACATTTAAAAAACAAACAGTGAATATGTATTTCTTTTTGCTAATGTTGGAGAAAGCAGGCCCTATATTTGTTGGTGTACCAATGTTAGACTCATGATACAAATAACTGTACTGAGCTCAGAAACTATGGTCCTCACTCAACTGGACGTTTTAACAACCAATGCTGACAGTGCACGATGACAATTGAGTGCTAGGCATGAATTACCAATGTACTGAAATGATTCAAACAATCTTGTGATCTGACACTTTTTTTTCCCAGCATCAACAGCTTCATTTAGACATGTTTGTACTATATTTTATTTCATGTCTCAGAGAGAGTCCAGGAAACAAATACATATCCTGAAGAAGAGAAAATGACACCTCTGAATTCTTTCATCTTTGTGTTTTTAAGTGATTAATTGATTAACCAAGTCTTTCCATATCTGTATGCCTGTCTGTTTGGTGTGTGTAAAGAATACGTGAATGTGGGCATATATGTCTGAGAGTGCATGTAAATATCAAGGACAACTTGGTGACATCAGTTCTCGTCCCATCTTTATGCAGTCTGGATATCCAAACAGGTCCCCAGGCTTACACTCCAATGCCTTTATCCACCGAGCCATTCGCTGGCCCGGTTACTTTCTTTTTGATAAAAGGGAAAACATTTCAAAATGATCATTTCTAATTTTAATCCACGAAAACATGGTACTAACACTTAAGTCTTCTATTAAGCACCTAAAGATTTTTAACATAAAACGGGTGCGTATGGAAGCTCTTCTTAGATAGGTGTTTTTTAGATTGCTTTTAAAAATCAAATTAGACTTGATTTATACCTCATATTCTTGTGGGCACGTCATCCCACTTAGTAACTAGTAATCTGAGAACACTCCTTGACTTTCGCATGGCATTTTACAGATGGCATGTAGGAAGTCCAGAGATGTTCCAAAGAGTCTGACTTTCCTCACAATTCACTCATCAAGCTCTATCAGCTTACTTTGGAGATTGTTTGATGTATCAACATGACAAACCAAGCAGTTATTAACACAATGTACCAAAGGGCTGGTGTCTAAGATCTGTATATTATCTTCAGATAGTGCCCTGTCACTTGTGTATTGATAGTAGGAAACAGAGGACAATCTTTCTACTGTCCCACCATAGTTATGACATTGCCCCAGTCTCATTCATCTTCCTCACATCTGTGAAATGCATTAGGAAATGTATCTTATAACACCACACACACACACACACACACACACACACACACACACACACTCACACTCACATATCTAATGCTAATTATCACCATTTTAAAAATAATTGTGGGTGTAGGAGAACTAGAACATCTTAATTTTTCTGAAAAGTGGAAAATATATTTTATTTATGCTATTTAACTAACAAAAGAGAGGAAAACTATGTACACAATACACTATAAATATTCAGTGAAAATATCCCCATAACAATCTTATCTCCATGCAGTTCGTTCCAATTCTAAGTCTTCATCTGCAGCCAACAATATTGCATTACATTACAACAAACCTGTTATCAATTTCTGTGTCTTAATGGCTTGACTTTAAATATTACTCAAGGAAGTAATAATAATCATATAATATTACGTATGTGCTAGAGGTATTGTTGAATATTGGCTAAATAATGGGATAACTAACAAGTTTATATTTTAGTTTTGAACCCAATACATTACCCTAATGATACACACACACACACACACACACACACACACACCATGTGTGTAAATTTATTATGAACAATATAAAGAAATTATAAGGAAGGGCTTTTGGGCTTTTTTAGGCCCTAACATAGTATGTCAACGTCGTCACTCAGTATGACTTCAAACACAGAAACTTCAGTTGTCTTAAAACAACGTAGTATTTTTGTAAGGCAGTTGAACAGTGATCTATTGCAGAAAGTTGCACTAATCCAATATTTTGACATTACAAACAGCAATAAATATCTTTTTCTATACATGGATTAGACTTTTGTCGATGTATCTCTGTAGAACGAAGTCACTGCCATGAAATAAATAGATTAATACTTCTTTTATCTTCTCAATAACTTCTTATATACTATCCCAAAATGTGCCTCTAATTTTATATCAAGAAACATTGTGATATTTTTCTCTTTCTTTATCTGACCCTAAATATTCTAATAATTTTTATTTTTTTAATTTAGCATATGAAAGTTGCAAAATCATCTGTACTTAATCACTTATAAAATGGAATGATTCTAAATTTTTATAATTTAAATTGCTTTTTAATTTTAATTGTCTTTTTCCTAAATTTGTTCATTTGCATGTATATGGGGGTATGGGCAGGGACTGGGAACTGGAGTAGGATCTCAGATAGGTCAGCATTACTCCACCCATTTGCCACCTCCAAGCCCTTCCTTATCTCTTCTAGCGATATCTGCTTTATATTGTCTTCTGTACTTCATGTTTTAAGTGACTGATGACACTACTTTCCCATTTTATGGAATGAACTGGGATGTAAAGGGATTGGGTCATTTATCCAAGGGTCAAGTAATATGACTTTCCTACAAACTCTGCTTGACTCTGAAGCTACACTGTTAGCAATCACTCTTAGCTATGCTCTTCACAACTGTGTTGTTTTCAAAACATTCTTTGGAGCATTTACTGTCTTTGCATAAACTTTATTTCCTCTGTAATTTGCTTAAGAAGAAACAGTGTTAAAAGTCTAGAAACTTTTAGATATATAAATATGCATTTCCTTTTCTTTATGAGCATTATGCTTACTTCTATAGGAAAATGAAGCAAACTGACTTATTAATAATCAAAACTCAGCAATCAATTACTAACCTAAATGCATGGATCCATATATGTTAATTTTTCTTTTTTGATGGATGGCATGGTTGCCATGGAAATGAGAGTCATCATTGAATATGCTTTGTATTTTGAAAAGACAGTCCTCATCTTTTCCCTTAGATATTGTCAGTAGGTATTAAAGAGAGAAATTGGTACATATTACCTGTAGGAAACTGGAAATGCATTAACTCAAAGAAGAGACATGTGATAGTTACAGATTTCCTGTATTTATTTCAACCAAACATATGCTGATCAAGGAGTAAAAGGAGGTTGGTTGTCTCTCCACATTCTCTTTCACAGACATCGGTTGATTGATAAGAATTGATGAATAGCTTCCACTTTAGTGTGGATTTCTTTTCATCTTTCGGTTCTATGAAGCAATAGCTAATTTAAAGTTTAATATCTTCCTTTTGTTCCCACGCACAGCAGATGGCCTGGACAAAACCACCTCCTACTACCTAATTCCTTTGTGGCATTAATTATTCATCAGAAAGGAAGTTGGAAAATAGTATCTTTCAAATTCCTGGCTCATTTAATTGAATAGATTAAAGAAAATATCCTGTGGTTATAAAAATATATTAAAATACAAGAAATCATTAAAAAATAAAACCTAGTGGCCACCCATTGAGGACACTTCTAACAGTTGGATGGACTGGAAAGAAAATATAATGAAAACAAAAAAAAAAAAATGAGGACATCCTTTGCTGTAGGGCTCAGTTACCACAGATGTTTACTCTTGGGCTCTAAAATGATAGCCTGAAAAATAAATTAAGAATTAAAAACTTCTCTCTCTCTCTCTCTCTCTCTCTCTCTCTCTCTCTCTCTCTCTCTCTCTCTCTCTCTCTCTCTCTCTCTCTCTCTCTCTCTCTTTCTCTCTCTCTCCCAGTCTTTACCTCCTTCATTTATCTAATTGTACTTGCTGACCTAGGGGAATAGTTCAGTACTGAAGTACTGAGTTCCTTTCTACTTTCAATTTCAGTTGTTTGTGTGTGTGTGTGTGTGTGTGTGTGAGAGAGAGAGAGAGAGAGAGAGAGAGAGAGAGAGAGAGAGAGAGAGAGAGAGAGAGAGAGAGAGGTGCCCTTGTGTATATTCACATATGTGAGCATGTGCATATGTGTTCCACTGCGTATGCAGGTCAGAGGTCAATGTCAAAAGTCTTCATTGCTAGCTCTCCATCTTATGTTGTAATACAGGGTCTCACTGAACCTGCAACCTCCAAGGCTGGAACTGTCTCCATTCCTTGCACCCTCCAACACCATGATCACAAACAGACACTGGTATGCCCAGCTATGATGTGGGTAATAAAAACACAAACCAACATCTTCATATTTATGGATGAATTACTTCCAGGGCCCAGCCCTCTCCACAATTCTAAATGGCGCTGCTGCTGCTGCTGCTGGTGTGTGTATGTGTGTGTGCTTATGCCTGTCTCTGTGTGTGACAATATGATATTTATTATTGTCCACTTTGATTTCAGATCCAGTTGAAAAAACCTGGAAAGATTTTCTGCCTTGTATTTATCAAAACCAAATTATCAAGTAGTCAACAAATTCTACTTAAGCTTAAGTTATCAAGCCAAAGCTGCATAAGAAAATTCCATCCCACAGCCTATTAGGTAAACAAAATAGAAATTATTTTGTCTAGTACAAAGTTAGCTGTAGCACTCCACATTCTCCTCAATCTTCTACTGAGAACTATTTAGAATGCAAACAAATAATCTCTCAAAATAATTATTGAATACTTTCTTTTGTTTATTATAAGAAAAAATATAACCTCACAGAGTAGTCACCAATGAACTGTAACCAAATTAAAATCACACACACACACACACACACACACACACACGCACGCACGCGTGCACGCACGCACTGTGGAGTCCATTGTATGTTGGTCACTATTCCTGAACAGGAATCCATGAAAACCTTGTGCTTGCTGCTGCAGTCTCTGAGTTCATATATGCTCTTTCCTTCTGGCGATTCAGACAGCCTTGTTTTCTTGGTGTTCTCCTTCTCCTCTGCCTCTTATATTCCTTTCCCATCTTTCTTAGAGATGCCTGAGCTCTGAGGGGAGGGATCTAATGGAGTCACTCCATTAAGGCTGTGTGTTCTAAGGTCTCTCACTCTCTGTGTAATGTCTGGCTGTGGGTCTCTGTAATTGTTGCCATTTGCTGCAGGAGGAAACAAGGAACTAATCTGAGTATAGCAAAATGTCAGCAGAAGTCATTTTATCACTACAATGTTTTAAAATTTATTTAGACCAGTATTATTTGATTTTACCCTAGGTCCATGATTTCAGGGTCTTGGTAACCCAAGCACTGTTGAGTATGGGGTCCATCTCGTGGAGTGGGCCTTAAGTAAAATCATTTATTGGTTGTTTAGAGGGTTGTACAGCCCTCTGACATCCACACGGCCCCTGGTGGCAGCCTGGACCAGGGACAAATGGATGGCCTTTGGTGGTAATAGGCCCCTGCTGCTGCAGGTCCATGGTCCTAGACATGGACCACAGCAGCACCATGGGCCAGGACCTTACCTCAGGTGACATTGCTTGCTGGCTACTCACATCAGGCTGTTCCTCACTACCCTGAGTCTCCAGTTCTGCTTCCACTGTTCTGTTCTTTCTTTTCCATTCTGCCCCCACCACTTACTTGGTCATCTTAGTGGCACCTGGGACCTTTGGGTGTCTGGGATCATGCTGTGCTATTCCCTGGCCCTGCAGCCTGACACTGGGCTGGGGGCTTCTTGGGCCTATGCAGTCCACATGCTGCTGTTGAACATTTCTTTCTTCAAGTGTTTTTCAGCCATTGAAATGTCTTCTATTGGGAATGTTTTGTTTATGTCTGTTCCTGTCTTTAATTAGATAATTTGTTTCCTTGATACCGAGTTTCTTGACTTCTTTGTATATTTTCGATGTTAGCCTTCTACCAGATGTGTAGTTGTTAAAAAGCTTTTCCCATTCTGTAGGCTACAGCTTTGTCCAACTGGCAGTGCCCTTTGCTATGCTGAGCTTCTCGGTTTCATGAGGTCCCATTTATTAATTAATAATTCATTTTAGTGCTTGTGCTAATGATGTTTTACCTAGAACATCTTTTTCTGTGCCAATGAATTCAGAGCTATTCTCTACTTGGTCTTCTAGCAGGTTCAGTATATTTGGTTTTAGGTTGGGCTCTTTTATCTATTTGGAGTTGAATTTTGTGCAGGGTGGTAAGTGTTGGTCTATTTGCATTCTTCCACATGCAGCCATCCAGTGAGCCCAGCACCATTTGATGAAGATGCTTTCTTCACCCCCAGTGTGTATTTCTGGCCTCTTTCTTAAAATCATGTGTCCATCAGTGTGTGGATTTGATTCTGGTCTTAATTAGATTCCATTGATAAACATATCTATTTTTATATCAATACAACACAGTTTTTCTTACTATTGCTTTATAGGAAACTTAACTTGGGGATGGTGATACCACAAGCAGTTCTCATATTCAGGATTGTTTTAACAATCTTGGAGTTTTATGGTTCAAAATGAAGCTGAAAATTATCCTTTCAAGATCTGTCAAGAATTGTGTTGGCATTTTGATGGGGATTGCCTTGTCTGTATAAATTACTTTTGGTACGATGTTCATTTTTACTGTTAGTTTTGCTTAGCTTTTTATTTGGGTGTCAGTTGTTTTTTTTATTTCTGTTCAGTATCAACTGTTGCCTTACCTTACTTTTTCATACTGTCTACCTCTCTCTGGAGATAGTTCCTGGTGTTTCCTTACAGATGTATAGAAACACAGAAAAGTTCTAGGTTACTGGTACTCAATCTTCCTGATGTTGGGACCCTTTAATACCGTTCTTCATATTCTAGAGATTCCCCAACCATACAATTATTGCCTTGCTACTGGATATATGTTTTGATGCTGTTATGAATCATAATGTGAATATCTGTATTTTCTGATGATCCTATGTGACTCCTGTGAAAAAGTCATTTGACACCTACAGGATCAAGGCCCACAAGTCCAGAACCCCTTCTCTTGGTTCTTCTAATCTGCAATTTTCCTTCTTGGCTATTTGGTTTACAATCTCTAGAAACACTCATATTTAAAATGTCTCATAAACAAATGATAAATTTATATTCTTAACTTTTTTACTTATTATGACAATATTTGACTTAATATGATGTCATACATTTACATTGATATAATTGTTAAATTTTACATTTAATACTTAGGTAATTATTTTCTTTTTGTGCTTTCTACTCTGATATTACTTACTTCTTTACTGGCTCACTTGATGTTTTGTTCTATATTTGGAATAATCACAATTTATTTCCATTTATAGGTCATTGATATGCTTCCGTTTGGTTTGTTAATAGCTGAGCTGGCTTTCAGAGTATACCTTCAGATGAAATGTACATCTGGATTTCAGAAAACTTCACGGTGCTACTTCTATATTCCATATGCTTTTGTGCTATCGTGTTTATACACCTTACCTTTTGCCAAACACATATATTTAAAATGTTTCCCACCCTTCATTTCTCTCTGTAGACACAAATTTCATCACAGATTAATTTTCTAACCCTCTAAGGACCCTCTTGGCATTCCTTAGATGGTAATCTGCTAGCAGTGGGTTCTCTCAGTTTATTAGCTGAAATTGAAATAGTCGTCTTTTGACTACTTAAAATTTGAAAGATGGTGGTGCACCATAGGCAATTACAGTCAAAAGTATATAGTTGTATAAATTTATAAGAATATGTAAATATTTAAGCAAATGTGTGCATGTATAATTAAGGTACTGTTTCACTTTCTACTCTCTTGCATATTTTTTATGACCAGATTCCACTACCCTCAGTTTATTCTTCTCTGCATAATGTACCAGTTTGTACTCTTTCTACTAATAAGAATATATGATATTTATTCCTTGTTTTCTGCAGTTCCTTTCCTTGGCTCTTTGGCACCTTAAACGTTTCTCCTTCCTGCCTCAGTTTCATCCCTGTTGTTTATTCCACACATTGTTTGTATCATCGAGGTAACTGAAGCTAGAATCACATGCTTTGCTTTCACCCTTTGTTTCTTATATTTTGAATAGTTTCTGTTACTATGTCTTTAGGCAAATTGGGTCATTTCACTGCAGGGATCTACTCATCACCATTCTAGTACCAGTTTGTTTTTTAATGTTTTCTTTTTACTTCCGATAATTTCACCTTGTGTATCATTAACATCCAGTATTTCCTGCCCATTGCAGTCTTAATTCTTTTTCTCCTGGAGAACATAGGCAACATTTTATACCAGATATCATAAGGCCCAAATCCTCTCATCCTATCATTTATTTTAGTTCTTAACTATAGGTTATTTTTATAACTCATTTATGTATATGCCTAGCTGTTCTCACTGAGAGCTGTTTCCATGATATTTCTCCTTACCTTTAAGAATAACCTTGTATTTTGATTTAGGGTACAGTTAAGCTTTTTTGTAATTACTTTGAGTCTTTCAAGATTTTCTGATTAGGTTAAAGAGAGCATTTATTCTAAAGCTAAGACATTAAGCACTGGGCAACACATCCATGAGAATTCTACATAAATGGCTTATTGATTGTTCTGCCTTTCTATGCTACCTGACAGAGACATATGTTCCTCCCACCTTTTGTCATGAGCACCAGTTTTCTTTTGTCTACTCTTTATAAGCAGCTCGTGCCTCTGTTTTAGGTAACTTCATTTTATCAGTAAGGATAAAGAGGAGGCTCCCCTCCAACCCTGTAGAGAGCCCCCGTCTCTCCTGTTCTCCTTACTTTTTAAACTGTAGTTGCCCTGGCCTCCCTCAATTTTTGATCTCTGTTTCTTGTACTCAGAAAACCACCCAGCTTTGTTTGTCTTCTTTCTCTATCCTGTAATCTGGAAACTGCCTGCAGGCAATGTGTTCATGCAAACAGGAGACTGGTTTGTTTGTTTCTCTTTTCTGTGATTACAGTCCTAGGCTACCTCCTTTCTGAGTCTGAAATACTTGCCTTTTATTTCTCCAGTTATCAATGTGTTTTCAGCACAAAGGCATATTCGTGTCTCGTGTAAGTTTCACTTTACCCTATAATAAAAATTGATTTCTTTTTCACATTATAATGCAAAGCAGAAAGGCTGGGTTGTGAGTTCTCCAGGTAAGCTGGGCCAAAGCAGACTCCTTGTCTAAGTTCCCTTGTCTTTCTGTGCCAGCATGCCCTAAGCCGGCTAAGTTTTCCTCTGAGCTCTCTACATTCAGTTGAAATGATGATGAAGGCAGAAAGCTGGGTAATGTTCACATGCCGTGCTTATGAGTGCCAGGTTCACCACTGCCTGCATTCCTTTATCCTGACTTCAGTCACCTTCTCTGATCAAATTGCAAGAGAAGCCAGGAAATGAAGCTAAGCTGTGTGTCTACAATATTTCTCTCCAACAGACATTAAAATGAAGCCATGCATGCAATTGTAAATGTTCTGGTAGCCACATTAGGTTATAAATTAAAACATACTCTTACTTTAATAATGGCACTTATTGGTCCAGGGTATTCCAAAATTTTAGCCATTTCAATGTATATTTAATAAAAACTATAATATCTTTTACATTTGCTTTTATAACAACTCTTTAAAATCTGGTGTTTATTTTATTGACATTAATCACATTTTGGTTCAGATGGTAAATTTTAGGTTAAAATACTAATTGCTTTTCAGCTGTCATAAAGTTTGTGGTTAGAATGAATGTTTGTATGTGAGAAACTTATAAAATTTAACATAGTTTAATAGAATATGTTTTAAAAATATTGAATTTGATAATAAAAAGATAGATAGATAGATAGATAGATGGTAGCCTTCACTAACCTTCAATATAATCATCAGTAAAAAATGTATTTTCTCAACATTTTTATTATCTTAAATTAATTCCACAGATAATGGGTTTTACTGTGGTATTTTCATGCATGTATATAATTTAATGCATGTTGGTCATACATACTGATTATATTGAATTGAGTCAATGTTTAGAAGCCATAGCTCACTGGCTAGAGCCAGGTACAGACTGTATTTGAATCAAACAATGCCTAAGAATGACTTTTCACTTTCATAAGTATGTGAAAATAAATCAAAATAATATTTTATGAGACATAGACATATAAGTTTTGAATTTAATTGGTAGTTAAATATTTTATTGGAACACACTTATATACACTTATTTTGTGCCTTGTTCAGGACTAGTTCAGTGCTACTGTGAAACTGGAATGAGAAGGTCTAAGATAATATGTCCCCCAGTTACCAAACTATATATCCTTTATAGGAAATTGTTACCAAGAGACAAAAACAGAAAAATATTGGACATAGATGAATATTTTGATATGTCTTGTTTTAATCGTAAATTGTACCATTACTCTAGGAATCCTTGGAGAATATAATTTGGAGATAATTTCTCATGCCACACAACACTTACCATAGACAGGACATTGGCATATATACTTAGAACATATATTAAGGAAAGGAATTCTTTGTATCTATAGGAAATGGGTTAAAAAGTATAAATGGCAGTAAAACACCAAATTCTGAAAAACTGAAAGGTAGATAGATAACTAAGTCATCGCCAAGTCATAAACATGGAATGACTGTTTCCGGTGAGAAGTCACCCAAGCCTGGCAGTAGTGGCACTGCTGTATGCACAGAGGTCATCTCCAGGCCTCACTGCATGGCTTCTGTTTCTTGATTTCTCATTACTTAACATGCCTTTTTCTATTTCATAGCACCTGAACTGTTTGTTGTCACATTTGCAATTCTCACTTACATACACCTCGTGAATTCTCTGACTTCTGCCTAAATTTTTCTAGTCCGTTTGCTTATTCAAACACTAAAATCAAAACAAACAAAAATGTGTGCTTCTCCCCTTCTTTCCTTCCACCAAGCCCCATGGCACTCCCAAGTGTTGCAAGTGAACTCTTGGGTACTTGATATTGGGGAGACTTTGGTTTTCCTGCCTCTTGTGTTGTCCATGGGTGTCTTTCACTAAGTACAGCCACTGCACCAGAACCACGTGCTCTCTCAAAAATGCCTTATAACCCTCTTCTAAAGTGTGAATGTAGCGAAAGCAGAGGAAAAGAGAAGTTGAAACAGATGCCAAGAGAGAGTTCTATGCTGTTTCAAAGGAGCAAAGTGTAAAGTGAAAATGCCCAGCGTTTAGAAATGGCCTTGGGAAGCTCAGTACGCTTTCCACCCCATCCACTTCCTCAGCGTTAAATGCTGAGCTTGGGAAGTGAAAACACATTTTCCCAGCTCCCCTGCTAGCTTAGTTAGGGTTAGGGTCTGCTTGTAAGTGACACTTCAAAACTTTTGAACATGAAGAAAAGGGAGGCCACACAGCTATTCCCTTTTACAGCAGAAGTATGGGTCGGGGCAGGGGGGAAGTTCTCAACAGGTTTTGAGTAAACTTTTTCCAATCACCTGCCTTGCTGCTGACAGCAACAGACATTATTGGCAGTGTCTACACTCAATTACTTTACCTCCTCATTTCCTGCAAGTTAATGGGATTTTACTGACTATTTGCTCCCAGAACAGTTTCAATTGTTTTTTAAGTGATGATCCCTGTTTTAAATTTCTTCCTGATACGTGTGTGTGTGTGTGTGTGTGTGTGTGTGTGTGTGTGTGTGTGTGTGGTTCTTTTCCCTGTCTGAGAATTGACTGGTCTGTTTGTTTCACCAGCAGCAATTTTCTGGATGACTGGAACTGTGTGGGGAATAAATGAAACTTCATGATGCTCGCTTACTTTCTCTTCATTTTAATAATTAGATATGGTGAATTAAGATATTCCGAGATGCATTCTAAGCTGGGCATGCTCTGTTTTCAAGGCATATGACGTCTATGTGGGTAAGCGAATCCAATCCAGTTCCAAATGGTGATGAGCATTGAAGCCATTGAGTCCTATTTGAGGAGAAAGTGTTGTGAGTATGCAAAAGAAAACAGGTCTTGGCATTTAGTTTTCATCTTATGGAGTGCTCTGGAAGCATGACTTATTAGGCAGAACATTTCTCATCCTTCATAGACGTTCATTAATTCTAACTGTATGTAATTCATTCAAATGAGTAGATAGATTTATGTTCAAATGTTTGATATTTCTGTATCTGTGTTGGTGTGTGTGCATGTCTGCATGTGTGTGCGGGGGGGGGGGTGGGTGAAGGTAGAAATAAGGAGAAAAAGAGATAGAGAGTGAGAAATTGGGGAAGCTTATTCCATCACAACTATTTGAAAATGTGCCCAAAACTTCACATTTTGGACAAAATCTCCAATACAACTGTGATGAGAGGTGGAGGCTAACAACAGATTACTTGAGCACCAGTACTTGCCTGCATGAATGCATCAATGCTATTTTAACAGTGTTTTCTTTAGCTATCACAACACTGGGCTTGTACATATCAGGCTTTGTCATTTCTTTTATTTTCCAGCTCTTGTTCTCTCATTTTCCACCATGGATGTCCTATAAGAGGGCAATTGCCTAATGTTGGCAACTTACTGGATTCTCCTCTGTCCAGACTTGTAAAAAAAAAACAAAAAACAAAAAACAAAAAAAAACCAAGCAAACAAATTAGTATCTTTATGAAGACTCTGCTAGGCTCAAGTATTCTGATCAGCATAAAACAGACCAAAGCATGATTTTATAGAGATTATCTAGTTTCCCTTATGTACAACATGTATATATCATAGCTAAGAGTTCTCAAAGAAATCTTGCTGAGGTTTGATACTGTGTTTCTTTCATAAAGAGCTATACGGTGTAAAGTTAAACACATAGCCTTTCTATTTCTGCCTATTAAGTATCATTTTCGTTCTTGAACAATTTTTCAGAATTTCCCTAGTTGATGGCAAAACTGTGCTTAAGTTTACCTGTGTTAAATAAATTATAAGCCAACTTTTACGTAATAGTTCTAAGTGCTTATGTTGTATTTCACTCATAAGAAACCTTTGAAACATGAATTTTGAAATTCCAATTGTATCTCTGGAAATCATAGCTTGTGTGAGCTACTCTGCTCCAAAGTCCACTAGTGAACCAATATAGAAATGATTAAATGTACTTGGGACTTTGTTTTTTGGAAGAGTATTTACTCACCATAAATATATTTCAAGAAACAATTTTACCACTGCCTATGTTAAAAGCTAATACCAGTCTACCTCAGTGCGTCTAATGCATCACCTCATGAATAAAACTATATCATATGTACTGTCTTAGTTAGTTTTCTATTGCTATGATAAAACACCATGATGAAAAGTAACTGGGCATGGAAAGGATTTATTTCATCATATACTTTCAGGTAATCTCAGTCTATTACTGAGGAAAGTCTGCGCAAGAAGTCAAGGCTGGAACTCAGAGATGGGAACTAAAGAAGAAGCTATGGAGGAGTACTGTCTTGCTTTCTGTACATTGCTCAGACTGCTTTCTTGCACAGCTCAAGACCACCTCCCTGGGTTGGTACCACCTACAGTGAGATGGTCCCTCTCACATTAATTTATGAAGAAAATGACCTACAGTCTTGCTTAGAGCCAATCTGGAAGGAAGCGCTTCCTCAATTGAGCTTCTTCTTCCCAGATAAGTCTAGATTGTATAAAAACAAACAAACAAACAAAAAATCTTAGCCAGCACAAGTATATTGTAGAAAAGTGAAATAAAATACGGGATGACATTCAGTAAAGGACAAAGAGAGAAGACTTTGACATTGATGCATGGTACCACAAGAAATGAAATGAAATGAAAATGAAATGGAAAAAATCTCAATAGTTCCTAATAAATGTTTATTTCTCACTAACACTACATTATAATTGTTTGTCATACCTTAAAATTTCACCAAAGCATCAAGGTCCTTTTGGTCTTAGTCAGGGGTGGTGGTGGTCTTAAACTTAACTTTATTTCATTATGCAAATCAAGTCTAACTATCCTCAAGAAAAAAAATTCTTTCTGGTGTTTCCTCCCATACAAAACAAGAACATAGTCCACTTGATTCTAAGCATGCGCTTTAAATAGGCTTTCAAAGAATGTCAAAAATATTATCACTTGATTAAGGTGATGCAAGCCTTTAACCCTAGCACACCGGAGGCAGAAGCAAGCAGACCTCTGAATTTGAGGCCAGCCTGCTAGCCTACAGAGTGAGTTCCAGAACAGCCAAGTTGACACCAAGAAACCCTGTCTCTAAAATGCATATATATATATTCTCTCTAAATAGACAAAGATAGCTTGTACTGCTTCTGCTGTTTTCTATTAAAATATCACATTAAAAGAATTAGTATTTTATTGATCAATATAACTTACACACAAAGCTTAAGGTCTAGTTTGGAAAAGGCTCTTCTATACAGTTAATATTTACAAAGGTGAAAAGGGAACATTTAATTCTCAAAAAATATCAACAAGTCAACAAAGAGGTGCAGGGAGTATGTTTATATTGTTATATTGGTTGATTGATTCACATATTTTTCATATTTGGTATACTTTTATACGTCAAACTTTGTTACAAATTAAAATGTCTACTATCCCAAATAATTTTGTATGGATTTGTTAATTAAGTTTGGTTTCATCTTCTCTTTTTTATTTTAATTTATTATAATTTATTCAGACTACATCCTGATTGTTATCCCCTCACTTGTAGCTTCCATCCCACCCTCCCTCCCTTTTCCACCTACTCCTCTCCCTTAGTCTTCTGACAGAAGGGGACCTCCTCCCGAACCATATGACCACAGCCTATCAGGTATCATCCAGATATCCAGCTTCCGCCTTCCTTGTGTGCTGCAGGGCCTCTGCACCAGGGGGAAGTGATCAAATGGGGGGAGGTTCACCTTCTCTTTTTGACAAAGTTTCTCTTTTAGAAATACTAGAGGCTAACCACACTACAACCGACAGACCCAAAGAAGCTAAGTAACAAGAACGGTCCAAGGGAGGATGCTTGAATCCCACATAGAAGGGGAAATAGAATAGACATTGGAAGTAGATGGAGAAAGGGAACTAAGTGGGAGAGGGTGTGGGGAGGTGAACTAGAGTAGGGATTAGATATGGGTAGAAGAGAGAATGGGAGGCAAAAGGCTGAGAGAGAGAAGGGAAAGCAATGAAGGAGGGCATCCCTGAGACCAGCCAAAGATCTGAGACAGGGTAGGGTCTTGGGAGGACTTGGGATCTGCAGCAATTAAGATGGAGCACAGATTGAGGGAATGACCAACCAATGACTGGCCCAACCTGAGATCTACCCCATTGGAGGGAGCCAAACTCTGACACTATTAATGCTGTACTTACAGACAGGAGTATAGGAAAACTGTTCTCTGAGAGGCTCCACCCAGCAGTGGACCCAAACAGATGCTGAGATCCATAGCTAAACATTTGGTGGAGCTTGGGGAATTTTGCGGAAGAGTGGGGGGAAGGATAGAAGGACCCAGAGGGGACAAGAACTCCTCAAAAAGAGTAACAGAGTCAACTAACCTAAGCTCCTAGGGGCTTACAGAGACTGAAGCACCAAACAAAGTATATAAATGGACCAGATGTAGGTCCTGGACACATACGTAGCTGACGGGCAGCTTGGTCTTCATGTGGGTCTCCTAGCAAGTGGAGGAGGGGTTGTCTCTGACATAGACTCTTGCCTGCTTTTGGATCGCTTTCTCCTATCTGTGCTTCCTTGTCCAGCCTCAGCAAAAGAGGATGCTTTGAGTCCTGTAGGGAATTGGTGTGCTTGAAGGGATCTGTGTGGGAGTCTCCCCTTTTCTGACAAGAATTGGAGAAGGAAAGCAGAAGATGGTGTGAGGGCAGGACTGGGTGGAAAGGAGGAAGTGGGCTGTGATGAGGATGCAAAATGAAGAAATAAATAAATTTAATTAATAAAGTAATTGTTTCTAATCCTCATAATTTAAGAGTATACTTTGTTGGTTTAGAAAGATTAATATAAACTCTTTTAGAATTTTAAGGAAAAAAATCAGTGTTGGCAAAGATTCTTAGCATAATGTGAACAATTGTGTCGTTCCCCGCCATTCATTTGTACGTGTATGGACTGCAAATAGAGAATATTTTTCTGTGAGCCTGGAGCCAGTAGAGCAGAGAACTGATGTCTCAAATAAGATGAAATGCTTAAATTAGAATTCATGAAAAATGAAAGAGAGGCTCAGTAAGAGATGAATGGAGAGATTATTGACAAAAAGCAGAGATGCTACTTATGTTCACTGTTCAGACAATAGTACTATGACTCCCCACAGTTTATCCATTCTGTTCATGGTCTCTGAGTTGCTTTGAAGGCAGAAGAGATCAACATGTGACCCCTCTCTGTGAATCCACTACTTGGATATTTGGACTTAATTTTATAATATTTATTTAGGGCTGGCAAGATGGCTCAGTGGATAAAGGTGCTTTCCATAAAATCTTAAAACTAGAGTTCTTCTGTCACTAGAACTAACTCATATGGGAGGGGAAATTTGGTTTCTCTACCTGCAAAAGCACGCACACACACACACACACACACACGTGATGGTGGAACTCACACATTAATACACGCAATATATACCCATATAAGCAAATAAATAGATGTAATTAAAATATTTAGTTCTTAGAATGCTATTTCGTACAATTATATATTTTATTAATGAGTGCAGTTTTAAGGGCAATTTCATTTACTTCTGTTTAGCTAGTGATTAATTCATAGGCCTGTAGTTCATGTAGACAAGATTTCAGACCTTGTATCAGTCAGTACCCAACCCTTGTGAAAGGGTGTGCTCAGTCAGCTGGAGTACACAAGGCTATCTAAGAGATACACATATAATGAGTTGTTCTTGCTGTTTCCAAAGTAAAATATTTTTCAGTTGCTTTGTGTTGTTTCTTCTCATCTTGGCCAAGCCCATTAAATGTCTTGTTTGTTTCCATGTGGCCAAGCAACATCCAAGATGCAACCCAGCTACCCCCGGACTGAAAATTGGGATGAGAATTCCCTGGTTGATAGGGCAATTTAATCACTTGGTAGGAGCGTTCACTGTAAAGAGAGTTTACTAGGTGTTTGATCTAAATGTTGCTACCTACGGAAGGATGTCTGAAGGCATCAAGGTAGTATCACCTTCTGCTTTTCTTTTCATCAACAGTAAACTAGTCCTTAGCTATTCTCTTTTAGTCGATGGAACTGTCCGTCTCATTCCCAAATCATCATCTCTTACTTCCACATAAAAAGAAGGCTGTAGACAAAAGCTGTAACTCTAAACTGAATTGACAAAACATTGCAATGGAAACTTTCCTTAAGAGAAATATAAACACTGACTCAACTGCAAACTCCTTAATCTACACCGGTGTCCTACCTGCCAGATATGCTAGTGCAATGGTTAAACAATTTATGGGAATAACCAACTAATATGTGATTTGACTCAATGCCTACTCCATGAGGTGTCCCATTTTTGGCACCCCTTGTGTTGACAAGAACCTGAGACCAGATACCCCAGGGATCTAGAAGAAAACCAAATACTTTTCCACCAAATGAGTGTAGCAATAAAATGACTCCCAATGACTTTCTCCTGTACTCATAGATCATTACCTTTCTGAGGCGTCATCAGAGAGAATTCATCCTGCTGCAGATGGAAACAGATACAGAGGTCCACAGAGAGACAATTTCAGCCTATAAGTGCTCATGGAACTCTGTAGAAAGTGTGTAATAAGAGTTAGAGGGCAAGAAGGACACCAGGGAAGCAAAGCCTGCTAAACACAGAAGAAGCATACACATAGATACTGAGGCAGCATGTACAGTGCCTACATGGTCTGCACCAGAATAGGCACCTCGAGCTGAATGTAGAAATAACATACTCCTCATGCCAAACTCAGAAGCTATCTCAAGTTGATAAACACCTACAAATGAAAATTTGATTTTTCCCTCAGTGGTGGTGGCACACACCTTTAATCCTAGCACTTGTCTGAGACCAGCCTCATCTACAGAATGACTTCCAGGACAGTTAGGGGCTACATAGAAACTCTGTCTCAGAAAATAAACAAACTAGAAGATAAAAGAAAAGAAAATTTGGTTTTCTCCAAGGAAGTCTTACTGGGGAAACAAACTACTCTTAAATATGGGATTCATGCCTAGCTGAGATGCCCAACAGAAAATAAATTTCAAAGCATTTCTCTAAGTTTCTTGCCTCATTAAAATGTTGTGCCAGAGCTTTTATTTTAATTTTTGATTTTGTTTTATTTCTCTATCTCTATTGTGTCTTGCATATATAATATGGCTTCAGGTTTTACATGTTTTTTTATTTTTTTTTTTTATTTTATTTTTGTTTTGTTTTAAAACAGGCTTCACTGTGTAGCCTTGGCTATCCTGGGCTTTCTTTGTAGACAAGGATGCCCTCGAACTCACAGAGATCCTTCTGCCTCTGTCTCTTGGAGTGTTGGGATTACAGGAATGAGCCACAATGCCTGGCTCAGGATTGATTTTATAAAATCCCTGAGTGTGGGAATTAGTGGGTCTCTATATCTATATACATTTTTCATGTTTTTTTATCTTTTATGTCTGTTTTGTCCTATTCTGATTTGCTTATTTGTTTTATAAATTGTTTATTTTTATGTGCATTGGCTTTTTGCCTGCATGCACGTCTGTGTGAAGGTGTCACATCCCCTGGAACTGGTTTTACAGACAGTTGTGAGCAGCCATGTGGGTGCTGAGCATTGAACTCTGGTATTCTGGAAGAGTAATCAGAGTTCCTAATCATTGAACCATCTCTCCAGCCCCTTTTGGATTTGTTTTATTTTATTATTTCATTATTGTCCTTTACAGGTCCATTTTCTAATGAATAACAGAAAGGGCTTGGATCTGAGTTAGAAGCCAGGTGGAGAGAAACTGGGAGGAGTAGAGGGGAAACTGTAATCAGAATATATTGTATGAAAAAAAATCTATTTCCAATAAGAGGAATAAAAGAAATTGCCTTACTATTAACTTTTAAATGTCTGACAAACTTTGGTCTAAATGTAAAAAGTGTAACTAACATCAGCTTGATCTTATCAATGTGTGAGCATGAGATTTTCAGAGATGATTTATACTCTTCTTATACACTGCAGCATAAGCCCAGAAAAGCAATAACACGAACCTTATTCTTTCATAAGCAGGTTACTTTAATGGTCATGCCATTTGAATGACATTAAACTGTGATCCATATCTTGAGTTGCAAAGAGTTTTCAATACCAATTCATAACCCTTAAACATATCACAGCCCCTAAACACACGTCGCCTACCAGGAACAGAGGTGGCCAATGCTGAGAGTCATTTCAGAACTCTCACTATTTATTTTTTTATTTAGTTTTACTATTTGGTTTTTTTTTTTTTTTTCCTACATGGTTTTAAACATATGAAGGCTATTAAATCATTAGCTCTTTTGGGTGGCTTATGTAGTGTATAGAGGCACAATGAATGAAACAGTGTTGAAGATAAAATTAGAAGTGGAGGAATTTCAACCATAAAAGGAAAACTGTAGTTGTCGCAGGGAATGAGCAAATAGCCTATTGCTTTTCCCTACATCATCACCAAGTCTTGGCACTAAGGGGAAATGCCAAATATAATGTTTCACAACTTATTTTTACATAAATATTCATTCTCTTTACACTTGAAAAATACTGTCATTTGTGTGGAACAAAATATTACTAAAATGAAAACATCTGGTAAAATAGGGCAATATGTTAAGATCTAAAGGGAAACATTTTTGTTTAACACATATATTGTTTTTTCCTCAAAAAATGTCAAATTCATCTTGGAAGTGCATATATTTATCACAAGCTATGATTTAAAATAATAATACTTTTACCAGGTTATGATTTCCCATGGACTGTGTTGTGATGCAGTTGTTTTGTTATATTAAAGTTCTACTGGAGAGGAAGATGCCATAAGGAGAAATGGCTGGCACCCTAGTTTGTGCTTCTCAGTCACTGTGGGAACTTACTGGATAGATATTTTAACCTGAAATGATGTCCTACTTTTTCAGGGACCAATTCCAAGCCCAACTTCATCTCCAGTTATATGCAATTTCATGGAAAAGAACAGTACTGCATAAAAGTCAGTTGAGATTCTGTGGAGTATTTGTAAGTACATTGTTACAAGCTAGGTAAGGATAGGTTTTCAGAGTAAAAAGCTCATCTGCTATAATTTATCGTTAATTCTTTCTGAGAATAAATTTGATATTTGTACCTAAGATTTAAAGTTAAACATATTTATCAGTTGGATAAGTAACTGTATTTTATATAATTAACTGTATTTTATTTAAATATATATTTTATTAAACTTCATGCACATGATACAAGGCTTTTATTCTGAGGTTACAACATAGTAGGGATAAAAGCTGTATAATACACTGGTGTTTATCATTAAATATATTAATAAAAATAAGATATTGGAATAACTAAAATACAAAAATTGTTGAGGTTATGACAACATTTGTATAATGGGTATTTAATCATCAGAGTATTTCACACAAAAAGTTGCCAAATGTGGTGGTAACTAAGGTGAATATTCATGTTACTAATTTTAAGTTTACCAGGATTCCTAAGATTTATGAATTTCATTCAAATACACTGAAACTTTCTCCTTCGTATGCATTTTAATTATGCTTACATTTTCCAAATTTATTCTAATAAAACTAGTAGCTTATGAACATTTAAATAAATGTATATTTAATCTTTCATATGGTTGAAAAGCAAAACCTTCAAGCATGTCTGAGGGATATCTCATTGTCAGTCTTCTATACTATTTACTTTTTAAGTATTTGAGCCTGAGTACTGGCAAGTTTTTTAAATAAACATCCAAACTAGAAAAATAAACTTGCTAGTGATGATGCTCACTCGGTTTTTAAAAATCTACTTCACTTCAAATGAGATTTTAATTAAAAATTCCATTCTCTCAACACAAAATTACATTAATTTTTTTGAGACAAGGTCTCATATATCCCTGGTTGACTTTGAAAATGCGATGCAACCAAGGTTGACCTTGAATTTCTGATCCTCCTGCCTCCAAGTACCGAGGCTGTGATTACAAGAATATAGCATCATGTCCAATTTTATGGAGTGTTGGGGACAAAACCCAGAACGCCTTGTATGCTCGGCAAATATTCCACCAACTAGGCTACATTCCTAGCCCCTTCCTTTGAAAAGTTTGTACTGAAGGGGGGAAAAACAGCTACTATAATCATTGTAGAAAGTATTAACTCATCAAAATACCCATGGATTAGACAAGAGGGTCACCTGGTGCGTTTCATCGTTATTATGGCTGCTTGTAATATCTGGAAGTGATGTAAGCTATATTTGCCCACCATGCTAACAAGAACTAACTCATCATTATGTAAGCCAAAGGTACTGAATTTTGTCAATACAGAAATATTTTATTTTCAACTTGTTGTGGGGTATTCAGAGAGGCAGAGGCAGGTGAATTGCTTTGAGTTGGAGATCAGCCTAGTCTACAAAGTGAGTCCTGGACAACCAAGGCTACAAAGAGAACCCTTGTCTTGAAAAAAACAAAAGGAAGAAGAAGAGGAGGAGGAGGAGGAGAAGGAGGAGGAGGAAGTTTTTTTCATACATCTTAGTATCTCAAAGTGGTTGTTGTTGTCTAATTTTGTAATTATATTTATTTACAGAACAGAAAACATAGCAATGTACATTTAAACCAGTCTAGTGGCCAGTTCTTTGGCCTTTGCCTTTTCAAGCTTGGCAATGTAAGCCAGAATTTTGGACTCAGGACGTTGCCTCCTCAGTGGCGGCGGATCTCACCATTATCTGTCATTGTAATTGGTCCTTATAGCTTCCGTCAATTTAGCCAGGGCACCCTTGTCTTCCGAGTTAACCTGTGTGAAGGCAACCGTGGCGCAAGGCTTCCTGTGGACTAGCCGCCCGAGGCTGGCCTTTTCCTTCATGTTTCAGTAGGGGACCCCATCTTTCGACACAAGGCAGGTAGTAAGACCACCAGCTCAATGGGGTCATGTGCAATCACCACCAGCAGAGCCTCCTTGCTCTCCACCAAGGTGGTGACTGTATTTGACTCCTGCTCAGAGTCTCTTAGTTGGGATGTCTCCTTTCCCATCAGCTTTCTTCTCAACACGGGCCAGTAGCCTTTGCTTCTCCTCCTCTTTTGTCTCTGGCCTGTACTTGGGACAAGCTTAAGCAATTGGGTAATTGTGTATCGGTCCAGGACCTGGGTGAACTGATTAATGGCAGGAGATACTTTGAGCAGCTTATAGAGGATGGCCTTTTGCTGCTGCAGTCTGATGTAGTGGGGCCATTTAAAGAAGTGAGTGAACCACCATGTGGTTGCTGGGAATTGAACTCAGGACCTCTGGGAGAGCAGACAATGCTCTTATCCACTGAGCCACCTCTCCAGCCCCTTTTTTTTTTTTTTTTTTTTTTTAAAGTTTATTTATTATGTATACAGTATGCATCCGATCACATTATAGATGGTTGTGAGCCACCATGTGGTGCTGGGAATTGAACTCAGGACCTCTGCAAGAGCAGTCAGTGCTCTTAACCACTGAGCCATCTCTCCAGCCCCCATGGGAGAACAGCAAAATAAAAGGATCCAGAGGGTCCTAGAAATCTACAAGTAGAACAATATGATAGGCAGATTTGGGCCCAGGGGTCCCGCTCAAACTAAGGCACCAGCCAAAGACAATACAGGAGGTAAACTTTAAACCCCTTCCCAGATCTAGCCAATGGTCAGAATATTCTCCACAGTTGAGTGGAGAGTGTGATACGACTTTCTCACATACTCTGGTGCCTCACATTTGGCCATGTCCCCTGGAGGGGGAGACCTGGTGGCACTCAGAGGAAGGACAGCAAGTAGCCAAGAAGAGACTTGATACCCTATGAGAATATATAGGGGGACGTAATCCCCCTCAGGAACAGTCATAGGGGAGGGGAATAATGGGAAAATGGGGGGGGGGGAGGAATGGGAGGATACAAGGGATGGGATAAACATTGAGATGTAACAAGAATAAATTAATAAAAAAAAATATGTTAAAAAAAAAAAAAAAAAAAAAAAAAAGAAGTGAGTGAAATCTCTTTTGGGTTGAATATCGTTCCCGATGCCGAAGTTCTTGGGCCTTTTCCCAAACAAGGGATGTTTTTTAGGATGGCGGGGCCAGGGCTGTCTTCTTCCCATTGTCCTTCTTTCTCTTGGGCGTCTTGCTCAGCTGGAATAGAGAGCAACTCAAAGTGTTTTGGTTTTGCTCATTCAAATATGCAATAAAGTCCTTTCCTTAATTTTAATTTCACTTAGAAATGTTTACTAATCGGAAACCGACAAATTTAAAATGTTGTTCACAAAGCCTAATTATTTAGTCACTAAAGCTGTAAAATTTGCTAAATACCACATTAACTTAGTAAGATGAAATTTTCACATAATCATTACATGTTATTTATTACCACATTAATATTGCTAAAATATAAACTCAAATAAGTTAAACAACTTACACCAAATGATTATGTTAGAAATTAATGGTTTGAATCTGAAACAAGAATTTTTTTAAAAACAAGATACCATATTGTGTGCTTGTGAGGGTTCTTCAAATTTTTGTGAATTTTTGCAGTATATTGGATCCTGAAGTAAAACTGGGTGCAGCTGTCTTGTAAGATAATGCATCTAACTGTCAAATAGATCAAATGGGTGGGTCAAAGGGCAGTTTTGTTTCTCCTTTATTGAGAAATTTCCAGACAGATTTACAAAGTATTTATTTTTCAACCAACAGGAGATAACAGCCACACCCACACAAGCCTGTGTTGTCATTCTTGGCAGAATGGGTCTCAATTGTACATCTTATTATTCTAACCAAGGCATGCAATATCCACTGTAACTTGCATATGAGCAAAGGTCCCATGTTCTGTTTGGAGGACTTCAATGTATTCTGTGGTCCACCAGGCATTTTTTTGGCCAACTCTGTATTCCAGAGGTATACCGTTTCATCAAAGAGGCATGCCACTCCAGACCTTGTAGATAAAGAGAGCAACCCTGGAATTTGCTCAAATATGTTCTATTTTGAAGGCTTGGATTTGATTGCACATCCCATCCTACATTACAAAACACACGGAATTTCTGTTGCAGCTGGAAGGCACACATCTAAAACCACGTGGAGAAGACATCCATGATAGGACCGCCCCTGTGGTTGCTGCATCATTAGACAAACCTGCCCCAGTGCATGTCTTATTCCCAGTTTCTTGTAACCACTCATCTTTAATTCATCTTTGTGTATGTCAGTCATTGTTCAGACATAAGTCATGTTGACCTATTTCTTGTCTTGGGGAAATATTTATTTAAAATCTCACAAACCAAATAGGTTATGCTACCTAAGTACAGAACAGTTGAGTTTATTGTAGTTAGTTATAGGCACATTAGTCATTCAAAGGCAGCAGTAGCACTCAGAAGTCCATCGAGAGATGGTTGATAGTTCACGGATGCCTCATAGCTGAGGCTCCTTGAACTAATCTTAGTACCAACAGAGTAACTTTAACTTCCTCAATTGTTCACTGCTGGAGTAACATTGGAAAATGGCCTTCTAAATATTTCTATAATAGCTTTATTGATTATTTGAGAATTTGTCATCATAAGCTCTGAGCACACTCACTTCCCAATTCTCCCAAGTCCGCCTCCCACCTTTGTGATCCGTGAGAAGAAGAAGAAGAAGAAAAAGAAGAAGAAGAAGAAGAAGAAGAAGAAGAAGAAGAAGAAGAAGAAGAAGAAGAAGAAGAAGAAGAAATTTAATTTGTGTTGCCCATATACTCACTGGAGAATGTTCAAACTCCAAGTGGCCAGTCACTTAAGAAAACGGGAGTCTTTCCCCACCTGAACCCCCTCCAGAAGTTATAAATTGTGGAGAGCTATGTTTGAAAATCCTTACCATAATTTGTTCTCTTCTATGGCTTGTTCTCTTCTATGGCTTTCTTTCTAGGCAGTTACTTCTTTGGTGGATGAGGTGGGATGAAGGTAGGGGTTGTTACAGAAACTTTCAATGTCCCTCTTAACAGTAAAACTTCAGTCATCAATACCATGGCAACTTATAATGATTTCTAGTGACAGCACAGACTAAGGACATGCACATAGTCTCTGGTATCAGCATGTGAACACTTATCACAAGGCATAGACACTATCAGAGCCCTCAGTGGCCACACTATTTCTAAGTTTTGTAAATATTGTGAGCTTCCTGAACCTAATGAGTAAGTTTCATTAGCTTCCAAATATTACACACATCAAAAGTCCAGGAGAAGATGCTTCAATTTGGAGGAGATAGTTAGATGATGATTTTTATGTGGATAATATGGGAAGGACTTAGCCAGGACAATTTTCTTTGAGCAAAATATTATCATGTATCTCATTACACATGAGGATGGTATAATATCCTTCTGAATCACAGGAGAGTGTTCCTATAATATTTCATTTTACTGTAAGTATTTTGTATGACTGAATAATGGTTTAATATCTACCATTTTAACCATAAAATGGATATACTAATTTGTATTTTTCCATCTATAATAATTAGTCCCTTAATTCTTTTCCAAAAATGTGTGTGGTCAATTCATCTTATCTAAAATATTATCTTTAGAACACCTAACATATTTTCATAAAAAGTGTTCACTGAGTGTCTAATGTCTGCCAGTTACCATGCCTAGGCTAGGCTTGGCTATAAAAAAAGTCTTAATATGGGATAGCTGGGCCCAAGATAGGTCCCTGGAAATTTTGGCTTAACTTAACTTACCTACCCAAATTGCAGCAGTAAGTCTTTACTGATCATTTTAAAATGGGTTCTTAAAACCACAAGATTAACAACTAAATAATAGAAACAAACAAAAAAAAATCTCAGGTTAAATCAAAGCTAGTACTTCATTACATAATTTTCTCACATAATGAAGTTGAGCCATTAAGGATTCAACACTTTCAGGCCTGCTTAACCCAAACAACAATGGAAAACATCAAAACACAGCTTTTCAGCTATCAGACAGATGAGCTTAAATTGTACAAGACAGCAAATAATGGGGGTAATGACAAACAGCTCACATGATGTAACAGATGAATGAAGCTGATGTACAGTTAATGCAGAAAAACATGCATCCTTGTGCTGTGTGAGACACACAAAGAAGTCCACTCCTTTGGGACGCAGAGCACACATGCATCTGCTTATGTTTAGATCAATCCATACGTCTACTTGGCCTCACAATTTAGCTTTTTCTATATGTACTCCACAGAGTATCTCTATCCAATCAACAGGTTTTACCCATAACCTATATATACGGTAGCCTATTTGTCTCATATGGATTTAACCATTTAGCTTCTAATAATCAAAAAGATCCCAACTATGAACTCTTTCTGACAGAAGAACAATGGTAAGATATTTGAATGCTGCCTACATTTTCACCATAACAAAATTGTAACAGGAGGCTTGAAGACAATGTGAGAAATAATTTTGTGAGGTCATGTGTGACCTGAGATCCATAGTAAGTTTCTGATTTAAGAATGACCAACTTCCAAACAGTTATACATCTCATAACCTAAACTATCGTCTCAGCTAGTGCTGCCATTTTGATGGATTGTTTTAAATATAAAGTGTCCTGTTTTACAGTTTTGTTTAATACAATGAATGCAATGCCAATAAGGGTAAATAATTTTTTTTTTTTAAATTTTTTTTTATTAATTTATTCTTGTTACATCTCAATGTTTATCCCATCCCTTGTATCCTCCCATTCCTCCCCCCCCCCCCATTTTCCCATTATTCCCCTCCCCTATGACTGTTCCTGAGGGGGATTACGTCCCCCTATATATTCTCATAGGGTATCAAGTCTCTTCTTGGCTACTTGCTGTCCTTCCTCTGAGTGCCACCAGGTCTCCCCCTCCAGGGGACATGGTCAAAAGTGAGGCACCAGAGTACGTGAGAAAGTCGTATCACACTCTCCACTCAACTGTGGAGAATATTCTGACCATTGGCTAGATCTGGGAAGGGGTTTAAAGTTTACCTCCTGTATTGTCCTTGGCTGGTGCCTTAGTTTGAGCGGGTAAATAATTTAAAAAGCATTTCTAGATGAAATTCAGCAAAGTATTATGAAAAGCCACACTCCTGTCATCTGCAGGTCTTTACTTCTACCAGAAAATGGACACAAAATACTTTCCCTGATCTTGAAACCCTTTACAGAGCACAGTGAATTTTGAAAACATCCCTATTTTGTTGCAAAGTATAACTGGCTTCCTTCTAAATTGACTTTGAGGAAAGAAAAAGTCAGCAAACTATTATATTTCTGTTTCTTTCCTTTTTTCACTTACTCTGTTTTTATCACATGAGAAGAACACTAATAACATCACAATAAAATCATACTGGAGACATTTTCTGAAGTATCTCTCTGAATGTAAATTTATAAACATTTTATCAAGAAACAAGTGACATACAATATTTGTGCTCAATGTAGTAAGTGTATTTTACTTGGGCAGTATTTCACTTACCAGAGGTGAGAGGCAAACCATATGATCCAAACACAGATCTTAAATGAACAGCAGTTTATAGTCCTACAAGAGTCCTGAAAGACACATGGAAAGAGATGTTATTGGCTCTGCTTCATAGAAGCCATCAGTATCGTGCTTTTTATCTTCTTTCCTTTTTTAGGTATACTGACTCTTATTTCAAGCCATAGGTGGTCCCATCTCCAAACATCATGCCTCCACTCAAGTGAAGAAGAAATGCTAATGTGTCTGTATGCTGAGGGTAATTAAGACAATGATGAAGAGACACAAATGTCCTGAACTTGAGATGACAATGCCATTGCTTATGACAAAACTTATACTTATGGTCTTCAGCTCTCCATCCCAAACACTGATATGTCTTTGCTCATTAAACACATTAATGCCCCTAGTTCTGCTTAATTTCCTGCTATTATTGTTTTAGTTTTCTGTTACTGTGACAAGTACTAGAGAGAAACTACACAGCCGGAGGAAAGGTTTACTGGGGTTCACCATTGGGGCAGGTCAGTTGGTGCTTTGATTTGCATATGCAGGGCAATGAATGATGGCAGGGTGAAATATGTGAAAACAAAGCTGATCAATTCTCTGAGACAAGGAAGAAAAAAAAAAAGCAAAGAACATATTTGGTTCTTTTTATTCTTCTCTTTTTTATAATTTAATTAATTTATTCAGATTGCAACTAAATTGTCATCCCATCACTTGTATCCTCCCATTCCTCTCTCCCTCCCACTTTCACACTATTCCCCTCCCCTAGGTCACAGACCTAGGGGGACCTTCTTTCCGACTATATGGTCATAGGCAATCAAGTCTCATTTTGGTAGCCTGGTAATTCTTTCTCTGAGTGCCACCAGGCCTCCCCACCAAGGGGAAATGGTCAAATATGACTTCCTTCAATAGGCTCCACCTCTTAAAAGTGTGACAGGTTGGAGAGCAAATGCTCTTTCTTAGACGTTTGAAGATACTTTGGAACAAACTATAGAAATTACAAGCTAATAGGTTAATTTATTTATTTTTGTTTATATCCTCACTTCCTACAAAATATAAAGCCATGACATCTGAAACTCCTGTTTATTTTACTTCCCATTTTATTTTATTGATTATTATATCCCCAAATCTTAAATACTGGCTGGCACTCAGTGTATTCCCAAGCAAATGAAGAGTTAATTGATAAACAAAAATGATCTGAGTACTTTGTTATCATGTGACTATTGTTTAGTTCTTGGTGACTGCGGTGGTTGTATAAGAAAGGCCACAATAGGCTCATGTATATGAATGCCTGGGTATCAGGAAGTGGCACTAATTAATAGAGATTAGAAGATGGAGCCTTGTTGGAGTAGGTGTGGCCTTGTTGTAGGAAGTGTGTCACTGAGGAGAGGCTATAAGATTTCAGAAGCCCTAGCCATTCCTAGAAAGCCAGTCTCGTTCTTACTTCTGCTTGTGGGTCTAGATGTAGAACTCTCAGCTACCATGTCTGCCTGCAGGCTGCCATGCTTCCCACCATGAGGATAATGGACTAACGTCTAAAATGGTAAAGCAAGCACTAATTTAGTGCTTTTTCTTTAGAAGAGTTGCTGTTGTCATGGTGTTTCTTCAAAGCAATGGAACACTGACTAAGACAATGATGTATATTGTTCTAGTCTAGTCTAGTCTAGTCTAAAGCCTTGAATGTTCATATTCGAATTTTTATAAATTGCAAAGATTTTTGCTGTCACTTTACTCTTCTAGTTTGGAATGTATTTAATGAAAAGTTTAAATTAAGTAGCTACTTTTAAATTAAGTAGCATTATTTTAATTTATAAATGTGCTAACGAACATAAAAACATCATGAAATACAGCATAAATAATATTCCATGGCATAATATCTTTATTTTTTCAATACTCTTTGTTTTGCCTGAGTTTTTTATTTTCGAAGTTAGTTATTATATTTAAAAAATTACATTTCTACAATATTACTCCAAAATATAGCCCCCAAAGAGGAATCATTTGTTTATTGGGCATATTGGTGGCACACAGTTCTTTACCTGTTTTGGGGTGAATACCTTTGCTCATGAATGTGTTTTATGTTTCATGGTAATAAAACTTCTTACCCAAAGTTATTCCAGGACTTAGAGAAAAAGAAGCAACATGAAGTATTTATTCAACACACATCTATCAGTTAAAGAAACAAAAACCAAATGAGTGATCACTTAGGGAGGTGATGAACTCAGGGTCTCCCGTTGTCCAGATGTCTGACATTCAACCATCAGTAATGTCTATACCTACATACACCCTCATCCCGCATGGATGATGTCAAAGTGAGGATTGAGACGGAGGTGTCAGCCATTTAGGTTTGGTGAAATGTTTAAGAGAGTCAGAGGCTGGGTGCTGTGTGTGTGTCTTCAATCATAGCACCAGCGATGCAGAAACAAGAGGATCTCTCTCAGTAAGAGGCTACAGAGCTAGTTCCAGGACAACCAAAACTAAAACAGAGAGACCTTGTTTCAAAGGAGATTGAAAATAGGATGTCATATATCTTTACAATAGCTAAAGGGCAGACTTTATATGTTAAATGTTACACAACCTAGACACTTAGGAGATTAAACGACCTGTGTGGTGGTGGTGGTGGTGGTGGTGGTGGTGGTGGTGGTGGTGTGTGTGTGTGTGTGTGTGTGTGTGTGTGTGTATGTGTGTGTGCATGTGTGTGTGTTTATGTGTGTGTCAACATAAACACATGGGTAAACATGAGCATTTCCCTGGAATCTAGTTCTACAAACATCTATAGTAATTCATAAATTTGTTATGAAGCTATAAAATGTAAAAAGTTGATAAACTTACTTAAGCACCTTTATTAATCATTGCATGTCCAAATCACAGCATCCACCTTAACAACAAGAAGAATGTAATGAAGAATATTGTTGGAATATGGAGAGGAAGAGCTTTCTAATAACTGAAGTTTCTCAAAATTGTATGTTTTATAAGAGGGATGTTAAATGTTCTATTTTAGTCAAAAAAAAATAAATGTTAGTTAAGATTAGCAAATAAACTAACACATGACAGCAAAGATTAATTTGATGATTGATAGTGTCCTCAAGGCTATTTATTTATGAGTCCACTGTCATTGTTGGATACACACCCATGCTCTCCAACATGGCTCATCTACAATTGCACTATGTTGTTGTTAGAATACACTGTCTAATACAGAAATTTCATCTGCCCAAAAAGGAAAACTTCAGATGCTTACATTCTGTTTATTAACACCATCTTTCAAGCTCTTTTCCCCTGTGAGGGAATTAGATGTTTAACACAAATTTCCTTATTCTGCCTCACATCATTGCAAAATCCAGAATAATTACAATAGCAAAGGAAATCTCAGAAAATCTTTACACAGTTGACACATGGATGGAAAGTAAATATGTTCAGGAAATTACAATAGAGAAAATATTAAAAAAGTCAATTCCCATGAACAAAATGAATCAACTGCCACAAACCAAAGCTTTCAGGTAACTGTTCACCCACCTGTAGCTGTGCAATTAGAAGCAACTTATTTAGTTGTGAAGTATATTTGATGCTGGGAAAGATTTCCTAGAACAGCATTGAAAGAGATACATAACTACCAAAATTACATTCATTGCAAAATTAGTCTTCTAGATATTTCTGAAGATACAAGGACTTGGTACATTTATAAAAATCATGCACAATAACAGTTCCATGCAAAAGTACAGCTGTAGTTCCAATTGTGAATATAGACAATGCTGCCAAATTGCCTATACAGCTTGAATATCTTAACCACACCAAGTGTGGGACCCTGGTCAAACTATTACATGTGATTCTTTATGAGTCAAGCTTAGTCATCCAAAAAATGCAGATAAAAATGTCAGCAAACATAAAAGGGTAACAAAAATCATTGGCGTTCTGCATGCCTCCATGTTGGCAAGTACACTGCCTTGTTTTATATGACAGAACATATTTTATGCTGAATTCTATACATATGCTGAGTTAGTTATCTTTTGATCAGCCTACTTATAGTATAAGGAAATGGAAGGAAAAAGCCCCACTGGTCATTATAACCATGAAGATACTTAGTTATCCACTACTTTAAAATCTCTCATTTTATATTACAGAGAGTAAAGACCCAGAAACATGATTATGCTTGAAGCAGTAAATTTCAGTTAGCAAATAACCATACATTTTAACATTATATGTATGTAATATATATTTAACATATACAACATATGTGACTCAATTCTTGGTTTTATATGCTTTCAAATGATTGATATCAATGTACAAAATGTCCATAAGATCCTACTTAAGAATAAGAGATACCTATGTCTATATTCCCAAAAGGAAAGTCAAAGAAACCAGTGAACTGGAAAATTCATAAATATGAGTAAAGTGAATAAATAAACATAAGGTTAGAATTATAAGCCAAGAAATTTCAGGTTTTTTGGGGCATGGGACTATTTTGTTTTTGTTTGTTTTGTCTATGATAAGAGACAAGCTTTGATTTGGGGACTATTACACAAAAACACATCATCAAAAGTTCTGGATGAGCCATATATTCTTTTTAGATATGACTGCCAAATACAAATTTTATTATATTAAGATGATTATTTTCTTTTGAAATGATGTAAGTATAAATGACGAATAACATTCTGTTTCATCTTTACTGGAACATAGTACTTAAATTTCAGCATATCAATTTGTAACACATGCAAACCTAGTATTTTGAAAACAATTTAGCTATCTCAGCTATTTTATCTACTATTACATTATTACAGCAAATAGACACGTCTTCATAGCAACCCCCTCACACACATGCAGTCAAGATAATAGACACTTGAATGAATAAACAAAAAAAAAATAGTGTGTAAGTCTTTAAGACTAAAAATGTTTGGTATGTTCCTTAAAATATCATGGATATGAATATTTTGGGGGGGGCAGGAACTCCTGGCAGTGATGAAGATGATTTATCTGGATACAATTTGAGCTCCTACTCTGAAAAAATCCTATCTCCTTGTGATGAGAAATTACTGAGGATTTTTTCCCCAGTGCAACTCATAAATCAACATGAGAAGTTTCTCAGGTGCATCTTATCTCATTGGAATGGACACTGCAGTGTGCAGAGACAAGCCAATATCGTTAGCATGTCTGCGTGCCTGCTGCTGTCAATCTTGAGGGTCACCAAAAAAGGCATTGCTCATGACTTCAGAGTTCGTGTGAACTATGCTTACTTATAACTAGAACAAGCGAGCTACAAGGAAGCTGGTATGGACCAGGAATGTGTGGAATAAAATACTTCTTTCATATTGTCAGCAAGCGATGGAGCAAATGAGATTTATGGCAGAATTGGATATGTGATTTATAGTTTTGCTTGTTCTTCATTTAGAAGAGGAAATTAAAACCACACTTGCATATGACTCCATCTTTGATCACTAGAGAATTGTGCTGCAAATTAATTATTATAAACTCTATTAGCCCAATTCACCACAGGTGCAGCATCCACATTATGCTCCAACTAGTATCTCAGGGGAAAGGAAAGGGATTTGAGGTTTTGCTGTTGGTTTTTTCCTCTTTCCCCTCCTCCTCCTCTTCCTCCTCTTCCTCCAATTCCTCCTCCTCCTCCCCCTTTCTCCTTCTCTTTCTCCTCCTCCTCCTTCTCCCTCTTGCCCTCCTCTTCTGCCTCTCTCCTCCCCCCTTTCCCCTTACTATTTGAGATACAATCTCACTAGGTAATCCAGGCTAGCTCACACCAGTGAGCCTTTTGCCCTTCTTAATGTTGAGACATTACAGACATGCCCCACCTATGTGTTGAGTTATATGTTTGGTCATTCAGGAAATGTATCTGGCATTTGGCATGTCACTGGGACATCATTTATTTTAAGCAATAAATGAAGAATATAAAAAGAGATTTCAATGGCTTCATGCCCTAACTTTATATGACAGAGATTAAATGAGCAATACTTATGATAATATTCTTATGAGCTCAGAGATGGGTGCTAAGTCTCATTTTCATCATTGTAAATCTAGACTCAAATTCATAAGTTTATACACAAATATTTTCAGCTATTTGTTCCTATATTTCATTTGATTCTACAGTTAAATGTGAGAATATTTAAAGTCATACAAGTAATTTATTAATTTAAAAATATTAAGACAGTAATGGAGCATTGTAATAAATATTTTAGAGAGCTCTGATACAACATGTCAGAGAAGTAATCTACTTAGTAGATGCTAAACAAATATTTCAATATAAGTCAAATAACATATATTCTCATAGTTATGTCATTATTCATAGAAAATCATTACGCATTGAATAAAATATAGTCAGTTTTTTAATTAAACTATTCTAAAAGGTTGATTTTAGCAAACTACTAATGAAATAAAATATAAATTATATAATAAAAGGTCTCTATCAAATTATTATACTTAAGAAAATGCTGGCAAGGATGTGGAGAGAGAGGGACACTCCTTCATTGCTGGTGGGAATGCAAACTAGTACAGCCACTTTGGAAATCTATCTGGTGCTAGCTCAGAAAAGTGGGAATAGGGCTTCCTCAAGACTCAGCTATTCCACTCCTTGGAATATACCCAGAAGATGCTCCAGCACACAACAAGAAAATTTGCTCAACCATGTTCATAGCAGCCTAATTCATAATAGCCAGATCATGGTCCCTCAGTAGAAGAATGGATAAGAAAACTGTGGTACATTTACACTATGGAATACTACTCAGCTATTAAAAACAAGGAATTCCCAAAATTTGTGGACAAATTGATTGAACTAGAAATGATCATAATGAGTGAGTTAACCCAGAAGCAGAAAGACTCAAATGGTATATACTCACTTATATCTGCATACTAGACCAAGGGGCATGTACCATGAAAGTCTTCACTTACCAGGAAACTGAGACAGAGGGGAGGATATCCTATTGGGACTCTAGATGAGAGAAGCATGGGAGAATAGCAAAGTAGAAGGATCCAGAGGGTTCTAGAAACCTACAAGTAGAACATTATGATAGGCAGACTTGGGCCCAGGGGTCCTGCTCAAACTATGGCACCAGCCAAGGACAATTCAGGCCGTAAACTTCAAACCCCTCCCCAGATCTAGCCAATGGACAGGACATTCTCCATAGTTGAGTGGAGAGTGAAGTATGACTTTCACACGTACTCTGGTGCCTCATATTCGGCCATGTCCCCTGGAGGGGGAGACCTGGTGGCACTCAGAGGAAGGATAGCAGGCTACCAAGAAGAGACTTCATACCCTATGAGCATATAAAGGGGGAGGAAGTCCCCCTCAGGCACAGTCATAGGAGAGGGAAGTAAGGGGAAAACGGGAGGGAGGGAAGAATGGGAGGATACAAGGGATGGGATAACCTTTGAGATGTAACAAGAATAAATTAATAAAAAAAGGTGTGTGTGTATTTGTGTGTGTGTGTGTGTGTGTGTGTGTTTGTATAGTCTAGAATATAGAAACTAAGTTAGTTGAAAAAAATAAATGTGGAAATTCAAAGAAGCTTCTATGTTTGAAGCTATAAGCCAAAGAAGAGGAGACTGATAGGCACAGACACTAGAGGAGTGTGGTGACACAGTAACCCCAGGACACTTCAGTAGAGTAGAGTGCATCTTCTGGTGATTTTTTTTTCTATTTGAAATATATACATGGTAAATTTTCTTCAATTCTCTATAAATACTTGTATTAATGATTAGAAAATAGGTATAACTGAGAAGCACTTGGATAGTTGTTGTAAATTAGAATTTTTCACATTGCAAACAATAGAAATTTATGCCATTGTGAGGTGAAAACTGTATATACAGTATATAAAATGGTCTCGGACTCATAAGAGGTCAAGCTCCAAAAATCCTTTCTATCTCATATAGCAAGCTGCTTTCATGCAGGATCAGAATTTACATGTGATGGAAAACCATCACTTAACCACAAGATCAGGGATGGCTGAAGGGGAAACTCATCCAGTGATGGAAAGATTGGAATGTTATGTAAAACCCACAAAGAACATGTCCCAGGTAGGATGAGTGTATCCACATGCCAAGAATATGTCAATCACAACCTCAATAAGGACTGAAGACTTCATGTTGTAATTATACACTGTTTTTCTGAGTTGTGAGAACCACTATAGCAAAAAACAAATGAATATGGAGAAGGGTTGTGAGAAACTCTGATACACAGGCATATTAGAGGGAAGCTGTGGGGAACAAACTACCTGAAAATATCCTCTGAAATGGAGACAAGGTGCAGGGACTGAGTTAAACCGTGAAATGAAGGATTGGAGAGTTGGTATAACTATTTGCATTTGCCTTGAATAATGAAGGCTTGAGGTAACTATATATGTTAAAGATGTTTGTCAGAACTAAAACCCAAAAATAAGTGGCTCCTGTTGTTTTTAACCAAACTCTTGAACTATTTTATTAAGTGACAGCATCGTGATGTTAATACATACAAATTAGAAAACTGTGGACACTGAAGCAATGAAAATGCTTTAAAAGCAAAGGCACCCTCGTCATCTCCTAATAATTTTGTAAACTAGTGATACCTCATGAAAATCAGTGTGGATATTCTTCAAAGTCTAAAAGTTAATCTAGCACTCCAGGGAATACATCTGATAAAATCACTCAGAATACTATAGATATGCCTGCACACCCATGCTTATTATGGCCCTGAGAAGTAGCCAAGGTATGCAACCAGCATATGTTGAGTTTTGTTCAGGTGTGTTATGTATTCATATGCTGAATTCTGTGCTCATAGATATGGTTGCAGTCTGGAAGTAGGCATTGTTTCATACATGATCAATGTTGTGTAGACTTTGCTCCCCAATGATCTCTGGTCAGTTAATAAAGTCACTGAGAACCAAGGACACTTCTATTCCCAGTCTTGGGGTCTCAGGTAGGGACCACAAGAGAGAAGAAAGAAGAGGAAGAAAAAGGACATGGCCAGATGGAGCAGAAACATCCCAGGTAGGACCAATATGGCAAGTAACTCAGGGAATGTGGCCGGGAAGTAGACACACTAGCCTAGCGAGTTACGATAGATCATATCCGCACAGTTATGGTGTTTAAAGCTTATTAATAATCTTATAAGTCCCTGGCTCATTTATTAGGAAGGTAGTGCAGGTGATCAGAAAAGGTCCCTGAAGTTTTAATATATCATTTCATGCATAAGTGACCATTAAGGAAAGATTGTATAAACAAATGTGGGATGCATATAAAATGACTATTCCTTAGCCACAGAAGACTAAATCCCTGCAGGAAAATAGATGGAACTGGATATCAGCATGATAAATTAAATAAATTAGAGTTCCACCAATATTGCATGTTTTCTTTCACATGTGGAATCTAGACTTTTTAAAAACAGGACCTGAAATCAGAAGGACCATTGGAAATAGGCTGGGACCCAGACAGTGTAGGGGCTAGAGAACAAGAAAGGGTAAAGAGAATACGTGAGCTCAAAATACATTATTAACATACATGAAATATTACTACAAACTAATTTATTACATACAAATAATATATGCCCATCAAAACTCTGTAAGAAGTAGTAACACTTCCCTCATTTGGCATGAATCCTCTCTCATTCAATTTGTGTTGACAAGAATGACATAAAGTGAATAGCCAGCCTGAATCCTCTGCCCACCCTCCTATCTGAGCACAAGAGCCTTTAAATATGGCACAGGTGGTCTCCACAGAAAAGTCAGGACAAAAGCTCCAAGGAACATGGAAGCGCTGCCAGACAGAAAAAAACAACAGATGTCCGCTAACAGAAATGAATTGACTTCTGTATCTGCTCCTTGGTATCTACTGCCAAGTGAACTGTACAGATATAGGAAAGATTTTTGCAAGGAAAGATGATGAAAAGCATGTCTTTGATCAACTATTAATTAATGTTTGTGTTTTAAAATATAGGTTGATGTTACTACTTCTTTGATGCAGATATGTATGTTTGTACACACTTTTACATTTTTGAATATAGATATATATTTTGTAGAATAATTGAATTATTGTGGAGTCAAATTTAATGTGTTTTGTCATAATTTTAGAATAACATAGATAATATGGAATGGAAAATTATTAGACATAAGTCACCTACTCAAATCCCTTTGGCAGGTGTTTGGCTGCATCTCTCACCTCAAATTCAAATTAATTTTATTTTTATGTTGAAATGTGTATTATGGTTGTGAGCCGAAATTTGTGGATAAATGGATTAGCTAGAAATGATCATAATGAGTGAGTTAACCCAGAAGCAGAAAGACTCAAATGGTATATACTCACTTATATCTGCATACTAGCCCAAGGGGCATGTCCCACGAAAGCCTTCACTTACCAGGAAACTGGGACAGAGGGGAGGACATCCTATTGGGACTCTAGATGAGAGAAGCATGGGAGAATAGCAAAGTAGAAGGATCCAGAGGATCGTAGAAACCTACAAGTAGAACATTATGAAAGGCAGATTTGGGCCCAGGGGTCCCAGCAAACTAAGGCACCAGCCAAGGACAATACAGGCGGTAAACTTTAAACCCCTACCCAGATCTAGCCAATGGTCAGAACATTCTCCACAGTTGAGTGGAAAGTGGGATATGACTTTTTCACGTACACTTGTGCCTCACATTTGACCATGTCCTCTGGAGGGGGAGACCTGGTGGCACTCAGAGGAAGGATAGCAGGTTACCAAGAAGAGACTTGATACCCTATAAGGTTATACAGGGGGAGGTAATCCCGCTCAGGAACAGTCATAGGGGAGGGGAATAAGGGGAAAATGGGAGGGAGGGAAGAATGGGAGGATACAAGGGATGGGATAACCATTGAGATGTAACAAGAAAAAATTAATAAAAGAAAAAAGAAATGTGTATTAGCTAACACTAGCATTTTAAGCTATGATCTATGTTTAACATTACAGTGCAAGTATCTCATTGTCACAGTAAACTTTACCAAATAAACAATTTTGAATGCACCTATAACATTTTACCGACTAAATTTGGTGTTTTTGTTTATTTATAAGTTACAATATAATTACATCTCCTTCCTTCTTCCCTCTCCTCCATTCAATATTTCTCATGTTAATTCTTTCCCAAGCCCTCCCACATTATCTCTCATTCTCTTTTAGACCTCTCAAATTGGTAGCCTCTTTGTTGTTGTTGTTGTTATTATTATTATTATTATTATTATGCTACACACAAAAGCATAAATATGTAAATATAACCTGCTGATTCCATTTTTGTTGTTTTTATGTGTCTTCAGGTTTGACATTTTGGGGGTTTTTGTTTTAGTTTTTGTGGTTTTGGTTTTTCAAGACAGAGTTTTTCTGTGTAGCCCTGGCTGTCCTAGACTTGCTTTGTAGACCAGGATGGTCTGGAACTCACAGAGATACGCCTACCTCTGCCTCCCCAGTGCTGGGATTAAATGCATGTGCTACCACACTGGGCTTCGGCTGACCATTTTGTATTGGAAGATCAACTAGGGGGCTAATAGTCCTGAAAGTGGCTAATTCTCCCTCTCTGCAATAATAAGTTGCCGATGGTTCTTATATAGGGTTAGGGAAGGCATCCTATTGGGACTCTAAATGAGAGACGCATGGGAGAACAGCAAAATAAAACGATCCAGAAGGTCCTAGAAATCTACAAGTAGAACAATATGATAGGCAGATTTGGGCCCAGGGGTCCCGCTCAAACTAAGGCACCAGCCAAAACAATACAGAAGGTAAACTTTAAACCCCTTCCCAGATCTAGCCAATGGTCAGAATATTCTCCACAGTTGAGTGGAGAGTGTGATACGACTTTCTCACATACTCTGGTGCCTCACATTTGACCATGTCCCCTGGAGGGGGAGACCTGGTGGCACTCAGAGGAAGGACAGCAAGTAGCCAAGAAGAGACTTGATACCCTATGAGAATATATAGGGGGACGTAATCCCCCTCAGAAACAGTCATAGGGGAGGGGAATAATGGGAAAATGGGGGGGGGGAGGAATGGGAGGATACAAGGGATGGGATAAACATTGAGATGTAACAAGAATAAATTAATTAAAAAAAAAAAGAGCAAGAGATATCTCTCTTTATATGCTAGCATGTCCATTGATACTGTCATTGTTCATATCTTGTTAAAAAGTTGGTATTCCAAAGATATATCTTTACTAACTATATGTTCATGAGTATCTTTTTTCAAAGTTTTCTTTTCTGAATTTAATTTTCTTGAAAAATTTTCTAGAAATCAGAATCCTAGTAAGAATTATGCCTATATATCTAGATTTATGCATGTGAGTTCAGGTGCCCACAGAGGGCAGAAGGAACCAGGTCCCCTGGAGCTGGAATTCCACCTCTTGTGAGCAGCCATATATCAGTGCTTGCAACTAATCATAAGTCTTCAAAAAGAGCAGGAAACACTGTTAATTGCTAAGTCATCTCTCCAACCCCTGATGTCATAGTTATGCATTAACTGGATAACGATTATTGTTGCCTTTTGTGTGGTTTTTTGTTTGTTTTGTTTTGTGTGGATGATTCTGTTAAAATTTTAAATCTTAAAAAAGTATAGGAATTTGAACGTAGCTTTATTCAACCAATATTTTTGGAGCATCTGTTAGATACCAGAGAGAACATTGAAGGTATATATAAGTGAGCCTTAAAGAGAATGGCATACAAATATGATATGCAAAGTGGGACCCGAGAGGAGAAATAAGTGTAAACGGAAACTGTATAGAGGAAAGACTGCATCTCATACGGAAGAAATCAAATAACAAAATCATAGCATGCTTGAAAAATCTCAGTATTTTTTAGTTCCAGAGACATGAGGCTGGGTAATGGGGGAGGTCAGATTTCAGAAACCTCACCTGCCTGCCTGAGAGGAATCAGAAGGGAATTCCACAGAGCCAGATGCTGATGAGACCACAGCACTCCACTGGATTGCATTGCATAACACACATTTTGTCCTTGGGGGTTTTTTTTTTTTTTTTGAAGGTCTCTGTGACATTCCAAAAAAGCAGTAGCACTTCATAGCACAAATGAGCGACTGAAAAGAAAGAAAGATGCTGACATTTTAGGCAAACGTGTGATGTGGGTTGATGAGTAGATAAACTTTCTTCTCTAATCATAGAAAGGATGCTTCACACACACACACACACACACACACACACACACACACACACACACACACCATTTCTCTTTGGCATAGGGTGTTAAAGATTGGCTGACCTTTAGGCCAACGTAGCTTAAGGGGAAGAGCCATATTTGAATCCCCACGTTGCACAAGAACTAGGTAAATATGATAGGCCTCCATGCACCCTTTGCCCCACACACATTTCAGATGGCAGAGTGACCCATCTGACCCACTTGGGGAAAAAAACCTACAGTCCTGGCAAATACTTTCCACATGGAATATAAAGTTGTGCTGGCTTTACTTTACAGGTTACTCAGTTCAGTTACTGCTTCCTCGGGGACTGGCTCATTCTAGTCTCATTTAGGGAGATACAATAGAAAAGTTGCCACTAAACATACACACACACACACACACACACACACACACACACACACACACGCAGACATGCACACACACGCATGCATGCACGCAGGCATGCACGTGCACACACACATGCACACACATGCAGACGCACACGCACACTTCCACTTTAAAAGATTGTTGCCTTCATATCTGCGACTGCCAATTCATTTTCCAAAAAGCCCATACCATGTTCTATGTTCTTAGGAAAATTTAAAAGACAAAACATGGTTGCAGAGTACCGGGACTGAATGAATGGGCCAAGAATCTGGGTCCCTTTCCTGTGTTTCTCTACAACTCATTGGAAGCCTTAACTGAACTACTTTCCTGTCGTAATCCCTGGGCTGCGAAATTAGGATAATTATTGCTGCCCTTTCCTTTGGCCTTTGATAACCTCGCAGGGGTATTCAGAGGTGTTAGAAAGATTAATAAGGCAGATACTCTTTAAGTTCAGCATGGGAGAGAGCAGAAATACCCCCACTGCTCTGGGAGCAAGAGAGCAGGTGGCAGGAGCCGGAACCAGGGACTTGGCAGTCACATCTCTAGCTTTGCTCTGATGCAAGGCTCTCTATCCGGTGTCAGTCCAAACCATAAAACAGAGGATATTCACCTCATTTTTTAAAATTTTGCCTGACTGAGTCTAGGGCAGTTCTTTATCTTCCTGGCCAGATTTTTGAAATATTCATTTCATTGCAAATATTCATTTCATTACAAAGCCGGTACATATGTTTCTTTACATAGAGAAGATGACTTTCTGAATATGACCAATCTGAGACAATTAAGTCAATGAGATGATACGGAATAATGGAGTGCTAAATAACATCCTAAGGCCACTTCTCAGAGGTATGAAGTTGGTGATAGGAGACTCTATGACCGAAGCCAGAAGGCAGAACAGGCCAAGGGAAGGAAAGCCAGTAAACTCTGCAAGTTGAAAACTTTAAAGTATCGGATGCTTTGAACTCTAAGCTCCAGAACTCCACCACTTCGTGTTATCTAATAAGACTCTACATTTGTGGTAATTTGTCACAGCACTACCATGGAAAAACAAATAGATGCAGTATATTAGGTTGAAAGGTGGCTTTTAGAAAGCGCATGCATACCCAAAACTTAAAACCTATCAATGTGAATTTATTTGATAAAGGTGCTTTCGTGCACATCTAGGATACAGGGGGGAGATCATGATGCATTATTCAAGTTGGGGGAAGGACAATGCCATTTCTTTATAAGCAACTGAGGAGAGAAAACACAGAAAAGGACACCCATATAAAGGTGACATTAGAGAACTGAGTCATGAGAGCAAACCAAGAAATGCTTGAGCAACCAATATTATAAAAGTCAAGGATAGGTTTCTCCATTAGAAAATGTGTGTGCTTATATGTGTGTATGATAATATGTATACACATGTGTGTATGCATGTATGCAAGATCAATTCAAGGAAATGGGTCTCCAGATCTAGGCAGCTTATATCAACATATGAAGATAAAAGAAATCATTTTCATTTTTCATTCCTTCTATTTTTCAAGGAATTCGTAGCCTTGTACCATGTCATATGACTACTACTTGCTATAAATTAAAAAATAAGAATATTTTTTAAAAAGAACATTATTGAATGATGGTTGGCTATGTAACTAAGACAGTCAAAAATAACTTCTCCTTAGACAATACTGTTCTAAGAAGATTTATTAATTACTAAATGAGGTATATGCTTCCTTAATTCCTCTGGATCTCTATCTTTCCATTGTCAAAATGGGAGAGAAAGATATGCTTTGAGCCACCAGACAGTAACAGATAAGTTAAAATAAGAAAATAAATGAAAATTATGTTGCAAATCATAAAATTCTCAAAAACTAGATTAAATTTATGATCAGATAGACACACACACACATAAAGGCATAAAAAATGTTCAATGTTCAATAAATGCCATTTTCCTATTGACAGTGTACAGATATAGTGTATACGGCCCATAATTCTTTACAGTGATGTGTCCCATGTTATTGAGTTTAGTAGTAGATGCCCCACACAAACCACAGGTTAACAAGCTTAAGTTCCATATCAGAGATGGCCCTTGTTCCCTTCATTAGGGGACCCACATCATGTGGGCCTGTAAGCTCATAAGTTACATCTGTTTAAAGGTCCTAGGTCTATTCTATGCATAGTCCTTAGTTGATGCTTCAGTCTCCACAGGCCCCTCTGGACCCTGGTGAGTTGGCTCTGTTGGTCTTCTGGTGGAGCTCCTGTCACTTCTAGGTTGTTTTATACTTCTCCCCACTTTTCCATAAGACACCTTACCCTTTTTGCCCATTGTTTGGTTGTGAGTCACTGCATCTGTTTGGATCTGCTGCTGGGTGTAGCCTTTCAGAAGACAGCTATGCTAGGCTCCTGTCTGTGAGCAAAGCCAAATATTGTTAATAGTGTCAGCGGTTGGCTCTCTCCCATGGGGTGGGCCTCAGGATGGATCAGGCATTGCTTAAGCATTCTCTCAGTCTCTGCTCTATCTTTATCCCTGCTGCTTGCTTTTGATTACTGCCCATGGCAGGACTGCTTCACCAAGCCGCAGGGAAAGAGGACTCACTCAGTCCTCATGAGACTTGATAAGCTGGGGTAAGTTGGTAAGGCTGAGTGTCCTTTTCTGAAAAATAGGAGAGAGAGGTGGCAAAAGAGGGAGGGAAAGAGAGTGGGACAGGGAAAAGAGGATAGAGGGAGCTATGGCTGGAATGTAAAATGGATAAATAATTTTTTGTGCCAATACTATGGCACTTTTCTTTCTTTTTAAATGTATTCTAATTTTTTATTTTTTATTAAATATGGCCAAATGATGGAATTATGTTTATTTTTAAGAATAAGCTTGAACGTCTATGGAATATTCTCTTCTGGTCACATGCATAATCACTTAGGCTTTGTAGAAGAAATTCTTTTTCATTATCCTTGATCAGTTTCTCACAAGAAAACAAAAAAGCCTAAAGCTGCTCATTATAGATATATATACTAATTTTGTGAAGGGTCATTATCATTTTTGGGGAGATCTCTTCTCATTTTTCTGAAACAGGGTTCTTCTGTATAACAGCCCTGGCAGTCCTGGAACTCTTTGTTGATCAGGCTCACCTAGAATGCACAGAGATCCACCTGCCTCTGCCTCTTGAGTGCTGGGATTAAAGGCATGCACCATCATGCCCAGCTTTCTTCACACTTTCTAAATCTGTGCCTACAAAAGGGGAATGCTAAAGAAGGAATGTTCTGGCCACTTCCCTTCCCTTTCTACTTCCTTCCTTCCTCTATCCAGTTTGAAGAGAATATTCATCAAACATATGCTTCAAGAAGCCATGGAGTCCAAATGAGTGAGGGCCTCTCCCCACTGTCCTGAGGTCTGCAATCCACAGAGATACTGATGAATACCAAGAAACATTTGTAGTAAGAATAGACGAAGGTTTCTATAGAAGGGCCGTGGGTTCATAGAGCAATATATATTTATTCCTTTAACTTGGAAATGGTTAGTTTGTTGCCAACTGTTGATTTTCCCAAGCACACAAATGACAAAATCCAATTAGTTTCACTTTTTCATGTTCATAAACAATGCGACAAGTTATCATCAGCTGTATAAGCTGTATATATGTAGAAGAGTCAAATTTCTAAATTGATATTTGGGAATACAATATACATCCTTACTTTATAGGAAACTGTTAAAGACTATTGCAATGCACATGCCCTCATATTCCCCAAGAATATGGGGATCCCAACAGATACAACATGAGGTCAGGTCAACCCCAAGGGGGCCCACTGAGAGGATACCATTTGACTTTTAATCTTGACATAGGATTCTGACTCTGAGGCTCAACTTTATGTTCAGATGGGGTGAATGTAGCTGGAAATAGAAAATTTTAAGCAATGACTGATGTCATAAGTTAATACACACACACACACACACACACACACACACAGAGAGAGAGAGAGAGAGAGAGAGAGAGAGAGAGAGAGGGAGGGAGAGAGAGAGACAGACAGACATAGACACAGACACAGACACAGAGAGACAGAGACAGAGACAGAGAGACAGAGACAGAGAGACAAGAGACAGACACAGAGACAGAAACAGGCAGAGAGACAGAGACAGACAGACAGACACAGAGGCAGGGAGAATAAGTATCTAGGAAGAGGATGGGGGCCTGGAGATGGTCATTCAGATAGGAAGACATAATAAAACAGTCTAGCTATCTGCAGGTCCGGGGTAGAATACATGACAGCCTAGAGACATAAAGTCTTAATAGAATAAAGAAATGGTGATATGGCAGCGATCAGCCATTTTTTAATTCTTTTTTCATAGAGCTGTTTGTTGACACTTGTTATAACTTAGATATGAAAATAAGACTTTCAGATCAATTACATTCCAAGATCTCTCATTGTCTTATACTAAAGCAATACATGATGTCATTCCTTCTAATCATTTTCAGTGTTAGATTATGAGACAACTTTTTCTTTTTCTTTTTTCTTTTTTTCCCTCCAGTGTATCCTCCAATTCCTCCCTCCGTCCCATTTTCCCCTTACTCCCCTCCCCTATGACTGTGACTGAGGGGGACTTCCTCCCCCTGTATATGCTCATAGGGTATCAAGTCTCTTCTTGGTAGCCTGCTATCCTTCCTCTGAGTGCCACCAGGCCTCCCCATTCAGGGAACATGGTCAAATATGGGGCACCAGAGTATGTGTGAAAGTCAGACCCCACTCTCCACTCAACTGTGGACAATGTCCTATCCATTGGCTAGATCTGCGTAGGGATTTGGAGACAACTTTTCCTATCACTGGTGCAAGGGAAAAATAAAAAACAATTCTGGGTGCAAACTTTATACCATCACTGAAATGAGATTTCTGCCTTTAAAGCTGAAATGCATCTTTTAAAATTACATGTTCTAAATAGTAATAAAGAAAGGGGTAACCTTTCTCTAAGAGGTTAAATAGTTAAATAGTGAGGGATGGCAAGGTCTACTTGTGTGGATGTTTGAAATTGATTGAGTATATGATATATGAAGTATAATATCCCTTTGTTTTGAAGCAAGGTCTTATGTAGTCCAGGCTGGTCTCGAACTCTCTATGTACCTGGACCAAACTCCTTCCTCCACCAGGCCACTGCTGAGATTTCATGTGTGGGTGGACCACCATGCACTTTATCTGACTTCTTTAACCACTTGTTCATTTTCTCTTAGGCATGTGCCAATCTTCAAGTCAGGAAATGTCAGTCAAAATTACAAAAACATTTCCATATAACTTGGAGACCCACCAATTTGTGCGCAGAGCATTCTAGCAGCTTTGTTCATAACTGTCAAAGTTTGGTAGACGTCAGTGACTAGGCATACAAACACGTACTGCAAAGGAAGGAACTATAAGGTCATAAAAGGAACAGAGGAATAACCAATGCTTTTCACTAAGAAAATCAATCAGTAAAGAGTCCCATACTGTATGAGCCAGTGGCATAGCATTATGGAAAAGGCAACACTGTGGACAGTTAAAGCATCAGTAGTTTCCGGAGATTAATGAGAAAGGAGGAAGGAAATGGCAATGCACACAGGGTATTTAAGGCTGTGTGACTATTCTATATATCATAGTAATGATGGTTCGGATCTTTATGCTTCTGACAAGATCCATAGAATATGTAATAACAAGAGTAAATCCTCACTGCGTTGTGTGGGTGATACTGACATGTGAAAATCCGATTCATCCATTATAATAAGTGTTCCATTCAGTTGAGGGATGTTGATCATGAGGGATGGCATGCATGTGTAAAGGCAGAAACTACACAGGAAATACGTCCTCTACAAAAAATGCCTTCTGTGAACTGATCCTAAAGAGATTTTCTTCTGTGGTTTATTCAGTAAGAAACCAAGCATAAGGGTGTCACCAAGTTGATCAGTAACATCAGCCCAATTATACGCTAAGAAAGTAATAAATACAAAGTGTATAAATATGTTGGTTTTTTTTTTCCTTTTAGAAGTTATTAGTTTACCAAAATCATACCACATATCATCAGTATATCCCTGTAGTATTTCCAATTTTGCTCTCACTCAAAATTGTTTTAGCTGCTCCGCATTGCTTTGTTGTTGTATCTGAATTTTAGGAGGCTCGCTTCACTTACAGCTTTAGAGGTTTAAGGGCGTAGTAGTACCAGCATGGATGCATGGGTATTGCGTGAAATCACAGCATGATGGATAGCAGCAGTGAATGTGTGTGGAAACAGTTATCACATTCTCACACAGGCAGCCTGAGATCTAGAGGCAGCCAGGCTTTATTTTTATTTTTATTTATTTATTTTTTAATTAATTTATTCTTGTTACATCTCAATGTTTATCCCATCCCTTGTATCCTCCCATTCCTCCCCCCCCCATTTTCCCATTATTCCCCTCCCCTATTTTTTTCTTTTTTACAAAAATCCTTCACTGCGGGACCACTGCAGAGTATATAATGTCTAAGCCAACCTCTTCTGCAAAAAGTACTCTTGCTTGTCCTGGTCATTCTTAGAAACATTCCTGGAGAGATACTCACAGAAAAAAGCTTTTTTTTTTCTTCCTCCTAAATATGAACAATTTTTCTCAGTTGTTATTTTTGTTTGCTTGTTTAGATCTACTCTAAAATAATAGAGCTTTGTTCTCTAAAAGTATAAATATTTGTTATTATATCTTTGTCACTTTTAGACATGTATCATGGAAATTATTAAATTTGAAAAATGAAGAACTCTTTTAAAATTAAATTTGTATTGTAAAGGAAAATGAAATGAAATTTTAAGAAGAAAACAAGCATTTTTAAGATTAAGCTTTTCTTAGTGGTATCTGAGTTGCAATTTGAAGTGGAGTGAGAGAAATATGACTAAGTTTCCAAAAATAATTGGGTTCAAATTTACTGGATGAAATAGTAACCTAAGAGCCACTCATCAAAAGTATGATCTAATTTATCTAGTAATGCATGAAGAGAAAACAAATACTTTCGGAAAGCTGTGGCCCCACATCTCTGATGGAAGGTTACCTGTGACCTCAGTTCAGAGACCATAAGAATACCTTGAAACACACATCATCCCCAAGGCCCCATAGTACAACAGACGGCAGATATTCTAGTGGAAACCTGATTTGGCCCTTTAACGTAAAGCAGACCTGCTTCTGTACAGCCTTTGGAGAATTCTTGCTTCCTGCAATACCTCTGAGACCCAAACATCAAACACCGGTGAAAACTAAGGAGGTGTCTTGGAGCCAATGCAATTTTCAAATCCTCCATAGGAAAGGAACAGTACCGTCAATATTTGAAAGTAATTCTCCAGTGGGTTTCATACCCAGTCCTCTTGGAAAGATGGATGAGTGTTTAAATTTCTGTGAACATTTACAGAAACTTTGGGTTACATGTAAACACCAAGAAAACCAGTTAAAATACACAGAAACTTTCCATATTTATCAGAGTCCAACATAGAGAGTTACATAACCCTTTGTCTTATTATTCTACTCATTTTATATTTCACTGGGAATTACAAAAACATCAGACAATGTAAATGTGACTGAGTATATACAAGAATATAAATATCAATGTGTGTGTATATATGTGCACGCATACACTTTTGTTTACATAGTTGCAAACATAAATACATATGTACTTACACACATATGTTTGCTTACATTTATATACTGAAAAATAATTAATTCGCTGTTTGTAAGTTGTGATTATTTTGTTTTGTTCGTTCATTTGTTTTTTAAGCAATTTGGGCCTGGAACTAAGAATGGGCTCCTAAGTGCACATTCTGCTTTATGCCCTGCTCTTGTGGTTCATCTCGGTTCCACTCCCAGCAGCACTGTGAGCACCATTGTTACAAATGGTCCTTCATGACATTCACTCCATCCAGTTCCACTAAGTTAGCTAAATGCCCTGAATGCCCTTGCTGTCTACATCCTTGCAAGATGTTGGAACACCTGCAGGACTTCAGTGTAGCTTAAAGTATGTGGGGGCCATTGCCATCCTCAAGCACAATAAAGGAGAAAAACATTCCGGCAGCAAGTTAATACACATCAAATGGCATCTCATGATGTCTTGTTCTTTTCTGCTCAGAAGTCTGATGACTCTGAGGCCAGGAGGCTGCACATTTCTCCATCATTAGGATACAAAGTTCTCAGATGTTTCTATTGAAGAAAATTATGCACAAGGACACAGAGCCAAACCTGGATTGTTCAGGTTACAAACACCTGGGACTGAGTGTGTGTGAAAGCCTATGAAAAGGTTCTGAATCATGGAGTTTGGGGTTCAAAGTTCAAGGTTAGAAAAATAACATCCCAAAATACTATTGCCCTATACATTTCAAATGTTTAGGAAGATGCTACTTAGACTTGCAATAACCATCAGATTGCATGTGTTTTCTGTTTTAATTATCTTGGCAGAGAACCAGGTATGCTGCCCACCTCTCTGGTACAGACTTAATAAAGACACAGTGTGCACACATCCGCCCCAGATAAGGAGCCAAGAGAGCTTCTGAGTCTCAATTACCTTTCCTCCTTTATTTTTATTTTTATTTTTTATTATTTAATTAATGTATTCAGCTTACAACTCAATTGTTATCCCATCACTTGTATCCTTCCGTTCCCCCCTACAAGAAGAACATCATGACAGGTGGTTCGGGGCCCAGGAGGTTCTACTCAAACTATTACACTAACCAAGGACAATAAAAGTAGTAAACGTCAAACCCTGACTCTGATTTAAGTCAATAGACCTTTCCTCCTTTTGTCATTGTTATACAATTGAACTTATCAGCTCTTTTGGCATGATCTATAGCACAAGAACCAGATCACGCCTGCTGCAGCATCCATGTTGATCACTCTCAGAAAGTCTAGAAATGTTTACTGACATATCTGTCTCAGCTCTAATAAGCAAGAAAAGGTCAGATTGATTCATGAAAGATTTCCTGACCTGAGAACATTGGGGGGTAAAGTATCTCATTGCACAAGTGAGCCATTTGTTTCTTTTACAATTTGCCACCTGGTTAGTAAGGGTGGATCAGCTGCGTTGAAATCATAGATCACCATAAATGGTTAGCTATGGAAATCCAGCAGTGGCAGGGGCACACTGAGCAGAAGACAACAAGCTTTATTTTCTTGATTCTTACTGCAGCTCTACCTCAAGGCTCCGGTCCAGAACCGACTTAAGTGTCCAATTCCAGAAAAAAAAAAAAATGGAAAATGTGGTGTACAATGCACAGTGGAGCTTTGTTTTTCATAAAGAACAAAGGTAATGCCATTTGTAGTAAGGATGGATATGACTATAGATAATCATATCAAGTGAATCAATCCAGTCTCAGAAAGATGAATATGTTTTATCTCATTTTTGGTTGCTAGGTTATATATGTATACATCGAATCCTATTTGCAACATGAAAGTTGTAAAGCGACCTATAGAACAAACTGGACTGACAAGAGAAGAGAAAGGCAAGACTGAGATTGAGATTATGGTTGGGATATGTTAAATATTTACTCATATACTTATATGATAATTTAAAAATAAACTTAAAACTAAAAATGCTGTCTTGATGAAACATTACTAATCCCAAGGTAACTGTTACTCCTTTAGATATAAAACTTCAAAATACTTCCCTCCCTTTAACTCTGCTGCATCGTCTCCCTATTTCCATCTATTAAAAAGTAATTTAATCATACTTTCTCTGGACGTTCAGTATCCTCCCTGAAGGCTCACACCGGGGCTTGCGCACTTTGCCACACCATGCCTGTGCTTGTGTGTCTGATGACTACTTCGCCATTAAGAATCTATATTCCATGTCCCATCTGCACCTTCCTTATGCTACAGCAAAATGACGGTGAGGTCAACTTTATCACACAGAAGAAGCCAGGCTGGAAACCCTTCCTGCTGAAGTGGAATACTAACAGAGCATGAGAAGAGAAAGTGTTAATGCGCACACTATAAAAATGTCATTAAAAGGTTCCCATCTACTGAGTACAGTGCCACTGAGCTTTTAACCCCTGACCAGCTTTGCTATACAACACTATCCACATATTCTTGTTCTCGGACACAAGAGCCTGTACGTCCCAGTGGATGCCCTCAAGACTCTGATATTCACTCTACACTAGCAATCTAGTACTAGATCTCTGCTTTATTTTTGATCCCTGCACATCTTGTAGGCAGGGTTTATTTTGGGTTTAAGTGTTTGTGTGTGGGTTGGTGTTCCCCTCCCTTCACTGGGAGTCCTGTCTAATTGGTTGCTGGCCTCTTCAGACTTCATAACCCCTGTTACTAGCCTATCCTTTTCAAAGCATCTGATTATGCTACCCCCCACCCCGGAAGCTATCAACCATCCATAGTTCCTCCGCTATGGGTAGGGGTTCAGTAACATCTTAGTGCTAGAATGGTGGCTGGCTTGGTTGGGTTCAGGCAGCCACAGCTGCTATAGGTCCATAAGTGCAGTGGGCCTGTCATAGCAAGAAGATGCTGCTTTGATGAGATATTCCTCACCTCTGGCTATTATAGTACTCCCTGCCCCAACCATGATGTCCCTGAGACTAGGAGGGAGCATATGACAGATCTTTCACCCATGGTGAGTGCTCCTCAGCCAAGAAAACACACACACACACACAAAATGATGTGGAAATGAAAACCCAATAGGTCAAGTAGAAACCTCCGTGGCAACCCTCACAATAAAGTGGATCATGTGATATTTTACATATTTTGGTGTCAAGATTACAGTAGGGTATCAAGTCTCTTCTCGGTAACCTGCTGTCCTTCCTCTGAGTGCCACCAGGTCTCCCCCTCCAGGAGACATGGTCAAATGTGAGGCACCAGAGTACGTGAGAAAGTCATATCCCACTCTCCACTCAACTGTGGAGAATGTTCTGACCATTAGCTAGATCTGGGTAGGGGCTTAAAGTTTACCGCCTGTATTGTCCTTGGCTGGTGCCTTAGTTTGAGCGGGACCCCTGGGCCCAAATCTGCCTATCATAATGTTCTACTTGTAGGTTTCTAGGACCCTCTGGATCCTTCTACTTTGCCATTCTCCCATGCTTCTCTCATCTTGATACCCTATGAGCATATACAGGGGGAAGTAATCCCCCTCAGGAACAGTCATAGGGGAGGGAAGTAAGGGGAAAAGGGGAAGGAGGGAAGAATGGGAGGACACAAGGGATGGGATAACCATTGAGATGTAACAAGAATAAATTAATAATAATAAAAAAGATTACGGTAGCTTTAAAAAGTAGGTGGGAAATACCTATTTCTTTTCTCTTTTATTTTTCAAGAAAAGTTCGTGTTATGACTACACTAGAACAGCAACAGAAAATAAATGTTACAAATTCACACTCATGTGAACATTAAACAATATACTTGGAGTTACATAATCCTACAACCAGGTAGGCCTCACATAAAAATAAGAAATATGTGAAGACAAAGGAAAATGGAAATATCATGTACGAAAAGCAAAACACATGCATGCATCAATAGGTCCTAGTGGAGCTGTAAATATCCACACTCACCAAAACCAAAAAACAAAAACAAAAATGAAGCAAAATAAAACACACAGACACACAGACACACACAGACACACACACAGACACACACACACACACACACACACACACACACACACACACACACACTCAGGAAAATAGCCTAAAACCCAAATCAAGGTGTTAGAATGTGCAAGCAAATGAAATGTCAAACAACTAGAAGCAAAAACAAAAACAGAGAGTAGAGATGGAATTGAAGAAAAGCTGAGCAGTCATAGGGGTGATCACAAATGAGTGTCTCTTGTAGAATTTTTTTCATCTGAGGGCAGATAATCAATCATAATAACTTTGTACATTTTGCCTAAACCTATTTGATAGGTGAGTTTCTCCCCTATCAACATAGTGGCTGCAAATCTACCTTTTCACATTCTAAGGAAGCTCAAATAACTCATTTATAAAGTACATAATCTAACCCACAAGCCAGAATCTAGTCAATACACCTTTGCTTCCTCCTGCGTAATACTTTCTTAAACATTTCCATCTGTGTTGATCTTCATGACTCTGGCATGTTTGGTGTCTGTCCTAATGGCTCAAAGAAACAACCTACCCCTAGTGTTCACTGACTGATTTAGAAAATATAACAAATAATAGAATCGCTCTTTTGTGGGATAACATGTCCTTGAAGTCAGGATGACCGACCTTTGAGCATCATCAAATCCAGGAACATAAAGAGGTTACTTGAAATTAATATTTCCAGGTAGATTTATCTGAAGAAGGAGGTGAAAGTCAAACATCTCAAATATGTGAAATTAACCTACGAAATTTTAATTATTTCATACATACAGATAATGTATCCTTATATAAATTTGCGCTCAAACGTACACAGATACAAACATACATACACACATACACACATACATACATATGCATATACTTAGTAATCTGCAAACATCACACCATGTGTCTGGAGCAAGGCAGATGTTCAGCTGACATCACCTTCACTCATCAGAAAGGAATTGGTATTTCTTTCAGCTGTTTTCTTCCTAAGCCTGGCAGTAAATTGCAAGCTTCACAATTCACAGTGAATCATTGGTTTTCCCATCTGCATTGCTGGTGCCTTTTGAGCTCTACCATGGAACTCATTTAGGAGTTAGCATGTACGGTGTCCTGATAAGTGGTGGTGGCTTAAATTATAAACTTTTCCTGTACCTGAAAATATCTTGAAGCTTTGACAAAGAAGAACAATTGGAAAGTGGCTTCTTTAAACAAGCACATTTTAACACTTACAAGAATTCACTTCGTATAAGCTAATGGTATGTGAAATAGTAACCATGGCAACTGCCTATCTCATAGACGCCATAAAATATGTTACATGGGCAATGGTGACACCATGTTAGGAATCAGATGATTACCTTGAGCAAAATTAATCAGGGAGTTAGAAAGCACAGCTCCTACATTTCCATTCTGTTCCGTAACATTGAACATTGGAATGATTTTTAAGTAAACTCTAGAATTACAATTGTTCAAAAGATGGTTCAAAACTTTACATTTGTACTGTCTAATAGTCATGGGGCAAATATGGCTTTAGGAGGTGTTAGGTGAGAATGATGACACTGCCAAATTGCATTTTAAATTCCATTGTTGGTCTGTCTGTTTGGTTTATTTTTTTTGGTTAAAATTAATTAGTACAACCTGCCCTGCAACTTACTGTACACTGAGGCTGGCCTCAAACTCACTCATAGTCCTCTGACTGCGACCTGAGAAAGTAGGCAGTAGCTACTGTATAAGGCTAGAATTTATTTAATTTTACTTAATTAAAAGTAAATCTAGATAGCTACTTGGTATTTAATGTTAGATCCTCTTCTTCTCTCTCTCTCTCATTTGACAGTGAAATTTTTATTTGACTGGAGCATGATCACTTTATATTAAACTTTGAAATATTCTATCACTAAAAGAAAAAATAGCCAAACCAAGTTCTTCTTTCCCCTCTCCCCCTCTTTTCTGTCCTTTTTCATTGTGATACAGGCTCTCTATATATACCCCGAGATAACCTCAAGCCCCAGGCTATCCTTGTGTCTCAGTCTCTAAGGTTGCCATTACACACTTGAACCATCATTTGTGGCCCCTACCCAGTTTACAGAACTGGAATTCTATGGACATTGTGAATTGAAAGAATATAGAGCAAATCACTGGCCCTGTTTGCAACCACACCTTACAAATTGTTAATAATGCTCACTTGTTTTCCCCCTCACCAGTTATTTTTTCTTTTATTTAAAATTGATTTTTATATAATATAGTCTGATTATAGTTTCTCCTCCTCCTACTCACCCTAGTTCCTTCCCACCTCCAGTCCTATCCAGATCCACGCTCTTTCTGTCTCTGATTAGAAAACATACAGCCATCTAAGGAGTAATAATTGAACAAACACCAATGTTAATTTTAATGGTTCTGTTCCTTTAACATTACCTCTTATGTTTTCATTTCCATTAACTTTTCTGCCTAGTTTTCCCACACAAGTTCCTGTACCCATCCAAGACTACAAGTCTATTTTTTTCATTATTCTTAGCATCACTTACATCTTTTACTTTTCCTTTATCTGGACTCATAGGTCATCACTAGGTTATCTTATGCACACACTTTTAATTATAGTGCTTTCTATACTTTCCCTACCTGGGGAGACTAGAGCCCTAGCTAACCTTAAATGACCCCAGCCAACACCAGCATAGAAGCAGCTGGATGACACTGAAGAACAACACTAGTAACCACTGCCTCCTTCTCTTCTGTGACTACTTATGGAAGATCACCTTTTAGTGAATGTGGTCATTTCCCTTGCCTTTCATTTTTCAAATGAGTAAGTCAATGTGAAGTTTTCAGTTGCCTCAGTATTTCATCATACATCTCTTCCTTCTGAAGCTTCTCCCCAAATCACAGAGGACATCTAAGGAACCTTAAGGTGCCCACAGGTTCCTGTGAACAAGTCTACCAGCCTAAGGCCTGTTGTCTATCGCAGTGAATGGATCACTGTGCCCATATGAACACATCATCTATAGAATTCTGATGCTTCCCAGTGTCCAGCTTAGAGGACCACTCCTGATAATTCCCCCTTTCCTGCATCATGCTATATTCCCATCTCCCTGGCCATTAACGTCTGCACATGGTATCTGTTATGTCTCCTAGTTAAAAAAAAAAAAAAAAAAAAAAAAACGAAAGATAGAAAGAGGCCTTAATAATCTCTAACAGTCCTAATAACCTTAAGCTAACTCCCTTGTATTTATAATTATATTCTTTGCTCCAAAGACTATAGTTTCTATACCTGCTGTCTTTGTGCAATCTCCTTTTATTTAAAAAAAACATAATAAGGGCTTTTTCCCACTGCATCAACCAGGCTTGATATGGTCACTTATCAAACAACTCCATTTGTTACATTTAATAGTAACTTTTACTTCTCATTTCATTGGACTTAGAAATACTGGATGTATCTGAATGTCCTGTTGTCCTTGAACTACTTGAGTAGCTGGCTTTAAAGAAATCACTCTCTCAGAGGTCTAAATCTATATTCTATATGGTGTATAGCTAATTCCTACTTCAATGAATTATACGTTGACCTCAAGATGCCACCTCCCATACCAAGCAGAAATCCCTGGAGTTCTTATTGAATTGGTATTGAAATATTTGAAAATTATGTCACATCTCATGACTACAAAAAGTAAATATGCACAGATCTCCAAAAAAATTTTAGTTCATCCTTCACTAGTGTTCAATAATATCTTCTACATCCCTACTTAGACACTGAATGCGCATCTCCAAATTACTATGCTCTCACTATCACACTCCCTGCTTTTCCACTCTCACATAAATGGACATTTTTAAAGATTTGTTTTTGTATCCATTTATGTAGATGTGCTTGTGTCTGTATATTTGTGTAACATATGTCTGTGAGTAACCACAGAGGCAAGGAGAGTGGGTTGGGTCCCCTGGACCTGAGTAACAGGTGGTTGTAAGCCTCAGATATAATGGCTGGGAACTGAACTTGGGTCCTCTACAAAAGCAGAAAGTGTTTTTAACTACTCAGCCATCTCCAAAGTCCTCCATACATGAGAATATCATTCAATTTTCCCTTCTATTCCTGTGTCTGGCCCTTAAATATCTACCAACCATATACACCTGGTAAAATTCTGAAGAAGAGAGATCTGTTGGCTTGGGCAAGTGAGTATTATAGAGCTGTGTTTGTTAGAGTGGTGGTGATGGTGATGGTGATGTGATTGTGATTGTGATGGTGGTGAGATGGTGATGATGATGGTAATGGTGATGTGATGGTGACAGTGATATGATTGTGATGGTGATGTGATGGTGACAGTGGTGTTAACTTGTGACATGCTCAGTAGCCCACTGGCCTGAAGCATCTCAAACCCGTTGAAGTTCTATCTCAACTCATTCAACAGTCAACTCATAGGCAGTTTAAACAAAAATGAATAGAGGGACAAAAACAGATAAACACCATAGACATTACATTATATGGAAGATTGAAAGAGTCACAAAGCAAGGACGTGAATCAAGAACCTCACAAAGTACACACTGGTCTCTTATGAGCTGATTAAGCATCTTTAAGCTGCCAATCACTTACTCTCCTGTTATATACAATTATTAGAAGAACTAAAACATACATGACCCATAAGTTGTTTAACATATGCTAAGTACTTAGGAAGAAAACTATTATTTATGGGTTATTATTACATCTTATTGTCAGTTTAGGACCTGACTTTGGCTTGTATGTCTAACATCTAGTGTACTACCTGGCACTTACAATATACCACAGAAACTTTCAAAACAAAAAAGATGAGGGATATCAATCTCTGTTCTCCTTTCCAATTAACAACACATATCTCCTTTTCTATTCTCATTCTGACAATCAATCAAAGGAAAACATCCATTATTGTGTGATAGGATGCTGGTTTTGATATATACGTATTTGGTTCCTGCTTTATTAGTTTAACTTTTAATTGGCAGAATTGAATTAATATCATGAAACTAACCTATATTTGCATTAATTCTAGAATTCAAATTAATGGTGACATACTTTAAATAAAAATGTATTTCACAGACATAAAGATTTGGTTCTATTGTTTGTCACTGTTTACATGCACTTTAGATTTTGTCTATGTAGCTCATTCTTCCCAATGCTCAAAGGACAACACTTTCAAAATATGTCAGATTATTGAATTGTTTCAAACTGTTGAATGCTTTCCCTAAAACTGAGATAGGTCCTGAATAGTTTCTATGACACTAACCTTCAAATGAATATAAATATATGAATTTATTGACTTGTCCATTCAGTAAAATATAAATTATTGTTAGAAGTGTTTTCATTTATTTATTTATTATGTATAAAATATGTTTTGCCTGCACAACTGTACCCCAGGACACCGACTCTCATTATGGATGATTGTGAGCCACTATATGGTTGTTGGGAATTGAACTCAGGACCTTTGGAAGAGTAGCCAGTGCTCTTAACCTCTAAGCCATCTCTTCCGCCCAATTAGAAGTGTTTGTAATTGAAATATCTGTGTCTTCAATCTAGAGAAAAAGGCTTAACACAGACTAGATACAAGATAAAGTTTGAGTTGAATTAATTAATGAACTTACAGTAACTTCATGCTACCTGATCTATTATAAGCAAAAAGAAGTTGAACTTAAAATAGGATTGAGGTAATCAACCTGTGGCTGTTACATTTTAGTACCACATGGATGGATAATGATTTCAAAAGTATGATGGAAGTATCAGTGTAAGTTCTTTAAATTTTTCAAATGTGTTAAAGGTATAAATCAAAACAATCATAACACTCCTCAATATATTGCCCAGTTATTTTCTTTTGTCCATCTTTGTTATCTTTAAATAAAGTTACTTAGCCTGCCACAGAGGCTGGATAGCTACATTGTACTAAAATAGTCCTCCAACCCTGACAGAGGTGGCCTGGAATTTTTACAGCACTGAGAAACTTAGAATAGTTTATTTTAAGCAAGATATCTTCTTGATCTGTATATAAACCCATCTTAGGAACAAATCTTGGGTACCTATAGGGTGGTGGACACCTATAGGAAGGCAGTCCAATAAGTGTTCTTCATTCCCACCTTTCTTCTAAGAGGTGAAAGTGAGAATTCTTTGACAATTGCTTAGAGTTTCTATTCAAGTTTGTAGGGAATAAAAGAAGATTCTGTATTTTAAAAGAAACAGAGAAAAATATGGAAATAATTGAGTTTTTCAACCATCTGTTCACATCCTAAGGAAACTATAACACTGGAAGGTCTGTTGCTGGCGATTAGGTGAAAGTGACAAAAAGAAACTGTCACTTTCCCTCCCACACAGTATTCTGACCTGGTTTTTCTGTGCCAGTCTTTATTTTCAGTTATCAAATTGTTAGTGACAAAGTGGACATGCACATGAAGGCTGGTCTGTATGTGAGAGGCCTGAGGAAAGCACAGGTCCCTCTATAGCAGCACACTGATGATTAATGACAGGGGTACCCTTCCAGTCATCCTCAAAATGCGAGCATTTAGGAAAGAAATTCACTGAAGGCATTTGAGAGTAGGTGCTAGGTGGTGCTGGAAATAAATAAATAAGTGAGAGATAATCTAAGTGGGTTGAGATACTTCCCCAAGGCAAAGGAGGAGTCTGCATCCATCACACGGTGACATTATAAATCTGTATGCTTTGCAAGGCAGTGACATGAGAAATTAGACTGAAGAAGCCACAGATGCACAATTTGTCAGCCTCAAAGGAAAGGTTAATGCAAGTTAAATATTGACATGTCAGCAATAAGGATTACACCAATTATAAATGTACACCACTGCTGCTGTACTCTAATGACTGTGTGACACTGACAGGTAAGCACTGGGTGGAGAAACTACAGCCGAAGGGAATGTCAGAGACTTTAGAAATTAGGACACTTGAACTTTTTAATATCTTCTCTTGTTTTTTCCATCTTCTCCTTATGTTTTTCGGGATTCTCTGGAAAAAATGGAGGCAATAGTCTTAGAGAGAGAGAGAGAGAGAGAGAGAGAGAGAGAGAGAGAGAGAGAGAGAGAGAGAGAGAAGTTGGATTCTGTTATTAGAAGATAAAAGAGAACTCAATTCACCTGAGGCCCAAAAGAGCCCATGATGTCATTCTTGTCCACAGACCAATCACCTTGAGACACATATCAATGCTTCAGCCTTAGAAGAGAGCCAGAAGTAGTCAATCTCCAAAGTAAAATAAAGTTAGGCAAGAGAACTGGTTTTCCATATACAAGAAGGTGAACCACTAGGTAGCCCTTCATTGACTGGATGAGACCCATCCTGAGAACTGTATTCTGCTTTTCCCATCAAGTTCAATATGAAATTTCTCCAGAACATCATTGCAGAAAACCCCAAATCATGTTCTGATTCTGATCTTGGCACGCATGGCACAGACCAGTGAACACATGAAACTAACTGCAGCAACGGTCAGTTGAAGCTGTGTGTAATACACGTCACAGCCTAACAATCACTGAACTCTTCATCAAACCCTGAGCTAACATGTAAGGAACATCACAGCTCTCTAGTGTTGTAGGTTTTACATTAACAGGACAGATAACCTGCTGTATCTCACACAACTTTTAAGTACCGGGCGTGGAACTGTGATCGTAGAATAGAACCTGACTCCTGGCCTCTTAGTATTAGAGAAGTGCTCTCTCTCTCTTCTCTCTCTCTCTCTCTCTCTCTCTCTCTCTCTCTCTCTCTCTCTCTCTCTCTCTCTCTCCTCTCTCTCTCTCTCTCTCTCTCTCTCTCTCTCTCTCTCTCTCTCCTCTCTCTCTCTCTCTCTCTCTCTCTCTCTGTCTGAATCTCTGTCTCTGTCTCTCGATCTCTCTGTCTCTGTCTGTCTGTCTCTCTTTCTCTCTGTCTGTGTGTGTCTGAATCTCTCTGTCTTTCTCTTTCTGCCTGTCTGTCTCTCCCTCTGAATCTCTCTGTCTCTCTGTCTCTGTCTCTGTCTGTCTGTCTCTCTCTCTCTCTCTCACACACACACACACACACACACACACACACACATCTAACAACTCCATAAGAAACTTCTTTGTAATATGATAAAACTATTTATATATCCATATTTTTGTAGCTTCAACCCATTTTTCCCATGGGCCATCTGAAGCACTGTTAAACAAGTGTTTCCTGAAATGTAATGAAAGTTCATCCTTTCATTTGCCCAGGAGATAAGGAACAAGATCAATGTCCAAACAGATAAAAATAGATAACCTCTCTTGATATTTAGTCATTATATTTTTCAAATATATTTTCTTTATTAAATAAAGAAAAGTTTAGTGTGAAGGTGTTTAACCCAGCAGGTACTGGACTGAGTATAGGCCTATGAAAGTGGTGAATGAGACACATGTGCTTTATAATATTTTGTTTATTCATTTATTTTGCTAAAGCTGTTGGATTTTTGAAAGTCCCAGTAAAGTTTATTTATTTATTTTTTATGTATGTAGATGTTTTTCTTTTGTGTATCTTCAGTTCCAGGAGAGAGTATCCGATACCCTGACATTGGTACTTCAGCAGTTGTGAGCCACCACGTAGGTGCTGAGAATTGAACATCAATCCTCTGAAAGACCAGCCAGTACTCTTAACCACTGAACCAAATTACCAGCCTCTATAAAGTCCCTTTAGAAAAACAAGTTTTAAGCATTTCAGAATAAAATTACAACCAATAAACATTTTAAAGTAAAGAACAAGTAGTTTTTTGGCACATTTTAAGTTGTTTTAATGCAAGCATCACATTTAACCCTTACAATTACAGAGAGTTCCAGATAAACCAACAGCAGACAAGGTAGTGTATAGAATTTAGTTTTTCATAGTGTGACCAAAGCAGTTAACCAGATTCTCATAGTTATTCACAAATCTCCTGAAGGGGAGGGGGAATCAGTTTTCTTTAGGGATGCCTCCCCTAAAATGATACCCAAACTCCATGGGATGTCCCTCTACCTGTGTACGTATAGACAATACTAAACTGTCTCAATGGGTTATGAGAGTTATGAAGTAGGAAGTAATAAAAAAAGTTTGAAGAAAAAAAAAGTTATGTGAGAACAGGCGAGAAATCAGCGAGAGGGAATGGTGTGTACTTGATTAAAACATGTGTGTGTGTGTGTGTGTGTGTGTGTGTGTGTGTGTGTGTGTGTTTGTGTACACGTACTCCTGAAAATCTCAAAAATAGAAGAAAAATTTAAAACTTGACAGTACTTTAACCCAGATTTCAGAGACCTTCTAGAGGCCATGTGAGGAATCACCAAAAAACTTAAAACACAAATAAGCTTTTCTGACACCCATACTCCCATGCTCAGCTTTGCTCTGTAGTCTACCAGCCATAACTCAGATAAAACTATACAGCGAGGAACCACCAAAACTTAGGGGAACTATTAAACAAACCAGTATTTCAGCTTGTTGCTTTAAATTTTGTGTTTCAAGCTTCAGAAAACAGCATTATTCAGAAACTGTTTCAAGCCTAAAAGGAAAAATAAATACCACATCTATAACTCCTATAAGCCTACTAAAATCAATTAGCAAGGGTGCTGTTAGTGGCAGCTGTATTTATTTTCAGAATAAACTTACTTGTTGATCTCTTCCCAAAATCTCTACATTATACATAGGTCCTTCAAAAAAAGTTGTAAGGGACACTGTAGTATGAAACTTTAGAGCTGTGGTTCTCAACCTGTGGGTCAAGACCCCTTTGAGGGCCATTCAATCTACCCTTTAAGAGGGGTTTCCTAAGATGGTGTGTATACCAGATATTTATATAACTATTTATTACAGTTATGAAGTAGCATCAAAATAATTTTATGATTGGAGGACACTACAACATGAGGAGTTCCAGATCTGTCAACATTTTCATTTTGGACTGTCTCATGCTCTTAGGTTGTAAGAAATAAGGTTGTTTACAAGCTACCCAACTTAGAACGGTTAATTATAGCAATTTGAATGGGCTGAGACACTAAATCCAACTATAAGAAAAACACTCCCAAAATCCAAACTGAAAAGTGTCAGCTGAATGCTATACCAAAGCTCTTCAATTCTATCAATATCATCAAAACCAAGGAAAGCCTGAAAGAGTGGTGCAAAGAAGATTGATAACTGTTCTGAAAAAGAGTCTCAAAAAAAAAAAAAAAAAAAAAAAAAAAAAAAAAGACAGGAGGACAGCAAAGCACCATCCTACTAATGTGTGATAAATGGTTATATGTTAGCATGATTCTCAGAACTTAAAATATTAAACAAAGAGGAAACTTGATGATGGCATACATTGTCATTTTTCTACATCTATAAACAATGCTAAAATTTTTTAAACTCTAGTTAAAATTTCAGAAAAGTTTAAGAATGTGATTATGTCCAGATCTATCACACACAACAACAACAACAATTAACAACAACATAAATCAAATATGAATGCAATTCTCTAAAAAGTGGGTTCAGAGTTGCTATGGAGTAGTTTGGTATAAATGTCCTCCAAAGATATAAGCACATATTAGCCAAATAATACAGGATAACTACATTATAATACACAGACCTAAAGAAACTAATTAATAAGGGGTATTCTAGGGATATTGCTTAATTTTCATTCAGAAGGACAAATAGAATAGATACCAGAAGCAGTTGAAAAAAAGGAACAAGAAGGGAGCCCACTATAGAGATCCTCTGCAAGACTCCACCCAGCAGGAGATCCAAGAGGATGCCAAAACAATCAGATAAACTCCAAGGTAGAGCACAGGGAGTCTTATGGGAGAGTTGGGGAATAGAGGAACCTGGAGGGGTCAGGAGCTCTACAAGGAGACCAGTGGAGCCAACAAATCTAGGTGGAGGAGGGGGGTGCTGCAGAGACTAATGCACCAACCAAGGACTGTGCATGGTGTGGACATAGACCCTCTGCTAATTGTAGTAGATAGGCCCCACAGCTCCTTGTGGATCCCATAATATGGAGAGTAGGGACTGACATGGACTCTGGGCCCTACACACTGATCACTTCCTCCTGGCGGGGGAGACCTTGCCAGGCCACAGTGGAAGAGGATACAGTCAGTCCACTTGAGACTTGATAGGCTGAGGCCAGATGTTAGGGGAGGAGGCTCCTCTTTCTGAAGACTTGGGAAGAGATTGAGACGGTATAAGGGAGGGAGGGTGGGATTGGGAGGCAATGAGGGAGGGATTTATAAGCTAGATGTAAAGTGAACAAATTAAAAAATAGTTTTTTCATAGTGGCACACAGCTTTAATCCTAGTACTCAGAAGGCAAAGGCAGGCAGATCACTGTGAGGTTGAGGCCAGCCTGGTCTACAAAGTAACCCCAGGACAGCAAGGCTAAAACAGAGAAACCCCATCTCGAAAAACAAACAAACAAACAAACCAAACAAACAAAAAAAACACCCAAACAAATAAAAAAACAAATAAAAATAATTTTAAAAACGAAATATCATGATTGATCTTGGCCTGCACTATTTCTCTGTTGAGAGATTTTGAGAGGTGAGGTTCACAGGGAACGTTCTTAGGTTAGTGGCTATATGAGCTCATATGGATTATGGCATTCAAGTTTCTCTTGCTACTCCTGCCACATGATGCAACAAAAACTACTGGCATTGCTGTCCATTAATCACCAGCCACAATAGGGCGTTCATCAGAACTGTCCTCAAATCTGGGCTTTACCCTTGAGCATCTAAAACTGCAAGCTAAAGAATTCTCTTCTTTTCATTCTTCAGTGCGTGACTCTCTTCATGACCTAGTTTACCCAATAGTATCCACCTGGGTAAAAGTGCCACCTTTTCGACACCAACACATAGCTTTCACCGCATAAACTTCTTGGAAGCATGTGTTGACCATCTGCTCACAGTAGGAAGAAAATAGTTTCAAGCATTGAAGACAGGAAGGAGCATTAAAGCAGGCTGTAATCTGTTGTTAATATAAAGGTAAAGGAGGAAGTTGATGAGATAAAAATAACTCAGTAGTTCTGAGCATTTGTTGCTATTCCAAAAGACACTGATTTTGTTCCCAGAATCTATATCATGGCTTACAAACATTTTTAACTCTAGTGTCAGTACATCTGATGTTCTCTTATTGCCTTCTAGACAGTGGGCATGAATGTGGTAATCCTTTATACACATAGACAAAGCACTTGTACACATAAAATAAGTTATTTAATTTCGCATATGCCCATCCAAACAGTGCTTCTGTCAAGCTTAATGTGAGAAAATTCTTTTTGCAGAAACACAAAACTGGCCAAGGTGCAGAGAATAAGAAACTGGCCCTAAAAGAAATATCCATATCTATGCCTATATATAGATAGAGAGAGGATAGATGGATAGAATAGATACAGAGATAGATGATAGAGAGATATAGAGAAAGGAGATAGATGATAGATGGGTGATAGATGGATGATAGATAGATAGATGACAGATAGATAAATAATATATGATAGATATATAGATAAAGATAGATAGATAGATAGATAGATAGATAGATAAATATAGACAGACAGATGGATGGATAGAAGATATAGTGCATCCCTTCTTCCACAAGTGGCTTCAAAGACTATAAGAGGTAGAAGTGGATAACTACATGGAAACGTCTAGACAGAAGAGTACAACTACAGAAATAAACTCACCATGATTGTGACAGCATTCACAAATCACTGACAAATCCAAGCTAGACCAATCCCTAGCACGGAACGGGGAGTTGAACACACAAGCTCACCCTTAGTCATGAAACAGTTGTCAATTGTTAGCTGCTGAAAAAGAATGGGTCAAATTTATCTGAGAGTGTAAACTCTAGTAAGTTGACTGTGTGCCAGTAAGAAGCCACATATTATTCACATATATTTTGGAAAATTCAAATTGATCTAAAAAGGTTTTTTTTTTTTTTTTTTTTTTTTTTTTGTTCACGGTGACACAAAATAGAATGAACTTAAACTAGTTTGAACAAATGGTTTTTATTCCTATGGGTATTTGTTTCCAAATGAAACAACAGAATGTTAATGTAAAATGCTCCACAGAAAGAATGTTCACTGTGACACTATTTATTGTTTAAAACTACAGATTAGACATTCCTAAGTATATGAATGTAATGTGAGGCAAGCTATAGCAAACCTATATAATTCGCTGTAACAACTACAAACATATATGAAAGAGGTTCGTATCCACTGAACTGTGTCACCCTACAGTTAGTTGACCTTGAAGCCCTGACTGCCAAGATGAATGTTGGAGTGTAACATGGAGCCTTTAGAAACTGATCTCCCCACTCCTCTCTTTTTCATTCTTTTCTTTCTCCCTCACCTCCTGTCTCCCTTTTATCTTAGCTAATCTCTATCAGACCATCTCTTCTCTCTCCAAACAGGACATGGGAAGGCATAGTAAAGAAAAAACTATGGGAAGATAGGGAAGAGTATTTATCTTACTATCAAGTGAGGACAGTGGTGTCTATGGCACTGAGACAGGCATCTAGCCTCGGGGACCAGAAGCAGAAGGTACTTTATTTGCTGTAGTCTCTTAGCCTGAGGTATTGATTAAGACAGACTGTGTTCACTAGTACAGAGATTATTCTTCAATCTAATAAGAATTTCATGGTACAGTTTTATAACAATTAACCAAGAATAATACCAATTTAAATGTAAGTATTCCTCTGTTATGCATATCTATTTTTAATAAAAACTGACAATATACTTTCAAAAATATTAATAATGCTTTTCTCATATGTAGATACCATTAGCACATTTACATTTACTTTCCCATTTCTAGATTTTCATTTTTACTAATGATGAATAGAAATTACTTTTTATCAGATATAACTTAGCAATTATAACGGCCAATTAGAAGTAAATAGAGTAGCATAAAAGTTATTTTGAAATGTAAACAAATGAATGTCAAAGTGCTAACACGAAATTCCTTACTAGAATAAATGAAATGCTTCCATAAGCTATAGGTTCATAGCCCACAACCAGGGTGAAAACAGAAAATTAAATGAGTTGAGTCAGGATTACAGTGATTTCCAGGTACACCAAATTATTATGAGTTGTTTCTTCTGAAAAGCAATAAGCCATAATGAGTGATGTGAGCTCATTCTGCCTTGACCAAACTTGTCCCATTGGTGAAAGCCACTGTGAACTTGCAGATGGCAACACTGCAAGGTCAATAGATGTGATTGGTGAATTCAGGAGTGTGAAAACTGGGATCAAGAGAAGCACAGGGGCATCTCAAGTGGAACAGCAAGCATTTCCCAAATAGCTGTCAAGTCAAGCTTACACCATCAAGTTGAATCATTATGAAAATGATAGGAGAACTAAGGACTATATTCAAATAAGAATGACTGAAAGCAAGTACAAGCCAACAAAGGAAGAACACCCAAATTGTTTAAGTAAATTTAGAACATCTTGGCTGAAAATAAAAATATCAATAAACAGTAGCATCATAAGATAGCTTCTCACTGCCTGTGCTTGTGCGTGCATGCGTGCGTGCATGCGTGCGTGTGTGTGTGTGTGTGTATGTGTGTGTATACAGGGTACAGGACAGGACAAGAAAAAGATTCATTTATAAAGAATTCTGTTTAGTACTCATTATAATCCAAATCCACCAAAAGCTACACACATGACTTTGGTGTTCAGACTCAGTTCCATTTAATTTCCATTTTAATTGGAAACGGCACACTGGAGAACAAAAAAGATGATAAGCCATCAGAAAAGTTATTAATTCCAGGAGTAAGGAAGATAATGTTTGTATTTGCTAGAGAAGAGGCAATTAAAGTGAGATTATGATTGAAGGGGGTAAGAGGCAAAGCATACAAAAGAGAAGCATTAAAAAGATTTGGAATCATAGGAGCAAGAAGGAGCATGTGGCATTGTGATAAGTTGTGATAAAGCTTTCAGAATTGCCTTAGCATGTCGTCTAATTTGTCATAAATGATGATATTATTCACTTCAATAAATAATGTATAATAAAGGTATCATTACAGCATATGGAGTGGTTAATATGCCATAAACTCTATACTGAAGAATGCATGGGGTAATAAATCTGTGGCATTGTAGTATTGGTGATATTAATAAAATGTAACAAAATCTACAAACTTTTGATAGCACTTGGAATTTACCAAATACATATCCTGTCGTTTTATTATCATTTTGGGATTTAGCTTATTGTTTTACAGGAGAAGGTTCTCTGATTTGCAGACATAAACAGACAGATATATAGAGGTGTGTGTGTCTCCGTGTGTGAAATAGATAATAGGTGGGTAGATAGATAGATAGATAGATAGATAGACAGACAGACAGACAGACAGGATAGATAACACAGATTCATTTTGTAAGTTTTGTTTCTCTAGAGAACCCTGACTAATCCAGGCATGATAGGAAAAAATAATTTCATGGAATTATATCCAATTGCATGTAATTTTGTACAATGCTTTCAAATAAATCCCTGCCATGTCCTTCTTTGGAACATCACTGCTCTTCAACAGTATAGTACAGTGTGTGTGTGTGTGTGTGTGTGTGTGTGTGTGTGTGTGTGTGTGTGTGTATGTGCACATAACATACATGTTTTTCAGAGTAATAATATTGAAATCCTTTTTTTATGTTGCTTTTTAAAATTTTTTTTATTAATTTATTCTTGTTACATCTCAATGTTTATCCCATCCCTTGTATCCTCCCATTCTTCCCTCCCTCCCATTTTCCCATTATTCCCCTCCCCTATGACTGTTCCTCAGGGGGATTACCTCCCCCTGTATATGCTCATAGGGTATCAAGTCTCTTCTTGGCAACCTGAAATCCTTAACTGCAACATTTAAAGTGACGCTTTAAAAATACTAAGAGGAAATTAATCTTCAAATAAAGAATAGTGTAGCTAGCCAAATGGCAATCAAATATATAGATATAGTGAGAAAGTATCAATATATGACCCACACATAATAGTGTAGTGTGCAAGCAGATCAACTTAAGAAACTGGAAAAATACAAAGAAAGTCAAGAAAAATGTCTGGTTGCTATGATGAAAAGCTGTGATAGAATTCTAGATAGAATGACTTCACACACACACACACACTCTAAGTTGTAAAATATATGTTTATACATGAGTTTTACGTGACTCTGGAAGAGAAGCTTTTCAAAAATGAAATCAATTAGTGTATGATTGAATGTCTTGGACCACAGCAATGTGCTAGTTCTCTTAGAAAGGCTAGACATAAAATGCAAGAAATTATCACCTCTAGGAATATCAAAATATTACAGTAATGGAATTATAACAAGCATACACCATGTGGAACATATAGGAGTGGTATTTGAGTCATTAAAATAACAACATCCCGTATTGATTTTACAAATAATAATGCTATAAAAATTCAGTGTCTCCCACAAAACATGTCACAGAACAGCAACAATGGGACCACTTGAAGAGCTGTGTTATGACCTATTTTGATGTGGAATACAAATTACTGTCTCTCACTTCAGAACTACTGAATCAGAATCATGGATTAAAAAAAAAAAGTAACTCCCTGGATCTGTGCTTCCTCAGTCCATGAATCCTGGTGCATGGTACCATCTGAAAACCTTTATTGTTACCATCTTTTCATAATGTGGTTATAGGTCTTAAAGTCAATCGTAAGAGAAAAAAACGGTCTTTTTCCAACTATAATATTCATGAAAAAACAAAATGGAAAATGACAATATAAGATGATGATTTGTTTTAATGATTTATTTATTTTTATTTAATGTGCAGTGGTGTTTTGCCTGTTTGTATGTCTGGGATCCCCTGGACCTGGAGTTACAGACAGTTGTGAACTACCAGGTGGGGGCTGGGAATTGAACCAAGGCACTCTGGAAAAGTAGCCAGTGCTCTTAACTGCTGTGGCATCTCTCCAGTCCCAATATAGGAGGATTCTTAAATATAGAAGTGAACCTATAATGGAAGAAGAACGTGCTAAAAGCGTGTTGTTGTGTTTTTCCCCAAAACAATAAGGAATAATAAATATGGCACAGAGAGCAATTTTTTCTAAGGCACTTTCATTGCAATTTACCTTTGTAAAATAAGCAAATGTCAGTTGATAAAACCAAGTGTTAAACCATCAAGTAATAAGATCAGGGAAAGCATAGCTTTAAAGCCAAGAGAGCTTATGTGTATTTGTGCAAGTAAACAGCAATCCATATGATATGCAGCATGTACTATCCCCAACTTTTGTATAATTTTATGGGTTTTAGAAACATGAATTTTTTTCCTTTGAGCAGTTTTCTGAAAATGGGATGTCTTACCTGAAGTACCATTTCAGAAATACTAAAACAGAGACAATAAAGCTACATGACTGGTGTTTAGGAGTGAGCTAGAAAACATAAAGATCAATTGTTATTATTTCAATTCATTTTGACATATGTGGATTACAGTATGTTTGTGTATATGCACATATATATGAGGGTGCCTGTAGATGTCAGAAGAAGGTGTTGGATATTACAAAGCTCCAGTTACAGGCAATTCTGTGGGTACCAGCCAATGTGGGTACCAGAAAGTTAAGTTGGGCCCTCTGCAGAACAGGAAATGCTCTTCCCTACTGAGCCACCTTCCTGACCCATTGGTCAGTTGTTATGAAGGAAAAGAAAAAACTGGAATCAGATATATCCATTAAACTGGAGCATGGGGAATTGGAAGAATAACAAACAACTCTAAGACCTAAAAATCCAGGAAATATTCAGAGGTGTAGTATGAAAAGAGCCCAAAACTAGGGCTTTGAATTTGTCAGATATTCATCTTTGTGGGAGTGGAGGTTAAAGCAGTTGATGAATCTGGAGAGAAGGGGAAGGCTTCCTTGAGATGCCTGACACTGTTGACAAGGTGTGTTCTTCCCTGTCCGGCCATGACCAATTAGTGTTGCTGAGAAAATCTTTTACTTCTTTGGTGCAAGGGCTGCTTAGTGTCTGAGACTATGGAGCCAACCTGAAACAGTGATTTATATTTTCATGACTGCTTCATGGATAACTAAACAGAATGCCTTCCCATCTATGCAAATGAATTGATTAACCGGTCTCACTTGCCAGATGACCTCTGTTTTGTATTCTGCCTTCACATAGACTCTTTTGATTTATCAGAAGATTTAACTGTGTACAGTAGTTGGGTCTGCATGGAGCAGGTTGAATTTTAATGAAAATCATTCATCATCTTCAGGAGTTAGCCAATACATGTCCAAGTCAAGTCTGTTACTTTTGCAAAGTTCAGCATGTTGCAGTGGTATTACAGCCACCTCTAGAACAAGGACTTTGAACTCAGCAGAAAGAAAACATTGGCAAGGTAGTAGAATGTCCTAATTATAATATTTGGTATCAAAAGTGATGCTATACCCTGAGTGTGCTTCAGCTTTCTCATGATAATATTAACAGGAATAATAATTACTTACTGAGTCCTATAGTATATCAGATTTTATGTCAGAAGTTTTGATATAGCATTGATTTTTTTTTCTAAAATTCACCCAGGTTGTTCTACTCTATACCCACAAGCAATGACGTTAGAAAGCTGTACAACACTGGCTATACAAAAGGCCACATGGCCAAGTATAATGGCCCATGACTTTAATCCCAGCATTCAGGAGGTAGAGGCAGGTGGATCTTTAGGAGTTCAAGGCCAGCCTGGTCTGCAAAGTGAGTCCAGGTAAGCCAGGGATAATACAAAGAGAAATTCTGTCTCAAAAAAAAAAAAAAAAAAAAAGGAAAAACCACACACACAAAAAAACAAACAACAAACAACAAAGGACACATGGCTAGTATGCATAGAAGAATAAACTCTAACTGAAGTCTCCTTTTCAGCATTATTATTTTTACAAACCTACATCATTCTTGGCTATATTTAAGCTTAGTTTCGTGTTGAAAGTATTGTATATCACAAACAAATTAAGCAAATATGGCATTATGAAGGTACTTCATGGAACATTGGGGGTACAATATGGATTTAATTTTTTATTTTTAAACACTCTACCCTGAAATATTTTTGAGTTGAATTCATATGATAAATTATCACATATGTTTACACATACATATGAAAGTTTTGAGGCTTTTACTATTGCTGTTACTGTTTGAAACTTTCGAACTTGCATATAATACTTTTTTTTATTAAATCCACCTCCTAATCCTTCCTCTCTAGCTTCTCCAAATGACCATGGTAACTCTTATAAAAATAAACCATTAAATTGAGGCTTATTTACAGTTTCAGAGGTTTAATCTATTATGATCATGGCAAGAAGCCTAGTGGCTCATAGGCAGAAACAGTGCTGAAGAAGTAGCTGAGTCCTACACGGGTCCTAGCAGACCCATGGAGAGGAAGAAGAAAGAGCTATAGGGACAGGCTTGGACTTTTGAAACCCCAAATCCCACCCACACCCCCAGTGACACACTTTCTCCAACAAGGTCATACCTACTCTACCAAGGCTACATCTCATAATTCCTCTTCAGTACAACCACTCCCTGATGACCAAGCACCCAAATATATGTTCCTGGAGGAGCCATTCATATTCAAACCACCATACCTCCCTCACAACAATTCTCTCCTAACTCCACATTCTCTTTTGTAAACATGATAATTTTCCTTAGTGCTGCTAGTATATGAATTGATTGGTACAGGACCGTCTACTAGAGCATGGGTAGATGATCAGGGCTGATCCTGAGGAAAACTGACTCTCCTTCTGTTAGGAGTCATCAATCTTAAATAGTTACTTGACTTAAGGTGAGATATCATGAACTTGCTACCCAAAACCATGTTGGAATTTTGACTGGCTTGTTCTTGGGAAGGTCCTATGCATGAAGCAACAGGCAGTGTGAGTTCATATGTGCACAGACTCTGTCATGCACACACAGACACAAAAGTCCTACACAGTATCAAATAGAAAGGACCAAAAACTTCCTTTAATTATACATAAAATATTAAAAATTCAGAAAAACATATAGTGTGGGAGGAGATCCCCTCATACATAGACCTAGGGGAGGGGAATAGGGTGGGGACAGGATGGAGGGAGGAACAGGTAGATACAAGTGATGGGATAACAATTGAGTTGTAATCTGAATAAATTAATTTAAAAATTAAAATAAAAACTGACAACATCAAAAAACCGCAGAAAAAGCAATTATATTGAAAGCTTGAAGAGAAAAAGATCAAGCAACTTTCAAAGTAATGCTATCAAAATAACAAAAACAACAAAATAATAATAATGTATTTAACCAAAAAGCGTAAAGCCAGAAGTCCTGGAAAGTTCTGAAAAACCACAATCAGCAACCTAGACTAGGATACCAAACAATATAATTTATTACAATTGAAGGAGAAACAAAAACTTGCAATTTAAAAATAGGTTAAATAAATCCAAAATATGTATGATAGCTCTACAGAAGATTCTTAAACTAATACTTAGCTCTGAAAACAAGGGAAAATATACCCAAGATGTCACAGCAAATAAATAAATATTTTCAGAACAGTTAATCAAAAGGTATCTAAAGAAACACCACAAAACAATAGAAAAATAGGACACACAAAATAAACACAACTTGTAACAATAATTGCTAATATTAGCAGTTTCAATCTCTCCCAATAAAAATATACATCAGATTAGATTAGAAAACAGAATCCATATTTTTATTGCCTCTATGCAAACATACCTAACCAACAATGATGGATACCATCTTACACTAAATGATAGGAAAAATTGTTCTACAAAAATGGAAGTAAGAAAGAAGCAGATGACAAAATAGACATCAAACAAAAACTAGTCAGAAGAGATAATTATAGAAGTTTACTTCATATTCATTAAATGAACAATCCACCAGCAGGATAGTACAACATTAATCATATATACATTAAACATGGATTACATCACCACTTCTGAAACCACACAATGACTTGAGCACAGTGAGAGTGGATGACATAATACTCACCAACAAATCGGTCATCTATAAAAAAACATAACTTAGAAACATTGGGGTTACATGAACCTAATAGACATCTATCAAGCACTAATATGAATTCTCTTTTGTAGTCTATAGACCATTCTCTAAAATAAGTCATGTATTGGAACTCAAAACAAGTCTCAACAAATATAGGAATATTGTGATGACACCCTGAATTCTATCTTGTCATAACAGAACAAAGCTAGAAGTCAACAGCAATAGTAACCACAGGAAGCACGCAATGAGTGAAGACTACCCAACATGCTATAAATTAAAATTGAGAGAGAAGGCATCAGGAGAGAATGAGCGAGAGCATGTAATTGGGATGTAAGGAACTTAAACTGCAGAACAGGCAGGTAACTTATATGACTAATCTCACTGTATGGGACTAGCTCTGAGACTGGCTGAGACGTGAATGTCTAGGCATAGATAATGCTTCATGTTGGCTAAAAAAAACCCTATGAGTTATTATTAGATACCATTCTTCATATGGCATGAATGAAGATTTACAAATATCTTTCTTTTGCTCATCCAAAGGGCAGAGAACAAGCCTTAATTGTTCTATACATCCTGCACACTTTATATATCCATAGTTTTAAGACTGTGTAATGTTTGTGATAAATTATATGCTTTCAGAATAAAAGAACCTGACACTGATGCTGGATCAGACCTGACAGGATTCATTCCTCCTACAGTTGGACATTGACATCGTGTATCCTTCATGTTCCAGCAGCACCAAGTGCTTCAACTGCTGTTCCTCATCAGAACAAGACAGCTTGCAGAATACTTTCAAAGAATGCTTCCAATCCCAATTGATCTAGCATTTCAGACTGTCCCACACATGACTCTAATTAAGCCTGGGATTTCTCAACATTTAGAAACTGAACACAAATGCTATTTCTAGCTTGTTTAATCATTTCCCCCAATATTATTTGGGGCCTTAGAAAGGTACTATTCATCCCAGAACAGCGTGAAGAAACCTTAAGAGAATGACACCCCATTTCCTTTTAGGAAGCTCAGGTAGGTTTTTGATTGATTTCTTGGGCTATAGAGGGCAATTATCAATGGAAGTCAGTTATAAGTTATTATTGGTCTAATTAGAGAGAAAACAAGGTTAGGCTCAGAGATTTCTCTCTTTTCCTTTAGCTTGCATTCCTAGGTTTGGATACACGGGGTTGAAAAGAAAAAATGGAGAATATAGAAATATATAGGGAAGACAGAACAAAAAGTAGATTAGTAAATCTACTCCTCAACTTAATGCTTCAATTGTCACTCACAAGATTATTTTTAATTTACTGGTATAGTTTAATTTTAGTTTAATTTTTAGACACAGTGTTATAGAATTAAAATGTAAAATTATTCTTCACACACATACAAAAATATATACATATTTATATGTCTATATACTCTAATATGAGGTATTATACAAATATAAGTCAATTATAATACAAGGTTTACTTCTAATATTTTGAAAGTGCTGTTGCAGGCTGTTTAGGATAAATAAGTTATATAAGTTAGTTTAATTGATCAAATCATGGTCATATCAATTACTAGTCTTCTTTTTTCACAAGAATATACATCTTAAGTGCAACAGATAGACATGATTGTATAGAAAGACAGGGTAAAATAATTAGTTAGGTAAGGTCTTCAAAAACCTCAGAATCATATAGAAAACGGCACTTAAAATGTTTTTATTATTTTCAAGATTCACTGACAATGCTCCTGGCAACACCCAGCCTATATCAAAGAGGATGATGAGCTTCAAAGAAGCTCCTTATGAAGATGGCTCCAAATGTGGCAAACAAGCCACTAGGCAAAATGTCCTCCTTTCTACCACAGACAGAATTCTGCTTGGATGCAGGCAGAGTTGACAGCCAAACTTTGCCAAGACAGGGTAAGCAAGTCCTCAATAGTCCCGGCCTCACAAATATGTTTGTCAGATATATTGGGCCAGAAGGCTGATGAAGATGCTCCAAAATTATAGAGTTTTGGGTGACTATTCAGGTAGCAAACTGTCTCTGTCATCTTATCATTTGGAAAGTTGCTAATCTGTACCCCCTATATACTCAGGTAATTAATTTTATTCCTTGTCAAGTCTCTGATGCAGTTGAAGACCAGGCAGTGTAGTTTTAAAATTAAGCTTAAAGTTGTTTAAGGGTTAAGATGTTTTTAGGTAGAGATAGATGTTTTAAGTTGATAATAACAAGATGTGATAGAGATTGATTTACATTCAGAATTTTAGACACACAAAGATAGGAAAGATGTTTTCTTCATGGCTGTCAAATACAAATAGCCAAAACACTAAGAATGTAACATTTATATAATTCTTCATTGTGTCATGATTCTTCTTGTTATAAGTAGTTTATTGTATATATGTGTAATACTATAAATGTATATGTAAAGAATAAATATGTTTAATTTAAAAAATTGGAGCCACAGAGTTATTAAAAATGAAATAATAAATTAGAATTGAATGAAAATGAAAAGAGAACAAGATAGAACCTGTGGGACAAGATGAGGCTAATTTAAGAGAGAAGGGCCCACATCAAAAATAGAAAGATCCCAAATTAACAATTTAATGATGTACCCAAAGTCTTTGAAAAAGCGAAATCCTACAAGAGTAGATCAGAAGAAATAAGTCAGAACTATTTAAATCTTGTTTAATTGACGTGAATAAATGTCTCAATTACTTATTACTACCTTTACATGCAACCAATGTACATACAGAAATTAAACATAATACATAAAGATTATCTGTTGATATCACTTCATATAAAAGATGTTAAGTAAAATTAAAGCTGAAATATAGTTTGATAAATGAAGGCAATTCAGAGGAGTGTAGCCTCATAAGTACAAGTTTGAAGTTCATTGTTTTAGGATTTTACCATAGTGACTGTTCTATATCTAATGTAGAGACAAGAGCCAGAAGGATTGGAAGGAAAAATTAAGTCGCAAAACTAGCTTAGCGCATGGTAAGGCCTTGAGCTCCATCTAAACTACTACTCAATATTTACCTCTGTGTGTGTATGTGTGTGTGTGTGTGTGTGTGTGTGTATGTGTGTGTGTGTATGTATGTATGTATTTAGAGAGAGATAAAGAGACAGAAACATAGAGTGAGAGCAAGAGAGGAAAAACCTAACAACCCAGAGTAAACTTACAATGATGTTCAAAGAGAATGCAGAGTGACTCAGTAAATAAGATTGCGTAAGTAGTATTTGTTAAGAACTACCGTATATGTTATATTAGTTATAGAAGTTTTAATATGATGATTATTTAACCTTTACCAGCATTTTAAATGGAGTTTTACTTAAATATGTATATTAATAAACGTTAATAAACTTAGGATGTTAGAACAGCTCAAAATATTAGTTTACTTCCTGTGCAGAGGATATTATTGGCTATGTTAACATGGTATGTGAAAGTAGGAATCTTCACTGTTCACGAATTTCTTTTTAAATTAAGATGCACAGTTCTTGAATAATTTGCCCAAAGACCCAAAGCTATGAATTTAGAATGGGGTGACTTAATGGAAACTAGCTAGCTAGCACTCAGCAATCATGATCCACAATTTAAACTTGGCCGACCACTTTTTTTCTAGTTAAAGTATTATTGGAGAACAGCCATGTCAATTTATTTTAGTGTTCCCTGTGTCTTCCACTACATTAGAGTGGTAATATTTTTTAAACTGTAAGGAAAGAGAGTATAGCCATCAAAGTCTCTACCATTTTCTCTCTGGCTCTTAGCCAAAAAATATTTGCTTACTGTGTACATTTTCAGCTCCATCCGCAACAAATTTCTGAAAACTCAAAGGCTTTAAACAATAGAGATTTAATATTTCATATTTATAGAACTCAGAAATGTGCAATGGATCTTACTGTACTAAAGCCAGTTTGTCACAAGCTCCTCATTGCTTTTGGAGGGTCTAAAACTCCTTGAGTTTTCCAGTTTAAAGAATTTCTTCGAGTTTTGGTCTCTGTCTTTGTGAGTAGCTATAGTTGGTCCTGATGCATTACTCCGATCTCCTCTTCCATGACCATTTGACAGGGACCCTTCTGCCTTATGTAATTTAATACCCTTGTCAATGATGAGCAGAATAGGGCAACTCCCAGCTTAGTTCATCTGCAATCCTGATTTTCATTTGCCAGCTGATATAAATGCTCGGCTTCTATAGTTTCGAATATGAAGGTCTTTGGAATGTCATTATTCTGGCTAGTGTAGTGAGCCTTATCCTACACTCTAAACAATTCATTGTTTTCATTCTCTTTCATCTATCTCTAAAAATATAAGGCTTTCTTACACTCAGAACAATTAAAGCTCTGAGGCTGTGTTTTAAAAGAAATCTAGACTATTAAATCATATAAATATATAAAAGAGTACTTCTCACTAACCAAAATGTTTAGAGTCCAGACTATGGAGTGGCAAAGAGTCCTAAGATCTTAATAAATGATACCTTTGCCATCTGTGGCCCCATTTCTGCTCTAGCAAGATCACATGCATTATCATGGATCCAGAAAAACTGACCAGCCTGTAAAAAGTAAGTGCTCGTTTGTACAAAAACTTTCCTCACAGAATGGGGAACGTGGGTCACAGAACAGCTACAGCTGTTTTAGTCTTCTTTATCTAAGGAGGCAAGGGGTAAACAGTATCTTTAGTATGGAAGAGATGTTTATGTTTACAAACCAAAGAAAGAGTGAAACACTTTAGATACCCTAAAATTCAAGCATCTTTCTCAGACAGTATACATTTTCATCAATACAGACCACAGACCATAGTACAAAAACAACAACAACAACAAAACCAATAGCCATACATATCAGAATCATAAGCCAGCTAAGTGCAGACAGCAAAGGTAGTTAAAGGATCCCCTCCAGCCCTGCAGATGGGGCTAGAGAGAATGAGACTGAAGAAGGTCCAGACCTCAGTATTCCCAATGTATAGATGCAGGATTAAGATACAAAGCAGTTGATTCTCGATTTGAGTACACAAAGCCGGTAAATGCTGCACTTAATCTTCCTACCAGGGTAAATATCAGAAACTTGTCTCTGTTTTCTTTGTCTGTTAAAGTCTGAAATACTGAAGGTCCTTGTAGATCACATTAAACCTATCTAGCATAACTTAAACATGAGGCATTCTTTGGTGTTTTCCCCTACTTTGATGACTAGCATTATTAGATAATAAGTGGACATCATGATTAAAAATAACGGACTTTTAAAGATGTACACTTGAATCTATTTGCAATGCACATCTGCAGAACTGCCTTTATTGAATTGCGGGTGCCCCCTCACCACTTCTTCAGGTCAGCATGAGATCCTTCCACCTGTCCCAAATGCAAAAAAGAATAAATTGCATTTTCAGTGCTGTGGAAATAATTATATTTTCAAGGTCACAATCAATCATCATAAACTCAGTACCTCTCCCTTGGGAGAAGAAAAATTTAAGCCCCTGATGTATTGCTTTTGTCATTTTGAAGAAAAAAAAAATTCCAACTGACACGGTCAGTTATGAAACAATCTACATACTAGAGATCTGCTGGACTTTATTGAGTCTCCACTCTTGTCTTTGTTCCAGTAAATAATAGCAACGATGAGAGTTACTCTAATATATACAATTATTATTTTTGTTACACTCCTTTATATTGAAAATGTCTTTAATTCAGGCTCTTGTTTAGTTTTGAGGACCATCTTCTGAATCAAGTGATAACAATAACCATTTCAGTACAATGGAAGTAGATGGCACGAGAGATTTAGACTATTCTTCAGGTAAGTCAGGTAATAAGTAGAAGAATTGGAAATCAAACACATGTCACAACAACTCGAGAGCTCATAATAAAGGAACATTCAGGCAGTGTGCAAAATGTCTGAATTTACATAAACAAAACAAGACATTTTAAAATTAGCATACAAATTAATAGGTATTGTTATAGAATTTCTGAACACAATGTTGCCATATCACCATCCCCAATGAGCATCTTCGTCTCCCTTTCCTGGTTGCTTCCCATCCCTTGCCCCCATTTCACCTTCAACGTCTTTTTTGCAATCCTTTCTTCTCCTTTATAGGTTTTTAGGCTTCCCTTACTTTTACTCCCATTCATACACACAAACATACACAATATAATCCAGGGTCTTCATATGAGAGAAAGAATGCAATTTTTTTTTTTTTTTTTTTTTTTTTTTGGTTTTTCGAGACAGGGTTTCTCTGTGTAGCCTTGGCCATCCTGGACTCACTTTGTAGACCAGGCTGGCCTCGAACTCACAGCGATCCATCTGCCTCTGCCTCCCGAGTGCTAGGATTAAAGGCGTGCGCCACCACGCCCAGCAAGAATGCAATTTTTAAGTATGACTTTTTTGAGAAAATATGAATCTGTAAATAGAGTTCATTTTAATATAGCTCCTAACTCAGTGGATGCTTATTTGCCTGCTTCTAGAATAGGTAAAAATCTACTCACCTTCAAGTTTTTCTACTCCCCTGATACAAATGCTGAATATACTCTCTATCACAGAGAACCAGAGAGGACTTCTTACTCAGTCTTCAAGGAGGCAACGACATCTGTGCTCACTTGTGTTGTATCATTTACATCTTTAGGGGTTTCTTGTCGCTGACTCAGGACTGCCTTGGTGTATATTTTCTATCATAAGTTAAGAAAACAAACTAACAGAGGCTGACATATCCGAGAAGAACAGAACAACGCGGGACATGGGAAAACCAGAGCCTATATCTCTAGTAGGTTTCAAGTGTTTGAGCTTTGGGGACCATCTGTCAGAGCTGACTTGAGGACATAGATGAAGTTCCTTCATGAAGAAGCATAGAAACAACTGCACTCAGCGGTGAGTCAGCTGGTGCAACTTCAGATGACCTATGCATCAGACTTGCTTTGACCAACCTGTTGATTTGAAATCTCTTGGTGAAGCCAATGGCTTACGGTGTTTTAGGGAAATACAACACCTTGCTGAAACTAATGATAAATTCAAAAGAATATTTTTACCAATTTAACAAAAATGTACATATGTGTTTGAAAGTTTACATACATATTGACAAGATCTAGTGATATCTGTCTTTCAGATTAGCTATATTCAATTGTGACTTTATTCGCAAGAAAGAGAAACTATGAACTAAACATCGGTGAACTTATATTCCACTCCACCTAACAGAAACAATGTTAAAGAAATATCTCTTCTGGTTGTTTTGGTAAAAATCTGGGGAACAGGGTGGCTTTGACACAATAGGGGGCAATGAATGAATCATTGGAGTTTTGCCTAGACATATGTCTATTGACCCATAAAAGGAGTCAAGATATAGGATCACACCAAGGGTTTCAAGTAGGGAGAAGTTATTCTCCTGAGTACAATTTAATAGTATTACTAGAAGTCAGAAAATGTGAGGATTAGGCACAAAACAATAGAATGTTCTACAGATAACTAGAGGTAAAAATGCTTAATATGTGCTAGGGGCTATCACAAGTACTATGTCTACTAAATGGCTCTTGTTATAATGTTATACTTACTAAAGTTTCTATAGAGAAATTGAGCAAATTCTGAAATTTATATATAATGCTGATTTACTTGCTTATTGTGAGCATTCAAGCTGAGTGTAGCCCAGCAAGATGAGACTACATTGAAGTACTAGGTGAGAAACTAAATTTGTACTATATGAAAATGCCAAGTCTTGGACAGGTAGAAGGCAGTGTAGGAGAAAAACAATACTACACATAAAATTAAAATACATCTGAAAGCTACCTATAGGTGGAGGAGGAAGAGATGGAGAGGAGAAACAAGGCAGAAGAAGGAGGAAAGAGAGAGGCAGTAAAGAGAAGGAAGATGAGGAGCAGACAGGAGAGTGTGGGACAGGGAGGATGAAGAGAAGATAGTGGAAACGTAGAGGAAAGGAGGAGAAGTAAGGGGAACAGAGAGCAAGAAAGATGAAGGGAAAACAATACATGGATTTCTTTTTTTTTTCCTTTTTTTAAATTTTTTTATTAATTTATTCTTGTTACATCTCAATGTTTATCCCATCCCTTGTATCCTCCCATTCTTCCCTCCCTCCCATTTTCCCATTATTACCCTCCCTATGACTGTTCCTGAGGGGAATTACATCCCCCTGTATATGTTCATAGTGTTTTATATTTGAACAAGAATTCAATAATATGGTCCACATTATCCTAGAATACTTTCATTAATTCTTGGTTTTCTGTTTGTTGGTTGGTTTGTTTTGGGTTTTGTTTTTGCTTTGTTTTTTAAATTATTTTTGAGATAGGGTTTCTCTGTGTAACCTTGGCTGTTCCAGACTCACTTTGAACACCAGGCTGGTCTCAAACTTACAGCAATCCACCTGTCTCTGATTCCTGAGTACTAGGATTAAAGGCATGCACCACCACTGTCATTGATTCTAACATGAGACTCTTCCGTCACCATTCACCGTATTTAGCCTGGGAAGATTTTAAACAACAAAAATGCATTTCTTGATGCTAGAAAGTTCAGATTCAAGGTCTATCTGGTGTTTGATGGGGCTCACTTTAGAAAAATAGGTGGTCCATTCTTATGTCCTCACCTATACAGGAAGCAAAGGGTGTCTTTCAAGACTTCTTACAAGATGACCAACTTTCCAATTGGGCTTATCTCCTAAACTAACCACTTCTAAAGCCGTTATCACCTGGTTTATTACTGTGATGAAGATTTCACATAGAAACCTTGGGAGATGATAGAGTAGTGTTTTTTTCTTTCCCATGATTCATTAATTGATTGAACAAACTCTAATGAATACAAGTTTGTGCCATTCCTAATGTCCGGTGTTGAGCCCTTAATTTCTAATTAATGGTATTTAACACATTACTCTGTTGGGTAGTGTGGTGCATAACAGTGAGACCACAGCCAGTTTCTTTTGACTCCCACATTCAAAGATTTCCCTAATTTTTTGGCAGTCACCCATGATGTGTGCGGCCTTAGTGTCTTTCTCACACATGGACTTCTACTTGTTTTCAAGATCTCAGCTGCAATGATTCTTGAGTACTCTAAGGTAAGCTTTATTTTTCTTAGCTTGTGATGCATGTTGAATTTGCCAATAAGCACAGATTACATTTTATAGAAATACTTACTGTTCATCACTGCTGCTACACAAGAAGCTCCCCTGCTTTTGGGTACCTTCATGAAGCTATTGACTACAGGATGACAGATGTTGGTCTCAGAATTTAACACCCCACACACACATTTACAAGCTAATACTTTCATTAGTGACAAATCAAGCATAAAATAGTTTCTCTCCATTCACAACACACACACACACACACACACACACACACACACACACACACACACACACAAGCACTTCCCATTAGGGAGCAAGGCAAAATGCAGCCTATGTTCCTTCCTTGGTTCCGGTCAAGTCTGAAGGGTCTGATGTCACCTCGTAATATCAGCAAGCATCACTGACAATTCTATCGTATCAGCATCATTAGCTGAGTAGTACTAAGCAAATGCCTACGGTGAAACACGAGGTGAAAATAAATAGAAGGGAAAGGACACTTTTAAAGATCCTCACCTTATATTTTGGTTGTGAGCCTAGCCTTTAATGGCTGAGCCAGAAGGATCAGAGGGTCCTAGAAACCTACCAGAGGAACATTATAATGGGCAGATCTGGACCCAGGGGTCCTGCTCAAACTATGGCTCAAGCCATAGTCAAGGACAATACGTGCAGTAAACTTCTAACCCCTACCCAGATCTAGCCAATGGACAGGACATTCTCCACAACTGAGTGGAGAGTGGGGTATGACTTTCACACAAACTCTGGTGCCCCATATTTGACCATATTCCCTGGATGGGAAGGCCTGGTGGCACTCAGAGGAATGATAGCAGGCTACCAAGAAGAGACTTGATACCCTATGAGAATTTACAGGTGGAGGAGGTCCCCCTCAATCACAGTCATAAGGAAGGGGAGTAAGGGGAAAATGGGATGGAGGGAGGAATGGGAGGATACAAGGGATGGGCTAACCATTGAGATATAATATGAATAAATTAATAAAATATATTAATTAAATAAAAAAATAAAGAACCTCGTCTTGCTCCATAAGACAGAGAAAATTAGAGCAAGGCAAGTAAAAAGAAGATAGAGTCCTCATTCAGGATAATGTTTTAGTATGAAAATCCTATTATCTTTTTTCTAGTCAATTTCTTCAGGAGAGAACTACAATGGGCTGGACATTTGTTTTTTTAAACTTCATCTGTTGAAATTCTAAAGTGAGGAGTTTAGTATGTAAGTAGATCACGAGGCAGAGTCCTTATGTACATGATTAGAAGTGGCCAGGAAGTTTGTTGTTTCTTTCACCATGCAAAAACCGGTCCACCATTTGCAACCTGCAAGAGAGCCCTCACTCAAACACATACTTTGGGACCCTGATCGCAGAGTTCTAAGCCTGTGGAACACTGAGAGGAAATTCTTATTGAAAGTTTCTCTGTCTGTGTTGCTTTCTTACAGCAGCTCACACATATATAAAGAAGACCTATGACTTGAGGCATAAGTAGTCCATGGAACGATACACATAGATTTGATTCATAACTAAACCAGGCACAGAACACCATAATACTGAAAGGCTATAGTTTTTTGATAGTGTTTTGATATTTGGAAAATGTGTTTTGAAATCCCACTCTCAAATGCCCTCAAGAACATATGTGTAGTCAAAAGGATGTTTAGATTACTTATTCTACTTTAGAAGAAAGGAAAAATGTGGCCCAGGGGAACTAGGTAGTATGGGGTGCAAGGGATAAGCTTCCTGCAATTAAGTCTCCTGTTACAGAATTCTCAGGAGAGTGCTGGAAATGGTATCAGTATGGATTCAGATACTATCAAAACAGAATGCATCGTTGCATCGGTCTTTTATCTTTCTAGTCATGAAGAACCTTTTCTATACTTAATAGACATGTAGTAAAAGTAGCCGATGACTGCCTTGTTAGAACATCAGTCATATTCCGCGGGGAATACCCTCCTCTGGATGTCAGCAGTCCTGCTTTGACTGTGTCAATAGTTCATGATGGAATGACTGAATCAGATGTTTTTTCTTCCTCAATTTAAATCCTATTTAAATTGTTTCCCTTATCTGGTCTTGGGGTACATATTATTTGATATTTTATAGACTTAATGTTTACTTAATATTTTAATGTGATAAAATCTTATCATCTAGTACAGTACAGAATACAGTAGCCATAAAACTTGAACTTGCCTTAAGAATCAAACTGGTACCTCCTCCCATATAAAATTTGCCTTCTCCTTTCCACCCTAAGAGCAGGAAAGAGTAGAGTAAAAGAAATCTGTCTTCTTTTTTTGTTTATAAGATTCAGTAGCCCAGCCCCTTTATTAACTGTTTTCATTTTTAAAAATTGATTTATTTCTATTTTATATTCATGTATGAGTTTGGGTACCACACACATACCTAGTGAGCAAAGAGGCCAGAAGATGATGTCATGTCCTGTGAAATTGAAGCTACAGATAGTTGTAAGCCACCATGTAGGCTGGAAGCTGAACTCCAGTGCTCTATAAGATCAGTAAGCACTATTAACTGACAAGCTATCTCTCCAGCCCAAAATGCTTCCAGTTTTGAACAGATATTCCATTAACACTGTTTAGGTGGAGTTGAGAAGAAAGTAGAAACACTTCTAGCTGAGAATGGAGGAAGCATCCTTAAGTAACACTTGTTTTAAATGTGACATGCAAGATATTTCTTAAATATATATGTTTTTTTTATTAATTTATTCTTGTTACATCTCAATGTTTATCCCATCCCTTGTATCCTCCCATTCCTCCCCCCCCCCCCATTTTCCCATTATTCCCCTCCCCTATGACTGTTCCTGAGGGGGATTACATCCCCCTATATATTCTCATAGGGTATCAAGTCTCTTCTTGGCTACTTGCTGTCCTTCCTCTGAGTGCCACCAGGTCTCCCCCTCCAGGGGACATGGTCAAATGTGAGGCACCAGAGTACATGAGAAAGTCATATCACACTCTCCACTCAACTGTGGAGAATATTCTGACCATTGGCTAGATCTGGGAAGGGTTTTAAAGTTTACCTCCTGTATTGTCCTTGGCTGGTGCCTTAGTTTGAGCGGGACCCCTGGGCCCAAATCTGCCTATCATATTGTTCTACTTGTAGATTTCTAGGACCCTCTGGATCCTTTTATTTTGCTGTTCTCCCATGCGTCTCTCATTTAGAGTCCCAATAGGATGCCTTCCCCTCTGTCCCAGTTTCCTGGTAAGTGAAGGCTTTTGTGGGACATGCCCCTTGGGCTAGTATGCAGATATAAGTGAGTATATACCATTTGATTCTTTCTGCTTCTGGGTTAACTATATATGTTAACTATATGAAATGAAAACAGGAAAGACTGACTTTCTAGGATGGCACTACCATGTGACTGAAATAACGTCTCATTAAATGGTATGCTTTTGGTAAGGAAAAGACAAATAATGAATTCTATTGTGATCATTGACTAGTGATTGAGATTGAGTCTCTAAGTTTATTTTATTAGAATGTTCAAAGATTCAGTGAAGTAGACTACTTGTTTTATTACATTACCTGGTATACATTGGAAACACAGTCACAGGGACCAGTGAACAGAACTATGAACCACACCAAAGGACTGTGACGTATCACAAAAATCACTGCCAGGTAAAACAGTATGGTGGTTAGCTTTAATCATCAGCTTGGTAAAACCTAGACACCCAGAAATAGTCAATAAGGTACTGTGTTGGATTGGCCTGAAGGTTAGCCTGTGAGGAATTTCCTTCATTAAATTAATTGGCATGAGAAGATCATACCCACCATGGATACCACCAGCCCCTAAGCAGGGGGTGAATAGAGTGGTGTGGAAACATTGTCTTGGCCTAAAGCAGGAAAGCAAGTCAGCATTCATGCATCCATAACTCACTGCTCTTGACAATGAGCTTGATGTAACAAAGTTCCTGCCTGGATTTCACCCACTTATAAGTTAGAATAAGTGAATTCTAACTTATAACTCTGAACTAAAACAAACCATTTCTCCAAGTTACTTTTGGTACATATACTTTATAGTCATAGCAACAGAAGTGAAATTGAAACACAGAGATTTTTACATGAACACACACACACACACACACACACACACCAAAGGATTTCTGTGTTATACTTGAGAACTTTATTTCTCAAGCTGTGCTTTCCTACACAAACAGTACAGGTGGGTGGATAGAACTCTTCAGCTATCATAGTGCTAGGAAGGTTGTGGTAATAACAGCATGTGTGCTCCCCTCATTTTAATTAGGATGCACATTTTGAATGTCTCCTACCTATCAAACAATGGGAAGGAGACTGGAAGTTAGACATGACTCCTGTTCCTATGAAACACTCTGATATCACTGATATTTGATTGATAATGTGACTCTGACATTTACATTTTTTTATTAACATGTTTGAAGTGTGCTTTATGAAGCATTCGAGGTGCAAGATGGGGTCTGGGGACAATCATATGGTGATATGATTGGCCAAAGAGCTCTGGACAAGGTCTCTGAGTGATAACACCCCAGAAGAAAGTCAGAAGTGATGGCTGCAACTGTGCTCTCTCTGCCTACATGATCAGATCACTGGCTACCTATGATACAAACAGAAATCAGAAAAGCACATTGATAGTATCTTGAGAAAAAGCCCTATTCCTCATGCATTGACGTATATTTAGTTTTTACTTAGAAGTAATTGATCTCGCTGAATGATCTCTAGAGATCCTTGTCAGCTTTAAAGTGGTAGGGAACACTAATATATTGGAATTTTCATTTTCCATAAGACTTAAAACCAATCATCCTTAAAGCTCAGTGATTCTGATTTTAGTGAGGAAGGCCATCAAGATGTCCCCTGATCTTTGTTTTTCCAGGATTTGTACTTGCTGTACTAACTGAATTTCAATCCTCTGAGGGCTGTAACAGAATGTCACACAAAGGATTGTTTGTGTGGGGAAGCGTGGTCACTAATATCATCAATTTATCAGAATTGAGAATCACCTAGGAGACAAAACTCTGGGTAGAAATGTGAAGAGTTCTCTAAATTAGCTTAACCGAGGTAGGAAAGCCATCCTCAACTGTGGGTGGCACCATTCTCTGGGACTGGGGTCCTAGAGTGAATTAAAGGGGGAAGTGAGGTAAGCATCTGTATTTAGGCTGCCATGATGGACCGTATCCCTAGCATCATCAGTCAAAATAACCTCCTTTCTTATGTTGCGTCCTGAAAGACATTTGGTCACACTACTACATATCCTGTGACAGGAACAAAATTCAGTGTCCAGGATGCCACAATCTCACAGAAGCAAACATCCACCCTCTCTTTTATGATCTTTTGAATGAACTTGATCAAGGCATTCAACACCAACCAAATTTCCTGAGAGTGAAAATAAGAATTGGTAATACATTCTCATGGGAAAATTATTCTTTTAAAAATCTGATAGGTTCAGATGCTGTACATATGCTAAGCATTTTCAGTAATTACCACAAGGCATGTAACCGGAGTACAAGTCTACATTCCCTATTTATTTGGAGGCTGAGGCAGGAAGAATGCAAGTCCATGGCATGTCCAGGGTACTGAACAAGTCAAGCAAGAAACTCTTTCAAAAGGAAAAATATGGCTGAGGATATAACATGAAGGTAGAAAACTTCCATGAATGTGACAACCTGCGTTGAATTCCCAGCACTGGGAAGGGGGAAGATAAGACTAAGGAGGTTAAGAAAGAGATGGAAGCCCAAAGGATTGCACTTTATCAGGGATCCTGGTATGCTGTCTTATCAGCAACCCTTCTGGGTAACAGATAGTTACAAGGTTCTCACTACTCACCATTGCTCCTAGATTGAAATCAATAGAGCATTTAAACTTTATTGATTTTATCTCAGATTTAGGGGCTATCTTAAGTAAAATACATTGGAGCTGAGCAGAAAATATGTAATAATACACAGTTCAATGACTTTTGAAGGGAGGCTAATGTAAAGAATATTTTAGGGAAATAAAAAAGAGCATAGAAGAATGCATCTCCACAGTTTCCCATGTTCAGTTATTACCATGTAAAGTCATAGAACAAGGTAAGTAGCAGCCATCCTTTCCCAAGGAACTGTTTCACAGAGGAAGTTGTTTCCACTTCATCATCAGTTATCAGAATAACTGTTATATGTAGGTCTTGATATTTTCCTTTATGGAAAATATGAGGTTAAAAACATGGCATGCAGCTGACAGACATATGAAGCTATGAACCCAGGTGTAGCCCATCTGAAGATTTCAGCAGAGTCCATGTGACACTATTCTTCCCTTCTATTATAATCGACAAGAGCTGGCAGAAAAGGTGAAGATGGGGTGAGTGATATGCCGTGACTGTTCTTCCCTGTATTGCTGATATGTCCGCGTATGCTCTTGTCAGCATCCTTCCTTTAAGTCAGAACATGCCTGTTATTATTGGGGACCAAGCTCATCTCCCAGAAGAGCTCTTCAGTATCTTCCCATTCTTGCACAAAGCTTCAAGCAAAATTAATAATGTGGGTTTGTTGTTGTTGTTGTTGTTGTTGTTGTTGTTTTGTACAGAGGCCACGGCTCTGTTAGCAGGTGGGTCACCAAACACACCACATTTCTTGTGAACGAGAATGTGCAGTACTTCTTTTGCTTTATGAATTTAACAAAACTTTTTACGCAGTTAAGCAACTGAAAAGGTCCCCAAAAAGCTAAATTAAATAATTTCATGTGTACAATGACATGCTCTACCAGATATTAAGGTATAGTTCAATCTCTATTTTGTAAGGTTGGGTGCTACTGGTACAGCATTGACAAAATGGCCAAGTGGATAAATCAGAGGTCCCAGAAATAAAATAGTGGTAGTAATAAATTGGGATAGCGATGGCAATGCAAACCAGTGGGATAAAGAGAACTATCTGCTCCTTCAATAACATTAAATATAGCAACATCTCTACAGCACCACTTAACTGATCCAAATGACTGAAGACTGAAATGAGAAGGATTCCAAAGCTGTTTAATATATGTAACTTTATAATTACGTTTTCCTGGACACAAAGACCTCCTCAAAATTGTAAATCTTGTTTTCTTAAAAATTTAAGTCCCTGTTTACCAAAAGATTAATATTAACACATCTGCAATTTATATAATCACACAATTTCTCCAATACAATATACTCTAACACATACGTATACACACATACATATGTGTAAAACTTAAATTCTAGACAAAAAATGGTCTTTGTCTCTCTGCATTTGTTATATTTCACTTAATGTAATAAATATCCAGGTCTATTTAACTGAGTACTGACTGACGCATGTCAAGGTAAGCACGTTTATATCATATACTTATTTTTATGGTAAAACTCATTAAACCTTTCATTGCCACATTTTGAAATATACATTTCATTGTTGTCTATGGTTATCCTATCATGTGACAGCACGTCAGAGCCTTTCCCTTATGCCCATCTGTAACTGAGCACACACTAATTCACCTTGCCCCAGAGCAAATCTACATTGTTTTCATCTTCGCAAAAAGTCCTTTCCAATCTGCACTATGCACCTATGCAATGAGAAGCAGTATTTTCTTGGCCATATTTCCATCACGCCACAGGATAAACTGACTTGGTTACTGACATGTGTTTTTTCTCCTCTTCAGGAAAGTTTTAAACCATCACCAAAGTGCTCGAGTGCTGGCACATGCTTACTGAAACAATTAGTATAATGTTTGTCATTCCAGTCTTAGTCCATGTGACTCAGAGAGCACCTTAGTCTCTATTGTGTTGCAGTAACAAACACTCTACAAAAACTCTACAAGAGGAAAGAGGAATATAGTCCATTGTGACAAAGAAGGAACAGTGCCAGGAGCTTAAGGCATCCACCGTCAAACAGCAGCTGACAGCTGGCTCTCTTTTTTTTTAAGCTGTCTGGAACTATGGTCCATAGAATGGTGCTGCCTAAACCTAGGGTGGACTTTCCTACCTTAATTAGCCTAATCTGGATGCTCCATCGCACATGCCCAGAGGTTTGTCTGTAAGGTGAACTTAGATCCCATCAAATTGGCCATCAACATAAACCATAACAGGAGGACAAGAGATGCATGTCCTATGCCAGCTCCAGGCACACTGTCTAAATCTGTTTGTATGGTACAGAGTGACAAGTACCATGAATCAAGTGGGAGAATTTAGGATTGTGAAGCCCATATGCTTGTGATTTCAAGACTTATTTATATGAAGTTAAACCATGATATAAAACTCTTTAATCATAAAAGCCTCATTTAACAAAAAAAGTTATGAAACCATTTTTGTTTCTATAATACATGTTAATTTTTATGTTTTATATTTTGAGTCTTAAAATCAAGACATGCTTAAGTTTTCAATATGCCCTTACGTAATAATAATTTTAAAATGGTATTGGTGATAGGCATTCAGTTTTATAAAAATGAGCATTATATTCATGGGTGTTGAGAGATAAAACAAAAGAGAAATGGAAGAGATAACGGTAGAGACTGGTCAAAGAAATGTGAAAAGTGGAACTTCTTCCTGTAAGGAAAAGCCGAATGACACTTGAGACCGGGAGCCTCTGGGGCGAACATGGGTTTCTCAGAAGCACTTTGTGTGTTTGGGGTACGTCTGTCTGTGGAACTGGAGACACGAGCCCTGAGCTGCACAGACACGAAGATGTTAGGAAGTTCGTAGGAAGCATGAAGAATGCAAAGCTGAAAGAGACCATGAATGGAGATGCAACACGCATTCCACAGAAGCAATGGCTTTTAGGAGATATGATAGCGTAGTGCAGATGAAGTTAGAAAAATCACTCAAATAGTTGAGGGATCTGAGAGCCGAGTAATGCCACACGGAGTTTCAGCTCCTTTATCTGTGTGACCAAACATCTGCCTAAACACAGGAGGAAAAGTTTGCGTTCGCTCACAGTGTCAGTGTCAGAATGTCATAAGAAAAAGGACATCTCAGAGGAGAGAACATCATGACAGGATGTTCAGGAAACAGACAGGGGACCATCTAAGGACTCGGTATAAATTAAAAGGCTTTCACTACATGACCTCTTTTCCCCACCCGGTTCTGCCATCCACAGCTCCGACAATCTCCCGAAACTACATCGCTAGCTGGGAAAAGTGTTCACTACATTAGCTTCCAGGAGACATTTCCTGTTTAACCTGTAACAATGATCCTATAGTTCATTATGCATTAGAATAAATTTCTCATGATCATCTTATTAAATTTCTATGACAACACATCAGGGACTATCAGACTTTTAGAAAAATTGAGACATTCAGAGTTCAAAATAACCATAGAGCAGTTAAGTAGCAAATAACACAGAACTTATTTGTTTATTTGTAGGGGTGGGGAGAAGGGTGTGTGTGCTTACGTGATTGGTCTTCTCCTCCCTTCATCCCTACCTCCATTCCTTCTGCCTTCATTCCCTTCCTCATTCCCATTTGTCTACTATTGTTTCTGTTGTATCACACTGTAAAGCATGAACCCTCACTTACTAGTTTTGCTCTTAGTGTCATATTTTTAGCATTAATATTTAATATTCACAGCTGTAGATGAGACTACAGGAAATAAAAATAACTAGAATCCATGTTTATAACAAAGACATCTCAATATATGTCTAACTTTCTGAAATAAATGTGTACTATAAACATACACGTCGCCGCTGATTTATGTTCATGCCCCAGGACCTAAATACAATGAAAAAGCCTGCTGACAATAGGTCTGGCTTATGTAGGCTTGATTACTTAAACTTTAATTAAAATGTGATTTTTAGTAGCTGTGTGTGTGTGTGTGTGTGTGTGTGTGTGTGTGTGCCTCAGCATGCTAGATTGTGTATAGATACTCTGTACTCTCTATATACACAGAAACACAAATTTAATTTTAAATGTGTAATTTTAAACTAACCAAAGCATCCCCTTTCTGCTTTTGTGGTTGCATGACTGGGTTAGGAAATTACATTTAGAAAAGCTCCTTTGTCCAAAAATAATGTTGCAGTCTAGATGGGAAACTCCTTTCTTTTTTAAGGAAGACAATTTTACCCTTTTGGGGGGAGCTAAAATATTCTCTAACTCCCCTAATGGGACATGAATTAATATAGTAGAACACAGCTTAGCCTCAACAGCTGCGACGTGCACCTGTGCAGTAGTTTTTAAAATCCTTTTTCACTGCAGTATGATAGAGTTAAAAACAGAGGGAAATGCTTAATAGAACCTTCCAACTGAGATGCTTAATGCATTATTAGGAACAGAAATCCTCAGTGGGATTTAACCAGGCCTATTAGGAATTAGGCTCAGGGAACCAAATATGAAAAGAATACAACATTTCCTCCAACTTGAGCTAAGAGTGGCAGTAGAATCGACTGCGGTCATTTTCTGATTTCTGCCCCATCTGTCACACTAGCTTTCCCCAGATAACTTCAGTTTCTGCTGTCTCTGACTCACAACCCAGCATGTCAAGGCTTCATAACACTGCACTGGCATCATGTGAGGACCACTCGCTAATACAGAGCCACACAATCAGCTCTGCTCTGTGCCTGCTCTGCATCATTAAGCATTAATGAAGTGCTCTCTAATTGCTTCTCCCTCTCAGCTTGCACACTCTCTATTGCTTGCATACTTCTGTGCAGCTATCCTTGGAAGTAAACCTAACTCTTCCGACTGTTAAGATAGCAGCGCATGCTTCCCTGTGGAATGAATGCTATTAGCCTGGTGTAAAGTGGAAGCCAAGGAAGACAGAAGGATGTTCCTGATCATGGGCAATGGATAAACAGCTTCAGTTTTTAGCTGCCCATTCTTTCACCTCAGATTGGCACTGCCGTTCTCCACTCTCATCCGAAGGGGATAACCTATGCCAAAGAACCGAAGCATCTTAATGGCATTCCTGGCTATTCTGAGACGTTCTCAGTGATGAGGGACTACATGTTTAATATTCCTAAGGTAACTTCTATAGAGAAAACAATAAATAATGTGTACGAAGAGAAGACTGGGAAATATAGAAAATTGCAAGGAAATAAATCGACCCATTGATGCCATCACACAAAGATCAAAGATGTCTGCACTCCTGCTATATAACACTTTGAAATCATATTTGTATCTGTTCAGCAAAACAAAACCCTCCCCTCTGAAACATTAAAAAATAATATCCACTTATATGTGTGTTTTGGGGGATGAAGAGCAGCTTTATTGCTGAGTGGTAAGGGGAAAAGGAAAAGGAAAAATGCTAATAAAAACTATTACCACAACCAACAATTTAATAAGTGGGAATGGTATAAGAACCATGATATTAGCAGGGTATTCTGCTCCACCTGGGATCTCTCCGATAAGTCCCAAGTGGCAAATCTAGTTTAGAATTAAGTTCCAACTTTTATATGAGATATACTTGGGGACCTGCAATCTCTAACTGCGGCAAACAGTTCCTATTGACCAAGTAGTAAAATAAAATTCAGGAAGAGGTAATGGTGAGTTTGCAAAAGGCAACGACCTCAGGAGTTATTAGACAGAGACTTTTCATTTTTTAATGAGGGCTGCAGGGGATTTAGTGAACACAAATGAATGTGGTTTTGATTTTAAAAATCAGCTCACATATATATGCAAACATTTAAACCAAGACCAACTCGCAGTAAAATTTCTTTGGGGTCAGGCCATGTCATATTGCATGTTGTTTTTAAGTGCTATGTACTGAGCCAGGGCCAAGGGCATTCTAAGAAAGCAAACATTTGACAACAAAAGTACATATCCAACCAACCCTCAAACTGCATTCTGAAGAATCCATTTGATTAATTCCCATGTTTAACGCAAGAATAAGCATGTAGCATCCACTTATATCCAAGAGAATGGGATATGTACTCATTTTATTATCTAATCTAACATAATTTAACATAGCCAGACTTCACCTTTCTCCTTATGGGCTCCCCATTAGTGTACCAAAAATATATGATATATTTCATTGTTTCATTGAATAAATGTACCTGAGTCATTTACTTGGTCTGTTGCCCCATGGCTATAAGGCTTGAACACTTGTGGAAAGTGTCCAGTGAGACCACATCTTAGTGGTCAATACTGCTGCCTGGCTGTCACTTCTTTTTGTCTTATTTTACACAGTTGAGTGGTTTGTCCTTTGAGAAATGTTGGGGACAAGACCTGAAATAAATCAGAGTGACAGTTAAGTTCCAGACAGACACACACGCCCCGACCACAGAAGGATGTGCCTCAGAGAAGAAATGTTGCCGCTGACATGGATAGCTACGGCTTAAGAGTATATATTTACTTAAAGTCATAGGATTTTAAGATCTGCATGGGAGTTTTAGAGTCCTTGTAATTTTGTAGGTAAATAAAATATAGCTTGTGTAAGAGAAGGGGATCTCTAAGCTAGCAAGAATCAGGACTGGCATTTCTACACCCTGGCTCTCAGTATTCTTAGAAGATGAGCTTTTTGTACATATTTCAATGTTGATGCCTTTTTAGTAGCCCTGGATCAAGGTAACAGTATCACTGAGTAAATCCTTGCATTGATTTTAGACTATGTTTTCTCCCTTGCAACTGAAGTCACCTTGTAAATGAGAACGGCTGCTTTTAAAAGGAGCACGTCAAACGCAAATATAATTCATTCAATATATTTTGCCACCTTTGAGGTGGATTTCCAGAGCCTAGCTTCTGATGTTTAATTGCTCACCAAAGCTGATCATTAAAGCCATCTCTTTGTGTATCTATAAAGGTCTCTATTCGAAGAATTCAATTTTACTCCGTATTTTCCTTGAATGTGGAGTATAGGAGAGATGTGGGGGAAATAAGGCTGAAGTTAGTAGACTAAAGCGTCTACACTAGCTGAATTCAAGCCTGTTGGGAGTATAAATTACTTTTGCTGCAACGGGACATGTGTAAACAGTGGGAAAGTATTTCCAGCTGTATTGTCTTGCCTGCCCTTCCATGTAGGCCTCCCCGGCCGGCGCTGTATAGAAAGGAAGGTGTTAAGGGGCTGCTAAGACTAGAGCTGAGAAGGAAGGTTCAATCCATCCCAGATGTAGTAGTTGACACCTTGTCTTGACTTTGTTCTCAGCCTAACACCTCATATATTGTGGGCTAATGGGCCAGTCCAGGTTCACAGGCAACACCCTGGGTACCATGATTGTTATAGCTAGGATGCCTCTGACTGAAGAGAAGATTTTTGATAATATGTTTTTCAGAGTGTCTCAGTGTATTATTTTAACCCAGTATAGCCATCATGTTTAAATGTCCATGGTTTTTAAAGGTCCAATATTTCTTCCTTTATTTTTATTTATTTTATTATTAAATGTAGTCACATTACAGCCCAATTGTAATCCCCTCGCTCTTCTCTTGCTGTTTCCACCCTCCCTTCCTTTTCTGCCCTAGTCCCTTCCCCAAGACCTCTGACATGTGGGGTCCTCCTCCACCACCATCTGACCACAGCCTATCAGGTCTCATCAGGATAGCCTACATATCCTTCCTCTATGTTCCCTAGGGCTTCTCTGCCAAGAGGCAGTGAACAAATTTCCAGCACCAGAGTTCTTGTCAGATGCAGTCTCCTGCTCTCTCCTCTGCCTTACCCACGTGGAGAATGAGCTGTCCATTGGCTACATCTGAAAACCGGGTCTAGGTTCTTTGATTATAATGTCCTTGCTTGGTGCATCAGTTTGTGCAAGGCCCCCCTGGGTCCAGATCTGGCAACTTTGATAGTCTCCTTGTGGAGCTCATGACAAACTCCCCACCCGTCCTTCCATCCCCCAACTCTTCCATACAACTCAGAGAGTCCAGCTGTGAGTCCCAGTATCTGTCCTGAGAAGTCAAATTATCACAATTCATGCATGATATGATAGTATACATGTGACACCAAAAATCTTACCAAGGATCTCCTACAACTTACAAACACCTTCAGCAAAGTGGCTGGATACAAAATCAGCTATAAAAAAAAAAAAAAATAGGTAGCCCTCCTGTATACATATGACAAACTGACTGAGAATGAAATTAGAAAAACTATATCCTTTACAATAGCCACAAATAATATAAAGTAACTAGGTATAACTCTAACCAAGCAAGTGAAAGACTTGTATGAAAAAAAAAAAAAAAACTTCAAGTCTCTGAAGAGTGAAATTGAAGAAGGAATCAGAAGATGCAAAGATCACCCATGCTTGTGGATCAGGAGAATCAACCTAATAAAAATGGCCATCTTACCAAAAGCAATCTACAGATTCAATGCAATTTGCATCAAAATTGCTACATAATTCTTTACAGACCTTGAAAGATCAATTTTAAACTTCATTTGGAAAAACAGAAATCCCAGAATAGCTAAAACAATGCTGTACAATAGAAGATCTTCTGGAGGAATCTCGGTCTCAGATCTCAAGCTGTACTACAGAGCAACAGTAATAAAAACAATATCGTACTGGCATAAAAAAAAGAATGGTTGATTAATGGAATTAAACCAAAAACCCAGAAAAAAAACCCACACACCTATGTACACTTGATTTTTGACAAAGAAGCCAAATCCACACAATGGAAATAAAGGTAGTCTCTTCAAAAAATGGTGCTCCTAACTGGATGTCTATACATAGAAAAATGCAAATAGATCAATATTTATCACCCTGCACAAAACTAAGGACATAAAAATAAAACCAGACACACTATATCTCTTAGAAGAAAAAGTGGGGAAGAACCTTGAACTCATTGGCACAGGAGACAACTTCCTGAACAGGATACCAACAGTCAAAGGTCCGATTTTACCATTATATTTTCTTTTGTTTATTGTATGAATACAACATGAAGATGCTGTTCTTTCTATTTTCTACCCTATGTGAAGCCAGATATTATATTCTCATCTATATTGAAGATATTAATTTACAACAAATATAGATTTAATGTTATCATTATTTAATAAAAAAAGTGAAAAGACAAGGTTTTAGTATAATGCTAAAAGAAACCTACTTTGATACAAAGAACCCCTTAAAATAGCTTGCAGAATCCCTGGGATCAAACACTGGGAGCCAATGTGTTAAAAGGAAAAAGTGCTCTCACCAAAGTGAAACAAGGGCAGTGAGAGTTTCGAGTATGAATAAATGGAAGAGGCGAAGCAAGAACAAGAAGCTTAGAAGGGAATTGAAAGTAAATAAAATGTCAAAAAGTACAGAGGACGGTCCTCACATGAGAATGAGATAAAGCTGATCAATAAATAGGAAAGAAGACTTGGCTTATGCAGAAGAGGCAGCCGGCAGCTAAGGTACTCCCTTGCAGAGCTGGCAGTACAGCACTTCTGGGAGATAACAGCCTAAGGAAGTATAGAGCTGGGTATGTCCAGTTACAAATGTGGAAGGTTCTACAAAACACAGCTGAAATTAGTGCTCTCCAGAAAAGACCATAATAAGATGAAAGACCATCCAGGCCATTCAAACCCATCAGGAATCCTGTGAAAACATGATTGAGGAAGGCTCTTACTTTAGACACGGAAACCCTAAAACATATGATGTTCATGTTGGAACTCAGGAAGCTGAAGTTTACTAGGAAAGAGACTCAGTGGTTAAAGTGCTTGCTACACAGATAGGAGAAACACGGTTTAGAGCTGCAGAACTCATAGAAACTCCAGATGGGCATGGAAGCCCACCTTTAATTTGATTGCTTGGAAGAAACAGGGGCTTCCTGTAGCAAGCTGGCTATATAGGGTAGATGAATCCACTAGCTCTGAGTTAAATGGAAGAATTTGCCTCAAGGAATGATGGGATTTTTCTTTTCTTTTCTTTCTTCCTTCCTTCATTCCTTCTTTCCTTTCTTTATGTTTTGTTTGTTTTGCTTTTCAGTTTTTCCAAGACAGGGTTTATCTGCATAGCTTTGGCTATCCTAGACTCACTTTGTAGACCAGGCTGGACTTGAACTCACAGAGATCTGCCTGCTTCTGCTCCTCAGTGCCACATTACAGGAGTACACCACTGTTCTTGGGTAATGCTGTGATTTTCAATCAAGTAAAATACCTGACATCAAACTCTGGCCTTCACATACATACCTTTATACATGCACACAACCCCCACACACAAATGTGCCTATCACATAGACATGCCTACATACATACAGCACAAACAGTGCACATTTCAAAAAAGACAAAGCGGCTAGATGGTAGTGGAACATGCCTTTAATCCCAGCACTTAGGAGGCAGAATCAGGCAAATCTCTATGAGTTTGAGGCCAGCCTGGTCTACAAAGCAAGTCCAAGACAGCCAGAGCTACACTGAGAAACCCAGTCTTTTTGGGGGAGACTTTACTTATTTATTTGTTTATTATTAATTTTAAATAATTGTAAATGTATATATTCATTCTACATCCCAATCATAGCCCTATCCCTCCTCTCCTCACAATCCTATCCTCCTACCATCTTACCTCTATACCCCCTTCCACTGTCCTCGGAAAAGGGAAGTCCCAAACCAGGCCACCTCAGCACATCAACTGGCATCAGGACTGAGCTCATCTTTATCCACAGAGACCAGGCAAGACCGCCCAGTAAGGGTGAAGTGATTGGAACAGGCAACAGAGTTGGTGTCATAGACATCACCTGCTCAATTTACTAGGGGACCCACATGAAGATCAAACTGCCCACTTGTTATGTATATGTAAGGGTTCTAGGCCCAGTCTATGCATGCTCTTTGGTTGGTGTTTCTATCTCAGTAATCCACCATGGTTCTAGGTTAGTTGACGCCGTTGGTCTTCTTGAAGCAATCTTGTCCCCTTCTGGTCCTTCTATTTTTCCCTCCCACTCTTCACAAGACTCCGTGCCTCTGCCTAATGCTTGGCTGTGAGTCTCAGCAACTGGTTTGATCAGCTGTTGGGAGTGGGTACTATCAGAGAACGGTTAAGTTAGACTCCTTCCTGACTGTAAGCAAAGCAGATATGGTGTCAGGGGTTGGCTGTGTCCGATGGGAAGGGTCTCAAGTTGGGCCAGGAATTGGTTAGTCATTTCTTCTGTCTACTCTATATTTATTTCTACACATCCTGTAGCCAGGGCAAGTTTTAGTTTGAATGTTTTGTAGGTGGAGTGGTGTTCCTTTCCCATCATGGTAGATCCTGCCTGGCTAGAAGGTGGCCTCCTCAATCTCATGTTCCCCACTGCTAGGAGACTCAGCTAGAGACATCTTCATCTCCTCCTTCAAGCCTATCTTATTGCAGGTCTCCAGCATGAAAAACAAAACTACAACAACCAAAGAAAAAGAGAGAGGGTTAAAAAGAAAAGAAACATTTGAACAAAGGACTGGATAAGATGAAAGACATAATCATGGATCATAGGCATGAAGAGCATTTGAAACAATGGAAATAGCTAGTATAAAAGCCCTAGGTTGGAGAAATCCTCAGAGCATTTAAGAAAAATACAAGGAAGACAATGTAGCTACACCAGAGAAGAAATGACATGGACTGCAGAAGATAAATTTGGTGAGTTAAATAACACTGAGCCAAACTTCCAAATAATTTTGTAGTCATTGTATGGGCTTAGACATTTACTATATAATGCAGTTTTGAGCAAGAACTATGATGTTTTACATATGTAGAAAGAATACTTACCTAGCTAGCTAGTGATAGAGCGAGGAAGAGAACAAGGAAAACAGAGACCAGTGAAAAGCAATGGCCAACAATCTCCATAGGTTTTTTCCTGCATAGATTATGCACACCCTTATTTTCCATATGAAGAATGGGAGTCCTTGTTCTACTCTTTGAATCTGGGACGGAAAGATTGACTTCTTAGACATTAAAGAGAGAAAAGTAAAAGTATGCATAAGGAACCCAGCAGCTCTGAACTACAGCTCTGAAAACATCCCTTTAGAATGCTCCTGACCAGAACCTGGACACCAACACAGTCTCCTTACATTTAAATCTGTTGATGGGCCTGAGTGAGCTCCACCCATTCTCTAGCCTCAACAGAAAGCAAGTCTCTTGTAACATGTTGAGTCTGAATGCAGTAAAGACTGCAATGAAAATTAGCCAGATAGACATCTAAGCCAAAAGACATTTAAAGTAAGTTGGAATAACCTGTACAAATATTAATGGATGAAACGTGTTATTGGTGGAGGTAGAGCAAGGAAGCAAGAGATTGAGTCTGACGACCCAGTGGAAGTGACAGTTAGTGAAAATGACCATCTGACAGAAGTCCTCAAAGAAGTAAAGAAAAAAATTAAGAATGGTTTCTGTGGCTAGGGAGAGGATTCAGAGCTCAAGAATAACTTGAGCTTAAATCTCCATTAAGCATAAATAAATTTGACAGTTGATAGATAGATGATAGATATATTTATAAATAGATAAATAAGTAGGTAGATAGATAGATAGATAGATGGATAGATAATAGACAGGTACATAGATACATAGATAGATACATAGATATAGATAGATATAAGATAGACAAATGATGATAGATAGATAGATAGATAGATAGATAGATAGATAGATAGATGATAATCAATCAGGCATGGCTATGTTTTTAATCTATAACCTCAGTACTATGAAGAACAGGGACAGGAGGGTCACGGGATTTTCTGGCCACCAGACTAGCTACGGGGAATAAGGCAAAGAATGATACAACATGACACCTGATATCCTCCTCTGGCCTCCACATGTCCACACAAAGATACCTGTACCCACCCTTAAACATGAATATAAAATACACATACACAAGACATATAAGCACAAATACATGAATGATTACAAAAGATGATTCAGATTATAAAAGCAGGATTTGCTTTCATATACATATTTGGAGATCTGTAGTTAGAACAAGAACAGGAAGTGAAAAGACTTCTGAGCAGAGAAATGAGGCTAGAATGACAGGGATTTGTGTGCGATATGCAAGAGGAAAAGGAAGATATGGAGGACAGGAAGATTAATGAAAGATTCCACGCATTCAAATTCTAAAGCAGACGCAGTGTCTTCAGATTATTTAAAGGAGGAATGGCAAAAAGAATAAAATGTATAAGTTGAAAAAATTTCAAAAGTGGTACATGACAATGTCAAATGCCAGAACACAGCTATGTAATTTGTAACAACACAGTCAGGGAGACCATGTCAAGGTTTCTATAATTCAAGATAGATAAGTGAGTATTTTGGTAGAAATGAGAAAGTTATGAAAGTATACAGAGAATTCCCAGTGATGTGTCTTGAAATAATGGGTCAAAGAGAAAAGAACATGGACTGTGGTGTTATGTATTAAGGATAATTGGGATTTCTAGTTATTTTTAGAATGTATTTTACAATGCTCTGCTACTTTTATTTGTATTCTCTCTCTCTCTCTCTCTCTCTCTCTCTCTCTCTCTCTCTCTCTCTCTCTCTCTCTCTCTCTCTCTCTCTCTCTCTCTCTCTCTCTCTCTCTCTCTCTCTCTCTCTCTCTCTTATTGGCTTTATTTGCAACCAAAGACTAGTGAATATTCAAGGAAAATCTTCATCTTAACATATTTTCAGCATAATCACCCACATATTAGTGATCCAAATAGATTTCTGTAAGCTTTCAATAAATATCAAAAGTTAATATTCTTTCCACCAAAAATATCATCACAAACCTACCTTTGCCCTCATTAATGAGAAAAAAGTAAATATAAGCATTTATAAAAGGTCAATGATTTAAAAAGATGACCCCAAAGACCTATTGTTTCAATAAAGAATGAGGAAACGGAGGGCCCTCACTCTTCACTTTAAGGTCACCCTGTCTCTTTACCAAGCTTCTGGGACCGAGTTCCAAGGCAGTAAAGGAAGTGAAAGTGCAATCAGTGGTGTTTTGTCAGTCTGCATCAGGGTTCAGCACATCAATTCTACTGCTTGGAATTCAGTTGGAGTTGAACACATACGTCTCTGTTTACATCTCAGAGCCTGAGTCACTTCTCATTGCCAGGTGTCAGAGCACTTTCCTAAGGCACAGGTGGCACTGACTGATTTTCCTGCACTCGACCTATCTGTCTTACAAGCATGATATGTGGTACTTACTACTTATTTTTAAACTACAGGTCAGCAGGAGGTAATGATCATTTACCTTAAATGCATTCCTTACACGCACATACCTACAAAAACGTGCTGCCGGCATACTATTTTCACAATGTCCAGGAACAGGTGTGTGAAGGTAGCCTTTTCTTTTCAGTGCTAATTAGATGCCAAGTAGTTTGTAAAGAACACTGAACATTGTATTCATTCTTCCTTTTGCTCAGTGCCCTAAAACATCACACATACTAGGTAGTACAGTGCCACACTGAGGCAAATTCCTCAGCCTTCCTTTTACTTTTTATTTTGTGACTGGGTCTCCCTGGATAGCCTAGGATTTTTTTGATATCACCTATACCTGAGATAGGCTTTGAACTTGTGATTCCTGCCTCACTCCCACCAGAAGAGTTATGATTCTCAATCTGCACCACGATGTACACTTATTTGGAAACAAGAAAATGATGAGGTAGTTACTGGTGCTCCTAGAGAAACAAACTTGGAAACATTAAGAAACACAGCAAAATTACACAGTAAACTGCAGATAGATTAAGTATTAAGCCTGATAGTTGATTGTAGAACCTATGCCATCACCAACATACTACCCTGCTTGTTTACACCAATATAAATGTGTGGCATGTGGACTGTGCCACCAGGGAAACTGGTGAGGTGGACCGTGTTGAGATACCAGAAATCTCAAACTTGAGATTTAAAAATCTCATCCTGAGAGTGACAGGAGTGGGACAGCTTCCTCCCTGTTTCTATGCCTGTCTTCTAGCATGTAAACAGGGTGACTTCCAACCAAGTCCTCACTGGCAGTCAGTCATGTAATGGGCACCTGGATGAAAGCAGAGCATCACCAGCATGCCAGCCCCAACCAAGGGGAAGATTTTCAAGCCAAAAACCCTCCCTACTTCCCAAGGTTTATGTAGTACTGGTTCACTATGGAACACACACATACACACACACACACACACACACACACACACACACACACACACACACACACACACATACACACTCATGGGGACCTGAGCTATTTCACCAATAAAGACATGCTTAAGTGTTTCACTAAATTTAATCTAAGAGTTGTTGTTTCATCCTCTGAGAAAGTCTGATCCCCCCACAACCCCGGCACCCCAATTCGGATTGGAATCCTGTAGACCCACCCCCTACCACATACACCCCCTTCCCTGTTCCAGACTCTGCTCTATCCTTCTTGGCTCACATTCTATATTTTCTGGGAGATGTAAAATTTTCAGTAAGTCAGATAGAAAAGCCCACTTTCTGGTTGTTAGAAAATATTAAATAAATACAAATTCATTCTGTTCAGTAGGAAAAATTGTAGACAACATACCATGGAACATTATTCAAAAAGAAAAAAGAGTAAATTCAGGGTTCTCCAAGAGACTCTTCAAATATTACATGTATTTCTATTGCCAATGGTTGTACCACCCCCCAAAAGTAGAAGGTATGAGGAAGGTATGACCTCATTGCTAAAAACACCATGCCTCTAAGACACAGAGGTCAGTCCCTGAAGTACAATTGTCTAAAATGCCTTCTCCCTGAGACTAGATTTCATGGTATCAGAAGATACCATGCAAACTTCCAAAGGAAAGAACCAACCAACCGTCTCATCCAGATATTACACGTATAAACCACAATGACAATCATAGCAGCATAACTCCCGCTAAGGGTGCAGCAGTGGCACACATCTTATATTGGTGGTAACAACAGGCTTAAAGACTTAAGACTTTCTCAACAAGAAAGAGGGCATGCCTGCTACAGGGAGGCTAGAGAATTATACAGTGCTCATGAAATCTTAAATATTGGATAAGATCCTCCAACCCCACTCTACTAAGACAGTATAATCAATAATTACCTTCTCATACACACTTGTAATTATAGCCTTCACCTTTCATCAAGAAACTTTTGTTTGCAACAAAAAGTGACCACTTTAGAAAAACACAACCAATCAACATACAGAGTTGTGGAGACCAGTTCCAAAGTGTACATCTGTAATAAGATTTGCACACCTAAGGCTCATGGACCATTTCAGAAGAGGAAGTGGAAAGACTGTAAAACCAGTGGAACAAGGAATTTGATGTGATGTTCTGTTTCCTAGATTATGAGATGCTATACCCATAAAGTCTCACCAAGACGGCTGCCGAAACTTGAGTTAAACAAGGACAATGACAATAGATATTCTAATATGGAAGAGGAAAAGACAAGAAGGCTTTAACCCTACACAAAGAAGTACAGGAAACTGAGGAACTGTGAGAGAGGATCAGGAGCATACCAATTTGTTATCTGATACAAAGTAGTAGTCAGCCCTGCCTGAAAACACACATGCATATACTACTATACAACTGAGAACTTTATACACATATATGTACATACGTTCATATTCCATATATATGTATGTATTATATGTACATATATATGGAGAAAGAGACTTTTAGGAATGATCTAATTGTTTTGAATACTGATTATATTGCTCATTACACGAATATGTAATTGTACTCTTAATTAATTCATAAACATAAAACTCAATTAAAGGATAATTTAAAAATAAATAATAATACTAAGGAGAGAAAATTATTCATATTTAAGTAACCCAAATATGGTGATTTGCTACTTTTTTTTCCCTGTGAAAACTTAAGTTTCTTTGGCTTTCATAGCTTCAGTTTTTCTCTCTTTATCAAAGAGATAAACTATCTACATAAAATTATAATATAAAAATGGATGCTAAGTTCTGTGAGTCATTCAGCTCTCTGATGAACAAATGAAAGAATGTAATAAATGCTTGTGAGGACTATTCATTGTCTCACAAGCTTCTGAACATTGTACAACTTCCTTTTCTCTACAACCAGATTCTCCCAGTCCCAGTGGTGTGATGTGGATCACTCCTCTGGAAGATGGAGTTAACAGAACCTTTCTTCAAGGTTCCTGTTTGGTGATACAACTGCTTTCATTAAATAGAGCAGAGATGGAGGAACTGTCCAACCAATGCCTGGCCCAATCAGAGACCCATCCCATGGCAGAGAGTCAACCCCTGACACTATTAATGATATTTGACCATGCTCACAGACAGGAACTTAGCACAGCTGTCCTCTGAGAGACTCCACCCAGCAGCAGATCCAAACAGACACAGAGAATCATAACCAAATATTGGGCAAAGCATAGAAAATTTTGTGGAAAAGTGTGTGTGTGTGTGTGTGTGTGTGTGTGTGTGTGTGTGTGTGTGTGTACCTCCATGCGTGCACGCACGCACGTGTGCAGAGGGGCAGAATAGAAGGACCTGGAGGTGACAAGAGCTCCACAAGAACATCAACAGAGCCAACTAACCAGGGCCCAGAGGGGTTTGCAGAGACTGAAGCATCAAAAAAAGACTATGCAATAGATAGACCTAGGCCACCTACACAGATGTAGCAGATGGCCAGCTCAGGCTTCATATGGGTCCCCTAGGAAGGGGGGACCCATGGACTCAGTTGCCTGCTTTTTGGCACTACCCTATGGTAGGGCTGCCTCCGTGGGTCACAGGGGAAGAAGACATGCTCAGTCCTGATTCCACTTGATGAGCTTTGGGCAAGTGGGGGGTTCCCTTTCCTGAGGAATAGGGGAGGGAGCAGGGGAAAGGAGGAGGACAGGACTGGGAGGTGAGGAAGAAGGGGCTACAATCCAGATGTAAAGTGAATAAATAAACTAATTTTAAGAAAGAAATCTCTTGTCATAACTTGAGTGAAGAATTTGTCAAAGCGGTACATGACACATTTCCATCACAAGGCCAGTGAGAGGGTCAGCTCCTTCATTTTTCCTCAGGTACCTCTGACACCACAGCTACATTTTTTAAAGCAATTATTCTCCTTTTCAGCAAATTTCTGTTCTGTCCTTTCAGCCGCCTACCCAACTCCATTGTTACCCATGAGAACCCGGACTGTCCCTCCCCTGAACTCTCCAAGCCACAGGGTCCGTGCCAACTGTGCTGTTTCATGAACCTGAGTATCCTGACACTTAGCTCAGGGAATACGCCCATGCCGCATCCTAACCAAGATAGGAAGCCATTATCTGAGAATCTCTCACTTGGTTCTATGGGCCAGACCTTCTCCTAGCACTTTCATAGGCATTGCCTCACTTTAATGTAAAGAAAGTCAATAAAGCCCACATTTTTACCCACAGCATAGAGAAAAAGAAAGAGACCTAAAGTTGCCTTACAGCGAGGCATGGTGACTTAGAATTGTATCTTTCAGGCAAGAATTCAGTCATGGGTTTAAGGCCATAATAGGGTACACAGAGGGTTTGAGCCCATCCCGAGAACACAGAAAGACTCTGTCACAAATCCCAAAATAAAGTAAGTAAACAAGTGAAACCTGTCACTTCCCCAAGGAAGAGCCATACACCTTGGATGTGGGATTTAACAATAAGTACAGTTCTAAAAAAATTTTGTTTTCTTCAAGAAATTCTATCAAACATTTTCTTTGTAATTTCATTAAAAATTGAATTTATACCAAGTTCAATAATTATTTTAATTGACCGTTATAACTTACATCATCATTTTAAAATGTATTTCCTGAAGATAATGATTTTGCTTTTACCAAATCAGAGCTTTACATGATAGGAAATGGTGTTTAGTGGTGTTTTCAGTTATAATTTCCAAATGGGAGATTTGTATTAGCTTTCTTTTTTCTTTGTATTCCTTCCTTCCTTCTCCTATTTCTCTTCCTCTAGTTATTGAAAGTCATTATGAATTTATGTTTAATCAGCATGATTTTTTTCAATAAAAAATCAGCTTATTTTAATAGGACACCTTAAAACATTATGATGGCACTGATCATATATATATATATAAACATAAATATTAAAAAATATTTTTTTCACAAGAAATGCTATATCTAAGTCAATAAATGAAGAGAAGAGCAAATAGGATTATATTTCATATTTTTTGCAAGTTCACAGAATTTGCTAATGCAAAGTCTACAACAATGAGGTAGAAATGAGAATTAGTAATGAGAGAGGATCGGGCAGGAATTTCATCTCTTGCTCAGTTGGGTATAGCGGATGTTCAAGTATTTCCCAGACTTAGTGCTTGTGGTGAAGCTTCAGTGTATGGCTACTGTGTGGATCAAGCAAAACTCTGAAACTCCAACAATAGAATGTGGGAAACTTTAGATGTTGCTGTTCAGCAACAGGAATCTTCAAAGATACTTCATGCTACAGACAAATTTGAGATCAGTTTGAAAAATTATATTTTACAATATTCCATAGAATGGTATTTAAAGGCAACATTTACTGAGACCTCCACAGACAGTAGACACGGTGGCTGAGAATTACGGTAATTAAGTCTCATAATGATCAGAGATGTCTCTCATAATTTTCACAGTGAGAGAAGCCATTGAGCCTCCTGTGTTCATGACAACTATTCTATATTCCTGATCCTAGGGAATAGCCCCTCACAAGCAACCTTCACCGTCTTTTGACAAAAAGTCTATATATGTAGTCCACTCTGCTGTATAAATGTTTACATGTATCTACTGAAATGAGATATTGACTATGTATTCCTTGAAATTTATTCTGGAAGTATAAAAAGCTTTGTTTGATCATTGCCCAAATGCATTTTTCATTATTCTTCAAGCTAGTTTCCTTGGATAGTTATTGATGAGATTTATGTTCACAGAAATTCAGCTGACATGCAAACAAAGACAACGCGAATGCATAGCTTCAAGCGGTACCATCCATAATAATTGACCTTGTGCTATGAATTGCAAGTGTTGGGCAATTGAATTGAAGACTTCGACGAACAGAAAGTATTCATGGGAGGAGGCCTGGCTTTACGAACTTGCACAGATGCAGACTCAGAAGAAATTGTGTGTTTTAACATTCATTAGTTATATAGCCAGGAAGGTCATCTCTAAAATTTCATTTACATCAGCGACTGCAATTACAATTTAGATAATAAACAGGTCCATCAAAATGCCAGAACAAACACATTAAATTTTCTCCTCCAAATATCAGTGTACGGCAACAATTTCAGACATTTTATTGAAAAAAAAAACTAATAAAACCAAATTATGAAGGCAAGGTAGCCAAATGTAATTGGTATCAGTATCAATGTTTTTCACAGACCATAGTAAAACTGATTATTCTGTGATTCAGCAATAACAATGGCTTCCAATGAGAAAGGCTTGATTAACAGGGCAACAGTAATATGCTGTGTAACTCTATGATTCTGGCCCTGAAGACAATGAACGTCTATATTTTACAAACTTCCCCAGTAACATTCCAGAGAACATTTGAAATTGAATTTATGGTACCATCTGTGAAGGGGAGAAGCTGTCTCTTTCACATCTTCATCTATAGTCCTTGCAAAATGCCTGGTATAGAATCAGGAACCATTCATACTCTAATGAATAAGTGATTACGACTTCTTGAAAATTACAGGTACCAGTACTTACTGTTTGGATGTTGCAGATTCTAGGTGTATATGGTATGTTTACTGGGCAGAGAAGGAACTTGGGAAACAATAGTTATAAATTTTGCAATTTGCTCCCAATTGTGATACAACTGGTTTGCTAAGGCACCTTAGCTATACAAAGGTGAATCATTTTCCGAGTGCTCTAGGAAAGCATGTGTACAACCAAACAGTGATTTTATCACACTATAATTAATTTTAAAGTGCAGGTTCTATGGCACTGAGTCAATGCATTAAATTAAGTCATGGATATTACATTATTAAGGGAAACCTTATTTGGTAAAGCTAATGAATTCTAAATTTCAATAGCTTTGAGTGCAGGTGTTCCCAGATGGCAGAAAGATGGTTTTCCTCTATGTATTATTCAGCCATCTGCTTCCTCAGACTTCCTCTGTGCTCTTTCTGTCTCTGTGCTCAGTTGAAGGATATGGGAATAATGCAGGATATAGCCACTATAACCCACCCTAACCTTAAAGCAATAAGCCTCATTTTGGTTCACGAGCCCCAGCAAAAGCTAGTAAAAGGATTTGACCTAAATGGCATACAACCTTTAAATTTTTCTACTCTCTGTTTGGGAAACTATGGAAATCCAGGCTATAATCATAACTGGTTTGGCCACAGGTGTCCACAGATGATTAACCCTTGTGGAATAAAGGCCTGGGAGGAGCTTCCCGGGAGCAGTGATAAAAATGACGATACTTCAGACATAACCAGGCCTTATCCAAGAGGATAAACAAGAAGGAGTCATGAAAAGCAAAGCAAATCATGTGGGCACTAACCTGCAGGTTAGAGAGAGTGGGCATTAGACACGAGGGCGAGCCCATTCCAAATCACCTCTGCAGTGATTCTGTGACAGTGATGGAGAAGGGCATTAACAGGGCTGATAAGGGGAAGAAGATGGAGGATTTAAATGCTACTGTGCTAACTCTCTATGCCTTCTCCCTCTCTCTAGCTCCCTCCGTACTCTCATTGACTGGGCCCAGGTCCTCACAAACTATTGTTCTCATTCTTGCTCATTCATGAGGATAATCTCCCTCCTAGACAGGGCCACTAAAGGGAAATCTTTCCTATTGAACGACTGACCTTTTAATTCTCCCAATTGAGTGTGTAGATAAAGACTGGTCATGTGTCTCCACCAATTGGCCTCTATTGAGGAAAGCAGAGCATGGTCCTCTCACTGACACAGACATAACATGAGTGCTCCAAGGACACGGGCAAGTGCCGTTCAAACAGCGGCTGCTAATTAACTGCTTTTTGAAATGAGCCATTTTGAGATATTGTGTTTCCTCATCGGTACCCTTCAGCTGAGAGAGTGCAATCCCCAGTGACAGCAATATGTTCATTTATTTTTAATATTCCATGACCTACTCAGGGTTATGGCCTCATTAAAAAACGATTGATGTCTCTGACATAAGCCTGTGAAGTGCCCTTGTTGTCTGCATTTATACATGATGAAGAAAAGGAAGAAAAAAAAAAAAGAGTTGCCCTAGATCTTACGAACACTGTAACAAAAACTGACAAGAGTAATTGTTTGCTACTTTGGGGACATATAAAAATAGATAACCAATCAAATGAGGTCAGTGAAGTTTGCTTCTATATATGGTTTTAAAACACGTTATTTTTAAAGTTTTAAATTGCTAACATTAGTATGGCAAAAATCTGGCTTTCTTATTAATTTCACTTAATTAATTTTCTCCAGAACAAGGAGATAGCAAAAGTGTAGTCTTTTAAATTTCAGTTTATCTATGTAAATCCCATGAATGGCACCCCTTTTAAATATCTCTATAAAAAAAAAGTGTTGGGAAAATTCATGAATAATGAGTTAAGTTAGAATGGTCCAGGGCTATTCTAAACACTGACAGCTGTCAAGAAATGTCACTATTACCCAACTGAATATTGAAAATACACAGACAAAGGTTCTGCTTCAGGCAAACATGCTTTTATACTCAATGATTGTTGATAACTGATATTTATAATGCATTTTTCTGGAGGCACAGCTCTGCCCTATGGAATCTTCTGACTGCTAGGGGAAAGAGTGCACCACGCTAATAAACTGTTAAGTGACAAACTGATTAAATGTTGGGAAACAAGATGTCAATGTTTAGCATATATGTTAACCCCAGACCAAAGTGAATTATCTTCTTATCCTTCAGAGAGTGCCTTGAGGGCTAGAAAACTATGGTAAACAACCCAAAGGCCCTGGCTTTAAACAGAATAAAGGAGGAAAGTTTAAAAGCTAAGGCAATATAGTCCTCTGAGAGAAGCAAGAAAACAAATATTCACGAGAATTTAAGGTTATGTAAGGGTTGGGTAGAAATCCCAGATCCACCAAGTCTCCAACCCTAGAGTGGGATAATCTTAAAAAACTTTGCTAATACAGAGTTTGGGTGTATGATATATTTGTGTAAGATTGTGCACCATGGCCTTTGTGTGGGCATCAGAGGACAATGTTTTGGAGTTGGTTCTCTCCTTCCATCTTTACACAAGTTCCCAAGATCAGTCTAAGTTTCCTAAACCTTTATGATAAATGCTTTGTCTACGGAAGAATCTTAGATCTCAGTTTTATGATATTTTCTGGTCTGGTCTTATAGAGGAAATAAACCATAGGGTGTGTAAGCATTGAAAAGAATAGTCCATTCAAATAGCTGAAATTATATGTGGTTGATTATAGTTTAAGAAATATTACTTCTATATTATATTAGTAAGAGGCATCAGTAATATTATAGACATATAATATTCAAACTGGGCCTCTATGAAAAATAAAAGTTATCTAGATAGAAAAGGAGAGAATAGTTTTTATCAGGACAAAAAAAAAAAAAAAAAAAAAGCAAAAGTCCAAAGCTATAGAAGACATAACTCAAATGAATATTTTCATTGCTTCCAGGAGCCATTAATATATTATACTCTTATTTTAAAAAGGAAAGCGAGAAAACAAAAGTATTTTGCATATTATCTATATAGCTTAGAAAACACTCAGGTCCAAGATATTCTATTTATAAGTGAGTATGCCGAGGCTCCACAGCAAGGAGATTGTCAAATTTACAAGTGACGTGCAAGGGTTAGACACAATATTTCTTCAAAACCCTATGCTATTTCACCTCTCCAAAATCTGAGTAGATTTTGGAGAATGCTAGAATTTATAACAGTGAAAATATAAAATCTCTAACAAAGAAAAAATCCTCAACTTAACTGTCTAAATTGCTTGGCAGTCTTATTTAATACTCAAACACAATGAGTTGTAAGTATCCTTGTATTGAAAATAAGACCCAGGGAGACAACAATTCGGTCTTTAAAACAGAGGACAGCAACATAAGATGTTTAAAGTTAAGACTGGACATGGTCCATCTGTGCTGCCAAAACAAGGCTGCCATAGATGGGTGGCTTTCATACAACAGAGATACAGCCTTTATACTTCATATATCTGGATGGTCCAAGATTAAGAAGCCAGCAAATTTGGTGTCTAATGAACACTGTCTTCCTAGTGCATCCATGGAACCTTGTTTTTCTGTTCTCACATATGAAAAGGAGCAGAGAAACTGTATGGGGCTCTCTTCAACAAGTACAGTAACTCCAGTAAGTAGTTCTGCATTCATAACTTACTTACTTATCAAAACCTCCAATTCTCATCACCACCATGTCTAGGATTAGCAGTTTTCACCCATGAATCTGATAAGATATAAAATATCTTATTTTATAAGATTATTTATACTTATTTTGTGCCACACAAAAGATGTGATACTGAAAAGTTTATTATATGAGTATGGGGGAAGAAGGAGGGGGCACCCCAGAGAGAGAGAGACAGAGAACAGAGAGACAGAGACAGAGAGTGATAGAGGCAGGTAAGAGAACAAGAGAGGAAGAAAACTAGAGAGAGAAACAAAGTAGGTTTGTCCTTTTATAACTCTGCGTAGAGCCATTCCTACTGGCAGGTAGGTAATGACATGATAGGTTGCTAGGCAGATTTAGTCATAGGTTGCTAGGCAGACAGCGCACTATGCTAGCAGCATAGACATTTGGTAGAATGAATTAAACCCAATTACATTGGATTCTAAACCCACTTTGTCTACCTGCAATCAACACTGTCAAGCCCTGTCCCTATGTAGAAGCAGCTGCAGCTAGAGACATCTCGGATCCGTGAGCTCTTTTGTAATACACAATCAATACATCTGTAACTTTTCATGCCCTTCGTTGTAAAAAGGAACTTATTTCACCCATTTGTCCCTGCTTTCTTTGGGACCTTATCATCACAACCTTCTGCCTTATATTCAAGTGCTGACTCCATCTTCATGCTAGAACTGCAGATAAGAAAGTGCTTCTATGAGACTCTTTTGCCCCAATGAATTAGGAAGTTAAACCAAATAAAGTCTCCACAATCATAATTCAAATACGGTGTTTTCTCTTCTACAACCTTACTCCTGCGTTCAGATTTATCAGCAACATCATAAGTGGACTTAAAAATAAGAAAGAAAGCAGAGAGCAATGAAATCTAGAAGATTCCACGAGTGCCACATTAAGAAGCTGGTCATATCAAGAAAGGATGACAACAACAACAACAAAAAATGTGCATTTGCCAACAGGGCTCATTGGCAGAAGCTCCCTCTTTCCCTCCCGTGTCTCTACTACTGGACTCAAGCCAGAAAGCCATCTTTATTTTTGTGGAGGGCTGCCCCTTCAGTTCCTCCTTCTAGGAAACACCCTTAGGGATCTGCACAGAAGTGTATCTCTTAGTTAATTCCAGACCCACTCACGTTGACATCTACGATTACCTATCACACGGTATGCCCAGAAAGTGAAGTATGGTACCACATGTATCCCCTACCATTTATCACCCCGCTCTGTCTTTCACCCTCTGGCTACTTACATTTGAGCCACGCCAGAGAATTTATCACACCAACACATCCCTTCCTTCTCATATCGTTCTAGACATGAAGCTCAGATGAGGGCTAATATCTGCAAAGAGGAGCCAGCTTGTGTAAAACACTCAAAAGCATTGTAGGGAGTGGTACAAAACAGATAACAAGGCATGCGAGCTTTTGAAGTCCCAAGCAGATGAGGGAATAATCAATGGTCCAGCTGAGAGTTCAGACCCACAAAACTCCTCTGCCAATTCCCAGTCATCTTCCCAGGGAGCCACACTGTTCTCATCAGCATGCTCCATAAATTTTGCAGTAGGATGCAAACCGCTGGCTTGAGGCTGACACTGATTGAGAAACCTCGCCCCAGGCCAACTGCTCTGAGGAGAGGAGCTGGAGCTTCAGAAATAAACACCAGGGTCTGTTGTTCAGCAGATTTGTCGGCGTTTAGAGATCACAGGAGACACAGAGCACAGCAAGGCAAGGCTAACGCCCCAAGGGGAAATACTGCATGGCTGTAATTTTTTTTTTTTTTGAGATTCTTTTTTAAAAATTTAGTCAAGGAAAATAAAACAAAACAAACAAAAACATAAAATCCACTGTTAAGCTAGTTTTTCCTGATAGTCAAGGAAGTCTATTGTGATTTTGTGTACTAGCTTTTCGTTGGTGGTGGTTTTCTGTTTTGTTTTGTGTGTTTTCTTTTGATTTGATTTGATTTGTTACCTCCCAGTGAACTTTCTTCTATCTACCATCAAGCAATAGAGGGTGACCTAGGCTACAGAGCCTGGTTTTCTCTCATTAGAGAGTAGCCACAGGCTCTTTAAACTAATAAAGCTGAAGAGAAATCACAGATAAAACAAGATAGAATATTCAGGTGCAGATGACAAGAGAGCGCCTTGGGAGGTTTATGTTAATAACTATAGTGCTGGAGTTAGGGATGGGACCTCTGAAGAAAGGCACTTTATGATGTATTTACAGCCTTTGCAAAATGTTCTGCATAGTAATGCCAATTTTGAAGTTTTCCATCCCTCCCCCATAAACACAGACCAGCTCTCCCCCAGGAAATTATTCAAAACGCAAAAAAGCAAACACTTTCTCTCATTTTTACAACAGGAAGAAAATGAAATAACATGTGCACCATTAGCCTGCTGGAAACCCTAGAGGGCGTGATTTCCGACCCATAAGGCAATTTTCCTTCATCTATTAGGAATATGCTTCTAATTTATCCCCCTCCGGCTTGTTTCTCAATCCTGCGCTCCTTAATTCCAAGATTTTTTTCTTTACATATATCTCTGTTGGTTTGTTTCTGTTTCTGGTTTTGTTTTAATCAAGCTCTGTGCCACTTTTCAAGGCATGATCAGTTGTCCCTCTGTGTATATGAGTATAGAAATATATGTGTGTGCAATACCAATGTCTATATGTGCATTTACATGCATGTACATATGTTGTTAATAAGAAGTAACAAATTCAAGAGACTAATGAAAGCAAGGAACTTTTGCAAAGAGGGTCTCCAGAATATGGCCTCTGGCATGCTGTTTCATATAAGACACCGTGGAGCTTCTTAAAGTCTTTCCATTCATTGTTAGAGCTGGAGAGATGGCTTGGTGGTTAAGAGTACTGTCTGCTCTTCCAAAAGACCTGAGTTCAATTCTCAGCACAGCTCTATACATAACTCCAGTAAGGTTCTAACAACCTTAAACCAGTGCACATAAAATTGAAAAAAAAAAAGGGGGGGGGTCTTTCATTGTGATAAATCTCTGTTCTGTTTGCCTATAGTAAAAGCTTGCATCCCTCTCAAGGTCTCACCTCACTGGCCTAGACCACAAAGATGGTATCCAATAAAAATTCAGAGCTTTTGACTTCCCTGCCCTTTTCCAATCCTGGACTCAACCCCATAGCAGATAACCTAACTTTCAGAGTACAGGGGACAGGTGCCAGCTGCCAGCTAGGAAAATAGAGGCCTAGTCCATCTTCTAACTCTGACGAACTCTAAGCACAGCTTATATTGAAAATAGACCTTAGCAATGTATTTCTTACACATATTTTTTTACTTCTATAAATGTCTATATATAAAAATATAAGTTGTGTACATGTGTGTACATGTGTGTGACTGTGTGTGTATGTGTTATGTTCATATTTGTTCATATGTGCACATGTGTACATGTGTGTGCATATGTTATATACGCATTTATGTGTATATGTGTGAGTATGTATACATATGAGTACATGTGTAGTGTGTGTATCTGTGTGCATACATATGTATTTTATGTGTGTATGCTTATGTATGTGCAAGTGTGTATCTATGTGTACACATGTGTGTACATATGTGTGTGTGCTTACATGTACAGACACTTGAGCATGTGTGTGTGTGTGTGTGTGTGTGTGTGTGTGTGTGTGTGTATTACCTATCTTCTCTCTGTATCTATGGGCTCCACATAAATTGATTAAACTCACCTGAAAACAAAAATATTTTCAAAAGAGTGCTCTTGTTTCCTTAGGTTTATCCCCTAAACAAGGCAACACAACAAGTATTTCTACAGCATTCAGAGCAGGGCAAGTAGCAGGAACATTCCAGGGAAAGTATACATGAGGAAATGTAGAAGTATTTTATACGACAGGCTGCACACTTGCAGACTGAGGTGTCTCTGGAGGCCCTGGGATCAACTCCTCCTGGCCACCTTGGGTACCGTGTAGATCATCTTTGTTTTTACTTATTCAAGATATAATTTGTTTTGTAACAATCTTGGGCAATGGATACTGACTGTTAATAATGCAAAAATGAATAAAACTAGGTTTCTGTTTTAGTCAAATTACACCAGAGGAAACACACATGAATCTGTAGTGCTGAAGCACTGTAACATAAAGGTCAAATCCATTACAGATCAGATAAACCTGGATTGGAACACTTCCATTTTCTATTGAAAGTATGTGGACCCTCCTTAAATCACTTATGCTTCAGAATCTGATTTCTTCATCAGTAAAAACGGAGAAAGTAACATCTCTCAAATATATTTCAAAGCAGGAAAAAACCCTGAGGTTATGAGGTGCACCTGAAATTACAGTGTTTTTTCAGACAGAGCCAGGGAAATCTTGAGTTCTAGGCTATTTTGGACTATACAGGGAGACTTTGTCTCAAAACTACATATAAAGTTTGGACTCTGACAAAGGAAGCAGCTAGGCTAATGGCAGATGTTCACTGCTCTCTCCAAATCCAGCCCCAGTCTCACTCCCAGCTCTGCTGCAGGCCACCTGCTGCTGCTTGTCATCCTTATAGCTTTTCCCCAGTCTCCATCTCCAGCAGGCTTTCCATGAACAATTCATTACTAAATGAAAAAAATGGGTCAAGACAAATTGAAAACTTTCTAGAATTGAAGGAGAACGAGTACACAACATATACAAGCTTGTAGAGCACAAGAAAAGTGGTTCTAAGAGGCAAGCTCATAGCAATAAACATTTTGTTTACTTTTAAATAATTCAATATAACGATGCTCATAAGTCAGACTAATCTACCTAGTGTAATATCCTTAAACAACATGTTCAGATACTGTTAGAACAGGTACTAAACTCAACAATTAATAAGTGGACCTTATGAAACTGAGAAGCCTCTGCTTGGCAAAACACATTATCATTAGGATTAAATGGAAGACTACAGAATGAGAAAAGATTCTTATCAACTACATATATGATGGAGGATTTACATTCAAAACAAAGAAAAAAAACTAGGTATCAAGAAAACAAATAATGCAGTTAAAAATGAGGTACAGGTCTAAACAGAATTCTGAAAAGAAGAAACTCAAATGGCTGAGAAACACTTTAATGTTCAACATCCTTAGTCATTAGGGGAACACAAATGAAACTACTGTGAGATTTCATCTTATACCCATCAGAATGACTGAGATCAACAAAATAAGTGACCGGTCAGGCTGGGGGGAATGTGGAACAAAGATAACCCTCATCCATTGTTGGAAGAAGTGTAAACTTGTATAGCCACTATGGAAATCAGTATAGTTGTTTCTTAGAATGATAGGAATCAATCTACCTCAAGATCAAATGATAGCATTCTTGGGTATATACCCAATGTCACTTCATCTTTCTACAGAGACACTTCTTCAACCATGTTCGTTGCTGCTTTCTTCATAATAGCCAGATATTAGGAACAACCTAGCTGTCCCTCAACAGAAGATTAGAAAGAGAAAATGTATACATTTACACAATGGAATAATTATTACTCACCTGTAAAAAATGAAATTGCAAAATCCAAAGGTACTAGGAAAAAAATCATCCTGAGAGAGGCAACTCAGACCTAGAAAGACAAATATGCTATTATTCACATATATGTGAATATTAGCTGTTAAGTCAATGATAACCAAGATATAATCCCTAGAACCACAGAGGTCAGGTATAGATTAAGGGACAGAGAAATAGAGCAGATAGTTATGGGTGAATAGGAGGTACAAACTGGAGCCAGAGGATCAGGTGTAAAGAGGCAGGGAACAGGGATGCAAAGGAGGGAATACAGGGAAAGATACCTAAAATCAAGAGCCATTAGAGGGATAGTATGGAAATATAATACAGGTAAAACTTCCTAAAAATATATACATATATGAAGAAAATCTAAGTGAAATTTCCAAATAGTGGGAAAGAAAGAGCCCAAATTGGCCATCTCTTGTCACTAAATGAAGCCTCCAGAACTAGTATTGTGTTACATTTTATTGGATGGTGGCCCAAAGAGGCCCTTGGAATCCCCCAAAGAATCAAAGCTGTACCCAATACTGTACGTTGCTCTCCAAAACTGTCAGCAAGGTCCCACTGCTAAATACAATACCTACGGAAGTCATTGTACATGGAGAAGTTGAGTGGTATCGGAGAGCCTTCAACTCTTCATGCTAGCATCTTTGATAAAGGAAGATACTTTGCATGCCAGCCATAAACTCTTTGATCTACAATGGTTTCCTGCATGCAGGATATGCTAGGACAATGCTGGCAATTTGTGGAAGTAACCAATCAACATCTGATTTGACTTAAGGGCCACTCTAGAAGATGGAACCCACACTCACTCAATGGATCCTGGGACTAGATATCTCTCGGACCTAGTATAAAACAGAATTCTATGGTTCTAACAAATGAACATACAAAAGAAAACAAATAAAATGACTCCTAATGACATTCTGCTATAATCATAAATCAGTGCCTTGCTCAGCTATCATCAGAGAAGCTTCCTCCTCTAGTAGATGAGGACAAATACAGAGACCCATAAAGAGACACTATGTGGAAAGCCTGAGACCTTGGAATAATCAGTGCTAAACAGAATGTCTCCATTAAATCTCTTTACTCAGGGTTCAAGAAATCCTGGTAAAGAAAATAGAAAGCCTGTGAAAGCCATAGGAGATGGAGGATACCAAGAAAACAAGGTCCTCTGATCTACATGATGGACACAGTCATTGAGACTGAGGCAGCATGCACAGGACCTGTATAGATCTCCACCAGATGGGGTGCTATGAAAGAAGAAGTGAACATATCCCCCAATTCTTAATCCAGAAGCAATTTCCAATTGATACTCTTTGCAAAGGAAAAGCTAGTTTTCTCCAAGGAAGTCTTCCTGGGAAAACAAACTACTTTTAAGGGTAGGCTGCATGCCCTTGCCTAGATGTTCAACAGAAACCAACTCAATGTTGTGTTTTGAGGTTCCTTATCTCATAATATTGTGTCAAGTCTCTTTTTAAAAAATTAACTTAAGTTTTATTTTTTAATAATTTTTATTTTTTCTTTTTGATTCCATCAAAGCCCATGTAAAGACAGAAGGACAGAAGAGCACATGCTTCAGACAAATAAAAGGGGAGCTATACTTTATGTGGCAAAAATATGTTTACATTTAAGTTATATATTGTTTTAAATCTGCATTTATAACATAAGATGATGTTAAAAATATAAAGGTCCTTAGGTCAAAGGCAAGTCAGGTGTATTGGATGGTTATTCTCCAGTTCTTTCTCTGTGGCTTGTTCACTTGTCTGTCTGTTTGTTTGTTTGCTTGTTTGTTTGCTTGTTTTTTGAGACAAGTTCTATGCAGTGCTGGCCGATCTGATACTCCCTATGTGCCCCGGAATAGCTCCAAACCTATAATCCCTCAGCTTCAGTCTCCAAATTCTGTAGCAATGAGTGTATAGCATCATGGCCCACTCTCTAGATATGGCTACCTTTGGACTATAGTGCCATCCACTTGGCACCCACACCATCTGTGGTATGTGTTGTGTGGCGTGACTTTGCCAAGAGACCTATTTTGGTCACTGTAATATAGACAGACAGTATGCCTATGGAAGAAGATGCCATAATAACTTCCCCTAATTAGGTCTCAGAATCATATACTCTAGGGCTCACCCTGAGAAGCAACTCCTCACAGTGAGTATAGTGAATCCTATTGGTCTAAGTGAAATGTATATACCATAAATCTAAATCCAGTCCTCAGTCTAGAGAGAAGCACGTCTCTGTCCAAAACATGCTTTCTCAGTTAAATCCACAGAACTGTAAAACAAGGAAAATAAATTCTGGTGCAGTTCCTTATGAAAAATAAGCCAGATTACACAGCATTGCTATCGCAACAATTCCATTAATACAATGAGACATAAACAATGACATTTAAATATCAGGTTATAACTTGGTCCCCGAAATCAGGTATTTTCCTAACAGATTATCTCAGCTTCCACTGTATTATTCAATCAGTCCTCCACGCCCCCACCTTCCCTCTTGTTTTCTTAAAAATGTGTGGGTTCTATTATCTGTTACCCATTGAATTCCACCACATTTATAGTTCTGCTGAGATAGTTTTAATCTTAATTATCTTCCCAGATACAGTAATAGAATAAGTAAACCTGATCTTGGAGCACTAATTATTGTACATAGGAAAGGGCCATTTTATTAAAGATTTAGCATATTAATTATTTAATAATTGAATACATTTCATACATAGATATAGTAAATTTCCTTCTACCAACTAAGCATCTTGAAACTATGTTTCATTGATGAGTAACAAAAGGAATGAATTACAGAGCATAAGAAATATAAATATTTAAGATGTAGTTAAATGAAGAATAGGTTGAAAGAAACATGAATAAAGAACAGGAAATAATAGTCTTGTTAAAGCAAAGGAAGATAGATTGTTACCAAAGACAAGTGGTAATGTATGTATGAAATACAAAGAAGATACCCAACAGATTTGAAAGCAACTGTCAGAATCAAACTTTGACTGAATATTCTCTTTACTCAGCAAGAGTGATGCTTTCACTAGAGTCTATAGAAGTCTTCCAGAGAATAAACACCGGAATTAAAGAAAAGGCTTTTCAAATGCTGAAGAATATTTGCTTTGCTTCTCCAAGGGAGAATAGCATCAAATAAAGATTGGTTGGAAATGCCACATATTAGGTCATCTGTATTGAAAATTCTCAAAACACATTGGCTGGTTAAATTATATACACTGATCTGCCTTATGACCTATATTAAATGTGCTATTCAATACATTTGACCATACATTAGTTTGTATTTTTAAAAATCTCTTAAGCTGGGCATGGTGGTGTATGCCTTTAATCCCAGCACTCGGAGCCCGGAGCCAGAGGCTGGCAGATCACTGTGAGTTCAAGACCAGCCTGGTCTACAAAGTGAGTCCAGGACAGCCAAGGATACACAGAGAAACCCTGTCTCGAACAAAAGCAAACAAGCAAACCTAATAATAATAATCAATTAAGCCTAATTGCATTCGTTACTTTTCTATTACTGTGATAAACACCATGGCCAGGCAACTTATAGAAAGAAGGGTTTACTTAGCTTACAGATGCCGAAGTGTAAGAGTCTGCCATAAAGGCAAACAATGGAAGCAAGCAATAGACACTGACGGCTCACATCTCAAACCTCAAGCAGAAAATAGAATGAACTAGAAGTGGCACATCTTTAAACTCTTAAAGCCTGCCTGCAGTGACACACTTCTAACAGTGACCCAACTCCTGAACATCTCCAAATAGAATCACCAACTGGAAGCCAAGTCTTCAAATGCTAAAGACTATAGGCAGCATTTCTAATTCAGATAGAATAATTGTACCAGAATGGTTGAAGCCATCCAGGTTAGGAATACTTCTGTATATTTCAGAACTTACAGGGTTTTTTTTTAAATCACTGTCTTTTGAATTAGGGATTAAACTCAGGACTATGCTCAGGAAGAATTAAAACTTCTGCTGTGTATTAATTTGAATTACTATTCTCTCATTCAGTTCATTTCCTCTCTGGAGTCTGCCATGATTCAAATATTTTCAAGGTCAGCCTATTGATAGGTGTTCTAAGCTGTTCTTTGGCATGTAAGTCCTTTCCTTGACACTTGTATTTGTGTGTGTATATACGTATGTGTGGTTTGTGTGTGTGCGCACATGCGTGTGCTTGTGTGTGTGCTGGAACACTGAACTATGTGAATAATTCTCCCTTGTCCTTTCCCATTAAAATGAAGAGAATCCAAGAATCGTCCTCTGGTCTTCCCTCCTGGTTTTTGAACCCATCATCTACTGGATAATGTCAAAATAGAGCTCATCAGCCAGTGACTTAAAAATACAATCACTCTCAGCATAGATTAACTCAAAGAGTTTGCATTAACTTGAGTTTCCCTTGATTTAGGAAAAACTCAGATGAAGGGAAAAAGGATGGTATGCTAAAAGATGACTGAGGAAGACACCCAGTTGAGAGGCAAGTAAGGGACGCTGGAAGATAATGGGAAAAAAACGACTCAAATGATGGGAGTAAGGTAAGAATGCTAGAAGAACAAAGTGGGAAAAAAGAAAAGACAGTCACTGGATTTTCATGTTCTAGCTGAAACTGTAAAGAATGAAGTTTGGGATAGGGGAGCGTTCTGTAGAATTATATAAAATGCATGTTGGAACCGATTCTTTAAAGAGAAGGGTTGCTGAGTTCTGTCCTCTGGGCATGGCACGATCATTGTAATCTTGAATCGGAACAACTATTATGATTCCTATGAGACAGAAATAAAATACACAAAGATCTCCTTATAAAAGAAGAGTAGGGCTTAGGGAAAAGATAAAGGACACATTGGAAATTCCTGTCTTATGCAGAAGATATCAGTGCAATTAACAGTTGCTGACAGAGGTGAGATGGGGACCTTTTCTTTGGTGATACAGCTGAATCTTTGGTCATAAGTTAGACATGATCTTATAACATGCTCCTTTTCCATTTTGGCTGTAAGGAACCTGAGTTAAATTCACTGATTCAACAAGCAATGTTGAGTAGAATTATTGCATTAGTTGGCTATTGGCATCCCATGTGAGGTGAACAGATATCTGTGCACATCTCCCCAGGAAAATTCACACGACAGATGGGAAGCACATCTTTATCCAATCTCCCTCCACTGTTAGTGGAGAGAGTTGCCCTAGGAACAGTAACTACCCTTCTCTAAACTTATCTGCAAATACGCCTTAGGCAGCAAGGATGTATTATGTTGGGTTCTTGAGTTTGCTTGCTACCGGTTTGCAGCAGTAAAACTGCATCTGAAAATCAGTGTGGTCGGCAAAAGAGGCTGGGTTGGCTAAAAGCCTTTTTAACTGCTCGTCTCTCTAGTCACACCTTTTTCACTCTTTGCATGATCTCCAGATAATGATTCTTCCATTTTCATCCATTAATGAAACACAAATTCCCTAAGAGCATTCTGCTCGCCAGTCATTGTTTTGTGTGTTGGTAAATTAGACCCATTCTGAGTGGCAGAGAATTACCATTGTGGGAGACATTTAAAAATAAGCAAGTAAGCAGGAAAAATACAGTAGGCAAGAGTAATAAATCTTACTCTGAGTCTTAGAATCCATATGTGAAAGAAGAAGACAGTCTGACTGGGAACTCTAAATTACTTAATGCAGAAAATGAAGGAGCTCGTGGCTTCATTTAGATGACGATAAAAGATCCAAGGCAAGTGGATGCATTCACAATAAGTTTAGGAATAAGTCAGGGGCTGATGAAGCAAGTGTGAAGCATTGAAGAAAAGAGAAAAACAAGAACAATATCTATGTTTGGGGTAGTTAGAAATTCAACAGTAGGTGTTGACATTCATTAGGGTGGAGAAATCTGGGGAAAAGGAAAGTTTCAGAAGACAATGATGGACTACTGCAAACGTGTATTTGAGGTGATAACTCAGAATGCTAAATTTGTGATATTATGTTCTTCCATTTAAAGGCCCATGTAGCATTCATTTGCCTTCAGAGTGAAAGCAGGCCATTGTTCACAGAACCTTCCATTCTGTCCACTTACAGATGTTATTATTCAGCCATAGTGATGTGACAGTTATTAGTAGGGGCTTTTTCTAAAACCTCACCTAGGCTCCCAAGTAATTGACACAGAAACCTACCTATTATATTTATTCAACAAGCTTTAAGCGCTGTAACTGGATAGCTATTCTTCTATTCTAACCCAATTATGCCAGCCTGGATACTTCCCAGCCATGTGTCTGTTACTTGCCATCTCAGTGATGTCGCCTTGCCTATATCTCTCTGACCTTATGGAAAATCCCTCATGGAGCCTTCTCCTCCCATGGCTCCTGATGATCTTCTGCTCTCTCTTCCTTGTTCTTCTCCTTTTCCTTTTCCTTTCATTCCTATCTGAGACTCTCTGACTGGGAAGGGAAGTCCTGCCTCTTATCATTGTCAACTCTGACCAGCTATTGGCTGATCAAATTCTTTATTAACCAATCAGAGGTAATTGGCAAGCATTCTTTATACAACATTGATACAGGAGATGCTTCATATAAATAACAATGCTAATATCTGGAATCGGGGCACAGAAATCAGCATCTGAAATACATAATTTACAAAATCATGCCCCAACACTTATGTCTATTTTCAGTTCTCAAAATTATAGTATCACCGGGCATTTTTATGCCTTCCTATAACCTTAATTTTTTCATCAACTCACTCTTATACATTTATTTCTGACTTAAGCTTTCAAATAACTCTGGTGCACCATTTAGAGAGGAGTCCATCCTTTCATTGATGAGTCCATTGCCCTCATTTTGTGCTCTCTGGGCTCTTAACTATGATGCTTAATGATACATATATTTTATTGTTTTTTTATTTGATATGCAGAAAGAATTTTATTTCTAGCATTCAACATTTTTCTCTAGTGTCACATACCTGATGTCTCTAGTTGAATGACTAAATTGAGAAATGGAAGACAGACTGATGACAGATAAATGAAATATATACACACATACATATATACGCTACTTCATATTTACACATTTTTCCTTTTTATTGGCTCTTAGAGCATTTTGTGCAATATATTTTGATTATATTCAATCTTCAACTCTTCCCAAATCTACCTCACCTTCCTTATCCATCAAACTTTGTGTTCTTTTTTCTTTTTTTTTTAACCTTTTATGACCAATTTGTGTTGCTCAAAATATTTGGGGAATATGGGCTTTTCCACTGGGAACTAGTTGACTTATAAGGAGCAACACTATTAGAAAAACCACTGACCCTTTTTTCCAGGGTGCGAATGTGTGCCCAACTCCCTTCTTTGTTCTTGGGGTTGAACAGGCTTTGTATATGACTTCATGCATTTATACAGTCTTGAATAAAATATTAGCTGTACTTCATTGACATTTGTTCTTCCCTTGAAAGTTTACAGCCCCAAGTTTGATATGTTGAAAAACTTCTATAGTCATCTTAACAATAAATTAAATTATATTTTATATACACCTGTAACTAAGACAGGTACTTAACTAAAAAAAAAATTAACCTTGGTTTTATTTCTATTGTAAAGTGATATAAATATTATAAAGGGCGACTCTGAAGCAGATGAGCAAACCAGGGAAGATATAGTTATTAAAACAGAAAGATAGAGAGGAGGTAGAGGGAGAAGAGGGAAGGAGCAACAGAAAAAGTATGAAGAGAGAGTAAACCAAATTGTCACAAAGATTAAAAAAATAAAATAAAAATGCAAAGAAAAAGCTACAAGTAGAAATTTAAAAATCATTAAAGAATAATCAGTCCAAAGAGTTAAATTGTTTCCTGGGGAACAAAAAAAAATACTAAAGGAGCTTAAGTAAAGTCATGTATTCAAATCCTACAACAAAAATACTCTTTGTGATAAAAAGAATGCCATTGTTCAAGTGGGTTACTATATAAAAAATTAATAAATATCAATAAATAGATGTCTAGCACTTCTTCAAAATTCTATACAACAAAGACACATAGTCAGCAATTCATTGCATCTTTATATATTTAAGGGTAATGGATTAATGGGCTCCAAAACTCCAATGTATGTGTATTTATATATTTCATTTAGCATGATTCAAATTGCATTTCTCAAGCACAGAAGAGAGAAAGCACAAAAATAGGGAGTTAGTTCCGTTTGCATGAACATTATGACAGTTGTCCTTCCCATATTTATTAGCTAGTTGGAATAGATCCACTTGAAACAAAATAAAAGTCAATTTTATTACTACCATTTGAGTGAAATGAGTCAGCTGGATTCTTTTAAAGCTTTCTAATTCAATTCTTGTTTTCAAAGGATGCCCTCCCCCCGAGAATATATTGAACCAGGTAAGCTTTTGAAAGTTTACTGAGTAAACTGGACACAGTGAGGCATCTACCTGTAGGTCCATCTTTTTTGGAGGCTGAATAAGGCAAAAGCATTATTTGAGTGAGAGGGATCGAAATCAGCCTGGGTGTCTTCTGGAGAACTTATACAAAGTCAAGCAAGCAATAGAGATAAGTTAGTGGGCGAGGAGGATGAGGGGATTTTTGTGTGAGGAAAAGAACATGCATACCAAAGCCCATGCTATGCAGCTCACTTGCTTTTCCTTCCATTGTGATAAGATACCTGAGCAAAAGCAACTTAAGGGAAGAAGGCTTTATTTGACATAGTTTGAGGATAAAGTGCACCATGGGAAGGAATCCACAGAGGCAAGACGTTGAGGTATCTATAGTCAGGATATCAAGAATGATGAAAGTTTGTATAGAGTTCATTTTCTCCTTTGTAGACAGGATCTAGGCCTAGGGAAGGCTGACACCCACAGTGTCAAGGGTAAAGAAAACAATCTTTCACAAGCATGCCTGGGCTTGTGTGTTATCTAGGCTAACATAACCTAGAAATATCTCACAGGTATGTACACATACATGTCTCCAGTATGATTAGGATTCTCTTAAGTTGTCTATTAACAGTAATCATCACACTATGGAACATAAAAGCCCTGATTCTTTTTATGAAACTCTTGAGCCTCAAAAGTATTTCTTTGTTGTAGCCTATTTCTTCCCTTGTAATTATTGACCGTATTGTCTGTTAGTCTCTGGCAATTTCTTGTTCTGAATGTGGAACCTGGCACACCGCTCAGACACGTGCCCATGCACTATGCTTTCTTCATCGTCATCATCTCAGTTAAACAAATGTGAAATAAATCCTTTGTCTTTCTAAGTCTCTATCCAGAGAATTTTAAATATATTATAGAAAGGCCTAATTGTGTAAGACATGTATTAAACACATGAGGGATTAGGGCCTCTGAAATGACTTATGGCTTTAATTGATCGATGAGCAGATAATGAATATGCTTTGTACCTGGCACAGTATGTGAAGTTGGCAATTCAAGGGTCAGCAAAATGAGGTGTATATCCTGAGGACTTTATAGTGTATTAGGCAAGCCAGGTGAAGTTGGGCATAAAGGTTATAGATTCTACTTCACCATGAAAAAATATATATCATTTGCAGGTCTATAAAAGTCTACAGACATGGCATGGAAGCAGGAAGGGTCACAGTGTAAGTAGCAATGAAGGGGGTCATTTTATTGTGACTGAGGTGTGAGCTGTACAGGAGGGAAAGGAATGGAGTTGAAATTGTAAAATGAGTTGAGAGTGGGAAGGATTTTAATATTAAGTTAAAACATTTGGACTTTGTGATGTAGTGAAGAAACATTTCAGACTTTGATTTTCGTCAGTTCTGATTCCGGGAAGATAAATTTCTAGGACCCATGGGCCATTCTGGTAAGTAGCACTCATGTGCATTTTTATTAAGAGATTCTAAAAAACTCATGACAGAGGTGTTGTAATAACATTCATTTTTCTCATTTTATCTTGAGGAATATGTGCCTTAGAGAGGTATCTTATGTTACTTACAAAAGACAAGCTACAATGCCAGATCTGAGAAGTTATTAACTTCTACAATATTAGTCCTTTTCCAGATGTCTAAGCTGTGTTATATTGCCCATGGATCTTAAAGACCAATGAGAAACATACTAAATGGTTGGCTGGGAGGGGGGAGCGGCTCATATTTCCTATACGGCATTAGCACTTTAGGTTAGAACTGAGATGTAAAAGTTACAGATCAAGATAAACTAAAGTTCTGCCAATATTGTAAATGGATTTAAGAATGTACTATATAGTGAGTGGTTGAAAATAGATTGTGAATAACTAGAACTCACTGATAAATGTATTTACTTAAATATGTTGCAATTTCTCTATATAATAAAAGAAACCCTGTAAAATGCACGGTCAATAACCGGATATCCTAACTGAAGGAGAGTACACAGCACTCAAGAAAGAACACAGAAAAATTAAAATAGAAAAGTACTGGGAAGAAAAATTACTCATTTTTCAAAGGTGTTTTCTCCCCTTTAATCCATCTTAGAAGATTGATCACTGTAGATCTGAGCATCTAAAAGCTGCAAGTGGGTTTATTCCCACTGAAAACTCCATGTTTACAGGTGAGGCTCCAGGCACCATGTTTGTGAGATGTCTTTGTACACTGTCAGAGTCCCTGAAAAATATACTCTCATCACCATGGTGCAACATGTTAGTCCTTTGACTAAAATCAAAGGTTTTCACCATTGAAAAAGAGATTCTGAACCACTTCAGGTTGGTTTAAAGAATGGAGCCTGCTCTATTTGAAAAGAAAAAAAAAAAAAAAAAAAAGAGAGAGAGAGATCAGAGAGGCCTTCAACATGCCCTCAAAGTAGCATCCACCTCTACACACAGCATCAACATATGAAAAGTGAGCACTTATTTGAGCTCTGCCAAGACTTCTAGCTGATAAAACCAACCCCAGATTTCACAAGCCATCAACCGTCCCCTTGAGGATACAACAAAAGCCCTTTTGTAGCTCAGAAAATCTGAATTAAAAATGGTAACATCCAGGGCCCTTCTTTTATGTTTTGACGTGGAGGAGGTAGTAATCATGGTCAGTAAAGCAGAGTGAAGAAAATTCAGGGACAGTGACCATAATCTAATTAAGATCTGAAATTACAAACACAGTACATTTAATAAAGACAAACGTGCCTGTTTCCTTGAGCAAAAGGCACCTTGTGATGGAGCTAAAAAGGTTAGGTGAAAACTTTTGCAAATCTCTAACTGAGTAAAGAAATTGGGAAAAGCTTTTTTATACGTATACATCCCCCCCCCAATAAAAGCTACCCAGTTTATAAGATATGCCCAGACAGACACAGAACACTCTGAAATAACCATAAAAAATAAAATATTTTAACATGATAAATACATGAACATTGAAGGAAAGTAAACAGAAGCACACCAAAATTGATGGTAAGAATACAAAAACAGAACAAAATATTTTATAGGGTAGCAGGTGCAAGGAGCCAGAGGGCACTGTACTTGAGCAATAAGGTGACAATAACTGATTAATAAGTGTCAGCTCCCCTGTCTCTATCTCATTTCTTGATACATATGGTGAAGAAATTGGGATGGATAATACCTAAGGTTACATTGATTTTATGATTCTGAGAAAAACTAAAATAAAATGGTATTTACTGGAATAAACTTAGAGTAGAATATTGGCTTCTCTGATGTCAGAGGTGCTATGAAAGGTCTCCTCACAAAGGCTGTACTATATGTCCAAATGCCCCATCTGCAAGGATGCCACAGAACCATAGAAGGCATATGTTAATTTGGTACCGATGCCCTAGCTCTGTGTGTGTGTGTGTGTGTGTGTGTGTGTGTGTGTGTGTTCTTGACTAGCAGCAAAAGTTATCAAAATATCTAAGCTCTGAAAGCTTGAAGACCAGGATGAAGGAAACCGTTCAATTTCTTTTTCAATTTTCTCCTCTGCTTGTAAATGACATCATTTCAGAGTGCCTGTTTTCAGGTGTTTGTACACTTTCATATCTTCGCCATCATTGTAGATTCTAATTTCCATTTCTTTCAGGAATTCCAGTCAGACTGGATTAGGGCTCACCCTCGTGGTTGCATTTTAGTTTTATTATATCTCTTAAGGTCTATGTCCGGATCATTATCCCCTGAGAATCAGGGATGGAGACTTTATTGGGACAGAATTTAGTCCATAACAATAAAAAAGATATTCTCTGTCTACAACAAGGGATGCTAGTGTCTTATTACATGGTATTGAGGCCCACAGTAATGGGCAAATATCTGAGCAGGGAGAGGGAGCATCCACATTCTGAATATGTTGACTAGAAAAACAAAAGCATCAAGGAATGGAGGATGGGATGCTGAACATGTCTAGAAAGATAGACAACAACACTATTATGAGGTGGCTTACACAGCTCTGCTCTCCAGAGGGAGCTAACGAGAGAGAGAGAGAGAGAGAGAGAGAGAGAGAGAGAGAGAGAGAGAGAGAGAGAGAGAGAGAGAGAGAGAGAGAGAGAGAGAGACTGGAAATCCTGTGAACACTGTTCCCAAATATAAGGCCATTTGGCTGGGTAACATTGTTATTGTGCTAAAGGTTGAGAACAGAGAGGGCAATAGAGGTGTCAAAAAAGAAATAAAGGCAGGGCAGGCTGAAGGAACAGAAACAAAAGGAAGGAACAAACACAAAAGAAACAATTAAACATTAAATTAAAAACACTCCCACACAAGAAGGAAAACTGCTCTATGGAAGCTCATTCAGCTTGGGCTAAAAATAAAATACCTGAGACTGGGTGGATGAAACAAGCAAAAGTTGTTTGCTTAGGGTCTGAGATCTTCTGGCACTTGGGTGTCTTGTCTGGGAGGCTGGTTTTCACTCCTATGGTTATATTGGCCAAATTAAAACAAACAAACAAACAACAAAACAAAAACATTTGTTGTCTTATAAAGCCATCAGTTTTCCTTCAGATTAATATCCGAACCCCATGACCTTCTTTAACTTTAGTTCTAAAAAGTCCTGTCTATCTCCCAACACACTTACAATGGGAACTGAAGCTTCAATATAGCACATTTGGGGGAAGCAATTGAGTTCCTTGCACCAACAGTGCTAATATTTGAAATTTACAGTTTTTGTTCCCAATTGATCATCTCCTCCATACATTCTAGAACATTGAATAAATACATTGTAATACAAGACTCTAGATCAAGAAATCTTCTATAAAGCTATGAAGAGCCACAGCAGAAATTGACCTCCACCAAAACAAAAAGAAGCTTGAAGCTTTAGAACTTTCACTGAAGTTTGAAAGTTGCTTGAAGTTTCATTTTCTTAATTTGTCTATCCACCTTTAGACAACTGAGTTCTAAGTGGAACATCTCAAGAAGAGTAAATTAGAGCTTTCCCCAACAAGAATTTTAAAAACCCAGGGTGATCTCATTTACTTTATTTATAAAGTAAACCAAAGAAATGGTTGCTGGACAGCTTTATATTGTCGTTTCTAAAACTTAGTCATAGTAGTAGGCCACTGGAAAGGGAGGTAGTCATACAGAATTACAGTTTCCACTCTGCTGTTTTTCAATAATTTAACTTCCGGTTTTCTAAATTCGAGAGACCCAAATGTGGCAAATGCTCTATAGAAGTCAAGCAAATTGAATCCAGCAACGGCTCTATCCCACTGTCTTTTGAAGCAACCTGAAGCCACTCCTCGCTCTTTCATTTTGTTGTTGCTGCTTTTGGGATTCTTTCTCTCCACTCCTTAGCCATCAGCTGGATACAGAGATAGAGCCTGCTTCTCAGTGCTGTTGGGAACGTAGAGTTTAATGCTAACCCTTCAAGACAGAGCTTGCAAATATCAAGTGTTCATTGCTTCGGTGTTTTGATTACTTCCTACTACACCACCTAATATTAAGATTATTATTATTTGATATTATCAAAGATGATTTGCAATGGGTCTATTCTGATGGCCTAGTAAATGAATTAAAATTTCTCTGAGTCTGGGGTAGTCCCTGGCAAAGAGAATACATGGACTCTCTGCTCCCTATTGTAAGCAAAAGAAACACATAGCTGAGAAAACTCTGTAGAAAAGAAATTTAAATAAGCAGACCATAAATGTGTTCAAGAACTCAGAGCAAATTTCAGCTGAGTTTAGTCACGTGATTGGAACATCACCCCCTCAGGGGCCCAAGAGGGCTCTGAGAATGCCGTAACCCTCATGGGAAAGGGGAGAACTGTGCCAGATAGACTCCCAGTTATGATAGCCACCAAGAGACAATCCAGACCAATGAACTTTGGTCCCATTAGCACTGGACTTATACCAATTCAGCCCATAATTTCTCTACAGCCACAGCTCACAAAATATGATAAATCACAAGTGACTAATGGAAACCAACCTTAATGTGTTCCTTTATTTTCCAGAAACAACAACTCTTCCTACTGTCAAACATAAGGAAGGGCTGAGCAAAGATGTGTCTGATACAGAGGTTTTACTCATCCACAACAGGAGTGGCCACATATGTCAAGGTTCTCACAATAGCTGTATAAGACAGGCTAGGTCGAACTTAGCTTCTGAGGTTAAATAAAGGTAAATGCTTAGTTTTCAAGCATACCGGAGATGCCTCTGTAGCTTCATGGTTTCCCCCGGTGAATTTCAGAGGAAGCAATAACTGCGCTGTGATTTTTGCATACTGTTTATGCATGCCACATCCTAACCCAACCTATAAACACTCCACGGAAATCATAAGCCCAGTTAATGATATATTATATGTGAGTTCTGTGCTTCCTACAGGACTTGCCCCAAGGCAGTGGTTCAAAGGGAATTTGGAATTTTCCATCAGAAACTGTAGTTAATAATGATCTCGCATGACATGCATTCCTGTGTCGTTTCCCCCCCCCCCCACCCCCAACTTTCAGTCCTTTGATACTTTCACACTCTCCTTTCTGTGGGAAATACTATTTCAACAGTTTGAACTGAAGTCCCAGAAAGCCAGGGTAATCCTAGGAGGTTAGGAAGAGATCTTCTCAGAGAATTTATTTGATCTACAAGATAGCCTGGCCCAGAGACATCCACAGCCAGGCTTCGGGAACAAGGCCAGGGCCTGTTCAGCATCAGAGCAGACCAGAACTTGAAGCATCTGGCCCCTCCAATCTGCTCCACTAAGATAAACCACACAGTTCAACCACAATTTAGGGGATAATTTGCCACCTATTATCTGTTCCTCCCTCGGCAAATGATAAAAAACACCCAATGTGACATATTTTAAACTCCCAAGAGATTTCATGACGTCTCACAGGGAGTAGATGTTCACGTTGATTTACTGTTCTAAATTTAGTTTGAAATACTTTGCCTTTGTTCGCAAGCATCCCAGACTCTTGGTTGACATGGACCAGCCCTATAAAAACCTTGGACAAATAAATGTGTCTCTACTTTAAAAGAGCTCTTGATTTGCTTCAAAAATGATTTTCACACCAGATGTATAACCACTAAAAGGTGAATTCTTTCCTTCTTCAAAAAAGAACATATACTTTTAATGTATCTTATAAGATTCCTATTGTTTTTTTAGTCTCCTTTATGAAAAAGACCAATTGTAATTGCTAAAAATGTCCTAGGACGAAAGAGAAAGTCCAGAAATAAAACTCCTGAGTTATTCTAATATTGAAGCAAATGTATAACATTGTAGAAGGAGGCAAGAAAATTCTATTCAGAGAGAAAATACTTTACATTAACATGTTTCCTTTTTAACCCAGAGAAAGCATCAGTTTATATGCACAGCCATATTGTATAGGTTCGTATCTTGAGTGAATTCATTTGTTCATCAGTTTCTTTGTGAATAAAGTAACGATGGCAGCATTACTGACCGTGAGAATTATTGAGAGAATTTAATATTCTACCCCCTGTAATGCATGAAATAAGTACATCAATGAACATGGTGTGGAACTCTTAGCAGTAGTAGGGGCATCGGCATGTTCTCGGGAAAGCACTAATTCCTCCTAAATTTGCATCTCTCTGTATATTAGTCATGCAATTGGAATATGCACATTCCCCAAGAATTCAAGCACTCTATCCTCATGGGGCTGGGGCTAGTACTTCATTTCTAATTGACAGGCTCTTATTCCACTAGTATTATTGTAGTTTTGAGTTGTGTTTACATAATGCTCTTGGTTAATTTATAGTTTCCGTAAGAGTGATTGTCCTATAAGATAGTTGCTTCCCCATCCCCACGGGTATGTCTGTTTTATAGAAGAAAAATCATGAATGTGATATTTTGCTAAAAATTTGGTTTTAAACAAGATCAAAATATTTCCTTGTAAATACATATAAATGTGGGGCAGGGTGAGAATTGGTCTACATGATACCCAATGGTATATCTTCTGGAACCCAGTGAATGTGGATTGCTATCAGGATACTGGCAGAAAATAGATGTACAAAGGGGCAAACACTATTTAATGGGAAGTCTTTTTTAACCCATAGATAGTCTTGAAGTGAACAAAGATGTCACAGTTATAGAAAGATTGCCTTTTTGTCCATCACAAACTGAAAGAGCAAAATGAGGACAAATGTCCGAAGCCCAGAGAGATCAATGCTTATAGGAAACGAGTGACGGGCAGAGGTGAGGCCCATCAGTGTCTGCCGAAAGTGGGAGCAGCAATGATCAACATGCCACATTTTCTGTTACACTTGTATGTTCCACATGAAGCTATGTTTGAAACAGGAGGAAAATGAGTTCCCTGATGAGATACAGTGCTTTTCATTGCCCAAACCCCCAACCCCCAACCCTACTTATAAGCCCTAGCCATGTAGCCTCGCTCACATGTCTGCCTGGTTCTCTGTGTTTTTCAGAAAAGCAGAATCTCATCTTTTCTTCTAGTTTCTTTGTGAGTTTTTTTTTTAAATTTTTAACTTACTCACTTTACATCCCAATATAACCTCCTCCCCTGTCTCTTCCCGGTCCCACCCTTACTTCTTTGTCTCACTAGTCCCATAGTCCTCAGAAAGGGCAGCCTTCCTCCCCTAACATGTGACCCCAGCCTATCAAGTCTCATCTGAACGGCCTGTATCCTCTTCCTCTGTGCCCTGGCAAGGCTATTCTGCCAGGGGGAAGTGGTCAACAAGTGGGCATCAGAGTCCATGTAAGAGGCAGCCCCCATTCCCCACATTATGGGACCAACAAGGAGACTGTGCTGTCTATCTACTACATCTGACCTGGGGTTTTTTTATATTTAATAATAAAATCAATGATAGATAGAAGGTACCAGGCAGCAGATATTATGTTACAATGAGTTTATTAAATGAGAATGGGGGAGGGGGAGAAGGAAAAAGGGAGAAAGGATACGAGAGAGAGAGAGAGAGAGAGAGAGAGAGAGAGAGAGAGAGAGAGAGAGAGAGAGAGAGACCACGTGGAAGGTCTGTCTTTTATGTGACCCTGGGCAGGGCTGTGCCCCCAATGCAGGTAAGCAGTGACATCACAGGGAGCCAGAATGAAGCAGAACACTGACAGGGGGTCTAGGTCCTCACCATATATGGTCCTTGATTGGCGCATCAGTCTATCCCCCATCCCCTGCAGGGGTTTGTTGCCTCGATTGGTCTCCTTGTGGAACTCCTGACCCCTCCAAGACCTTCTATCTCCCATCTCTTCCATAAGACTCCCTGTGTTCCACCCTAAAGTTTGGCAGTGAGTCTCGGCATCTGGTTTGATCCCCTGCTAGGTGGAATATTTCAAAGAATATCTATGGTAGGCTCCTATCCTGTTTCTTTTCTTAAACCTCCTCCAGTGTCTACTCTATTTGTCCTTCTGAATGAGGATTAAGCATCCTCCTTAAGGTCCTCCTTGTTATTTAGCTTTTTTATGTCTGTGGACTATAGTGTGGTTATCCTGTATTCTGTGGCTAATATCTGCTTATAAATGAGCACATACCATTGGTGTCTTTCTGGATCTTGGTTAGTATCACTCAGAATGTTCATTTGTAGTTCCATCCATTTGCCTGCAAATTTCAAGATTTCCTTGTTTTGAATAGCTGAGCAGTATTCCATTGTGCAAATTTACCACAATTGAGGGACATCTAGGTTGTTTCTAGAGTCTGGCTATTATGAATAAAGCTGCTATGAACACAGTTGAGCAAGTCTCCTTGCTGTGTGACATTTTGGTGTTTCCCAACACTAAGGACATTCTTACTGTTTCTGTAATGTGTTTCTATGATGTGTCTGACACCCATGCCAATTTGAGTAGCAATGCTTTTTTTTTTTCTCCTCCACTCTTCTCCTCTCCAGCAGCCGAAGTTTTCAACTTCCCTGCCATGTTTTATTTATTTATTTATTTATTAACACTAAAAAAGTTTTACTTCCTTGAGCTCCTGTTTGAGATCATTCTTAAACAATATTTGTCCCTGAGACTAGGAACTCTAAGACAATACCCATTTCCCTTTATCAATTTTATACTCAATCTAGTAGCCTTTGCATCACAAGATTAAGGTTTTCACTAACTAGTTCAGTGCTTGGGCCTTTAAGAGAGAATATGTCCACTAAAACGAGGTGCATTTTCTGATATATCAATGCAAAGGTGTTAGACAACCACCTTGCCTTTGGGAAGCATATTTAAACCATTGTGAACTGTGTAATCACAACGTGCTTTGCAGAAGCTCCCTGCACAAGTCTCATTTCAAGCTCACAACAAGGAAAATTGAGCCACAGAGTATTATAACTTGTTCAAGATGGGTTTTCTTTGTCCTAAAACCCAGCTTTCCTGAGTCCAATTTGAACATTCACTCTCAGCGTTACTGTTACCAGGATTCTTGCTCACCAAGTTTTCTATAGAAAAAAAAATGTGTGGAGTAAACAGTATTTGCACCATAAGTCAGTCTCCCTGGGAAAGGTATGTGCTGGTTCCTAAGAAGAATGAGAGGCTGAGAGAACTGCAGCTAAATGCCTAGTGCAGACTTGGCCCCTGGGTTTTCTGCTTTCCCTGCTGTGGGTGAGAGATTCCAGCAGCATGGGCTGGAATGTGAGGCCCTCAGAGGGTTAGCCAGAGACTCACATTGCTTTTTCCTCCAGCACCTGATAGAGTGCCTAGTACTATAGATTTCAAGTATGGCAACCAAGTACACAGAACTTTTCTTCATTGAAATGTGAAGTTGTACGTCTTCAAACATAGCAGCAACATTAAACATAAGAATGAGGAAACTACCTCCCTCCTAGGTTTTAAATACATACATATTTTAAAGTCATATCTTGGTGTGTAAAGATCACAAAAACGATTTCAAAAGTATCCCCTATAGTTAATTGCAACAAAGGGAAGGAATTCTTGGCCGGTAAGTCCAGTTCATTCACAGCTTTCATCAGTTAACAAGGTACAGTTCAAGCCCATTTTGCCTCCAATTCCTCATTAAGCTTGGCTCAAATTCAAGGCCCAGCTCCTCCCACTGTCCCTGAATGGTCTCCATGTTTCCCCAGTGCTAAAGAAGAGATTAATATGTAGAAAGGCTTCAGCGCATTCCTGGGTTGCTCAAGTGCACTTCTTTTCATTGAACAAGCTTTTGATTTTGTGCTTTAAATCAAAGGCAGAGAGCAAAAATTCCAAGTATGTATGAGCTTCCGACCTTTAAAGGAACAGGATTGTTCAGACGGCATTCCACTTGGAAATGCTCCACTCCGTTACCCTTGCTAGTCTGATTCTTCCTCAAGATATAGCCTTTCTTCTTTCTGCTAAATATCAGAGTTTCAATCAAGCTGATGTTTGGCCAAACATGAAAGATAAATGAAGAGTCCTCTCTTCGTAATTTATTCATATCATCATTTCAGATGGTTCCTATTGTCGCTCAAGACCATGGCCCTAGTTAGAAAACCTGTTGGCAGGACTCATTTTAACACTCTGTTTCCCGCATCATGGGAGACAATATGTTTATTTGGACATTGACTCAGATACTGAGAGCAAAAGCAATCATACTTTAAAAAAACAATCTTTGTTGGACATTTATATAAACCTCTTAGCTAAAATTAAGAAATAAATACAAACTTTAACACTACATAGAAAGGTAAGTAACACTATCTTCGAATGATCAACAGACACCAAAGCCTTCAGTCTCCTTTATCTTATTTTGTCAGCATTTATATGTTTTCTCTAATGCAAAGTCTTCCAACTCAAAAGAAGGCATTGCTCCCAGCAGAACAGAGATACGGTGTAATATTTGTTTAACATATCACAAAGACATCCTGATCCCTGGTCTGGACCTGTGCTCAGGTCACACACATAGTTTAGAGAAAAGGCAACCAGTTGTAACATGTGCTGATTTGACTCTGTTGGTGCTCTCGTTAAAGAATGGCTTAATAATTTGACATTCAACAACTGACTTTAAGAGAAAGTTGGAACACGGTAATCGCATGTGGCTTCTGATTGTTCTGAATGTACTTGATTGAGGGATTGTAAGCAAGAAACATTTGTGACCATTCTAGAACAATTTCAGTCTTATTTATTTCCAGAACTTTTGTTTATATAAAAAGGTAAAATCAGATTGATATAAATGGGATACCCTGGGTGAATTCATTGAAATTTGATCACTGGAATGGGTAAATACAGTTGGCTTGAATTGCATGAGTATAATAAAGAGAAGAGGTCCATCAATACTAGGCAGCGACCAGTTAGTCACATACACTATCCCTTTTATTGCAGTCTTACCGACATGTATGCCCTGACTTGGTTGTATCTATGTAGTTGAGAGGGCACCCAAACTACAAAAGCCTCATATCACACATAGAAAGCATCAATCAACTGCTTCTCTCTGATGCTTTTATAACTTCTTTTTCTGCATGGACATGAGACAAAAAGACAGAGTCCTATGTCCACATTTACCTCCTAGACCTCAAAATTTGTCAAATTTCTTTCAAGACTGAGGAAAAAGAAGATTGATAGAACTTAGCTGTGCCTGGCAAAGGAGGATAATCCTGATTAATTTCAATAAACGTGGTCATTGAAGTGGACAGTCAAGCTACCACGACTATACAGCCATTTAGTGCAGTCTGTAGTGCCATGGTTCTCGATCTTTCTAATGCGGCACCTGTTAATATGGTTCCTCATGTTGTGATGACCCCCAGGCATAAAATTGTTTCATTGCTAATTAATAACTGTAATTTTGCTACTGTTGTGAATTGTAATGTAAATATCTGTATTTTCTGATGGTCTTGGGTGACCCCTGTATAAGGTCATTTGATTCCCAAAGGGGTCAAAACCCATAGATTGAGAACTGCTGCAGTATTGTGTGCATATTAGAAACTTTATGGAACATGTCTAACAGGAACGTGGATCCAAATATGGCTTCTCCTATGCATTAGCCAGCCCCACAAATGAGATGAAGAGGAGACGATATAGACAAATGTCAGTCTAAAGGAAAAACTGGGACAATGTGCTAGAAGGAAAAACATACAAAGAAGAAAAAAGCAGTTTTAAAAACTCTTCCTTTGACTGAACATACTTCCAGCCATGTCTTGCACTACAGTTCTAATGATACAGGCTAATCATTTACATATTTTTGACTCCCTAGCCAAAGTTATTGTAAAGATTAGAGGAAAATTAGCTTTTGCAAACAAGCTATTTATTTGAGGTCTTTCATCGTTTACTCTGCATATCTAATAATAAGATGTTTATGAGGACCATCATCAATGGAGAGACCCTGGGAAAAGAAGTTACTGTAGGCATTAACCTCATACTAAAGATGGCATTGCCATGACTAGTTGAAGTAGTTAATATTTACATGTAATGTGATATTTGTTATGCTTCTGACACTATCTAAATGTTCTGCATATATTAAAATATTCATCTTCTCATCAACAATATATACCACATTTTACAAATGATGAAACAAAACTACTTAAGAGGCAGAAATGGTGTTTAAAAACAGGCATTTTAGTATAACATTATGCATTCAATTGTCACATTTATGTAATTAAATATAAAAAAGCCTCTTGTTCACATAAGTTAGGAGGCTCTCAAAACCTAAATATCAGCAAATACAAGTAGATTCATCCTGTGTACGTACCTTTGAGGACTCATTAAAAAAAAAACAACCATAATAGTAAAATCTTTCAAGAGATAGTGAGCTCTTTGTACCTAAGGCAAAAACACAAATACCATTATTTCTATGGCAGCCTTATATTTTAAAGAATTGATTCAGACTGAGTCTATAAAGCATGAGGAAGATGGTTTTAAGTTGATTTCTCAGAGTCCCAGTCACTAGGTTCCCTCTCAGAGTATACTGTGTCATTTCCTGACTCAGTACTCTGATAAAGGAGAACACATATATGAATGATGGGATTTGCATTGTCTTGATTTGATTCTAATATTTAAAAGGGTGTTCATCAGCAGCTTTGCACAATTTCATTTTCATTTAACGATCTAATCCATGTTAAACACATCTGTGTCCTCCTGGGTGGTGGTAGAACACACCTTTAATCCCAGCACTCAGGAGGCAGAGGCAAGTAGATCTCTGTAAGTTCAAGGACACTATGGTCTACAAAGTGAGTACAGGATAGCCAAGGCTATAGATTCAGAAGTTCTGTCCTAAAAAAAAAAAAAAACCAATAAAATAAAATATGTGTTTCAAAACTCATACTTTCCTAACATTCAGACGAAATGTTATATCTAGGACACAAAAATAAGCACAAGATAGCTATACTGAGAAACTAAGCCAAGCTAGAGTTCACAGATGACCCAGGCCCACTCTTCCTATAGACATGAGCACAGATTTGCAGAAGAAAAACTAAAGTAAAGTGGCTTCAAGAAACTCCTTGGCCACTATGACTAACCCCTACTACCCCTGGTACATTCAAAATAGAATAAAACCATTTGCATTGAAAACAGGATGTCTTGGTGAAAATAAATCAATTACTAGAAAGTGTACAAGCTGACAATTACTAAACAATTCCCAGTCATGATTAATTTTAGTGTGGGGAATTTAACAAAGAAATATTGTCTGTTCAGAGTCTCCCATCCCGCTGAGGTCCTGGGATAGTGCCAGTGGCTCAGCTGCTATTCACAAACTCTGGCAGCCTGCAGCTGAAACTGCATACTGTTAAATCCCCTGAAGATGTTACCAAGGTTTCATCTGTCTAGTCTCTACAGCCATCCTGCATCCCTTAGTAACACAAAAACCATTTGCCTATTTACCCTAAAAGTAGGAGGGTTTGTAGTTCAAACTCACCAAGGTACTCAGAGGAACTAATTAACAAATCAAAAAAAAAAAAAAAAAAAACAAAACAAAACTTAGAACCTAGGGTCTGCTGAATATGGTTTGCGCAACTTGACAAAGTGGGTGTGACTAGCAAATCCAAGTCCTAGCTCCACATTTTCCTGTGTCTTGACATTGGGAATTTCACTTACCATTTCTCTCAGCCTCGCTTTTTGTTTTGTTTGTTTTGTTTTTTTAAATGTATCAAATGAGGGTGATTGCAATAGTTACCAACTGAGAGAATGCAGGGCCACTGAACATATGAGTTGTCGAACCAGCAGAATCTGGTTACCAAGGAGCATCTTTAGAAATGCACGGTCATGGGACCTACCCCAGACTTTGCGTTGGAAGTGGAGGTGAGGAGAAAGCATTGGCTAGGAGTCTATTTCATAGCAGTCCGGGAGATTCACAGGCACACTAACTTCAGAAAGCAGTGATTTAAATCAGCCAATAAAACGTGAAGCCCTGAGTTTGGCCCTTAGTACACAATATGGCCTTAATATATGTGAACAATTATTTTTATTAGAGTGTAAGAAGGGAGTTCACATTAGACTTTGATCAATGAGTCAGGAGCTCAGATGGCTCCAATGAACTGCTAATAAAGACGAAATGAAGTGGCAGGCTAATGGAAGGGGGTTGCAGATTCATTCTCCAAACCTTCCATTGTATGGCCATGAGTTTTGTTTTGTTTTGTTTGTTTCTTGTTGTTTTTGTTGTGCGCTGGTGTTTGCTTTCTGTGTTGTTTGGTTTTTGTTTTATGCCTTACGCCTGAAATCTGTTTGATTTTAACCTCTTTAGGCATGGCCATTCAGCTTGCATAATGGAAAATGTGACCTATTTGCAATGAAATTTCACATCTATGTTGCAAACTTGAATCATGTGAGAGAGCTGAGCTGTTAGAGAGGTGGGAGCCCATAATGATGGTTCCTTTAAAAGGTCTGAGTTGCCAAGAAGCCTATCATGAGGACAAGCAAATACGTACAAGGGATATATAAGAATCTCTTTGCATTATGCTTAGTCCATAACACACTTCACACAATTTCTAACTAGAGTTTCTCTAATTAAAGAGAACCACAACTTTACAGTCAATCATGAAGCACGTTTGTTCTCTCCTATCGAAAACTGCATAATTTGCCTCTTGTGAATTGCCTCATCAAAGTATATCACATCTTAAAGAACCATCTGCGGTTAGCCATTTACTAGTATACAAAATATTAATACTTAAGTAATAGCGTCTTTCATATTATTTGTTATTTAGTATTTAACAGATTTTCATGAGGTTAAATAACAAAGAATGCTACTGAAATCTCATTAGGAATTAAGGAAAACTGACTCTTGGTATTGCAGAGCCCACCAGGACAAACAGGAAAAATTTCACCTCCTGAGAATTGAAAATGCTGTGTGTGTGTGTGTGTGTGTGTGTAATGTTTCTCACTGTGAAGGTGAATTCTATTTGTCTTGTCTATGTCATATAGAGCTTGATTAAAAGAGATTATTATAGGGGCAGAGTTTAAAACTCAGGGGTAGAGTACTTGAATGGCATGTATGAGTCTCTAGATTTGATCCATCACCGGTACTGCAAGAAAACAACAACAAAAGAGAAAAATAAAGTGTTCTTGAGAGAGAAGAAGCACATGTCTGAACACAGTCTAGCCTATGTGCATATGAAGATTCTGTCCTACAAAGACAAAAAGAACTTATTTTGAGATATTATATTGTGGAGATATGTGAGAGAATATTATATTATGTATCTACATCCTTGCCTCACCTTCTAGAATTAGATCTTTCAAAGGAAGGCAGAAGATGTCTAGAATGTAGCATAAAAGGTGTAATTATAAACTACAGATTTGTAAGCAAAGTTTATTTAAAAACTAGTTTATGAACCTTATTGGAAACAGCAGTCAATCACTGGTTAAGTACAAAAGAGACTAAAATTCACTAAGCTTGAGAAAAGATGTCAATGAAATTACGTACCCATCCTCCTCTTGTCCTTATGACCATGGCTTCCAATGGGTCTCTAGGATGAATAATTGACAAGTTGTATAAATATCTGTACTAGGGACCACAAATAGCTAAGTTCTAAAGCTGTGGTACTCTAGAGGATGACACATGTCTGTGTCACATAAAAATGTTCTCAAGGTTTAAAAGCCACAGTTACAGAATCTCTGAGAGAACAGATACATGATAAAGCCTTTGGTATACAGATGGAGGGGGAAATATCAATTGTCCATGTAGAAAATTTTTAGGTCCTAGTGCTTACAAGCCTGTGATTCTATCAGCTAATGAGCAATGTTTCCCTGAAATAATTGTCATAATCTATTAGCTCAGTACTATCAGTCCTCCACATCCGTACAAACACTTAATATTGTCCAATTAAAGAAACAATGGGGTAAATGTGTATATTTCATCATGACCTTATCCACATTTTCCAGGTTATCATTAAAGAAGAAAAGCCCACTCTGTACTAATAGTCCTTTGTGTTTCTGCACCTATGAGGCATCTCTGCTCATGTTGGCTGTTCATATTTCTGTTTGAATTTTTTTTTGTCTGTCGTTTTATTGATTCTTGACAGTTCTTCATTCTGCTGAACTTTTAGATTGATCCTAGGACACAGCTGTGATTTTCTTCCTTCCTGGATAAACATTTGAGGATTAGGAGATCAAGAGACAAATGCAGGGTCATAGAGATAACAGCAAAGGATCGGGGGGGGGGGGCAATCCAGACAAGCTGTTTGATGCCAGAATTAGAAGCCTACATTACAATGTGGTGTCTTAACTGCTGCTTAAATGTTCTAAACCTTTTAGTAATAATCTCTATGTGTTAATTGCATGACTGTCGTAATTCTATTTTCCTTCCTCCTTTCTTTCTTTTTTTGGGGGGAGGGGTTTCGAGACAGGGTTTCTCTGTGTAGCCTTGGCTGTCCTGGACTCACTTTGTAAACCAGGTTGGCCTCAAACTCACGGAGATCCACTTGCCTCGACCTCCAAAGTACTGAGATTAAAGGCTTGGGCCACCACTGCGCAGCGGTAATTCTATTTTTTTATCCTAAAGAGGAAACTAAGTTTTACCTGAGGTAAGTCTTAATGCCATCTATGAAGACTCACCCTGCTCCAGACAGAAAGACTGATATATCTGTGAAGGTTTAATATATTGAAGTGATTTCCTTTTCTTTTCTGGTATATTTTATTAAAATATTCATATTACATCTCAATGGTTAGCCCATCCCTTGTAGCCTCCCATTTTCCCCTTACTCCCCTCCTCTATGACTGTGACTGAGGGGGACTTCTTCCCCCTGTATATGCTCATAGGGTATCAAGTCTCTTCTTGGTAGCCTGCTATCCTTCCTCTGAGTGCCCCCAGGCCTCCCCATCCAGGGGATGTGGTCAAATATGGGGCACCAGAGCTCGTGTGAAAGTCAGTCACCACTCTCCACTCATCTATGGAGAATGTCCTGTCCATTGGCTAGATCTAGGTAGGGGTTTGAAGTTTACTGCACGTATTGCCCTTGGTTGGTGCCATAGTTTGAGGAGGACCCCTGGGCCCAGATCTTCCCATCATTAAGTTCTTCTTGTAGGTTTCTAGGACACTCTGAATCCTTCTATTTCCCCATTCTCCTTTGCTTCTCTCACCTAGAGTCCCAGTTGGATGTCTTCCCCTCTGTCCCACTTTCCTGGTAAGTGAGGACTTTCATGGGACATGCCCCTTGGGCTAGTGTGCAGATATAAGTGAATATATACCATTTGGCTCTTTCTGCCTCTGGATTAACTTACTCATTATGATAATTTCTTTTTTTATTTATTTATTTATTTATTTTTTTATTAATTTATTCTTGTTACATCTCAATCTATTTGTCCACAAATTTTGTTTTCAATAGCTGAGTAGTATTCCATAGTGTAAATGTACCACAGTTTCTTTATCCATTCTTCTACTGAGGGACACTTAGGCTGTTTCCATGATTTGGCTATTATGAATAAGGCCGTTATGAACATGGTTGAGCAATTGTTCTTGTGTGCCTTTTCTTTAATTTCTCATATCAAATATACCTCACAATAGTCTAATAACTAAAATATATAGAGCTGCATAATTAATGGTTAGTATTTTGTTGACAACAGCATTTTAAATTCAATAGAATATAATGTTTTCAGATAGCCAGGAAAATATCAAGATTGGGCATTAATGCATAAGTAGTCAGTCCATATTAACTGAGTAAATAAATAAAGGGAAGCATTTTTAAAGAACACTAAGCCTGTTATCACAGAGGATACTTCCCCTGATGACCCTAGCAGAAGGGAGGAAGCCAATCTAAAATCTGATTCACATCTCTATAATGAAGGGGAAAAAAAGATTCACTTTACTTAAGAATTAAAAGTTCTTTCAGGCTGGGAGAGGTGGCTTGACAGCTAAGAGTAGTTGCTGCTCTTGGAAAAGACCTCAGTTCAATTTCTAGCACCTACATTGAGAGTCTCACAAGCCTCTGTAACTCCAAGTTCCTGAAATCTGACTCCCTCCTCCAGGCAGCCCTGTAGTTCTCTCCACACTAACCCATGTAGGTCCAGTTTCCTTTTTCTCCTTCAGTCTCTGGCTTCCTCTTTCCTGTCATCCTTCTGTCCTCCTGACTCCTGAATCTTGGCCACACCTACCTCTACCTCACTTCCGGCCTGCACAGGTGTGTAGGCATTTTATTGGACAAACAGGGATTATTTGGAGGCAAGGTTACACAGCAATATTTGGCTTCCATGATAGTCTGGCTCTAAGAAACAGCAAGCAGATCTTGGGAAGCGAAATAATTAACAATCAAATACAAGGCCCCCACACCAAGCTGTTTACAAAATCAGATAGGCATCCAAACGAAAGAGCCACGTGTCACATATTGACAGTTTGAATCAGGTGTTTCCTATATTCATACTCACACAAGCAATACAAATATTAAAAAGTATCTTCCTCTGACCACATTTCCATAGGCAAAGAAGCCGAAGCCCATGGGTGTAAGGCAGTTTATGTAAGGATGGGCTCAAATTTTAAAAGCCTGTCTATTAGTGTGACGGTTTGTTTCATTTTGTCTTGCTGTTTTGCTTCTGTTGAGATTAGATTGCTGATTTTACTGCTGAAATCAAACACGAGTTGAAGGAAAAGGTGTGTGTCGGAAGATCGTGGAGAAGCAGGGATCACCACTGTCTTCAGGAAAAGACACCTCCAGCTACATCACAAGAATGCCACTCAACAGCCCTAGAAGGAATTTGCTGTTGTATGATTGATAACTGTGTCACACATAATCTGGGTACCATTATTTTTCAGTAACTCTTAAAAAAATTAATTTTGGATAGTAGGAAGGGTATAAATGAAAAGCCCGTAGCATGTGATAAAAGCAGCATTTGTTAGATGAATGTTGCATGGGACACAACAAATGTTAGAAAAGTTTTTAAATGCATATTAATTATAAAAAGAATATATTTTATAATGACTCTTTTACATGCATATAGCATATTGCAATAATAGCAATTCACCATTACCCTGAGTTATCCCTTTTATGTGCTTTGATCTCACTTTGTGATAACTATCCTGCTACTTTTATGATAATTTCTCTTTCGTAGCTATGATAAGTCAGATCCTTGTAATCCTCAGTCTGACAATTTTCACTTAACATTTTGACCTGCAATCCATCCATATTCCTGGAGGAAAAATAACAAAACTAATTTTTTAGTGGAGAAAAATATATGTCACATTTTTGGTTTATTTATCCATGGACAACTAGACTGATTTCATAATTTGGCTATTATGGTTGTTTTAATAAACATCTACATGTTGGCTTGTGTATTGTCTTCTGATTTAGATTTTTTGTATATGATGTCTGGATAGCTGGATCATATAATTCTACTTACAGCTTTTGTGAATAACTGTTCTTTGTTGGTCTTCTTCGTGGCAATGTTAGTCTATATTCCCACCATCAATTGAAAAGTTTTATTTTCTCCCTAAGCATTGACAGAATTGTGGACTTCTGATGTCTTTATTCTATTTCTTCTGATTGAAGTGACCAACTGGATTTTAGTATAGTTTAATTTGCATATCCCAAACTGCTAATGATCTTGTATACTTTGATATTTTTGTTGTCTGTCTATATTTTGATAACTGTTAAGTTCATTTTCCCCATTTATTAATTAGAGTTCTTTTTTTTGGTGATGCTTAGTCTTCTAGCTATTTATAGTTTCTACACATTGGACTTCTGTCAGATGAATAGCAGTCATAGATTTTCAACCTTTCTGTATATCTGTTTACTCTAGTAGTGGCTTCTATTACTGTGGACCAGGCTGTCCTGGAACTCACAAAAATCCATCTGTTTCTGCCTCTCTGAGTGCTGGAATTAAAGGTGTGTGCCATCATGCTCTGCTGGAAAGTATTTTATCAGAGTCTTTGTGTATATAAAAAATTCTATTCAGTATTTTACTAATAAGTAAATGCTATGTTTCCATAGGATATGAACCATTCTATGCTATACTGAAACCTATATTTCTAAAAGACACTGCTCTAAACTTGTTAATAGTCCTTTCCACGATCAATGAATGAAGCAATATTGTCATGGACTTAAGGTAATGAGGGTGAATGGGAAAAACCTAGGAAGATTTCTGAGGCTGCTGAAAGTAACTGAAGAGAAAGGGACTAGCAGGAAGGGAATGCTGCTGACCGGCCTTGTGCTGCCTCTTTACTCCGCGGACATGCAGACTCATGCATGTGCATTTGAGAAAATTAAGCTGAGAAAGGAGGGCTAGTAACTATTCAGTTGCCAGATGAAGTAGTTTTCACCAAGCAATTTAATAGGATCTGTTATTACTAAAACATGAGTTCTACTTTGAGTGTTAACTTAGTTCTCAACACTGGTCTAAGAATTAGGGCCAGGAATGAATCACTGTATGCCCTCATGGACTCTCATTCTACAGACAAAAGTTTACATGTATTATGTTTATACGTTTTAAAAAAGAGATGGGTGATCATGTGTGGGCTATAGACCCAGCCATATGCTCAACTATGTTCATAGCAGCCTTATTCATAATAGCCAGAATCTGGAAACATCGTAGGTGTCCCTCAAACAAAGTATGGGTAAAGAAACTGTGCTACATTTACACCATGGAACATGACTCAACTATTGAAAACAAGGAAATCTTGAAATTTGCAGGCAAATTAATAGACCTAGAAAAGATCATCCTGAGTGAGATAACCCATACCCAGGAAAACATGCATGGTATATACTCCCTCATAAGAGGATATTAGTTACATAATACAGGATAACTACACTACAATACAAAAGTTCAAAATTGAAATTAGCAAATTTAATTCTGATGGCATATAAGATAAAAAGAAGAACCTAAAATTGGTACCCAATGGCCAGAGCTGAAACAATTTAAGTAACTCAATAAATAATATGATATTAGATTATGCCATGTAATATAAAATAAATGTATGACTGCATATTAATATAAACAAATACCTGATTAAACAAACCAGCATTGTGAAACAGCCAATCTTTTGTATCAACTGCCCAGAAGGCAGAGTTTAGAGTCCCTCTAGAGCTTTCTAGAATCGGTAATTTTTGTCAAAAACAGCACAAGGAAAAAGAAAAACAGTAACAGTACCATGAAGCACTGCATTAGTTAAGTGGTGACCAGTAGCCCCATCATCTACAGTAAGGAGACATCACACATACCCGAGGTGATGCCACAGGAGGGAAAATGTACTCCTGTAGTGTTCTTCATCCATCCAGATTACCAATCTAAATGTGAGGGAAACATTTGACATGCCAAGAGTAAGGGAAATTCTAAAGCTATATGGATGGTAATCTTGAAGGGTATCAAGTCATGACAAATATCAAAAGACTACCCCAGACCAGACGTGAAAATTGAGCCCTAGGGAATAACCTGTGACAATGACTCCAGTGACGGTGAAGAAAATGGTAGGATGTGTGTATGGGAACTTCATTCCCTGTGCAGGTTCTGGATTAATAAAAGGATAACAAGAAGGCAGTATCTTTTTCTTTTTACAAAGCTATGACAGAAAAGAATTAAAATCAAATGGACAGAACATAAAGACAAGGTATAGGGATTACCTTCACAAGCACCAATATCTTGGGATTTAAAGGGCTGAAATTTTTCTCATACAAATGCAGGAATTTTATTTGAAATTGGATGAATACCACTCAAAAAACCATTTTCAAATACTGGGAAGATGATTATTAGCATGAGTGGCCACAATCATAATGAATAAAGACGATTTTATGTCTTGTAAAAGTGAGATAAAGGTGAAACATGAATTTTGTCCTTGAGATAGGTGACAATGGTTTCTGGCATATGAGAATTCATTTTTCACAACTTGAGTATCACCTGCTAGAAATACATGCCTGGTGTTGAACAAATAACCCTAAAATAAGGAACAAATGTGAGTGACAAGTTATAAAAAGCTAATTTATATCTCCAGGATAGAGAGAAAGTGACTACAACAACTCGAGAAAGGCGAACTCAATTCATCTCACACAAGTTGAGGCGAGAACGACTGTGCAGTGACCATTATCACTCTTTCTGCATTCTTAGAAAACACAATAGCGGAACATCACTAAAGAAAGATACACTTTAGAAAGTGAGGGGGGAATAGCAGAACATCACTAAAGATACATTTTAGAAAGTGAGGGGGGAATAGCAGAACATCACTAAAGATACATTTTAGAAAGTGAGGGGGGAATAGCAGAACATCACTAAAGATACATTTTAGAAAGTGAGGGGGGAATAGCAGAACATCACTAAAGATACATTTTAGAAAGTGAGGGGGGAATAGCAGAACATCACTAAAGATACATTTTAGAAAGTGCAGGGGAAAAGGGAAAGAAAGAGAGTTGATATATGACAGGGAATGGTACAGTATAGTAATTTAGTAGGGAAGACATGCATGAATCATTTTTAGGTGTGTGTGTGTGTGTGTGGGAGAGAGAGAGAGAGAGAGAGAGAGAGAGAGAGAGAGAGAGAGAGAGAGAGAGAGAGAGAGAGAGAGGAGAGGGTGTAAATATAAGCACATATTCAAGGGGATAAGGAGATAGCTTAGTCAATAAGGTGGTTTTGGTTTTGGTTTTGAACAAACATTGAGGAACTGAGTTTACTAATTGCACCGATGTCAAATACCAGGCTAACGAGGCAGAGACAAAAGAACTAAGTAGATTGCCATAGTTCACTGGCTGGCCATTCTATCTTATTTGGTAAGCCCCCGATCCTCACCGAGAGAATGAAGGAAAACAAAACAAAACGGAGTTGATGTCTCTTAAAGAGCAATATCCAGTTTGACTCATGTGCTAAAGGCAGGTAACACATGTGCATATGTAACATGCCTAACACACACAAACATGTACCCTCCTTATACACAATACAATGAACTGTAAACTCTATATGTACATTCTTACATATAGACCAAGAAAAGACAAGAAGACTGGAGTTTTAATTAAATGTTAGATGTCTACCATCCATGTGTGTTGCACATTGAAATGTTGTTAGAACTTGACCACATAATGTATTAAAGTTGAGTGCTCTTTGGCTGTGTACATGTGCTTTGGATAAAGTTCTTAAGCAAGATCATGAAAGCTCAAATATCAGCTCTCTATAACACCTCCGCAAATTTAACTCTAACCATTTCCATAATGTCCTTAGCTACTCAGAAAGGATGAGAACACTTAGTTCACTGTATTATTTAAAAAATTAAACTACCACAAGTTTTAAAAACTGTCTGGCAGAGTAGAGTAGCTAGTGGGACAGTGATTATGAATTCATAAATAGAAAACCATTAGTCAGTTGACAATTCTAGTCCACTTGACAAGTATTTATTTGCTCTAGTACTTGTTAAAGTTTTAACAAGCACAGTGTTCAGGTAACCAGAGCAGAAATGCAATCAGTCAATTTGTTCTCTGCTGTTAGGATTCTGATTGATAGATATTAGTTCATATTTTGGGTTCCAAATATATGGATCACATTTTTGTCAAGCTAGTCAGGTTTTATCTCTCTCTCTCTCCTCTCTCTCTCTCTCTCTCTCTCTCTCTCTCTCTCTCTCTCTCTATATATATATATATATATATATATATATATATATATATATATAATTCAATTATGTTAATTGGTAGGAAGTGTAATTGTTGGAAGGCATCTGCATATTTTAAAAATCTTTTTACAGTGTCATTATTAGATATATCCTTTATTATTTTCCTCAGATTCTCTACAATCCTTGAAAGCTATTTTTTTTACAGGTTCAGTGTTTTATTGTACATGTTAACAAGGTTTAGTCAAAAAGACCAAAGCCCATGTCATCATCAGACTCCTCAGATTCTTCCTTCTTTGCTTCCTCTTTTTTCTCCTCAGCTAGGGATAGCAGTGGTGGCTGGCACAGGACCTCCAGCTGGCTCAGCTCCAGCTGCCAGAGCTGGCCCATCAGCCCCTACATTGCAGATGAGGCTCCCAATGTTGACAATGGCCAGGGCCTTTGCAAACAAGCTAGGCCAGAAGGCATTGGTCTTATACTCTCTGATTGTCATCGCATAAAGAGTGAGGGTAGAGTAGATGCAGAGAGGACATGTTGTGGACTGCTAGTCGCTGGATGAAATGAGGGCCTCGTCCCAATGCTGCCTTTGCTTCCTCAGAAGGACTGAGTACCTTGGTGGCACCTGAGGAAAGAAAAACATTCAAAGGACTATTAGGACTGAAAGTTTGAGGTCCAGGGAAACTATCTTAAATGTTTCCTGTTGGGGAATGTAGTACTCATGTCTTGAGTGTCTAGTTACAAGAATGTTAGAAGATCTGGACATAAATAACATTGTTAGTCTTTAGAAGATGTTTTTTATTTTATTTTATTTTTTTAATTTATGTTACATTATTCAATGCCCACAGTAGGAGCCAACAGCTCAGATTAACCATTTCTGTTTTCCAGATTAAAAAAAAATATATAGCTGAGATAGGTTAAAGGACTTGTTTAAAGTCACATGGAAATTTAGTTAGTTTTTTTAACTATGCCTCTAGAAATTTTTTACATTCTGCCCTGCTGCTAATACCTCAGTGTGAATTAATTTTAATTAACACTTCCTTCCTAGAGCAATTAGCTTAAATGATCATAGCAAGCAAACGGGTCTATTCATTAAGGCTGGAATTTAAGGCATTTTGGCCGTTGAGTAAGTAGAGACTTAGGGAAGAAAGGACATTTTGTGTGTGTGTGTGTGTGTTCCATGAATCACATAAAATTTAACTGTAGAATACTATGTATATGTAAGATTTATTTAAGGATATCATTCACTCATGACTTGTATTATTAGTAATATTATATATATATTTAAATTTCTAAATAACTTAAAGTTCTTTCTGGCGGCTGCAATGATGAATCATAATATGAATTTTATAATTACCTTCTACCATACTAGCCATAAAGGAACTAACTTTCAAAATTTGAAATGTCCTAGTAATTCTTTGACACGTCCATCACTGTATGTGCCATCTTAAAGTTAGCAAACTAGCCAGGCGTGGTGGTACATGCCTTTAATCTTAGCACTTTGCAGTCAGAGGCAGGTGGAACAATGTGAGTTCAAGGCCAGGCTAGTCTACACAGCAAGTCCAGGACAACCAAGGCTACCCAGAGAAACCCTGTCTAAAAACAAACAAAACAAAACAAAACAAAACAATAACAACAACAACAACAACAACAAAAAAGGTAGCAAGCCAAGCTAGAAAGATGCCTCAGTGAGTACAGAGCTTTTCTTGTAAAATTCATGACCTGAGTTCTGGTCTCCAGAACCCATGCAAGTCCAGGCTCAGTAACTCAGATATGTAATCCTTTGCTTCTACTGAGAAATGAGAAGCAAAGATGGGAGCATCTCTGGATGTTGCCAGGATAGCTGGTTTGGCATATGCAGCAGTGAGTAACAAAGGAAGCATTGTCTCAAATAAAGTAGAAGGCAAGGCCCAGCACCCGAGGTTGTTCTCCGACATCCACAAGTGTACCACAGTGTGGTCATGGTTGATATCACATGCATTATATACACACATGTGAGAAGTTTAAAAACAACAACAGCAGCTAACTACAATTCATGTCATTAATAAAGAAGCTGACTGTGAAAGGAACAAAATCCAGTGGTCTAATTAGAGCTTGGAATGATGTAAAGACGATGTTGGTGGGAAAAGAGTACTTATAGAGGTGCCGCCCTCTGTGACCTCTAAATTTCTGTCAATGGTATATAATGGCTACAGGAACTTCATACTGGGTTTCTAGTGAATACTCAAGGTCATTTTGGAAAATAATAAATAGGTGGGGAAACAGAGATGATGGTGGTGGTGGTGGTGGTTGTCTTCATGGTGGTATTGGTAGGGGCGACACAGGCACAGGCGAATTAAATAGATCCTGATCTTTCTGTGTGGTTATTTGGTTATAAAACTGGCTAAGGAGTAATGCCTGATCTTCACTAAAATAATAACTCAATATCAAATATTAATAATCCTTCAACACTCACCCCTCATTGATGAAGTTTCTCTTAACAGAAAATAGAGAACATCACAGAAAAATCACAATTGGGCACAGTTCAAGACCAATAGATCGTAGGGAATCTATGGCCCTATGGATGCATTTTAACCACAGTTCCTGCATCTATGACTCAGAGAACATGGCAAAAGAGGAGGTGGGAAAATGATTGTGAAGACCAGAATGCCAGTAAGTATGCTGTGAAACAGTCTATCATAGAGATGTCTGCACAAAAAAAAAAAAAAAAAAATAACGGAGCAATTGTAGTATTAATAGACATGCTAACATAGAAGGGGGAAGTCTCATGGGTCCCAACCCTAGGCAAAGAATTCAAGACAACTAATGGCTGCTGATAGAAGGAGAATTAGCCTCTCCAGGGGATTAAGCCCTTTAATTGTTATCTATTCTTAAGTTGTCAGCCCAAAATCAGAGCATGCAAACAACAAAAACAGACTCAGCAGATTCTATTAATATATTTCTGCATGCACGTACACATAAATACACACACATGTACACACACACATGCTGACACAAACACATGTTTATATGTAATAATAATAATTAAATAAAATTATTGCATCAATTTGAGAATGGGGGCACATCAAAAGAGTTAGAGAAAGATGATTTGGAATAGACTCCAGAGAGGTAAGGGAAGGGGGAAGTGATGTCATTTTATTTTAACTAAAATGCATTTAAAAGGAAATACCTGTTATTCAATCTGAGAGACGTTGGCCTATGAAGAGTACCATGGCAACAAGAAGGACTAAAGAGCAGGTCTACGTGGTTTAGCAGATTTCAGAAGGTATCGTAAAGGTAGAGTTAAATGAGCATTTGAAAAGATACAAGGATATCACAGGTCTATAACATTCCATGAAAAAAGCCTTGGCCATAAATACCTTTGCACTCCAGAGGCCTTGAAAATTGAAAACAGGCTGACTCTGTGGTATCATGACATCAGATTTCATGTCAAAGATTTTATTTCACAAATAATCGTATGCATTATTAACTTTTTGGTTATCATGTTTTTAAAAAACACAATTTCATAAATAGAAAAGCATAGAAAAGTTTTGAAATTTGTCAAAAATGGCATATATGGATTTAGTATAACTTAGTGATTAAATTAATAACTTGAAATTTTGTGTATCACATGTTGAAAAGAGGTGGCAGGTGGTTTGCAAAATATAATAAAGGAAAAATGAAGTTTAACTTATATAGCTATAAAATAATTAATAATAGGGAAAACTACCATTAGAGTCCTACTGGCTTCTCTATAAAGACAGTAGGGAATTTAAGCCTAAATAAGGAGAAAGAGACAAAATATAGCTGTGTATTTCTTAACGATGGACATTGATGGGTTCTTAAAGTTCCATTGGTAGACTGCTTTGTTACATGAAATCCTACTGCTCCACAAACTACACTGACTATGACGTCACTATGTGATAAAATTACATAGGACCAACATGCTGAGCACCTCATTATTAATGGAAACATCATTATGCAACACTCAGTAACACAAAGGTAATGTGATTTGGTTGAGGAAACAATTAGTGTCATTGAAGAGATGAAAATAACCCTGATCTCTCCTTTATAAAATATTTTTTGATCTTTTTGTTTGTTTTGTTTTTTGTTTTTTTTTTTTTTTTTTTTTTGGTAAAGAATGATAAAAACAATAAAATGAAGGGAAGAGATTTTTAAATGGTAAGATCCTGCTACTAAGGATTGATTATTTTCCTCTATGGGGTAAAATAATGCCATCTCTACTTCAATGACTAGCTTCTCCTTTTGTCATAACAGCTATGGACTCAATTCTTCCCTTCTTTTTCTTTCTTTCTTTCCTTCTTTCTTTCTTTCTTTCTTTCTCTTTCTATTCTTCTTCCTTCTCTCCTTTCAAACCAAGGAAAATGTTTTAATCATGTCTTTAAAAGCTATTTTAGAAAAATCTCAAAATAGATAGCTTCGGGAATTCTTTTCTCCAAAAAGGATAGCAATCGCTTACCACAAGTATATGTTTGATATGCCTTCTGCTTTGGTTTGAGATCCTATAGCCTCCTACAAACAGTCTAAATGGATTTACTGGCAAGACTTTCAGTGGTTTTTAAAAAATGTATTCTACAACATGTAGGTAGGAACTAATGATTTTTGTCTAACTTGCTTTCAATACATCTTTTTTTCCAAATATCATATTGACACTTTGTACAAATAAAATGTTCACTAATATGTGCTAAGCAGATGTACCACAAACTCATCCATTCTTCATTTTTCAGATTTTTTTACACCAGAATTAACACTGAAATCACATCATGGGTAGGAATACTGAATGGCTCGGAAACACATTTATCAACATTTACTTCATTTTTCTCCTGACACCTGTGAAGTTCACTTCTCAGTAGGCAAATTGATTTTTCAGCGATTTTTCTTCAGGGCAATGACTCTCAAGTATCTTCACTCAATACAAAGCTGTTATAAGCCGAAGGAAAACCTGTGAAGCTGCAGGGCGAAGCTTCAGGTTCAAGCTACTGGACGCCAGGGCAAGTCATATCTACTCAGCTATTTTATTTACCAACTCTCCACACACATATTGAAGCGAGAAGCCAGACAAATGTGCCCTTTTCTCATAGCAGTCAAACCCTCAGTGCTGTGGTTTGTTCAAAACACACACACACACACACACACACACACACACACACACACACACACACACACACACACACACTAGCACAGTTCTCCATCTCTACTGATTTTATCAACAGAAGTTTAATGGATGCTACCCTGAACCCCATTCGCACATAATCAGGCACACTTGCCAAGTTCCCCTGTTCTTCCTTGTTCCTGCTCCCAAACCATTTACAGAGGAAATTACAGTAGAATTAAATGGAGGTTTGTGTTGAGTAACTTTGATATTTCTTACCTTCTGGAAGCCCAAATGCTTAACATCACCATTTGATTTTTTTGTTTGTGGGTTTGTTTTGCCCAGGTTCTATAAGAGGGATCAAGTATAGAATGTAAAAACTAAGTATATTTCTGTGTCCAACTCAAACCACACTATATCTTTAATTTTAAAAGTCTTTAAGAATTTAATACAATGTATTTTGAACAACTAAATCCAGCCATAACTCCTTCATTAAACTTTTCCTAGATTCACCCCCACTTCCCTTTCCCCCAGTTTGTTATCATTTTCAAAATATTCATTTAACAACCCATTAATCTAATTTTACTGCCCACATACTTTCTGGTGCAGGGACAGTCACTGGAGTAGGTCAATCCATCAGGGGCTCACATTCTTAAAGAAATTTGACTCTCCAGCCCCGAGAAGACAAGTGACAAATACTGTCTCTCTTATTTTTTTTTCCCCTAACTTTTGATTTCAGGTTATGGGGCAGTTTGCTGCTATTGCAGGAATGATTTGAGGGCTTTCCCCATGGAAACCAGACAGGCTGGCAGCTGGAGGCTCAGTAGTAGCACACGGGGCCATATCATTATATCTGCAAGGTTGATAGATCAATAACTAATGGCTGTTGTTCTCAGCTACATACCGTCAACGCTTCTTGTGACTGCCAAGGCAGTGGCAAACTCCCTGGCCCCAGCATGTAATATTACACAGACCATGAGAAAATACCAGTGTTGCTGCGTGATCACTGGGGAGAGTCTGTCTCATAGCCACCTCGCCTCAGTTCCTCAGGGTGAGAATGCAGCCAGGCTTTGCCATGCAGCACATCTCAAGAGGAAAATAGCCACTCACACGACTAAAATAAGCAAACAAGTGTATCAACTTGGAACTTAGCCTATGCACACTTTAAGACTACATCAGAGAAATAACATCGAGAAATAGATGCATCATACTGCCTGTTTTTATTCCAGTGAGCATTGTCAGGAGTTGGGAATGTGTGTTTGTTATCAAGCTAAATGCATTAAGAACATTAGGTGAATTAGAACTTCTCATTTAGAGTAACTCAAAGTAATTAAGTCATAAATGCATGACAGAAGGAGCGGGAAGGGAGGGAGGTCAGAAGAGTGAGAAGCTGAGGTAGCTGGCCTGGAAATATACCTATTCGTAAGCCCAGGTTGGTTTAAACCATGCCATCCTCCAAAGTGAGTATATTTTGGTATTATATTTATTCTTATTTATTTTATTAAGCACTGTCAATTTATGCCACATGAAATTCTATGGAAATTAGGAACTCTAAAATCTTGTTGGTGTGTGCTTAGTTGCATAAAAGATCTATTCAAATGCAACTGAACAGGTGGGTTCACGTTGTCACTTGAACATGTTCAACAACAAAGAGAAAAGGGGGTGTTGCATTTAGGTCTCATTATTGACTTACTGTCTGTGTAAAAGAACACAAATCAGAGTTCCTCACAGCCTAGAATCAAATTGTGTGTAATCTGATTAGAAATTGTAACTTTTAGTGTATCACTCTATCTGCATTTAAGTTTTATAATATGTTAGGGACGACAATGCTACCTATCTAATTAGAACCAGCTGGGGCAATGATAGTAGATTCTTAGAACAGTGTCTGACATACCACAGGTGTATAGAATAGAGAGCCATCATTGCTGTTACTGCCACCATCATTATTGTTGTTTTAATTATTATTACTGCATGGTAAGTATTATCTACCTATCTATCTATATATCTGTATCTGTATCAATATCTACACAGTCAGCCACAGACCTTTGATTAAAAACAGCAAACATTTTGTTTTCGAAATTGATTGTTGTGCTTAACTGTATTACTGTATCAAACTTCAGTTTTATAAGATATTGAAATAATTCATTCAAATAATGGAGCGCTCTGATAAGCCTGGTCACTCATACTCTACCCAGAAATTGTTTCTGTCCCCTGTGTCACCAGCTACATCAATAATTAATTTGGCCAAAGTCAGTAGGTAAGTTAAGAAAACCATTTGGAAGTTAACACCCACTTGCTTTAGAGCTAAACAGACATAATTCTAAATTCCAGGAGCAATGAGCTTCATCTTCAGGAAGGAGGATTTATAATGAGTGTCTCGAGAGGGGGTCATGAAGACAAAATACCTAATATCATGAGTCAGTAAGAGTTGATACTGCATTCTTATTTTGAGCCACATACTGGACTAAGGTATCAGCTAATGAAATCTTCTCAACTACTCCCATGCAGCCTAGCCTATCATAACTTCTAGACTTGTACTTTCTGAATAAAAGGCAAATCCTGTTAGTTTAAAAAGTATCTTCAGTGTGTTTGGCATTTGTATTCAAAGACACCTTCTAGGAGTCATTAATGTAGCCATACTGCATCTATCTGTCCAGATTCCCCAGGCTTGTCTGGCCTAAAGGGCTCTAATCTGAGTGTGGGAGAAGTTACCAAGGGGAAAAAACCAATTTAGTTTCACCTGGGTGACAGCAATTATGCAGAATGACAAAAGGAGCAGTTGAGTCACTAGTTGAGGATGGTAATTTAGTCTCCCCAGGGTCTGCCACTCAGAAAGCCTGAGAAAATATTACAGGAAAAACAATAGGCAGCTCTATTGTTAGTGACCCTGTCCCAGTAATGCTTTGGCAGTTGGAGACAATCAGAACAAACATATATTCTGTTGTCCCTGAAAAGCTTTCAGGGTACATATGCTCCATCTCAAACTGTCACTCCTTAGAGACCCACCATAGAATGGGTCACTAGGTCATCTGAGTTAGACATGGTGGCTCCACAGAAGAAACCCCCTCAACCCACCCTCCCCCACCCCCAACCTCTCCACCCGAACACGGAAACATCCAAATAAGTGGCAAACAGAACTCACCAAATGTAAAATGCATGACCCAAGGAGAAAAGAAACCTAGGTTAATTAAAAAGTGGAACTCTACCATCTTCATATGGGAGAATGGGTGGCAGTGGGGGAGTTGATTGTTAGGACACAAGAAGTATTCTAAAGCAATTTGTGATTATTATTACTTTTATACACTATGGAATTGAGCACTTTGAATACAATTCCCTCAAATAAGCAGAAATAAATTGTAAATGGCTGTATTTTCAGATGTCCAACTTCTTGTCACCACAACGAGGACCACAGAAAACCTGCTATTTGTTGATCTGTCTCCTCAGTAAAACAGACGTGAGATCTTTTCATAGATGTGTCAGGCAGTTATTTTGCATCATTCATATAAAATATAGTATTGGGAAAGAGCCTGTGCTAATAAGTGTTTTTTAATATTATGAAAAGTAATTTATCAAGATGTATTTGGTAAAGTCCAACCTTAATATTCAGATAAAGCTTGGAGAGATGAATACATGAATGTCAGGGTAAAATTAAAACCTGCAGGTCAGAAGTTCCTAGAAGAATCTCCTGAGTAAAAAAGTATAATAAAGCCAAGCTATCATAATATAAAATATGCTAATACGAAACACAGTATCTCAAAATGAGAGAACAGGGATATCCATGCATGCATTCCCACAGTGTGTATTAGATACCTCCATGTGTATGATTTTACTCAGGAAGGAATTCAGGTGGAAAACAATAGGAGCATAGCGGAATCTTTAAATCTATTTATGAAAGTGGTAAGCAAATAAGTTGCCTGAAATTAATAAAGATATGATATTGACTATTAATAAAAATAATAGTTTATTTTATCCCATAGCCAAAGGGGTCACAAAGTAGTTTGTGGACAATTCCTCTATTTAGTCAAAACATGACTGTGACCAATACTCACAGCTTCTGAGAATGTCAATGAAAACTCAGCAATAACTTGAAATCCACAATAAAACTAGAATTCTATATATTCAAGATAGGAAAATAGAGCAAGTCTAGTTCAAGGGAAGACTAGCTAACTGATGGACCCAATAAAATACACAATTGTTTTCTTGAAAAATAAATCTATTTTCTTGGTTACATGATAAGCAATGTAGACACTATGAAGAAATTTCTGGACCTTCTGAGTCTATTATAGATGATCTCATATGTATTATGTGTTTAGGAAAAAAGGATTAGTCCTTAGTAGAGAGATCCCAGCATACATTTCGGCCCCATTACTTTTCTGTTTACATGTCACAATGGGAGAAGGAAGAAGGATCCTGAGTGTTTGTCCTTTGGGATTCATTTTGAACTAAAAAGATCAGAGATTTGAAAATCCTTCTTCAGCTGAGAAATCTCCAGAATGTTCTAGGCATTGATCTTTTTCTAGGCTACCACCTCCTCCTACTTTGCTCATCATGGATTCTAGAAGTTTCTGCTACAGACTGCTGACATTGTCAAACTTACCCTTGTCATACTCAGTTTCAATTTCACCCATTTCTTTACATTCTCATGATAATGCCAGGCTTCTTGTGTCATTATTTTTAGACATCTAGTGAGATATGTTATTTTTAAAACACAAAGTCATTTGTTTCTTTTATTGTGTTGTCTTTTTCTTTCAAGTACACCACAAATTCTTTTCACCAATGGTAAAATGAGTCTTTCATAGATTTCTCTGGGTCTTTTATCTTAGTCATCTTATAAACATAGAGATGAACAAAATGTCAAATTCTGAGTCAGTATGCTATGGTCTACAGAGCACCAAATTGGATTTGAATCCCAGCTTTGCTTTTTCAATGACCTTGAGTGTGTGAAAGTCACACAAGGTATTACATTTAGAGAAGCATTGGGTTTCTTGCAGACCTGTATGTATGCAAGCCTCTAGGGACTCTATGTAACCCAACTTTTAAAATATTTCTCAAAAAAAATTTACAGTTTGTTGGATATCTTTGTGCTAATATTTATTTTATAAGCAAAGTAATAATATCGCTCTTCATTAAGGCAATGGCACTCAAATGAGACTTAAAGGCTGCCCGTTTGTGTGTAACATCATATTAAACAACCTTTATTACTAATATTTCACTCACTTTTAAGCACAAAAATGTCTTTTATTTGTAATTTCTTTTTTTATATATAAAATAAAAAAAGAAAATGTAGATGCAGGTAACTGTACAAGATCCAAAACAAGGCAACCAGGAAATAAAAGATAGGAATGATAATTATTGGTATAGGTTGATTTATTGTTGCTGCAAAGCCCGCTTACGTACATCATTTCATGCCACCAGACTAAGCTTATGCTGCCAAGAAATTTCATGGAAACCTAAATCTCAGGGTCAGTGACATAAAATTCCCTTCTAGAGATAAAGAGAATCTCAGACTAACTTTAGCTCATAGAGATAAACTCCTTCAAACTGTTTCATTCATGAAATATCTTTTGGAAACAAAAGCCTTTAACAAGTCTTATATTATATATTAATATGGTAAATACTTGTAATAAAGTATCTTCCTATTAAAAGTATACTGTTGGTAATGAAAGATAAAAATAAAGGTTCAATGGAAATGAGGTTTACAGCAAAGTGGGTAGACCCATACAACACTGAACTTTGTAACTCTTACTGGTCTATGAAAATGTAATAATACTTTTAACATACATAAACATTGGGTTGCTTTCAGGAAGAGATATAGATGCAGCCTGGTATTGACCTGACTGGCTTCAAAATCCCTACGTTGTTAAAGATGACCTTGAAATTGTAATGTTCTTGCATTGACCTCTGAAATGCTATGATTAGTGGTATGCAATATAACCCTCCCCTTTGAGGCCCAAGTAGTTTCAAATCCTCCTGTCTTAGGCTTCTTGACCTGCTAGGATTGTAGGCACACATCACCACTTGGAGCTCCAAGATTATTTATTATTGTTGTTATTAATTATGATTTTATTATGCTTTATTGTCAAGCAGGTATAGGCCTAGCGGAGAGAGGCGGGCATACTTCCTCCAACAATGTCACATCTTTTCCAACAGGGCCACATATTCTAATCCTTCTTAAACAGTTCACCCACTGGGTTCATGCAATATATGAGCCGATGGGGACCGTTCTTATTCAAAACAGAACATCATGGAAATGTCAATTTATAAAAATACAAGACCAGTACAGAAAACCACGAAAAAAAAAAAAAAAAGATAAGGTTGTGAATTCTAGTTACAGTTTACACATCTCTAAGCAACTCCTGCACCTAAGACTCAGAGAACATGCGAAAAAGGGTGCAGAAAGATTTTTAAGAGTCAAAAGACAGGGAGTTTCCTAAAAATGTCAGAGATGCATAAACTTATGCAGTCTCTCCAACATGGCTGCCTAAACAAGACCCAAACAAGTAAAACAATGATGGCATAGTAATGTGGAAGTGGGAAAGCTCATGAAGCCTCAAAATTGGTCAAAGAACCAAAGACAACTAAAGGACACTGAGAGAAAAACAGTCTTCCTTAAGAAAGAAGACATAATTTGGTTAATGAAGATGAAATAGCGCTGAAAAAAATATTACACACACACACACACACACACACACACACACACACACACACACACACACTTTTTTTGTAAGAAAAAGAAGCTATGAATTTGAGACTAAGTAAAGGGGTTGTCCAAGGGAGTTGTTGGGGGAAGAAAAGGGAAGAAATGAAACGATGAAATTATGCAAGTAAATTATGTACTCTGTTTGTCTGTCTTTGTTTTTGTTTTTCGAGACAAGGTTTCTCTTTGTAGACCAGGCTGGCCTTGTTCATCTCTGCTTCTTGAGTGTTGGGATTAATGGTGTAGATCAACACACCCAACAAAATTATAATCTTAAAAAAGTAAAAAACCTTGACTCTTTCTGCTTCTGGGTTAACTTGCTCATTATGATCATTTCTAGTTCAATCCATTTGTCCACAAATTTCAGGAATTCCTTGTTTTTAATAGCTGAGTAGTATTCCATAGTGTAAATGTACCATAGTTTTTTTTATCCATTCTTCTACTGAGGAAACGCTTAGGCTGTTTCCATGTTCTGACTATTATGAATAAGGCTGCTATGAACATGATTGAGCAAATGTTCAAATGGTATATACTCACTTATATCTGCACACCAGCCTAAGGGCATGTCCCATGAAAGTCTTCACTTACCAGGAAAGTGGGACAGAAGGGAGGACATCCTATTGGGACTCTAGTTGAGAGAAGCATGGGAGAATGGGGAAATAGAAGGATCCAGAGAGTTCTAGAAACCTACAAGAAGAACATTATGATGGGCAGATCTGGGCCCAGGGGGCCTGCTCAAACTATGGCACCAGCCAAGAACAATATGCGCAGTAAACTTCAAACTCCTACCCAGATCTAGCCGATGGACAGGACATTCTCCACAGTTGAGTGGAGAGTGGAGTCTGACTTTCACACGAACTCTGGTGCCCCATATTTGACCACATCCTCTTTATGGGAGACCTAGTGGCACTCAGAGGAAGGATAACAGGTTACCAAGAAGAGACTTGATACCCTATGAGCATATACAGAGGAGGAGGTCCCCCTCAGTCACAGTCATAGGGGAGGGGAGTGAGGGGAAATGGGATGGAGGGAGGAATGGGAGGATACAAGGGATGGGATAACAATTGAGATGTGATATTAATAAATTAATAAAATATATTTTAAAAGGTAAAAAAACTTATTTTAAAAGCATCTAAGTGGTGTAAGTATTAACTATGTATATTTGATCATTAAATACTATATATATTATTGAATTATCCCAACTTGGCCACAAACTTATCAGTAAAACAATCAATAAAAATGCTATTAACTCCCTGGCAATGGGCAAAGAGAAACCTTGTTGGTGGTGATGTTCTTATATCCCTCAGGGGCAGTGTATATGGCAGTCATGTGTCCATCTTAGATTGAGACCTAGACCGATTGCTAAAGCTGTTTATGCCTAAGAGTCATAAAAACCAAATTATAACAAATCCAGGCAGTGCAGTGTGGAAGGAGGGTGACAGAAACTTGAGGACCACCATGTCACCCACAGACCTGCTCCTCAGTGCACAGCACAGGCGAACAATAAACATCTTCATACGCACACACTATGCAGTGTGGATGGAGGATGCCGCCCAGGGGCCTGCAACTGGAGCCACCGAAATGAGCGAGGATGTGGTGAGCACATGTGGAGTAGCTTGAGCACTGGGAAGAACGGTGGAACCGGAGACTCAGAAGAGTAGCCAGCCCTGTTGTGAGTGGCCAGCCCTGATACCTGGGGCCATGGCATGGTCCCAGCTCAAGCTGATGCTGAGGGCCATGTCTGGGTCTGTCGCTATGCAACGACCGGGGTTGGTTCCACATCTATGATTACTATTATCGCTAGAGAACATGGGAACGTCCCTGGTATTGGCAGCCCCCCGGAAAGTACCTAGTTTTCCAGGGGCTGTGCAGACCTGGTCCGACCTCTCACTGGATGCAGCAGTCTGGGGAGCTGGCCCTGTCTCTCACATGTAGCAGCATTCAGGAGAGTGGGCCATGCACCTCAGCCCAGGCAGCATAGTGAAGCTGGCCCTGATGGCAGGAGTATGGCTGGGCCTTCTGGAGGAAGTGACTGTGGGAGAGCTGACCCCACCACTTGACTGCCATGATGTGCCATGGGCACAGAACTGATGCCAACATCCTGCCCTACCCCCTGTGCCCCTTGCCACTTCCAGGAGCACTGGGAGAGAGTGCCTTGCACCTCTCCTGGACAGCACAGCAGAGCTAAGCTTGGTAGTGGGGGTGCTGATGAACAAGTTCTGCTTTGAGATGGTAGAGATGTTGCCCTCTCTCCTCCTCCTCCATTCCTTCTCTCTACCTGTGGTAGCCTGGCCTCAAGGACATGACAGCAGGAAATCTAGCCCTCCCTCCTTACTGGCTATAGCCTGCACCTTGCCTGGGAAGGTCACAGGTTGGCTATGCCAGCCCAAGGATATGAGACCAGACTACTGGTCTAGCCGGTTACAGGTTGCAACACTTGGGAGAATGCGCCTGCGCCTTGACTGGGCAGAACAGTGGAGCTGGCTCTGGAAGCATGGGTGCAGGTGACCTGGCCCAGAGGGCATGAGTACAGGAGAGCTGACTTGGCCTCCTGCTGAAGACTGCATTGCGTGCCCTAGCCAGAGCAATGCTGAAAAGCTTGCTCTGGTGTTGTGGATAAGGGAGAGACAGTGGGCTGGCCAACTCTGCTACCATCCAGACCCAGATCCCAGGCTTTGAAATGGTCCACCCCAAAATCTATATCATCGGCGAATGGTTGGGACACTTGAAAGGGCCGGTCCTGCTGTTCCAAAACTGCAGGGTATTTATGACAGGATAACAACAGAATAACCTGGAGAAGTGCTGAAGATGATCCAATGTTGAAGGTTTCACAGAAACCAGGGATCTTGAACTAGACCAGTGACTCATTAGAATGAACATTTTCTTTTTCTTTTTTTTTTTTTTTTTTTTTTTTTTGGGTTTTTCGAGACAGGGTTTCTCTGTGTAGCCTTGGCCATCCTGGACTCATTTTGTAGACCAGGCTGGCCTCGAACTCACAGCGATCCGCCTGCCTCTGCCTCCCGAGTGCTGAGATTAAAGGCGTGCGCCACCACGCCCGGCTAGAATGAACATTTTCAAGTGAAGATGTGTGGGCAGAGGGATATACTGTGGGACACATTGTGACACACTACAGCTCCCCAATGAGATGTTTTCTAAGCTTTGGGTTTTGTGGGAGTGGTGGTTATTGTTGTTGTTGGTGGTGGTCGTGGTGGTGGTGGTGGTGGTGGTGTGTGTGTGTGTGTGTGTGTGTGTGTGTGTGTGTGTGTGTGTGTTTTATTTTGGGGGAGGAAGTTGTAAGGGCAAAGGGCAGATATGAGAAGATGGGGAGATGAGTGAGATTGAGGTAAATGATGTGAAACACACGAAGAATCAACCAATACATAAAAAATGTTAATAACATATATGCTATGTATAGATATATAAAATAATATATTTTACATGCATTATATAATATATTATATACAATAGATAGAGAAAGGAAAATATGGTGAGAATATTTGAAGAAATCATGTAAATCAAAAGCTACATAAAAGTAAAATAAAAGAACTCCAGAAAACAAAAAGGTTATTCTAAAGAATTGAAGTCAATAAATTGCAAAATTCACTATAATTTTTATGCTTTGATTAATTTTTATAATAAAATAATGAAACAACCACAGTTGGATAACTACAGGAGAGAAATGAATAGAAAACAGTAAATCTGAAAAACAAGATACATTAAATTTGAGTTACAAGAAGCCAATGACTTATATTAAACCCCTATTTTTAAGCACAGTAGAATACAGCAATGTTCACAGTTGATTCACTTTTACTGGAGCTCTAGGCCACCGAGTTCAATGGAGCTCTCTATCTGAACTTCTAAGAAATGGGATTAGGGACATAATAGCCAACTTTCCAGAAGGCAGGTTTTAATTGACAGAGTAATGAGATTACTTCCTCTTTAATCCTTAAACAACACATGCACACATACACAGCATTCATACATCATAATCACACAGATACATACATGCAAGCACACATACAACATACACATATATACACAAGCATACCATATATACATGTATACCATATACACACTGATACACACGCAATCACATATATACACACACACAGAAGCATGCTTGTCACAAAATGTCATGCACCAATAGTAATAAACTGGGGTAGAGTAATTCAGTGAAGTCTTTTTTGCCTGGATTCCCCTTAGCTCCTTGATGTGGTTTGCTTTGTGCCTTCCTATGGACAAGGCCTCTCTGATCCTACTTCTCATAAGAAGGTAGTGGCGAATATAAGGGTCATTTTCTTTGTGATTTCTCTATTTCTATGGTGTCATCCTTCAGAATGTTGTTCCTTGGTCCACAGCAATGTGAAGGCATAGAGAAAATGGAATGTTGCATTAGATTCCAAGTTCTTTCCAGGGATAATGGTAGTATGTGCTTATGTGAAATCATGGATGCTCTTAGTAACAACCATGAGTTTTAGGGATGCATTCTGAATCAGGAGACCAAGTAGGCACCAGTTATCCTTAAGATATTTGTCTCAATAAACAAATATAGGCAGATTTTTTGTTTTGCTTTTTTTTTTTTTCTCTAAGATCTTTCCAGGGCCTGCATCAGCACTAAATGTGAACATAGGTAGAAAAATGAGTTTTTCTAGAATGAGTCATTAGCCATTTTTATAAAGGCTACACACAGGCCAATATATACATATCAAATTTCAAGAGTGTATTAAAAATGTATTATGAACTTCATTCCTAAACTGTGTGTCTTCTGATGCTCCTGCCTTCTTCGTCTGCTTGTATCTATGTACAGATGTCATTGCTACTGAACACTGCCTTCCAGGCCCATGGCACAATTTCACTTCTCAGACCCAGTGATTAGGGCCATCACAATTAATATTTCAGCCTGCTTCTTAAAGCTGAATGATGTGGGTCTTTTGGCTGAATTCTGTGAAGATATGAGCAAGGGCTGGACTAGCTACTGTCTGCTTCCCATGGTGTGTATTCTCTTCTTATGACTTCTCAGATATCAAATCTCTTACAAGTTGTTCACCCAGTGACACATGAACACTGCTGAACAGGACGGCAGAGCTTTTTACAACATCTCCTTTCTCTTAGTGAGAAAGTTAGTGAGTTTGGAGACCTTAAATTTTGTATTGTTTTCATAAACAAAGAGATGTAGGAAACTGACTCCTGAGTAAACTAGTGAATGTTACTAAGTTGAGACATGCACATGCCCTAAAACCACCTCCCTCCATAGGCTTTAAATTTTGTTTTGGTGTAGGGGTGGGTTCATTATCATATGGGGTAGGAGTGTGCTACTAGGCTTTTATTACATGTGGTCTGAAATGAGAAATATCTTGATGTATAATGTAAAGGATTAACACTCTCTCTCCCCCCTCCCTCTCTCTCTCCCTCTCTCTCTCCCCCTCCCTCTCTCTCTCTCCCTCCCTCTCTCTCTCTCCCTCCTCTCTCTCTCTCTCCCTCTCTCCCTCTCTCTCTCTCCCTCCCTCTCTCTCTCTCCCTCTCTCCCTCCCTCTCTCTCTCTCCCTCTCTCCCTCTCTCTCTCTCCCTCCCTCTCTCTCTCTCCCTCTCTCCCTCTCTCTCTCCCTCTCCCTCTCTCTCTCCCTCTCTCCCTCTCTCTCTCCCTCTCCCTCTCTCTCTCTCTCCTCTCTCTCTCCCTCTCTCTCCCTCTCTCTGTCCCTCACCCTCTCCGTCTTTCTCCCTCCCCCGCCTCTCTCTCTCTCTCTCTTTCTCTCTCTCTCTCTCTCTCTCTCTCTCTCTCTCTCTCTCTCTCTCTCTCTCTCTCCCCCTCCCTCTCTCTCAACATTAACCAGAAAATAAACTAAACAACAGACAACCGTATTTTCAGAACCACACCTCTAGGACTACGCCACCCGTTCAAAGCTATAGCAAACATCTGGACCTTGCTCTTCTACTTCATTGCACCCTTATGACCCCAGAATTCAAGAAAATGGAGAAAGAACATCACCATCAGTTTAAGTTTAAGGCCAACCACATAGCACACTTCACACCACCCAGGGCTGCGCATGTCTCAACAATAAATACATAAACAAATACAAACTTGTGATTCCTACAGGCACTCAGGGGTAGAATTGGACTTCCCATCTTGTTTCAATTTAAACATTGCCATGTGATTATCGTTTCAGTCACTGAAACAAGAGATAGAAGTAGACTCTTCTAAAACTAGTACACAACCTGATCCCTGCTGATCCTAACCCCCCACCCCCCTGCCTTGCCATACACAAACACACACACACACACACACACACATACACACACACACTGGGATAAAGGGAGAGAGTGTTAGGAGAGATGACTGGAATTGGTGGGCATTTCAGGAACTAACTTGAAACCTAGTGCAATGGAAACTCCCAGGAATCTATGAGGATGACCATAGCTAAGACTTCCAGTAATGGGGATATGAAGTGAACTGACACTCTCCTGTAACTAAGCAAGACTTCTAGTGTAGGGATTGTGACATCAATCCAGCTGCAAAACCTTTGACCTACAATTTGTCCTACCTATAAGATGTGCTAGGGTAAAGGTAGTGCAGAAATTGTGGAAGTGGTCAAACAATGATTGGTCCAATCTGAGACCCATGCCATGTGAGGGAGTCCACCTCTGATGCTTCCTAAAGGGCCAGGACCCAGAGGCTGGGTAGCCCAGAGACCTAGGATAGCACCAAAATAAATAAATATGTCAATGAAATAATGCCTAATTATATTCAGTTATTCTCATAGATCTATGCCTAACCCAATTTTCATCAGAGAGGTTTCACCCAGCAACTGATGGAAACAGATTCAGAAACCCGCAGGCAAACATTAGGTCGATATCAGGGAATCCTGTGGAAGAGAGGGAAGAACGATGAGAGGAGCCAGAGGGATGAAGAATACTACAACACACACACACACACACACACACACACACACACACAGAGAGAGAGAGAGAGAGAGAGAGAGAGAGAGAGAGAGAGAGAGAGAGAGAGAGAGAGAGAGAGAGAGAGAATATGGAGTTCATGGAGTCAGTACAATAGAGTTTGGGAGTACACTACAGCAGTTTGGTGCAATTTGCTGCAGTTCAGTTGAGAGCAGTTGAGTTTTTGAAGTCCAGTTCTTGGAGTTCAGAAGCAGTTTTCCAAACAGACCAATTCAGTGAGAAGCAGAGAGAAGCCAGTCTGAATAGTTTAATCAGCTAACCAGAGTTTAGGAAGAACTAGAAAAGGTAAGATTATCCAACTGTAGGTCTCAGGCCTAGGCTAGCACATGAAGGCTGAATGCTAAATCTCTAAAGATCCAGGCTTGCACAAGATTAGATTGTATGTAGGTTGGAAGCTTGCAGGCCTAGACCTAGGCCTAGGTCTAGTTAGATAGAAATGCTCTGGGCTCAGGCCAAGCCATGTATTTGTAAAGCTCGGGTAGGGCTCTCATCTCATCCCCCTTCGGAGTCAGTTTTATAAACTTAGGAGGGAAGTCTCCTGGCATAAACCACCATAGCTGTTTCACTCTGGCTTTTTCCTAGTCCTGGACTTAATAAGCATTACTACCTTTTCAATTCCTTGCCTCAAATAGTCCAAAGTCCTTGGTCCAAGGTCCAAGGTCCTCTAAAATAGAACAAAGGCCTGCTCTGAGGGCATACTCACACTAAGGCAATTTAAGGCTACTGGGCCCCACATGGTCTCTACTAGTGGTGTGATGGTGGAGTCTCTGTATTTCTTACACTCAATGTAATCAACTTATATGATAGTATGAGACTTTTTCATTCCCCTAAACAACAAATTAAAGTTCAATGGGTAATTGACTCAAATTCAAAGTACTTGTAAGTACACTTAGAAATGCTTGAAGGAGACTGAGCATGCTGGGTTTCGTAGCAAACTGCAACTTCATTTGAGTTTTATAACGAGGAAATAAAGGCCAGAGATGTGTTCTTTTTCCCCACTGAAGGAAACAGCTTCTATCAGCTGGAAGATCAGCTCCAATAACTTCAGGGATTCATTCGCCTTTATTAGGTCTGTTACCACTGTGATGGGCTAAGAACTTTCTTTTGAAGAAAAGTAATTACTGTACCAGGGTTCCTAATCAAAGAAGCACAATTGTGTTTTTAAAGAAATCTACTCACTCAGCACTTTTTAGGCTCTCTGTGCCTTTCTGTAAGCAGGATCAATAGTTGGCAGAGGAATAGATCTCTGTGATGTCCAGAGCTTAAGTCCTCCTACATACTATAGTGATACAACCAGGAGAGAGAAGCCATTGTGTAGAAACCTGACCCCCACCAAGATAAGTTAGAGCTTTCACAAAGCAGGTACCAGCATATCCTGAGACCTTAGATAGAAAAGTGAAGAGCATCATCAGCCGGTCATCTACTTGGGGCCCATCACTGCAATGTGGGATAGATTTCAATTATATGGTTCTTATTGTCACCACATAAATATGGAGTAGAAACTGCCTATATCACCCTCAATAGAATATACATTATGAAAAGGAAAGAGGAGAATTCTGAACCATTGTGGAACATCAATTACCCAGCTATATTTAGTGAAGGAGATTTTTTTTAAATGTATGTTTATCTCAGATCCCTATAATGTGCTATTTACAGCTGGTGTATATAAATACCTCTATCTAGATGTACAGTTAAATGTCTGTGGTTTGAATAAATGCTCGCTTATTATGAATAATCTTTCTTTCAAAGCCCCTCTGAACATGTGACTTTGCCTGTTGTGGGGAGTAATTGAAACCAGACAGATGGGCCCAAGACTTGACAATGGAATTTTAAGACTGAGAGTAGACAAATCCTTCTGCAAGTGTCACTTTAAATTTTCTTATTGGGGACATTTTCTTTCCAGCATGATTGCTTTCTAAAGTAAGAATCACCTTACTGAACTCTTGAGAGAAAGAGAGAGAGAAAGAGAGAGAGAGAGAGAGAGAGAGAGAGAGAGAGAGAGAGAGAGAGAGATGGATGAGAAGTAAACTTACTTCAGTGTTATAAGATATATGTAGGTTTGAGTACTGAATTTCCTTTCAACCAGTGAGGAAATCCTTGAAGCTAGACCCTTAAAAAATAATAATGCTAAATAAATTTGGCTTAACATTCTGAAGAAGATCTAACTCTGACAACTCAGAGATGAAGAATAATAATTAAAAGAAAGATGATGTTTTCTTCAATGCTGTGTTGTGTCAGGCCTTGATTTGAGAAAGGAAAAAAAACCCATCTGGCCTTAATAAAGATTTGTGCTTTCCACATTGTCAGGGTATATTGTTTCCTTTCCATTTTTACAGTGAGAGCTAATTCTTGGTGCTGTGGAACTAAACAATTTATTTTCTTTTTATAGAGACCAGTCTTATTGATTCCATAAGTCTTCATTAAAAAGTAAATAAGTATTTCAATCTCCTCAGGGGCAGTGTGATACAATGAGTCCTATGCCAGAAAGAAGCACAATGTACTCACGGCAAAGCACCTTCATCCAGCCCACAGCTTAGGAGAGGCTCCCAGAGGACAGAGGCCCAGGGTCAAACTCTGAAAATAGCCTGTAATTACCAACATGAAGAATGAGAGGAAGCACTTTGCAGGAAGAATGGGCATGATGCAAATCACATTACTGCTGACTGCCCAGCATCTCAACTCTGAGCCTTCTCAGATGTCACACAGCATCACTAATCAGCTGCCCTGCAATACATCCCTCCATCTGGGTTCCTCATCTCATGCAAAGGTATCACTATACTTGGCTGTTTCCTCAAACCAGAGAGCCTTCCATTAAACCCGACTCCACCTCTTAAGCTTCAGTGGTAGTGGAGGGATCAGCAGACGTTTTCCCTTCCATCTTATGGGTGTTGCTTTAAGCTTTGGCTTCCTCTCTATCTCCAGTAACACTCCTACTTAAATGTGTCATCTTCCTTTCATTCTATACAAATGGTATGACTGGCTTTTGTTCCATAATTTTGTATTTATTTGTCGATTTGGAGTGCTAAGGTTTGAACTTATACTTTGTATGTGCTAGACAACTGCTCTACCAGTTAGGCCACTAGCCTCGAATTATCTTTTTATTTTCAAAATCATCAACAGTTATGGTAAACTATATCCTAAATCTTATGGATACAATGAAGAATGCATTGCCATACCTTGCAAAATAAACCATGTCTATTTTGAAGAGATCTGGTCATACATAAAAGTTTATCGTAAGGTGTGTTGAAGTTACATAATAAAATCTATCACCAGTATAGGGATGTTGAAAAGCCACTTAGATATATTAAAATATGTAATGATATATGAAGGCTGAGAAGAAAACATCCATGGAAAACTATACTAGAACTAATACAATTATCAGAATTAATAGAATTATCAAACAAATAGAATGACCAGAGCCTAGAGAGATACACACATTGATATTTGGTGAAGCTATCTTCCTAGATTTTTGGAAATATGCTCTTATTCTCCACCAGAAAGAGGGAACCATATCTTTTTTTTTTTTTTTTACAATTTTTTTTATTAATTTATTCTTGTTACATCTCAATGTTTATCCCATCCCTTGTATCCTCCCATTCCTCCCCCCCCCCATTTTCCCATTATTCCTCTCCCCTATGACTGTTCCTGAGGGGGATTACGTCCCCCTGTATATTCTCATAGGGTATCAAGTCTCTTCTTGGCTACTTGCTGTCCTTCCTCTGAGTGCCACCAGGTCTCCCCCTCCAGGGGACATGGTCAAATGTGAGGCACCAGAGTACGTGAGAAAGTCGTATCACACTCTCCACTCAACTGTGGAGAATATTCTGATCATTGGCTAGATCTGGGAAGGGGTTTAAAGTTTACCTCCTGTATTGTCCTTGGCTGGTGCCTTAGTTTGAGCGGGACCCCTGGGCCCAAATCTGCCTATCATATTGTTCTACTTGTAGATTTCTAGGACCATCTGTATCCTTTTATTTTGCTATTCTCCCATGCGTCTCTCACTTAGAGTCCCTATAGGATGCCTTCCCCTCTGTCCCAGTTTCCTGGTAAGTGAAGGCTTTCATGGGACATGCCCCTTGGGCTAGTATGCAGATTTAAGTGAGTATATACCATTTGATTCTTTCTGCTTCTGGGTTAACTCACTCATTATGATCATTTCTAGCTCAATCCATTTATCCACAAATTTTGGGAATTCCTTGTTTTTAATAGCTGAGTAGTATTCCATAGTGTATATGTACCACAGTTTCTTTATCCACTCTTCTACTGAGGGACACTTAGGCTGTTTCCATGTTCTGGCTATTATGAATAAGGCTGCTATGAACATGGTTGAGCAAATTTTCTTGTTGTGTGCTGGAGCATCTTCTGGGTATATTCCAAGGAGTGGGATAGCTGGGTCTTGAGGAAGCCCTATTCCCATTTTTCTGAGATAGCACCAGATAGATTTCCAAAGTGGCTGTACTAGTTTGCATTCCCACCAGCAATGAAGGAGTGTTCCTCTCTCCCCACATCCTCGCCAGCATGTGGTGTCACTTGAGTTTTTGATCTTAGCCATTCTGATGGGTGTAAGATGGAATCTCAGAGCTGTTTTGATTTGCATTTCCCTGATGACTAAGGAGGTTGAGCATTTCTTTAAGTGTTTCTCAGCCATTTGATACTCCTCTGTTGAGAATTCTCTGTTTAGTTCCAAGCCCCATTTCTCAATTGGGTTATTCGGTTTGGTGGTGTTTATTTTCTTGAGTTCTTTATATATTTTGGATATTAGACCTTTGTCAGATGTAGGGTTGGTGAAGATTTTTGAGGGAACCATATCTTATGTTAGCTTCCTTTACCAAAATCTACAGTCAGAAGATGAGGATTCATTTTTATACCTTATGATAATGACTGTAAGTACAAGGAAAGGAGGTCCGCAGTCAATAAGGTGAAGGTAGCCTTCCACGAGACATCCCAGCAATCACATAAATGGAAATGAATAGCTAGCTCTTTTTCCTTTTTCCTTTACACTTGTCTAAGGGGCCATTCCATCATCCCTATTGATGTTGCACCATCTCTAAATTGTAAGTACCTTATAATTTATGGTCTCAGCAAATATGATCTAGTACAAGGCATCATGCAATATATGACCTTTTGTGTCAGTTGCAGATTGCAGACTGTGCCTTTTTTGTTTCTCTCCATTAGCATAATCAAGCAGCATATTTCGGCAGATAAATTCTGCATTTGAACATAAACAAGGGTTTTAAATATTAAAATATGTAACCTTTTAGTAATTATTTATTGAGAACCTTGTAAGGATTTCTGTGTTACATAAAATTAGAAAAGAAAACAAAGAAGCTGTCCCAATAAAACACATGTCCTTACAGAGTATGACATAAGGGTTGTAAATAAAAAATGAACAAAAATGGAACATATCAACATAAAAGACTTTGTGCCACACAAAAGATAGCAAAATAAACAGATTAATGTAGCTTGGAGGTTCAATGATCAACAGATTGTGGGGATGTGGGGAACCCAGAACTAAAAGATGTGTCTACATGCAGAATATGTGGCTCAGGAAACATGACAAAAATGTGGGAAGGATGATTGGAAGAGACAGAATAGTAAAGTGTTTGCTGTGAAATAGTCTTTCTGGGACTGGCTGCACAAACATCAGAACTATGGCAATATTGATGGACATGTAAACATGCAGTGGAGGTAAATTTGCAATGTTCCACCTCTAAACAAAGAACAAAGGCAACTTATAACTGCTGGGAGAAGATAAATGTGTGTGAGTGTGTTTCTGTGTGTGTGTATGAATGTGTGTATTCAAGTACATACATACACACATACATACATACATATACACCCATACATACATACATATATACATATATACATATGTAGCAACAAATAAAGAAAAGAGACTATAAACTTGATGTCGGGGGAAGGGAGCTTGGTAGGAGCACCAAGAAGTAGAACTGGAAGAAGCTAGAGAAAGAAAAGTAATATAATTATATAATATGTGCATGTATAGTAGAGATCATATTCTTTGTTCAGTTCTAATTTGTGGTACCTGAGGACACAGAACAAGTCATTTAAGCTCTAAGCAACTTCATGTCAATGTGTTTTTATATGAAAACTTGACAGAACAATGAGAAGAAAACAATAAATGTGCTTTTACTACTGTTAAATAATAGAGTAGTGGTCATCAAAGACCATTTTGTACCCCAAAATTCCTGCATGAGTTATACTTCCAAGCACTTTTAAGATGGTTCCTTATTTTATTAAAATAGCTTAACTTCCTAACATGACTAGGGTTCATTCCTAATGACTGATTAAGGCATGATTACACGCCAGTCAATGGATACAATGTTGGAGAATCAATCATGAACATCTTTCACAAGGACCCTATGTCATACAGAGATTGCCTGGCACATAATGGATATTCATTAAATCCATTTTCATTAAAAATGTTGGCTTCCACATTTTGTGGGAACATGCAGAATGGCTATTAAAGGAAGATCAGAGGATTTATATAGCAAGCCCTGAGTGTTGTCAAGAAAAACTCTTTGATCATTGTCTTCAAAATGTATCAAAAATTATAGAACTGTCTACTAAACTGTTTCCCCAGCTTCAGTAGAGAAGCAAAGGACAACAAAAGCTCATACCAGAAACTAATATGCCACAAATGAGACTAACAAATTTTCACTCTGGATAACAAATAAATGAATGTGAGTATAAACATGGAATTGTTATCCTCAGTATGCATGGGAGATGGGTTATAGATACACTCACAGACATCAATACTCTGCCATACTCATGTCCCTTATGTTAAATGGTATAAGGTAATTGCATCATCCCTTGCAATCTTTAAATAGTGAAATTAATTACAAAATTAAATGCAGTATAAATTTTATATGAATGGTTATTTTGAGAGGCTGTTTTCTTATTTGTAAAGAACCTTTGCTAAAATCAGTTCATTTTTTTATTAAAACTTTAAGAATATACAAATAGTGGCCCTTACTAGGTTATTTTCAAACATATCACTGTGTTTTGCATATATTCACGAATAGCTATTGTAGTGAATTGCTGTTATAATGTACCTATTTACTAAAGAGGCAATGGTTTTGAGTTGATCCTGATTATAGAGTTGGATGCATGCATACACACACACACACACACACACACACACACACACACACACTGTGTTTTCTTTACTAATTGATCCATTGATAGGCTAATTCCTTTCCATTACTTGACTACTATTAATAGTGTCCCCTAAACATGATTAGGAGGGATGTCTACTATCTGCTGATTTGAATTTGTTCAGGTATGCTGAAGGATACACCTGGATCTTGTCATAGTTATTTGCATTTGATTCCAGGAAAATTCTTGAGTAACTGATGACTCAATGGCTTATTTAATATTCATGTGCTTATACAGTTTCTATAGTTTGTTTTGATATGATCGTTTCCCATTTTGATATGGCAAAATACATAAAAATCTTTATAGTTTTTTCATATATTGTTAAGGCTGCACTGGAATTGTAAATTTGATCTATAGAAAAGTGATCTATATATTTTGTACACACATAGTCCACACACACACACACACACACACACACACACACACACACACACACACTCAGTCCATAGAAAGTTACCTATACGCAGATGATTTCAGGGATGACGACTTGGTTCCTGACAGCCATATGGAGCCTGTTTCCTTGTGAAGACTATTTCTTGTGCTATCAGCATTCCTCAGTTGTCTGTTGGTGTCTAGGGATGAGACCCAATGAGCTGCCCTACCCCCACCCAAGTTAGCATGTCTACTGTTCAGCACCATGCTGATGAAACTTCACAGATGTCGCTTCCCTGACATTTTTGAGGAGATGAAATTTCACAGATCACCTGTTCTTCTGGCTCTTACAATCCTTCTGCCCTCTTTTCTCCTATGGTTCCTGAGTGTTGAGTAGTAGAGGTATGTTGTAGATGTATCAATTTGTGCTACTATTAATTGGAGAGTTATTACTGTTTACACTTAGATAAATTATTTTGAGAAATGTGGTTTTTGTTTTGTTTTGTTTTGTTTTGTTTTGCTTTCTTATGAGAGGTTTGCTGTTGTCACAACTTTCATTTGCTTTCCAGTTGTTCTCTTGAGGGTTAAATCTGAGTTCCATTCAAAACATAAAAACAACTGCTAACAATATAGACAAGATAAAGGAACAATAAAAATCAATTAAGAATTACAACACTATCAATAGCCAAAGCAAAGAAGTAGCAGAAATAAGGAGTGGGAGATGTTCAGTTGGTAATATACTGCTGTGTATTCAGAACTGTATTACTCATGTAAAAATGTTGGGTGCAATGTACACTTTTGTCCCTGCATTCCTAGCACTGGGAAGGCAGAGACAGAATTCCTGTAGCTTGTTAGCAAACCAGTCTAGCAAAGTTAGTGAGCTTCAGTTATTAGTGATAGATCTTATCTCAAAAAAAAAAACAAAAAACAAATGGGGTTGAAAAAAATGTCTGTTGTCAATCATTGATGTACACACACACACACACACATACGAGAGAGAGAGAGAGAGACCCACATGGACACACACCACAAATATAAAAACATTCGAATATGAACATGTATGACATACATGAACAGATACAGATTCACTTATACATGCACATGCACACACACATGTGCATGCTTGCACACACACACACAGAGTCATACCCACATGCATGCATACAAACATAAAACCGTACATGTATACACATGTACCACACAAATGAACAGATACAGATTCACTGACACATGTACACGCACACAAAGTGGCAGAAAAAATATAGAATGGTTAATTATAATAAATTATAGTATGAGGAATGTTAAAAGAAGAAAAATATACAAAAAGAAACTATAAAAAGGAAAGAAAATAACATGAAGAAGAGAAAAATAAAACATCATGAAATTAAACAAAAATTCTTTTCAAAAATAAATAGATGTATACACAAGATAATGGCAAGAACAACACAAGTTAACACCATCAACACACACACATACACACACACACATACACACACACATACACACACAAACACACACATACACACACATACACACACACATACACACACATACACACACATACACACACATACACACACATACACACACACATACACATACATACACACACACATACACACACAAACACACACACATACACACACATACACATACACACACATACACACACATACACACACACATACACACACAAACACACACATACACACACATACACACACACATACACACACATACACACACACATACACACACATACACATACACACACATACACACACACACACATACACACACATACACACACAAACACACACATACACACACATACACACACATACACACACACATACACACACATACACACACATACACACACATACACACACACATACACATACATACACACACACATACACACACAAACACATACACATACATACACACACATACACACACAAACACACACATACACACACATACACACACATACACACACACATACACACACATACACACACATACACACACACATACACACACACATACACACACACATACACACATACATACACACACATACACACACACATACACACACACACATACACATACACACACACACACAATGTAAAAATGTGTTGCAAACTAGTAGGGGAAATATTTTTAATGTAAAAGAAGAAAAGAATTGGAGATGTTGATTCGGTGGTCCTCTAATGTTAGGACCCTCCACCCCCTAGTTCTGGGGTGAGTCCTTGAGAAGCACTTTGACTCTGCTGTAATTCTGAGAAATGCTTCCTAACTGTGCTGCATAATTAGGAAGCAAACCTGATGTGCTCTGGAAAGGGAGAATTGAAAACTACAGAACTCTGCCTCCAACTCTGAAATTTTTGAAATCCTTAACATTTTAAAGCACCCAGCTAAAAGGAGGAGATAGAGCAATCTGCTGGACCTGAACTCACAGCTCTCACGCCCAGCCAGCAGCCAACACTGTAGGGAGGAAGCTCAGAGTATGTAGTTGATGGCTAAGAGCCTAGGTTTCCATAAAACTTTACTGTAATGAGACTCACCCGTTCCTCCACAGGGGGTGAGGGCTTCGCCCACTTTCCTCTCCCAAATTCAGCTCCTCTCCGTACCCATGCCTGCGCCTCCCTATCTCTATGACTGTTTCCCTGTCTGTGAACCCTTCACACGTGATGTTGGATATCCTCAAGAGTCCTGCACGTTTATATATTTTCAGAGTAGCTCAGTCTTAAGTGATAAGTAGTATCATCCTAAAATGCTTCCTTATCGAGTGGATTTGGAGGGGAGGGGTGGGAAGAGGAGGGGGAAGGCAGAGGAAGGGAGAGGAGGGGGGAAGGGAGGGGAGAGGAAGGGAGCAGAGTGAAAGACTGAGAGAAAAAGAAGGAGGGGAAATGTGATCAAGATATATGGTATTAGAAAATAATGTATTTTCAATACATAAAACAATTATAAATGCTACCTTATTACATGTAGCACTCCAAGATATGCGGAATGGAGATGGTCATTTTTCTCATCTTAGTGACAATAAAGAAGGATAGGGAATAAAAAAATAACCTGAATTTTGGCTAACTGAGGAGAATTTGTTCATGTAGCGTTTAAAATTACAAGTTATCATTGTATTTATTGATGTAAAGTAACACTAAAATTATATCTATGATATAAATAAGATGCAAAGTAGCATATTTATGATTTGCAAAGATATCTCATGTGTACATCTACATTTACATGATGAAGAAAAAAAAAATCTGATAGCAAGTGAAGTAGATGCTTACACTGATCAGTTTTCACCAAACAATGAGAACCAAGTTCCTTCAATGGCTGTGATGGACTATGTTTTTTATATAATATTTAAGAAAGTGATAATAAAATAATTTAGAAGAAAATGTACTTTCACTTCACAGGCACCTATCAGGTTTGTACATTTGTGAGGCTTAAGGCATAGAATCTTATGTTTTATTGCTGTTGTTGGTAACCTATTACTACAGTTCTTAGTGTTGTAGTTAATAAATAGTAGAAATCAAAAGTAATTAGTTGAATATTAGAGGGAAACATAAAGAAAGAAATCTGAAGTTTTTCTTCCATCTCTTAAAGCTATTTAGTCACTTTTTCCTTCCTTTGGTGATGGATTTAATTTCATTGTGTTAGAATGAAATTCTACCTTATCCCTACCTCATCCCTACCTCATCCCTGTATTAGTCACCCAAATGACTTTACGGGTCTCAAAAGTTTGGAAATGATGACTTGGTTATGTAGCCCTTCCTTCCTGTAATGTAATCAGTATCTGCAAACTAGTAGAGACCTACTTGTATCTGCTGAACGAAGTAAGAATAAAGTCAGAAAGGATGAAGGTTTCAATGTGTGTAGTGTAATGTCTGATGAGTATGTGATGGTTACCAAACACCATCTCCTACTACCCCTTTCCAACCCCAGTCCTCATCCACTCACTCCCTCAGTCCCGTACACAGTTCACTTGTCAGATTCTAATACCACATGGAAGGAAGCAACAGAAAGGTTATCCAGCTCTCCATCAATTCCTCACCTCCCTGTATAGATTTCCTGGCAGCATTTCAGCCCCTGGTGGGAGAGCCACAGCCTCTGGCTCTGCTTGCAGAATGGCCAAAGAGCACATCTGGATTGAGCATTTCACTTTCAATCCAAACCTGCTTGTATTAACGCTCTGTCATTCTTAATATATACCGGGTAACATGTAGACTGCTAGATTTGTACTCATTGGAAAAAGACAAAGCATGACATTGTTGAGGCCATACCAGCAGGGGGTATAATTCTTTGTAAAGCTATATAATATGTTCCAAACACATTGCAGCTGTTGATAGCTTTTATTACATTTGCAGTTAGGGACCTTATTATATTTGCAGGAAAGATTTATTATATTTACTTTTATTGCTACAGCAGTTTGGGATATTTTCGTATTTGTCATGAACTTGCTCCATTTATGTTCCTTGAGTTAATATCTTAAGTTTGCTACATGAGCAGCCTATGAATAATTTTACCTGTTGTCGTTACACTTGCAGTCAATTTTCATTACCACCCAACTAATATCTCACGGTGTCTGCAGGTGCTGCATATTACATTAGTGGTTTGAATATTTTAAAGTCAGCAGTAATGGGGCAGAGCAATCAACTGAAGAAAGGGCACGGAACCCATCAAAGGTTCAAACTCTTGGCAGATGGAGGGAGCAGACTGGGCTACAGGAGTTGCCTGTGGTCAGCAGCTTCATTTAGAAGGATGTGTCCAAATGACTTAAAACTGAGTCAATCTGACATGTTCAGGCACACGCTCTCCAAATTTTGCATAACTTATTGCCTTAGGATTCTAACATCTTTCTATTGATTATCTAAATAAAGATAAAACACCAACATCGAATTTGTGACAAATTGAAATTCGCGATGGTATTCCTTGCCTGAACCATTTCAACCTTGTAATCTATACGATAACCATATAAAATCACATAGCAGATCAGTCTAAGCCAAATTCTCACACCAGCTCTCAATGCTGTGATTTAGGGATGAGTCTACCACCTTAAGATCTTTGTGTAGACCTTGGCAGCAAAGCCACAAGCACGGGCTCCCACCCCTCAGAGCTACTGTCCTTTGTTAATAACTGGAACATTTGATGCAAACCTGGATTAGACGGTATGTGACTCATTACTGCAGTTAATGACACCAGCAAGAGGCAATTTGAGGAAAGGGAAACCTGGAATAATTAGATTATATGCTGGAAGCAGCAGCTGCATAAGGAAAGTAATAATCATAATAGAGGCTCATGTTTATTGAGTGTTTACCGCTTACCAAGCAAAATTGTTAAGTTCCTTATATGCATCAATTATACTTTATAACCACCCTGTGAGATGTTCATAGTAACTAGCCCCCTTTTGCCAAGGAGAAAGTCAATCGCAGGTGGTGAGCAAATGTAACAAAGGCACAGAAGTAGAATGGATAGAGCAAGCCAGGTTCAAACCCGAGATGATTTAACTCTAACCCCAGTGTCTCAAGTCCCAGTTTATGGTCATTTGAGTCGCATGATCAAATGTATCCATATTTAGTTATTAAGCAGAACATGTAATATGCTACACTCACTGGACTTTCCTCAGACATGTAGAAAACTCTACTGAACCAACATTTCAATACATAAAGTTCTTTCTAGTTAGCTGAGAATCCATTAATTTACAGGGGTAGTTCTTGCAAGATGTTATTATACTGTGATCGAAATTCAAATGTAAATAATACATCTACATCATCCTTGCAGCTACAAATCCCACAGTATAGACCAAAATAATGTGTTCTAGATGTAGTGGATGAGAATGGAACCAACTACCTCGGAACAGTTATCAATCTGAGATGCCCAGCAGAGAAGGTGAGGTTTTGTTTTGTTTTGTTTTTTAAAGGCTTTTATTCCTAAAAGCAATGGAAATATAACTAAAGACAACTGATATGGATGAAATTGAGGGCCTAATCTTCAGGTCCAACTACATGCAGGGGCTTTCTTATATGATTTTGATATCAAGAAAAAGTTCAATGTTACGTTGTATTTATTTCTCTCTGTCACCTATCCCAATATTTCCTACCATTATGTAACTAATAGAAAACTTTGTTGGGACAACAGAGCCATTATGACTATCCTTGAAGAAAAAAAAAAAAACCTCAATGATAGACAGATAAAAGCTAGCCATTCTTGAGTCTCATGGGTCCCTGCACCTGGTGGTGCAGAGCCACTTTTAGATTATAAACTGAGACAGAAAAGGATAAATAACAGATAGTGTCAGCTGCTGGACAGAAAACTGAGTGAGAGAAGGACATTTTCTATCACAGAGCCTAAAAGGAATGAAATCAGAACTTTTCCCGAACATGTGAAAATGTATAAAATTATTTTATAACACCAATATTTTATTTATTGATTGATAGCATGTTTTCTTCTTTATTAATTTTAATTTTATTAAGTTATTAAGATTATAACTCGATTGTTATCTCATCACCTGTACCCTCCCATTCTTCCCTCCCTCCTGCTTTCACTCTGTTCCCCTCCTCTATTGCACTAACCAATGGCAATACAAGTAGTAAACAATGAAACCCTACCCAATGGACAGGTAGAACCATCTACCCAATGGACAGGTAGAACCATCTACCCAATGGACAGGTAGAACCATCTACCCAATGGACAGGTAGAACCATCTACCCAATGGACAGGACATTCCACAGTTATGTGGAGAGTGGGGACTGACTCTCTGACATGAACTCTGGTGTCCTATATTTGACCACCTCCCCTTGGTGGGGAGGCCCGATGGCACTGAAAGAAAGAATAAGCAGGCTACCAGGATGAGACTTGATAGCCTATGACCATAACACCAGTTTTTCTATTGGGCATTACACGTATCCCTATAATAGCCAAATATCCTAAATTTCAAATGGGATATTTTTAAAAGATTTATTTCTTTTTAATGTGTGTGTATGTTTTACTATATGTGCAAGATCTCCACAGGGAGGTTAAAGAAGGATTTGAATCCTTTGGAAATAGAGTTGCAGAAAGTTGATAGACTCCATGTGGGTGCTAGGACCCAAACCTGAGTTCTTTACAACGAGAGAAGCTTGTTCTGCTAACCATCAACCAATCTCTCCAGCCAAGTACACACATAACTCTTAATCATGAAGCAAATCACAGAAAAATATGCTCAAGAAATGCATCTCAATTTTAATCTGCATATCCACTCACCCATGATTTTTGTGGAAATACAGAATCTGAAGAGGAACATAAAATACTGTATTTCTAGAAAAATCACATGGCCTTGATATGAGAAATAATACTGTAATGATGATGCACTGGAAATTATATTTTTGACTATTGCCTGTTCGCTCATGGCCATGTCTATGTCTACTATGGTAGCTTGGGCTTTGACACAGGGCATGATCCTTAGATGTCTTAGCATAAATGTTTTTATTTCCTCAAAGGAAGGAATGAAATGAACCATACCCAAGCTGTACAGAAGCATAGCTTGGGCTGAGCCCAGAGCGCTTCTTTCTATGTTCTATCTACCCTTAGGCCTAGACACGGAAGCCTCTAACCTCCATACAATCTAATCTTCTGTAAGCCCTGACTTTGAAGGCTTTAGCTTCCAGCCTCCATATGCTAACATACGTCTAGAATGTTTTTAGCCTTCAAGACTTATTGCTGAATCAGCTCACCCTTTCTAGTTTGTTCAGAACTCTAGCTGGCTGGGTCAACTCAGCTGTTCTGGATCAAACTCCTCTTTAAGCCTACTGATTCAAATTGGCTTTTCCCAGCTTCTCACAGAATTAGCCTGCTTGGGGAAAAAAGTGCCTTTGAACTCCATACACTGAAAGGAATTACGGGAACTCAGCTGTATGGAACTCAACTCCAGAACTCTATCGTACTGTCTCCATAAATTTCCTGTATTTCTGTGCTGTACGTTTCTCCTCCTCTCTATTGTACATACTAATTCTCTTTCTTTTTTTAAATATATTTTATTAATTTATTCTTATCACATCTCAATGGTTATCCCATCCCTTGTATCCTCCCATTCTTCCCTCCATCCCATTTTCTCCAAACTCCCCTCCCCTAGGACTGTGCCTGAGGGGGACTTCCTCCCCCTATATATGCTCATAGGGTATCAAGTCTCTTCTTGGTAGTCTGTTATCCTTCCTCTGAGTGCCACCAGGTCTCCTCATCCAGGGGACGTGGTCAAATATGGGGAACCAGAGTTCATGGTAACCTGTACTTAAGTAGGCTTCTCTCTGTCCTCTTTGTCTGTCTCCTCATCCCCCATCCCCCACCTCTCTCTATTTCCCTCTCTCTCTCTCTCTCTCTCTCTCTCGTCGCCCTCTCTCTCTCCCCTCTCTCTCTTCTCGCTTTTGTGTGTAGTGTGCTGTCTTCTGTCTCTTGTCCTTGTCATCTGTGTCTCTGTCTCTCTGTACCTCTCGCCTGTCTCTGTCGCTCTCTCATGTGTGTGTTGTGGTGTGTCCTGTCTTCTGTCGCTGTTGTCTGTGTCCTGTGTCTCTGGCTCGGTACTCTGTCTCTCCCTCCTCTCTCTCTCTCCTCTCTGTCTCTCCTCTCTCTCTCTCTCTCTCTCTCTCTCTCTCTCTCTCTCTCTCACACACACACACACACACACACACACACACACACACATACATTGGGTATATCCTATCCTGACTCATTCTGTCAAATCCTTCTCTGGTTTGTCACTTCATCTGTCCCTCAATTAAAAGTCATTGTTTGTCATTAAAGGTGTGTACTAAGGGAATGTCTGTATTCCAATAGCGTCACACAGACCTAGGTCTTTAAATGTGATCCCTTGATGAGTAACCATGTTGCTGGATTAAATTTCCCTTACATTTTAGTATAAAATAGATGTTTAAAAAAGTAACTCTATTGAAAGTCTTATCCTGTGATTTTTTTGGGGGGGGCTTGGTTTTTGTTTTATTGTTTTTTCCACATTTTTACATGTGATAATACAGTTACACCAATTCCAATTCTCTTTCTTTTTCCAAAACCTTTCTTATACCCTTCTTTGATCTGTTTCAAATTCATGAGCTCTTTTTTCATTGACTGTTGTTACATGCATATATATGTATGTGTGTGTGTGTGTATGTGTGTATATATATATATATATATATATATATATATATATATATATATATATATATATATATATATATATATATGTTCCTCAATGTTACCTATTGAATCTGTATAATGTTACTTCTATGTAAGTTTTAGGTAAGGCAACTTGGGTTTTACTAATCTATTGATATATATTTTCCCTGGGGAACACTATTTTTCCCATTCACAGTAGTCCTTAGTTACCCATAATTCTTTGTATAGGGTTGAGGCCACACTGGTTTTTCTCCATATACTTTGGCATGCTTATTGTTAGTGTACTCATCCAGATTATATTTGGGTAGTCCTATTGCTGAGACTTTATGGGTGTATTTTCTTACATTAATAAAAGACAGTCTTACAGCAAATTCCCTAATCCATTGGCTCTTAAAATCTGTTGACAACCTCTTCTGAAATGCTCCTGAGCCTTAGGTGCATATGGGAGTTGTTTTGTAGATGTATCTATTGAGATTGGGCTCTACAACTCTGCATTTGAATTGGATGTGTTTTTTTTGTAATGGTTTCTGTCTTTTGTAAAGACAGGTTCCTTGAGAAGGAGTGAGGATTATATTTCTCTGTGGGAAAAGGACAATCATTTCAGGTGTAGTTGGGGATTATGTTGGTTTAGTAAAGTGGTGGTTCTTCTAAATAATCCGTGACTTCATTAGGTAGTTGGCTAGGTTTCCATTACCAGGCAGCTTCCTTCTTCTTGAGCAATCTTAAGTCCATTTAGAGAGCTTTTCAATATGGCCAAGGTATATGTGCCACTAGTGCACCTCTAGCATTATTATACAATGTGGACTTTTCTGGTGGCTCATAGGATTTATACTGGGTAGGAGAGTTACTTCCCTGATTCCTTATATAAGTTAAGGGTTTTATTTTCTTTCAAGGTGGGAAAAGAAAGAGAACATGAAAGGTTCTCACAGCAATAGATTTTAGGCAGCTGGGAAGTAATGACAAAGGATGCAATGATAAGGACCAGAAAGTTAAATTATCACACTGCATTCACCAAAGGAAGAAGCAGGTGAAACCAGGCCACAAATCCTAAAAGCCCAACCCCAGTAATGTGCATCCTCCATAAAATTTACATACTATTTAGAAGGTTTTATAATCTTCTTGAACAGTGCCACTAGCTGGAGATCAAGTGTTCAAATGGTTAGCCATGTATGCACAGGAATTTTAATCCAGCAACGTGGCTGTTCTGGTAAAGGATCACATCCAAAGACCTATGTCTGTGTGATCCTATTAGAATACAGACACACCCTTAGTATATATTTTTAACCCCAAATAAGGAAGTCTAATTCAATGGCAGACAAAGTGGTTAATCAGAGAAACATTTGACAGAATGAGTCAGAGATAGGATATGCTCAGCACACACTCATGAGAGAGACTACTTAAGAGCAGTGCAGAAAGAGAGAGAGAGAGAGAGACAGACAGACAGACAGACAGATAGACAGACAGACAGACATAGAGAGAGACAGAGAGACAGAAACAAAGAAATAGAGAGACAGAGATAGAAAGGCAGTCAGACAGACAAATAGAGTTCCTGGAGACAGTACAGTAGAGTTTGGGAGTACAGTATAGTTCGCCAAGTTCAGTGCAGTTCAGTTGAGTGAAATTGAGTTTGTGCAGTTCAGTTTATGGAGTTCAGAGGCATTTTTTCCACGTGGAACAATTCAGTGAGAAGCAGAGAGAAGCTGGTTTGAATCAGTCAGCCTAGAGAGGAATTTTGAGCCAGAACAGCTGAGGTGACCCAGCCTGCCAGAGTTCAGAAAAAAAAAAAAAAAAAAAAAAAAAAACCTAGAAAGGGTGAACTTGTTCAACACTGAATCTAAGGGACTGAAAACATTCTAGGCCTGATTTAGCAGATGGAGGCTGAACAATGAAGCCTTCATGGTCAGGGCTTACAGAAGATTAGATTGTATAGAGGTTAGAAGCTTCCTAGCCTAGGCCTACCCCTAGGAATAGTTAGATAGAAACTCTCTGGGATCAGTCAACAACATGTATTCATAAAGCTTGAGTATATCTATCATCTCATGCCCTGTTATGAGGAAATAAAAACAACTTTTATGCTTGTGGGGGACATTTCATGTTTCTGCCACAGCAATTATTAAACCGTCTCAAAACTAATGATTTTCAAGTCTTTTCAGGCCCAAAGAATAGATCATATTGATCCAGAAATACTCACCTCCCTAATTCACTTAAAATAACATCTATGGGAAAGCATCCAGTAATTATTCAAACATTTACAAGGGCAAGTAGTCTAGAAATAAACTTTCCTCCCTTTACTCTGAATGTAACCCATTTCCTCCCACCACATGCTTAGAAGCACTGGTCTCAATGAGTAGTATCAAGGCTGTTTCTTTTAATCAGAGTTTCAGTAGTGCAGATCCTACTTCCTATCCCATGAAATTAGTATATTGAAATTATTATCATCATCATCAAAATAAGAGGACTGAGGGAAAAATATGCCAGCTATACCTTTCTAAGAGCATCTACTTCTTTGACTGCAGCATGAAATTAATAAACAGTTTCTCAGATTATTAGAGTCTTCCATTTCTCACTTCAGAAATGATGTTTGCTATCATAATGGCATGGGCTCATAGCACAGCAGTAATTTTTCTGCTCCTCTGTTACTAGGTAGATCTATCTATTCAGTTCAGGAAGAGAATACGAGCAAGCTCATTTAGTAAGATGTTTGGAGCCACAATTTCTATTGCCTCACTATCCAAAAAATGGATAGTTTGACTCTTCATTTCCCTGTCTCCTGAATTCCATTTGATTCTGAATTAATGCTGAAAAGAAAATTGTTACTCATTAACTTCTGCCAAACTCTAATATCTGGCACATGGACTGAGAACCTTGAAGAAAATTAAATACAAGTTTGAGGAATAAAAATACCAGAAGGAAAAAATTTGGCTGGTAGCTTTATCATTGAGGCTTTCGTGTTGCCTAAGTAGAATTTTGTCCTTGGCAGATCACTGTGGATTATAGAAGCCTTGTTCACGGGCAAGTGGTTTGTTTCATTGATATACATAAGGCTATTTTTATTCACTTACCTTGTACAAAATAGAGACCCCTTTATCTTTAGCAAACAAGCTTTGCCAAGACCTTGGCAGAGTGAGACCTTAGTGAGTGGTCAATGATGGCCTTGGATACTTTCATGCTCCAGCTTGATCTTGAACTATAAAAGTAGCACCTTGACTTTGGAGAAGTCTGCGAGGCAGAGCTTATATGAACAATGTGAATAATATTAAAATGGAATAATTCAGAACTGAAAATATAATGTTGGAAATTACTTCTATCCACAAAGCAGACAGACAATACAGGGAGCTTCCTTTGGTGAAGCAAGAAGTCTGCGCTGCAGCATCAAGTCTGGAGAAAGACACATCCCCACAGGAAGCCTGTGCCTGGTAGACATTGTTTGAGATTGGTGTCTTATTAGGATTTTTCCCGATGCGATAGGGAAGAAAGTGTTTATTTTACTCTCATACTTCTACATCACAGTTCGTCTTCCAGGGAAGTCAGGGAGAAACTCACTGTAGGAACTTGGAAAAAGGAACTAAATCTGGGGCCATGGAAGAGCACTAGATACTATATTCTTTATTCCTACATTGCTCTGTTTACTTCTTGATACCATGCAGGAAAACCAGCTGAGTCATCTGTATGGTGGTGCAAGCTTATAATCCCAGCACTCTGAGAGGCAGAGGCAGGAGGATCACTGTGAGCTCAAGGCCAGCCTGGTCTGCAAAGTGAGTCTAGGACAGCCAAAGCTATACAGATAAACCTTCTCCTTCCCCCCCCAACACACACACACACACACACACACACACACACACACACTATAAAGATTATGACTGAAAACTCTGTTCCTTTTACCATAAAGATCTGATAATCAAATCCAGGTGGTCAAGCTCAGGAACAAGTGCCTTCATCCACCGTGACATCTTGAGGGTTCAAACTATTGGAATTTTAAAATTGTAATTAGTTCCTTGTCAATTTCATATATGTATGTATTGCATTCTGGTTACAATTATTGTCTTGGCCACCTCCCACCCTAATCACCCCCACATACTAAAAATATAAAAGTCCTACTCTTAATGGTAAGTGTGTGCCACGGTATGCTTGTATCTACATACATACTAGTTTGAAGGAAGGAAGGAAGGAAGGAAGGAAGGAAGGAAGGAAGGAAGGAAGGAAGGATGAAGGAAGGGTGGGTTTGTAGTAGTTACTGGAATCAGTTTCATATCTAGATTTCCTCTCACTCTGCTTGGTGACTTACACGTTACCAAATCCTGGTAAGCTAGCTCCAACAGCACAGATGTATTTTCACCCCAGTCTGCAAGCTGCAAATGTGAGATCAGGCTAACTGACTGCTCTCCTGGGGGCCATTTTCCTGGCTGCCTCTCCTATGTGCTCACCCGGTGTTTCGTGGTGGATGCTGGGGAAACACTTCACTTTTCATTTTAGAAATATGTTGCATTACAATCTTATCCTATGACTTTAACCTTTAAGAATTAACCTCAGGGTTAGTAGAGGTTAAGGATAACCCTCAGGTTAATTATCTACCTTAATTACTTTCTGAAAGGCTATACAATACAGACAAAGGATTTGCTCTTTCAAGCATTCCAACTTTGTTTTGATCATCATGTAAAAGACAATAAAACATTTTATAGCAATTATATAAACTCCTTATAAACATAGTCTACTACTATGAAGGTAAAAATATTTTTTGAGTGCTAAATTATGGGGCTTCATTTTTTATTCTAAAATTTTTATAATGAAAATCAATTTTATTATAAATAATATTTTATTTGTAGTAGTCAAATGTTTGCTTTCTCTTTAATGTTTATATGTGCAATAAGGAGTATGTGTTTTATGTTTAAAGTCCACAGTTAGGTAAATAATAAATAAATAAAAATAAATCACATCATGTGGATTATCTGTATATATAAGAATAGGAAGAGAAGTTCTAAATCCATATAGTAAAATGATTAAATTCACTGTCAGTAAAATACATGTTAATTAAAGTGTAAAAGCAATTTTAGAATTTAATGGGTTAAAAAAAGAAGACACATATTGGAGCAGGTAGAGGGAATGGTTTAGGGAGGGCTTGAGGAAGAGAGAGATTCAAATCAAACACATAGTACACAATTTTCACAGAGCTAATAAAAATGAGGAAGAAAAAAAAGCAATTTTAATATCAGATAAAAATCTTGAAGGTCATATGATGATAAACTTTTAAAATTGCTTTTATATGTCTCTTTTTATGTTATAAAATAATAAGACTCATAAAATTCATTAAAATGTTCATAACATGGGCCATAGAAAACCTTTAAAACATTACTGTTAATTTTTTTTTCTCCATTGGAAAAATAGAAGGATTTTTTTTGCTTAAAATGAAGTGATGTGAAATTTTGAAGTGAACGTGGTTTAGAAAGTAAGTCTAGGCCTCTAAGTATGAATATGAATTTGATCCCCAGAACTCATGGAAAAGAGCTAATTGTTGGGTATGATGGATGATTTGTGCTTTTCATTCTAGCATTGAGAAGGCAAAGGCTAGGGGATCCTTGGGGCTCCCTGACCTTCTAGATGCTGTATCCTGCTTTGTGAGTTCTAGTGCAGTCAGAAAACCTGTCCCAAGGAGCTGTAGGGTGCCTGAAGAACACCTGAGATGGTTTTCTCTCTTCGCATGCATGTACATGAGCATGTGCACATGCAACTTTACATGTATGTATTTCTTTAACCATAAAAAAATGGACACACATGCAAAATTTGTGAGACCATTGTACTAATTTTGAAGACTATAGAAAATGAGAAAGTACGGCAAATAAAAGCTCAATTTTAAAAATTTAGGCCTTAAGATTATGAGAAATATTCTCATGGACTAGAACTATCAGTTATTATGAGTGTCTGCACATGCACATAAGCAAGAAATATACATGCAAACACATGTGATATAAGTGCAAGACTATCAATAATGCAGCATTTTATATGAGTCTTTAATTTTTGTCCTATCCTTTTCCTTCTCTTTTTTATGTTTATCTTTTTTGGGTGTATAGGCTTTCACTAGATAGCCCAGGTGGCTTTAAAAATCACTAAGTAGAAGATGGAGAAATGGCTCAGCAATTAATAACACCCTTCCAGAGGACCAGGGTTTAATTCCTGGTATAACTGCCTGTACCTCCAGTCCCACGGGATCCAGTACTCTCTTCTGGTTCCAATGGACACTGGGTACACATGGGATGCACAGACATAAGTGTAGGCAGAACACAATACACATAAATTAGAACATAACATTACTATGGGGCCCCAAATCCATCTCTCTCAGCTTTATGACTTCTGGGGTATAGCTGTGTGCCTGATGCCATTTTCTTGTCTAATATTATTCCATTTAATCAGGCCATATCCTATAAGTAATAGAAAGGCATGGAGAAATCAATACAACTAAGGTAAGTAAAAATTAATTAGGTTTATTATTTATTTTCATATTTCATATTTTCAAGTTCAGTAGTGTTTTTGTTTTTGTTTTGCTTTGTTTTTCCTTTTTTTTTTTTTTTTTTTTTTTTTTGAGCTCTAACAACAGCACAGGCAAAATTCAATGAAAGGGAAGAAAAGAAACCTGGCTAGCAGAATACATGAAAGTAATGTAAATATTAAACTTATCAGTATCAGATTTTATTACAATAAGTCCATTAATAAAATTTACTAATCCGTACACTATGAAGGGAGAGCACAGGGGAATATAAATTTGCTTATGTATATCTAATAATAACCTTATCTAATTAGTACTAATAATCTTACCTCCTTGCTTATGTTTGTAAAAAGCCTCAGAGTATATAATGAATTATGACAACAAATGTGTTTATACTTTGTATGGAATATGCGCATTAAATTGGATGTTAGCTTATCAACATAGTTACAGAAGCATTTAAAATATTAATTCACAGATTTAAGCAGCTTCTGCGTTTCCTTTTGAACACACTAAATAGATATAAATGAAAGAGTATAATCTTAGGATTCAAGTATTATAAGCGTAAGTTATGAATTCATATGTAATAATTTATTCTTTGCTGTGTGTAGGATTAAAGTCAAAATTATATAAATGTGCTGCATGGGATTTCCACAGAATAGCACCTCCACTCCACAGGAAATGTTTTACTGAACGAATGTATGAATGAATTCTCTTTAGGTTGTCTTTTTCTGTGGAGTATGGCTCATATTGTTTCTAAAAGTCTGGTTCCCAACCAGCGGCCTCCACATCACCCGAGGACTTGGTAGACATGCAAATTTTAGCCCAATTCAGACACCTGAGAATTAGTCTTGAAATTTAGCTTAAATTTACTAGTGCTTCTGACAGTTGCAATGGATCTTTAAATCTCAAAAACCTACTGGCTGTTCCAATTGACATTACTTAGACTATACATCTTATAATTCCTATTCCAAAAAAACAAAGCCCCAAAATAATCATGTGGATCTCTAAATACATTAATGAGATTACATGCTGTCAATGTGAGATTTATAAAACGATAATTTAAAAAAGATTATACAAAATTTCAGTGAATTAATAAATAGCATATCATCTCTAATTATGAAAAATATAGTCTGGTGTTTTCAAGGAAGTAAAGAAAAACATTAAAGATTGTGGAGGAAGTGGATTTTAAGTAAGCTTCTAGTACAGTATTTGATCAAAATATTAGTAAAATACACATCAGATAAAAGCCTGAAAAATTACTTTGTCGAAAGGGTAACTGAAGTTTTCTTGTAGGAAGAAATTCTATATGTTGAGTATTTATGAAAAGAGAGACAGAGCTAGGAAATCAGCTTTGTCATTCATTGGAGACCTCATACAAGGAGGACTCTATAAGCCTTTCTGTTACGTGAAAATCTTCAGAATAAAAATGTCTTAATCCCACTTCTCCAGGGAATCCATTTTCTGGATAAGGCCAATACGTGTGATCAGTATTGCTAAGTATACTGTCAAGCATGATATCTTGATCTTACATGTGAGCCTGTACAGAAGTGACCCATGAAATAAAATCGGTATAAGAAAGAGAATTTATGTAGACATGTATTGCAAAAGCCACACAGGAAGCATTCATAAGGCACATGGAATTTAGATTAGGTTATCTGTTCTTAAATGATAATTTATGCTACCACTAGTGAAAAAGGAATATATTTTACTTAATGCAATAGAGTATACATATATATGTGTGTGTGTGCGTGTGTGTGTGTGTATATGTGTGTTTATTAAGTGCAAAGTGTTTTTAAAGAATCTAAAAGTTATTTAAAAGTGAAAGGAGTATGTATTCTTCCTAAACAATTATCCCAAAGGCACAGATTGCCAAACAAAAACACAGTGCCAGTGAAAGAGAAAATTTTTAGTTAGCATTAAAGCAACCAGAACAGCAGAGCTCTCAGCTCTCTAACTCATAAGTGCAGGTCGGCAGGTATGCTAGCCCAAGGTCCCAGATGATAAGTCACAAAGAATGTGGAGCTAAGAGACAGAGGCCTATTGAGTGTTCCAGGGACCGGCTGGCCGTAAAAGATAGGGAGGGTACACAAGGACAAATTCCTGAGAGAAACAGGTACCGGGCATGGTCGAGTGAGTAATGAGCCAAGACCCCTCATCCGATCTTATGGTGTTTGCTTAATCCCCCCTTGAGGCCCACACACAATGTTCCAGGTTTGAGTTTAACCAGATGTGTCCTTAGCTCCGATAAACATCTACCCTTGGGTTCCGAGAAGAAGAAGAACCAAGGAATGTTCTGTGTGATTAAGTCTGACCTTACCCCAGATCTGCCTACGCAATTTGCTGATGTTCAAATGTTTGAAACAACCAATCGTGTGTGGCCGCGCCAAAACTTCCCGCTCCCCCCGACCTTTGGTCATATAAACCCCAAACCCCTGGGCTTCTGGGTCTATCCCTCTGTCTCCTGCGTGAGATACGTGTCGACCCGGAGCTCCGCCAATAAACCACCTCGTGCGTTTACAGCAAGACGGTCGTTTGTGTGTCTTTGAGTGCGCGCCATCCTGAGGTTTGAGTGAGGGTCTCCCTTTGGAGGTCTTTCACCAGGAGTGGAGTGTGTCCTCCTTGTTGGTCAGAGGCATCACAAGAACTCCCAAATAATCCAGATCATTGACTTTTATTTTATTTTCTCACCAGAACTTGAAAGTTTGACCCTATTGCTAAAGATGTCATATATATTGATGACAAATTATGGATAAATTAGGTTAACACTGACCATGAAGTTACTTCTAAGCTGGCTAGATTTTCCAGTAACGGAAACCATTTTGTTAGCTATTGCAGGATGTGTGTGTGTGTGTGTGTGTGTGTGTGTGTGTGTGTGTGTATGTGTGCGTGTGTAGTCTTATCCAGTTGTGAAGCCAGTGAACTACATTAATGACCAAGATGAGAAGATAAAACAATAATACAAATGTTATGGGTGCTACCAACCATGTTTTTGATAGAATTTAAGGTCTCCTCCATAGTAGAAAACTCATACCTAGTACTTGAAGTCTAGCCAAGAACCCATGGTTGGAGAGCTTACAAGCCCCAAGAGTGATCAAACTACTATAATTCTGCTAAATGGACACGGTATCAAACTGACTTCTAGATAACTATCTCTCTACCCACAGATTTGTTAAGCTCTCATACATCATCCAAAAAATTATTTTTGTGTGCATGCGCTGGATGATGGTTAACAGACAATTTATAACATAATTTACATAACATACAACTTATAACAAAACATACAACTGATCAAAGTACAGAGAACAAGTGTCAGTGGAGTGCTCAGGCACAAATTGGATGCCCCCAAGATTCAGGGACCATCGTGGAAAGGAGGGTGAACCAATTGAATGAGCCAGAGGTTGGGGAGGACCAGAATGGAACAGTGTTTTCTGGCTATGACAAGATGGCTACACTCATAAATTCACAGCAGCTGTTGCTGCCTACACAAAACCAATCAGAATTCTAGCATGGAAAGGCAAGGGTACATGAGCCACCACACTGTGAACAGTTGTCTTCTGTGGGAAGGAGAATCAGTATTTTTAATGGTGTGGCCCCTTGTAGGTTGACCATGATCCAGTGGATGGCCAACACTGATGAGCATACAGGCAGCACAAACTGGACTCAATAGAATTTCTCAAAAGTATTAGACGTGAATTTGGAGAAGAAAGATGTTGGGAAGGATTTTAGAGGAGTTTGAGGAAGGAATGGGAGGTGGTTATGACTTAAAAATATGTTGTATGGTTAAAAATTAATAAAAGTACTTTAATAAAAGATTTCAGCTCACATTTAGGCGATCATGTTGGTATAACTGGGAGCTAAAATTTCATAGAAACCTTCCGGCTCTTACAATAGTTCTCTTCTTTATTTGGCAATGATCTCTCAGACTTGGGTGTGGAGTTGTCTTGTAGATATATCAGTGAGAACTTGGCCACAACTCTAAAAAATGGTTGGCTATGGTTTCTGATTGGTCGAAGAGATATTTCCTTGATCAGAAGTGAGGACTACACTTACCTGTGAGAATAAGTGCATATATTTAGAATATAGTCAGGGATTGTGCCAGTAAAGTGAGATTGTAGGTTCTCTTCCAGGATCCATGACACAATAGACATGCTAATATGACTGCAGGTAGGGTGAAGGAAGCCCAGGAGGCCTCAGCCCTACACAAAGAACTACATGCAACTAAGGAATGCTGAGAGCAGGAGAAATAGTCCTGCCCACAGAAGAAGATACAAATTGGTTATGCAATTCCAAATAGTCAGTCCCCAAACATACACAGAAGTACATAATACAGACTGAGAAGATTGTGCTTATGTATTTAGGAAAGTGTGTGTGTGTGTGTGTGTGTGTGTGTGTGTGAGTCTGTGTGTGTATCATGTAAAAATTAATGAAAAAAGAGGCCATGAATTTGTAAGATAACAAGGAAAGCTATATGGGATAGCTTGAAAGAAAGAGACAGGGAAATGATACAATCTCAAACCACAAAAGAAATAATAAAGCAAACCAAAGAAAAAGAATTTCAGTGATGCACAGAGATAATTCAAAATCCAATCAAGTTCTATATAGTTAAAAAAAATAAGCCAAGGAGTGTTTAAAATATGGCAACATGAAAGAAAATTTCTTTTCTCTTCATGAGTAGTATGTGGAGAGGGATGTTATACAGATGTTTCAACAGAAAGGCAAATGTGGTTTCAAGAGGTGAAGTGGCTTTTAGAAGACATTCTGAAGTGGGTAAAGGGAAGCAAGAGGAGGATGAGCAATTATTAATGAGAACAGAGAATGTGATATGATGCTGGCAGAATGATGCCCTCCCCCAAATTTGGGTGATCTGAATCCCACAATGTGAACACATTGTGTACATTAGGATGAATCTAAACTGAAGAATAGAAGTGCTACCTTTTAACAACTGATTTAAAAACAGTAATTCTCAACCTTTCTAATGGTACAACCCTCATGTTGAGGTGACTTCAAGCCAATAAAGCATTTTTGTTGCTACTTCATAACTGTAAGTTTTCTACTGCTATAAATTGTAGTATAAACATCTGTGTTTTTTGATGATCTCAGACAACCCCTGTGAAAGCAGGATTTGACCCCAAAGGAGTTGTGATCAACAGGTGGAGATATACAGTTTTAAAATGAAGACATTATTTTGAATCAGCTGTTGAGCCATAAGGGAGTCAGAGAAGGTGAAAGACAGACCTTAGTTCAGACAGATGTTAATGCTGGGTTTTGAAAATGATGGAAATGACCTTAAGTATTTGAAAGTGTGTAGCTTCTAGCAGACAGAAAAGCTGGAAAATGCAGACTACCTGGTAGTAGTGTTCACAAAGAAACACAGACACCTTGTTGTCCAGTCTTATTCACTACGGTTCTGGCCTTCAGGCTGATAAACATTCAAGGTTCTACCTTTAAGGCGCTTTGCTGGAATAGATACAGAAACCCAAAGGACATAGACTGTGAGACATGTCGGAGCCATAATATGTTAAAAAGAAATCAAGGTCATGAAAGGAAAGTAGATTAGTACCCTGGTGACAAGCCTGATGAGTTCCAGGGTGAGGCAAGTTTAGTTATAAAAAGACAGATAAATCACTTATACCTTAGAGTTGGTAGGGTCCAGTACAGGAGTGGGAGGTTGTTTAGACTTATTCTTAGAGAACAGTAAGACAGGAAGCAGGAGCTCTCCTTTGGGGTATGGGGCTGAAAGTCAAGTCCAGTTAAAAGTGGATGCCAGTGAAATGTGGTATCAAGAAACAGTACAGGAAGGAAGGGCGGTTTGTACACCACAAACATTGTTGGCTACTGTGTGTTGACCGTGTGTATTCTACTGCTCCTGCTACTGTGTGTGCTCTAAAGGAAGTTAAAAGAAGTCACAGCATCTCAAGAGCAAAGAAAAGTGTGTGTGTGTGTGTGTGTGTGTGTGTGTGTGTGTGCGCGCGCTGTATGAAGTGTGACTGTATGCATGTACATGTGTGAATGTACATGAATATATTTAAATTAATGCAGAGAGTAGGAATACAATACTTGTCTACATTTTTTGTTTGTTTTTTTAAAAGACAGGATATCTTTGTGTTGTTTTGCCTGTCCTGGAACTTGCTCTGTAAACCAGCTGGCTCGAATTCACACAGATCTGTCTTTCAATGCCTCCTGAGTGCTGGGATTAAAGGCATACACCATGACTGCCCAGCTTGTCTACATTTTTTTAATTTATATTTTTAATTTAAATTTTAAGATATTCACTTTACATCCCAATCGTAGCCCCCTCCCTTGTCCTCTTCCAGTCCCAACCTTCCTCTCTCCTTTTCTCTCCTATTTCCCTCTCCTAGTCCTCAGACAGGGAGCCCTTCTCCCCTACCAACTGACCCCAGCCTATCAAGTCTCATGAGGACTGCCTGCATCCTCTTCCTGTGTGCCAAGGTAAGGCACCCTGCCAGAAGGAAGTGATCAAAGTGCAAGCAAGAGCCCCTTTCCCCTTAATAAAAGACATATAGACACTGAGCTGCCTATCAGCTACATCTGAATGGGGAGCTAGGTCCTCTCCATGTATGGCCCTTGTTTGGTGCATCAGTTTCCTCTGTCCTCTTTGGGCCCAGATTTATTGGTGCTGTTGGTCTTCCTATGGAGCTCCTATCTCCCCTGGCATCTAAAAAAAATAAAAGGTACTTTTATTCTTTTTATTATAATTTATTCACATTATATACCAATTGTTATCTCCTCTTGCTTATCTTCCCATTCCTCCCTCCCTTTTCCTCGCTCACTTAGACCTATGACAGAAGGAGACCTCCTTCCCCAGGATTTTACTACACCCTATCAGGTCTCCTCTGAATAGCCTGTTTCTCCTTCCTTTGTGTGCCCCCGGGGACTCCCCATCAAGGGGGCACAAATAAGAGGAACCAGAGTTCATGTCAGAGGAAGTCTCCTCTCTCCCCACAACCATAGAGAATGAGATGTCCACTGGCTAGATCTGAACAGGAAGATCTAGACTTGCATTAACAGGTAGAAGATATTCCTTTAAACAGCTATACTTTTCATATTCAAATGAGTTACTGTCTTTTCTCAATTCAGTTACCTTCCTTCCTTCCAGATGAAGATGACAGCTGAAGATGAAGGTAGGCCATATTTTTCAGCTTCTACTGCAGCTATGTTAAAAGGCTTTATATAGCAAGACACAGGAGAGGACACATATGAAATTTTCAAAGTTTCAAAAGGATATTAACCTTACTTTTTTTTTTCTGTTCCTGGGGAAAAAGCTTGAATGAACCTGAGACACAAAACGACTGGAAGAAGGACTGTTGAGTCTAGCCTATGTGAACAGCTTTGACGAATAATGGAATATCAAGTCATTCCCAGTTTTGTTATTTTATTTTATTTATTTTTTATTTTTTTATTTGTCATTCCCAGCTTTATATTGACAGTTAGGCTCGATGTAACAATGGCTAAAGTAGACTTGCCATTGTGTGTGTGTGTGTGTGTGTGTGTGTGTATTTCTATAACCAAGATCATGATGTACATTTGAATATTCAAGCACATGTAATCATACACAACATTTTATTTTTTTTAATTTAAAAAACAGCAACTGAGAAGCTAATATGTCAGAAATACTTTGTACTCTGCAAATAGAGGTAGATGAAACAGCTGAAGTCCCCCTCAGGAACAGTCATAGGGGAGGGGAGTAAGGGGAAAATGGGAGGGAGGGAAGAATGGGAGGATACAAGGGATGGGAGAACCATTGAGATGTAACAAGAATAAATTAATTTAAAAAAACATTAAAAATGCAAAAATAAACTAAACTAAACTTTAAGCTATAGAGAGATTGGGGGGAAAACAAAACAAAAAAAAAGGCATAAACAATAGATGGGGAGATAAAAGAGCAAAAACCAAAATGAGTACCTATTGTAGCACAAATGAGCATACCTCCAAATTTCTGCATTCCCATGTGTTCACAAAGGAGAGTAGACACGCCCTGGGGATACAGCTCAATGATAGCTACCTGCCTGAATATCATGAGACCCTGGGTTGAATCTCCAGTCTTACAAACAAGCAAACAACAGCTACACACAAATTCATAGTATAAATTTATTAAAACATCTATGACCTTAAACATGATTACAATCTATGAATGATTTATTCACTTTTTGAACTCTTCTTCTCTAAGGCACCAAAAGAAGAGCCATGTTGGGCTAAATGGGTAGCTTCTTAGGGACATTATCTCCAGACCAAAACTTTTTCTACTTTTATAACTTTTAGACTGAAGCACACTCATATCACCTCACAGCTCATTAGGCAAAGAGAAGGAATAATTTAGCTAATCATTATCTGGCCTAAATGGTGCGTGGAAATGGGCTGAGCTCAGTGCCAGGCAAGCTGACCTATTCCAGGAGAGGGAAGCCAGGCTGTGGCAGCTGCTGCTTGGCTCTGAGCAGGCCATCTTCACACCAACTTAAGGCACAGGGCAGGAGATAGGAAATGGCTCTTTTCAGGCTTGACACTTTAAATATTTCTGTAGCAATGATGGCGGCACATGCTATACTACTATGTAGGCTAGAAGGCACTTTGATTTTTTTTTTCCTGGTGGGCAAGAGAGTAACTTGCCCATTGTAAATTGTATAAGTCTACAATGGAGAAAAGAAAGAATGTACCTAGGTGACAATGTATAAAATTGGTTCTGTATTGCCCCTCTCTTTGCCTGGCATTTTCAATTTTCTATGTAAAATTCTTTCTGTCGGGTAAATTTTTCTTTTTTTTTCTTTTTTTTTTTTTTGCTGAGCTGGGCGGTATCACAGTTGTTATCATGACTGTAACAAAATTTTCTCTTGTCTATTTCCTCCATTGGATCTTACATTCCCTAAGAGAAAGAAGTGTATCTCATAACTCTAGTATTATATTCCTTATGAAAATAGTCATTATAATAAATGTACTAACCTTCAGTTTCTACTGGTAAATGTTGTTGCTCAAGACTGAGGATCTTGAAGTTGATCTCAAGCACAGACACTGAAAATTGAGCTTCACAAGAGTGTATGTAATAACAGCTACTGGAGAAGCAGAAATAGGAAGCTCCTAGGAGCACATTGGCCAGCCAACCAGGCCAATAGTGTTAGCTTCAATGAAAGACCCTGTCTCAAATAATAGCGAAAGCAACAGAAGTAGGAAATTGATACCAATTTCTGACCTCCATATACATTTGTACACCAGTGGATGAAAACACAGAAACTGTGTGTGTGTGTGCATCTGTATGTACATATACATGCATATACCATATGCACACATACATACACACATGTATATGTTAATATACACACAAACACACACACAAAGTGCTTTGTGCATTGAGGATTTATATTATTTTCACTGTTGATTGTGATTTTTTAAAAATAAATCTAAATCCAGCCCTTTTTACAAGGGGTTCTATTTTTATGTATGTATGTATGTATGTATGTATGTATGTATCTACCTATCTACCTATCTATTTATTTTAAAGTAAATTCCAGGGATTTGAATTTAGAGCCTCTCATTTATTCAAAAGAGCTCTCACCTGTTGATTCATTTTTCTCAAGCTATTTCCCTAATACTTAAAAACAAGTCAAATATTCTCTCCAGCTTTCATATCTACCAATGAAATTCCTACTGGGCATTTCCAATGGAATAGTATATATATTATTTCATATTATATACAATGGAATAGTATAGATATAATATATCACATTAAATACAAGTTAGGTTTAGATGCTTAGTTCAGAGCATCCAAACATAACTTGTCTTGTTGTTCATAGTATAAATTAGTGAGTGATACTGGTGCCCATGTATAGTCACATGTTAGAATCCTTGAAGTGATAAAAGAGAAATCTAATTATCTCTCAGAAAGAACATCCTCTTGTTTTCCTGGATATATGGCAGCTTCGTTTCTGTAAATGGTCACATGACCCACAATATTTGATCACATGATTAATAGCACAATTTAAGTAACAGTAATAGGTATAATTCAGCTCTGACGAAGTAGTTCCTCCTACCATATGATTTTCCTTGTACAAGATTAACACAAAAGATTCCAAGGATGTGGAGTAGAGTACAGGGTAGAGTATTTGTTATTACTCCATCATCTTTTTAGAAGAAGACATTGGCATGTCAGAAATCCGTGCATTAGAAAATCATGGGGAAATGGTACTCTAACCAACTATGGGAATATAGATCTTACTGATCATAGAATCCAGCATATTTTTTACTGAGGTAATAACATGTTTTCCTGTATGTCCATCTTGTTTGAAATGTAATCAAACATATGCAGACCACAACACTAGGACACATTTCCAAAACATGTATACTTTCTCCTCATCTCCAAAATGGCTACCTAGAGGTGTTTCTCATCCACCATCTTAACTGATCCAAAACTCTCTACCAATATGTCTTTTTACCTCCATATATTCTGAAGTTATTTTTCCTTGAGAATCTATTTGAAGCAACTCCAGACAAATGAGTCAGCAAAAGATCAAAGAAATGATTCCATTCTGGTCCATCTTGGTGAGTTAATTTTACTGTTTAGTGTAGTTATTTACAAAAGCATGGGTGACTCAGGCAGGTGCACTTCCACAAGCCCACCCCAGCATCAGAGATGATTCATGAAAACTGTACCACTGTTTACAAGTGAAATGTATGCTCGTGGCTGTTCTGTCCCAGAGTCTCCTCTGACCTGAACAATTGTTTTCTGCTTGTCCAGTCTCATGGTGGACCCTCCTGAGTCTTGTAAATTTCATGAACTTTGTGAATTTAATCATCACTCAAGGAGAACGTGTTCAATCCATAAAAAACAACTTCATTGGGCCCTACCCTTAAAAAAATAGGTTTTAACTGAATCTCTAAATCTTCAAAAAGTTATGAGGCTTAGCTGAGTTTCTCAAGCAGAGCAGTCAGTCATCAATTTTCATGTAATTATATACTCAGTAGTAAACTGATTGTGCCAATAAATAGTCAAAACTATTTGTTGTATTGAAATGAATAGCTTTACCCAAAGAACTTGCTTTAAACGTGAGAAAGCACTTTTCCTTAAATTATTCAAACAGCATGAAACATCCTTACTTATGGTTACATCAAAGTAGGTCATTTATATATATATGGGAAATTCAAACATTTCTAGATTTCCTGCATAGTTTTGTTTACTTTTTAAAAAATTAATAGAGTTCTCAAGTAGGACTAGGCCAAAATGGCTAAAATTAGGTTGGCTTTTACTGTATGATATATAACAAGAAACTGAGCCTTCTGATTCTTTTTCTGTCAAATGTCTTCAGCAAAATGATCTCTGTAATTAATATATAGGTTTTAAGTTATGACTGTTTGCTACTTCATATGACTATCTTCCACACTGTGTGTGTATATGAGTGATGTTGCTGTCTGTGTGTTTGTGTATGTGTGAGTACATGTGTGTGCATATATTTTCCATGTTTGAGAGATATTTAATGTTTGGAAGTTATTTTAGTAAACATTTATATGTATCGAGCATGTTTCACTATCTTCTCCCTCATTCTAATTATTGCTAATTATTCTATCTTCCTGGGAAAAGCAATGTACCATGACCATTGTACCCAGCTCAAAATACTTCACACTTCCTAAATTAAGCAAGTAATCTTAATATATTATAATATTGTATATTATATAATTATCATTAGCATATGATATCTTTAAAATTACACATTACATGCAATTATTATGGTTCCAGTTTGCTTTCTATTGCTGGGATGAAATGCTGACCAAAATTAACTGGGTGTAGTTGACTTTCAAGTTACAGTTCATAATTAAGGAAAGCCAAGACAGGAGCTCAAAGGCAGGAACCAGGAGGCAGGACCTGAAGCAGCAAATGCAGAGGAGCTTTGCCAACTGGCTTGCTTTCTGTGCTTGTGCTGCCTTTCTTGTGAGTCCAACCCACCTGCCTATTCACCCCCTAAAGTGAATGGGGCCTTTGCACATCAATTAACAGTTAAATTATTTCACAGCCCTGACCACAGGCCAATCTGTGGGAGGCCATTCTTTCACTGAGATTCTTCCCAGATATCTCTGGGTTTGTGTCCAGTTGTCAAAGCACCAACTAGTATAAGGAGTAGTATCAGCATTATATTCTTTTGTCCTTCAAATATAAATATATTTTGTTTTAATGGGGACTCATCCTACACTGCACCACCCCTAACTTTACTTCGCATCTCTTTTCCCCTCCCGCACTCACATCCTCTTGGTTTTGATAAAGTATGTGTAATCTTCAGCAGCAGGGTCTCATTGTTCCGGTGGGCAAGGAAGTACAATGGTTTCCATATGGAATTTTCAGGTATCCCTGATGTAACCTATTCCTCCTTGTCTTCTTCCTTGTTATATTCTGCTGTCACTCTCCCCAGTTAAATTTCCTCCAGTGTTCTTCTTCTCTCCTCATTCTTCATATAACTCCATATAAATTTATAAATGTTCTCACAGCATGCTATCCAAGGTGTGTCTAAAAAGATCGTTGTCCACACAGAGACAAGGGAACTTATTACATTTAGGAAGATGTGAATAGAGAATATATAATACAGATCGTAAAATGTATGGGAAGCCAATAGATGGGTTGGTTTAGAGACGTAGCTATGCATGTTCTAGCATAAGAAACAAGTTGGCACTGTGCTAGGGTGTGAGAATATGCAAGAAGATACATATAGGTGATCAGGATACTGTTTATGAGGACATGGGAGTTTGATGTTAAAAAAGTAATTTAATTCTCTACATAGAATAACAATATATTATATATTGACATGTATAATCATATGTGCAAGTATAATTTATCATCATTATATACGGTGATATAGATAGATATATAGACAGACACACCACATACATATGCATATAGAGGCTTGCATATACATACAAGTGATTTTCTAATACAATTATAAATGTCTAAAAGGAAGAAATTCTGCATAAAGAAATAGTAACATCAAACAAGGGATGGGATAAACATTGAGATGTAACAAGAATAAATTAATAAAAAAAAAAAAAAAAGGTTTATGGCCTAGACACAGTTCTCATCTTCAACATGAGAAATAAATAACTTCATTCAGAAAATACTCAATATAATGTCAAGAACTCTGAACAAGATGCAAGGCTCTGAGAAAGCCATGGGCTGAGATACAGCCACTTTCTTTGTCCAGGAGCTCTCTGACTGAGGCTATCCTGATAGGCTGAAAACAGAAATCTGGATGGCATCCTTGGGATTTTGTGCTCCTTTGACCTTTTAGCTCTTTAATCTTGCAACCATTTCCTTCAGATTACGTGCTTTAGCCATCTTAACTGTGGTTCATCATCTAATCCAATTGTCATTCCCTGGGCAGTAGGGGCTAAGTGACACCTGACTCACATGTAGAGCACTGCATGGCCTTGCTTGTTAATGCTGTCACATTCCTTTAAAGCATCCATCAGTTTTCTGCTATGGTAGAGGTCCAGGCAGAACTGGTCCTCACCCAGATCTCTTGTTTACCAACCTAAAAGGTGGTTTCGTTCCAGCCAACCACTTTGGTATTATTTTCATTCACTCATTCGTCATGGGATCTTCAATTTTCTAATCTGTTTCACCAGTTCAAACCTCGCTTTCTGTCATAACTTCTCTAGCACCCTGTCCATCCCCTTTACAGAGTTGAACATCATTGCAACAACTGACTTGCTTTTAAGATTATTCAATGTCTGCTTCCCACAGAGACAATGTAAACAGATGACATAAAGAATGAATGAATATTAAACCTAAATTGATTTTTGCTTCTGAATACTTTCTTTAAGGAGCTCATATTAGGTTGATAGCCTGACTTGCAAGCATCATTATGTTAAATTATCAAAGAAGTAAACAAAAACACTTATTTAAGAAAGTACAATGAAGTTCGCAATGTTATTAGGCTATAGGAAGAAATTCAAAATAGACATTTCCAGCTTAGTCAAAAAGAATGGAGGAGAGCACACGAGAGAGGATATAATAGGGGCTCGTAGGCCATCATCTGAGTCATCGTAGGATGCAGTCATCACAGAGGTTGGAAACTCACCATAAAATGGATGGTTTTGTTTTACTTTAGCGTCACTTGACTTCTGGTGGTTCTTCGTGCAAATTGTATAAAACAATAACGTTATTTTAGAGCATTTAATTATTATAAAATGAATTTAGTTTTGATTCTCTTGAGTTGAATTTCATTACAAATGATAGTTTAAATAAGTCTCTAGGTTTTCCATATTGTATTATAATTGTAATATATACAATAAAATGAGTTTAACTGGATTAATCTATTGGGAAGTAATGGATCACTTTTCCACAGGGATTAACCTCCCAGCAATAATGATTGGTTTAAGTTTGCATTCCCATCTCACCAAATGACTTCTATTAGTAACCTTGTGCTGTGTTAATGATAGGCAAAAATAGTGTGCAAGCGTTACTTTATTCCAATGGCTTGACTCTTGGCTTTATAGAAAGATAATATAGAAAAGCATTTGACCTTAATGGGCCCTGATCAGTCTTAAGCAATCAAACTTACAACACTTTAGTCATTTGCATGATAATGTGACTTGGAAGAAAATAGTCTCATTTGTACAGGAAGAATTTTATTGTTTAATATAGAAGCTGAACTCGTTAATAAAATAATCCCATCCCTATTGTGTACTGGATAAAAGCATTGAGTAAGCTACTTAAAGCCAGGAGCTATTTCTTTATATCTATAAAAGAGGAGAGTGATTCTTCTCTCTTAGTGATATGTGAGTATCAAACACAATATGAAATAGTTAAATAATAAAAGCAGAACTATAGAGATGCCCCAGTGGTTAGTACTGTTCTTTCAGAGATCTGGAACTCAGTACTTAACACCCTCCCTGGTGGAACAAAGCTGCCTTCAATACAGCCCCTAGATGTTCCTAGCCTTTGTGGAAACCAGAATTCACAAACAAATAGATATTCACACACAGACCCAGACACACACACACACACAGACACACACACAAAGACACAGACACCCACATACACAGAGACACACCCAAAATTAAAAGTAATTTTTCATGTCTAAAAAGAATCAATACTATTTATTTATCAAATAATTTAAATGATAATTGCAAAGTATAATACAAATATATTAAGTGGTTTGTTCCACTCTGAGAACTTTTATGTCTCACACACAAGTAAATATCACATGCTTGGGGAACTTAATATTCCTAATAGCTTTCTAAACTGTTTTCTTGAATTGCTGTTTCTATCCATTATAAAATTTTATACTTGTTTTCCTCTGTGTTGTCTTTTCTCAACTCTGTATTTTTTTTTTCATATTGCTATAACTTGAAGAGAGCTTTACCAATGTAGAAAAGTTACTTTTGTTGATTAAATCAATTTTCCTTAAAATAAACATAAACTTCATAGAAATTCATGAGTCCTCTTTGTGTATAGATAGAAAAGCTCACCACGTGGGTAGTTGAAAGAGTTTAGGACAAAAATCATATAAACGAAATTTTCTGACTTTTGAATGGTTAAGCTTACAGAATGACTCTTAGTTCCAGATGATATAAAGTGGACTGACATCTCTGATCATAAGGACACTACAGTTACATCACCCTGTCATGCAGGACCACATTGAAATAAGACAGTGGTGAGCATCACTCAACATTCGCTTGTATAATACCCTCAAAGCCCACTTTTTTCTAGGAAAGCACATAACCTATTCGGGTAAATAGTTTGACCCCACTCAAGTCTAAGACCCATATGGTTCTGATCCTGGAACCACACTCCTGTGCTACCCTGGCAACAATGAGGGTTGGAAATGCACCTATGTTCATCCAATTACATATCAATTCCATATCAATATATGAGTTCACTCATTCTGTCCACACACATACACACACACACACACACTGAAATCGTTCTTGCTTCTAGAGTCAGGAAGATCATACAAAGCTACCTGTAGCCATCCTGCTCCTTGAAACAATAAAAAATGAAGCAAACAACAAGAAAGTCATACATTATTCAAGAACTTATTGTGTTAATTAGTTTTTATTCAGCTGCTATAGACCTAGCATTATAAGTCAATTTTGAGTGCATGGGATAAATCAATAAGGACTAAATATGAGTCCCTGCCCTCACGGAACTGACACTGTTGTGGACAGGTGAGAGGGAGGCAGAACATACTCATTAAACACAATGAAAGACAGTTACACATCAAAAAGCTAAAATACTATAAAAATTGGCCAGAATCAGGCTTTTATTCTGGAACAGAAGACCCAAGGTTAGGACCTAGTGACAAGAAAACATCTTAAAAAGAAAAGGCTTGAGGAAAAAAAAAATGTCATTAGATATATAGATGTGGCTATATTGAAAGAGTCTGCAGGGAGAATGCAGGTTCTCATATAAACAAAAAGGAAGAGATGCCTTTAGTAGAGAGGGGTGGGAAATAGTAAATATATATATATATATATATATATATATATATATATATATATATATATATATATATATATATATATATATATCTCAGAAAGTCAGCTAGGAAACCAGAAATACAGAGTTTCAGGCAGTATATTATGCTAACAGTCTAAGCAATAGACATGCTTATGTCAATTAATACAAAATTCACTGATTTACAATGCAAATGTTATGCAAACTCAGAAGATAATGGGGTAATTCTGAGAGGCACCTGCTGCCTATAATTGGTACCTTGCAGGGTACTTGCTGCAAGTTGAGTTCCAGCCACATCCTACAAGTCAGTCATACCGTGCTTGTGAATGAACTGATAAATGACATGTGCAATGCAGTTTGGCTGAACCTGTAATAACAGAGATGTCATCTTCATTCATCACACGATAAACTGAATGACAACATGCTCAGCTGATCATCAAGAGGCAAAGTCCTTATTTGAAAACACCCATAAATATTATTTAAAGATGATAATTCGGCCAAGAGCATAAACAAAATGCATGTTTCTGCTGTTAATAAAAGTGTCACAGTAAGACATTGACAACACAATACAGAAATTAAGAAACAAACTGCAAATTGCACCAAAATTCAATGAACAGAAACCTATTTAAACCACAAAAGACATCTGTTTCATAGGTCATAATGAGTATCAATTTAGAATAATTGGAATGTGTATCAACACTCTATTAACATATGCATTAATATTATCTATATTTATTTCATATAAATACATATATTTTGTGATATTTATTATGCCCATGGGGATTATACAGGAAAACATACTCATTTCTCCTAAATTGTCATGGTAAAGTAAAGCATTTACAGCTCCCACTTTCATAATGGAAGGTGATCAGAGAGAGGCAGCTCCAGGCCTGTGAAGACAATGAGCTATTGAGCCACCATTACTAGATTCAAATTTAAAGTTACTTTATCTCTATTAATGTAAGACTGAAATCAGTATCCATCTTACCAGCCTGTGGTGATAATGAACTAAGTATCTTGCATGAAGTTGCTTATAAAGTATCTGAAACAAATTGGAATATAATAAATCCTGGCTGCCATTATCTTGAGGAAAGGTTTTACATGATGTTGATAATGAACAGAAGCAGCTATGTGGCCAGGAAAAACGTCATCCATCATGACTACAGGTAGTGTGATTCAATGACTTCATGCCATATTGTTGTAGCACAAAGCTAAAGATGGCTAAATTATACACATGTATACACATACTCAAAAATGGTGCTAATAATTACATACATCACAAGACAGTTACCTTTATTAAACAGAAAGGTGAAGCCATGTTCCCTTCCATCTCAGTCATCATATAATTTTATAGCTGAAAATTTATCTTCTATTTCCTTAAACTGTTTTGTTGCTCAAATCTTTGTAGAACATGTGGGTCTTTTGGCAAGAAATCTAAACCTCTTCAAATCAAATCATAGTCATTTAAAAAAAATCTATCACTTTTGTAATACACATTATCACAATGTGAAGTTTCTCCTCTCTCTCTCTCTCTCCCCCCCTCTCTCTCACTCCCCCTCCCTCTCTCTCTCTCCCTCCCTCCCCCTCCTTCTCTCTCTCTCTCCCTCCCCCCTCCTTCTCTGTCTCTCTCTCTCTCTCTCTCTCTCTCTCTCTCTCTCTCTCTCTCTCTCTCTCTCTCTCTCTCTCTCCATATCCCACCCACAGATCTCTCATCTCATTATGTGGTCAAAGCTAAGCCTGAACCTGCAGTCCTCTAATTCTCCTGCCTTGGTCTACTATGTACAGGGACTTTTGAATTTCAACACCTACAATTTTCATAATGGTGACTCAGGTTCTATGATTTCCAATTTTGATTCCTGAAAGAAAAAAATCATCTTTGAAACACAGGACATTGTCTTTACATTTAGCAAACGTGAATATTTTGTATATCAAATGCCAAATATCTAAAGTGAAAAACTGAATGGTACCTGTTCCAAAGTAAGGCCTTCATATTTATTTTTTGACTCTTCACTCTCTTGTGGGGAAACTCAAAGTATGCACTCATGCCAGCCTGTTTATTTCAGTGACTTTCAAGAATTTCTGCCACAAAGAACATCTTCAGCAGACTATGTTAATTAATGAGAGGGTTCAAAATTATAAACATGATAGTAGGAAGGAATAAAACCAACCATTTTTCAGTAGAAATAACTAGTATTATTCTGAAAGGCCCTAGGCATTTGGCATTGGCTTTGACTGTTAACTATTGAAATGGCAGATGTTAAGGGTCCTAGAACCCTCTCATAACAGTCTCTAATTGTTATGGTTAGAGACATTCTTCCCACTGCTACATTTTTCAACATTCAAGCATGCAGCATTATTTTGAAAGTTCTGGATCCTTTACAAGGTAAATTGATCCTCTAGGGATACCAACTCCCCAACTAACCCTGGTACATAAAGTAGATGCAGGACTAAGCACAGCCTCGCCCACTTGAGGACAGACAAAGCAGCCCAGCTAGGGAAAAGGGATCTAAAAGTAGGCAACAGAGTTATAGATAGCCTTTATTCCTATTGTTAGGAAACGCATGTGATGACCAAGCTGTATATATGCTACATATATGTAGAGGATCCAGGTTCAGACCATGCATGCTCTTTAGCTGGTTTTTAGTCTCTGTGAACCCCCATGGTCCCTGGTTAGTTTACTCTGTAGGTCTTCTTGTACTGTCTGTGGACCCTCCAAACCCGTCAATTCTTTTCCGCACTCTTCCACAAAACTCCCAGAGCTCAGCCTATTGTTTGGCAGTGGGACTCTGCATCTGTTTCCATCAGCTGCTGGATGAAGCCTCTGAACACCGTTATGCAACACTCCTGTCTGCAAGCATAGCAATACTGTCTGAGGTTGGGGGAATGGAGGAAGGGGTTTGAGAGTGGGACTAGGTGGAGAGGAGGGAGGGGGCCAGGATCAAGCTGTAAAGTGAGTGATGAAATACCTAAATGAGAGACGCATGGGAGAACAGCAAAATAAAAGGATCCAGAGGGTCCTAGAAATCTACAAGTAGAACAATATGATAGGCAGATTTGGGCCCAGGGGTCCCGCTCAAACTAAGGCACCAGCCAAGGACAATACAGGAGGTAAACTTTAAACCCCTTCCCAGATCTAGCCAATGGTCAGAATATTCTCCACAGTTGAGTGGAGAGTGTGATACGACTTTCTCACATACTCTGGTGCCTCACATTTGACCATGTCCCCTGGAGGGGGAGACCTGGTGGCACTCAGAGGAAGGACAGCAAGTAGCCAAGAAGAGACTTGATACCCTATGAGAATATATAGGGGGACGTAATCCCCCTCAGGAACAGTCATAGGGGAGGGGAATAATGGGAAAATGGGGGGGGGGAGGAATGGGAGGATACAAGGGATGGGATAAACATTGAGATGTAACAAGAATAAATTAATAAAAAAAAAAAAAAAAAAAAAAAAAAAAAAGAAATACATAAATAAATAAATTGAGAAAAGGTATTTAAAAATTAAAAGGTAGATCCTGGTTGAAATAAGTAATTTACTAGTGGAAGATCCTTGAGAGTCCAAACAGTTCCTATCTGATTGTTTGCTTCTTAGTCCACTACATATGAGGAGTCTTTACTAGGCTCGTGCCACCATGAACTCTACCATGCCTTTCTAGCCATGACAGATGGAAATCCCTTTGAAACCATGAGCAAAAATCAACCTTTCCTCCCTTTTAGTTGGATCTGTCAGGTATTTTGTCACAACTGGAAAGTAACTGATAACAATAGCATATTTTATGAAACTGTATAGAGTGTGTTTTGTAAAAACCTATTCTGTATTGTATAGTATCTTCTATGTGTCGCTGAAACTCAAAGTTATAAGGTTGTTTATATTAGGTTTATAGTTGCCTTTCAGAAAGCTATTCAAAATCATCTGTCTCCATCAAATCAAATTATTTCATTTAAGACGCATATATAGAAGTAATTTGTAGAGTATATTTGCACAGAACAAAACAAATCTCAGAAGAATATTTCCCATATCTATGTTCTGGACCAAACATATTCTACATAAGCCCTCACAAATGCTATACACAGATACCCTGAATCAGAACCATCCCAAGATACAAATACCCTTTCACAAGTAAACCCAAGTTTCTCAGACCACTGAAGTCTCTCTGAAATACATCCTACTTCTTACTCCATAGGAAGGGATTTCATTCTGTGAATTTAGTTTTAGATGGATTAGATAAACTCCCAAACAATTTCAGAAAATGTGGCTGTCATCATACATTTTATTTTCTGGTGAGAAATGCTTTATTCATCCATCCAAGATACATTAAATACATCATATACAAAAAAAATGAAATACTTAAATGTGCAGAGTAAGAAGTAGATCCCACAGGCAACAAAGTAATTTATACTTGCCATTTAGGTTGTCTTTTGATACACTAGAAAATCACCTGCTTCATCAGACAGTATTTTATTATTCTCTCTAGCTTCTTCCTCTCCTTCTAAGAAAATAGAATATCACACACACACACACACACACACACACACACACACACACACACAATTATATTCCCCTACATCATCCAAAAATACATTGTAAGAAAATATACTGAACCACTATGAATTAGAGTGGAGTAGGAAATTCTTGGTACACTATTTGACTGAAGAAGACTGAGGAAACAAAGCAAGTAAGGTTGCAGGTCCTGTGAGATCTTTGTATATAGTGAAGGAATTCAGTGTAGGAAATTGGGCAATAGCCTCATCTGATGACAGTGACAATCAGGAGCTGTGACTTCTAGATTCTAGTTCTGGAAATGCACTCTGGAGGGAAACATTCTCTGACTTGCCAATATAGATATTCCCCTAAAACCCTACACTGCACCTTTTTCAGCTCTGTGAAAAAGTCATGGCAGTCAAAGTTCCATTCATCTAGTCACATTGTAATCTGTGTTAGGCTCATCTGGTAATGGCATTTTTTTTTTTAAACCAGAAAGTTTAGAAATGGCAAAGCCCAGTATTTCTGTACCACTCACAGATAAAGTTTTGTCTAACCATAAAAGAAGAAAACTACTGCTTTTCACACAAAGTTGTAGAGATGAACAAAAAGGTTTTTTTCTTTCATCACTTGCCATTGCTTTTGAGGTCAATAACAAAAAGTTTAAAACAAGCATAAAAGCACAGTTGGCACAGCAGCACATTTTCTTCCCTTAAATTTAAGAAAAATCTTTGCACATAAATTGTTTGTTTGTTTGTTTGTTTCATGTTACAGACATAGGAGGAGTCAAAACATGCCCACAGACACTTTATATATAGCACAGCATATTCCCTGGAGGCAGTTGCTTCATGCAATTACAGACATTTTAATATGATGTGCTTTCAGTTTTGTATAATGTGTCTCATGCAAATCACCTTTGCAAAAGCCGAACAGAGCTAAATAATTCACTTAGAGAATCCACTAATACACAATGGGAATGGAAAGAAAGAATTTGGAGACAGAAGCTAGAAAGAACTTTCAAAACCTGTGGTTATTAATAAAAGAATTAATTCTAGTGAAACCAAGAATTAATTGAGAACAAAGCAGTTGCTAAGAATATGCAAGTGCATGGAGATGAGAGATATTATCATAAATTTAATATTTCTAATCTGAGTAGCAACAGGGCCAATGTGATGTAAAACAAAGTATCATCAGCATTAAAATAAGAGGAAATATTTCAGAGGCAAAACTTAAGGAGCTGGTATGACTTTACATACACAATAGAAATTGCTTTACCCATCTCTCTGAATCCTGAATGTACTTGCTGAACTTCTGAGATGCTTAACAGTAATGAAATATCTGCTATTATAGAAGATGGTGAATGGCAGCAACATTAATTCCTAAAATTGGTCGAGGTATCATCATCATTTATAGAAAAGTAGGAGATCTGAATCACAAATGAACCTAAGTTGGTTCTAATTCAAAGGGCATTACCTGTTAATCTCTGGGAGAGAGACCAAGCCTGAGTTTTTATATTTTCTTCTCTATAAAATGTTTCCTGTAATACATCAACAGAGAAGACAAAGCAATTTGGATCATGAAGTAATTTGGAGTGAGTTCTGATTGCTCACCATTTTTGTCCTCTTTCTGCTGGTCTCTTGAGACTTGAAGTTCTCTGCTCATTTATTATTGCATCCATTCAATTGATATTTATTTAGATTGTTAAATTTTCCATGGACTTGTACCTTCACTTAATGAACAGTGTTGAACTCCTTCCATACATTGATAAGCAAGAAAGACATTAAATAAAGAAAGTACTCACATCATTGCAATATGACATTTCATAAGAGTTACAGAGCAAAACAAAAAATGCAATAAAAAACTATGGATGCTGATTTTAATATTTGAAGGTAGCATGTCATTCTTTTGTGGTGCCATTGAAGCTAAAATATGAGCATCTATGAGTTTGTTATTATTAGGAGCGCATGAGAAGAAAAGAGAAGGGTTTGGGAATAGATGGCATAGTCTTTGCTGGACTTTCTCTGGTCCCTAATGCAGCCACCCTTTCCTCTATCCCATATCATGCACTGAAGAATAAGTGTCTACTTGGAAGCCTCTTCTTCAGAGCTGATATCCTCATCTCAAAGAATCCATGCTGCCAACAGGAGACCATAACACATTTAGGCATTTCACAAATCCTTGTTTAACCAGTGAAGACACAGTTGCCCCAGGCATGGGTCCAGGAATACCAAATTGATAATTGGTGGAAAAAATATAAAACTTAATTTAAATTCCTGGTTTTCAAGTGCATAATTCTTGTAGTGTATCAAAATTACACCATATAGCTTGTAGTGTGCTAGCTCAAGGGACACAGAGAAGAGCTAAAGAGACTTTTGCTTCTTTGATTTCAAACTATGATAAATGTAAGATGAGGAACTGAACAGTGAGAGTGTGCTATCTTTCATGCCAGCATGACAGAATAACAGTTAACCAAGAATATTCATGAAAATCTCCTAGGAATAATAAATATGTAGTTTTTAAACAAGAAGAGTTTATTCAAAAATGATAGTCATGTTTGTATAATATTCAGATATCTATAGAACAAAATGGTAAGAACACAATTACAGAGATTATGATCTGATAAAATTGTCAGGGCATCTATACAGAATTCTAAAGCAGTCCATTAATTTGAGATGTCACAACATTGTTTTAGATTGATGATAGAAATGAATGTTTTAGAATCCCATATAAAAGCCTTCATGAAAGCAGTGGGATAGGGTTGATGCTAAAATGCAACAGGAAAATGATTCTTGGAAAGACAAAGAGAAGCAGGAAGATATATGCCTGAGGTGATGTAGCAAATATTAATTTAGCAGTCTGACCATATTCTAAGAGGGGAAGCACCTCAATTACTAATATTGTTTGAGTCTCAAAAAGGCAAAAAGTGATGTTCTCCCCATAGATTGAATAAGTGAGGAAACAAAACTGTGTAACATGAAGTCCTGTCCTGCTTTTACATGGTCGGCTGGGATTTTCTGGTGGATTACCGTGGGGAGATTGAATCCTAACTAGGAATCTGAAAAAGCCACAGCTACAATCAGTTCCATTCACTCACACAACTCTCACTGTCCTGTTTTCCTTTAAGCATTTCTTCCACTGGTAATAAGGAACCTCAGTAGACTGCAAGTCAATTGTATGGATCCAATTAGGCCCTTTCCAGGTTGATATACAAAGCTTAACCCCAGTAGAGCTATAGTTGGAATGAGAGGTGATTTTGGAGATAATTATGGGCTGAGGCCACAATGGTGTGGCCCTAATCTGATGAAACTGGTATCTCTTGAGGGAAGACGAGCATTAGCAGTGTCTTTTCTTCCAGCCTAGTGCTCAAAGGAATGGCTGTGTGAAGATAGCAAGGAGTCAGCTAGCTGGCACCAACTCAAAGAGTGTAGAGGAATGTTAATTCAGAACATGGCTATTCTGTCGAGAGATGACAGGTAAAGCTCTTCTAGGTCTGTGTGATCCAGCTGAAACACAAGCAGGCCTTTAATCCAGGAGACAGAGCAAACAGATCTGAGTTCAAGGCCAGCCTGGTATAGAATAAGTCTCAGGTAAAGAAGGGCTTGTATACAGGTATGGTGGTGCATGCCTTTCATCCCAAATGACGGTAAAGTTAGTTTGTAGAAGAAAGAACCCATGTTTGAAAGTGATGTCTAATTGAGTGACAGAAAAGGTGATGAATCAGAGAAGACTTAACAGAATATGATATGCCCAACTCTAATGAGAAAAAAGAGGAAAGGGAAGCTACTAAAGAGGCAGTTTTATAGAGAGGGGCAGTTTTACCAGGACAGTAATAGAGATCGGTTGCAGTGACAGAACTCAGATGAAGACAGAAAGAGCCAGAAAATGAGAAGCCAGAAGATTAGAGCAGATAGCTGAGTTAGTTTGAAGCCAAGCAGAACAATTCTGGGTTCAGAGAGAAGCCAGATTAAAAAAATCACGAAGAGTTTGAGCTAGAACAGTTAAGTTAAAACAGCCAGCCCAGAGCTCAGAAAGAACAAGTATGGGTGAGCTTATTAAGCAGTAAGTCTCAGAGGATAAAACATGCTAGGGCTAGGTTAGGTTTTATGGAGGCTAGAAGCTTCTAGCACTAGGCTTAGGTTAACAGGAGGAGGCAGTAAGTCTCTCAAAACAACAATTGAGCCAGGAGAATGAAATATAATTTTACAAAAGATGGAGGTTTAACTGGAATGAAACTGATATCGGATTTCCTGCCTCCAGGAAGAAATGGAGGAAAAAAAAACTTCTGTTGTTTAAGCTACTCTGGTTTTGGAATTTTGTCGTATCAACCAAAGCAGATTAATAGGGCAGGTTAACAAGTTTCCTGGTGGTTTGTTCTTGTTTTATTTTTATTTTTATTTAAGTAATTTATTCAGATTATATCTCAATTGTTATCCCCTCACTTGTATCCTCCCATTTCCCACTCCCTTCTTCTTTCACTCTATTCCCCTCCCCTAGGTCCTAGTGGGACTCCAGATGAGAGAGGTATGGGAGAATGAGGAAACAGAAGGATCCAGAGGGTCCTAGAAACCTACAAGAAGACCATTAAGGCTGACAGATCTGGACCCAGGGTGGTCTGCTCAAACTACTGTACCGTACCAGTAAAGAACAGTGCATGGTGTAAACCTGGAACCCCTATTGAGATCTAGCCAATGGAAAACACATTCTCCACAGTTGTGTGGTGAGCATGGACTGATTCTGACTTAAACTCTGGTGCTGCCTATTTGACCACCTCCCCTTGGTGGGGAGGTCTGGAGGCATTCAGAGGAAGGGGTAAGCAAGCTACCAGGATGAGACCTGATAGGCTGTGATCATACAGTGGGGGAGGAGGCGCCCTTTTGTTCTTGTTTTTTCTTGTTCTGTTTTGTTTTTTGTTTTGTTTTGATGACAGAAGTACTGTTATAGTAGGGTGTGATGTGGTTAGCCTTTCTACACATTAGCCTGATGGATGGAATGTCACTCTAAAGATACACTCCAAGAGAAAGAGATACAGTTTCTTACCCACCACTGTTTTTAGTGAGTCCTCTTGTGATCTATTACACTGGGTCTCTCTGGGTCTTGCTCTGAACCACCAGGGACATGATAGCTGCCCTTTGATTCATGATTCTTCCGTCTCTCTAAAAAAGACACATGGGGATGATTGGCAAACTATTTTAAAAAATAAAAAGGCTGGGACAGAAAAAGCAAACTGCCTGAGGCCCCAGAGCCAGTGAGTTAGACTGGCTTCCATGTTTCTTTTTGCTTCTTTTGTGTGTTACCCACAGGTCTGGGGTTGGCTCTTAGACGATTGGCAGTGAGGTCACTCTTCACACTCTTTCTTCCTTGTCACAATATGATTTATACATTTCTACAAGATTTCAGGGCATAAACAGATACTCTTGATCTCAGAGAAACCCATGGTATCAGAGTAAATAGAGCTGAAGAAATCATAGAAATTGGGTTTACATCTAAGCAGAAAGGAAGAACATAGAATTCCTACTTCATCAAAGCTTTGTGTGTGAAAACTGAAGCCAGAATGGTGATTTGACTCTTCTTGGATCAAAGAACTACATAAAGACATTAACTAATGTCTCCTGTCCTAGAGGAAAGAAATCTCAAGGAGGAAAGGCATCAACCTATTTATTCAATTCTGAAATGAACAATCGTAAATAACACCACCATGAGTGAATCTGAGAAAACAAAATTCTATGAAGGATTTTCCACATGCCCTGCAAATATTTCACATGAAGAAGTGCATGGGGAAACAAGCAATTTAATACCGACCCAGATATAAATCCCTTTGAATTATTGAAACACTAATCCATGTGGTCCGTTGTCATGCCTACAGGCTTCTCTCCCTACTCCCAGCCCTTACCATATCTTCCAATCTTGTAGCCTTTGCAATCTAATTCTTTGGTTTTTCACAATCTCACTGTCTCTTTGAAGTTTGCCTTAATTTAAAGTGCAGACTCTACACATTCCTCTAGTTTCCATTTTGGCAATTCTTTCCTGAACAGTAATTACATTTTTTTCCTTGCAAGATGTTTTCCAAGAAACCCCTGTTGCTGATTGTCCATTTTTCTAAATTTGGGCTAATACACACCCAGAGTTTGTCATATTCCCTTGCTATTGGGAGCTGAAACACTGAGAGTGAATTTGCTATGCAGTCAAGCAGAAATCCCCACAGGTATGGGAGGAAGAAAAGTCTACTTACCAAGAAATTGCCTGCCAGTAGCCTCTAGGGATGTTTCCTTCGCTTTCTCCCAAAGGGATTAGGTCAAGGAGGGAGGTGATGTTGGAGGAAGGAAACCAATCGGCTTGTAATTTCAGAAATTGTATCAAGAGCCAGCAATATAAATCTCACATTTGATGGAGAAAATCTGACCTCACAGAGCCTGAACTCTGACCTCCACTCTACTCAAAAGTCAGCCATTCTGTAAGTCACTCCAGGGAAGTATAAATTGCTGGAGGATGGTTCAGTGTTCCCCAGCAGGAAAGACTTCACAAACTCTCTGTCAACACAGTAGCCCCTTAACAAAGCTCTTCATCAAGTGGTCACAAAGCTTTGGCTTTGAGCAAAGAAAACTGCTTAAATGCACGTCTGTGTGTTTGTGTTTGTATTTGTATTTGTTTCTGTGTATGCTGTATTTGTACATGATTTCACCTGACAAATGAAAATACTTCAATATATTCACTGTTAACTGTGACCATTTAACATCTAATGTTCTTATTAGAATAAAGAAAGGGAACATTAAGGGAAGCCATGCGCCTGTCACTAAGCTCCAATGATTGTGGATACATATAACCTTTCCAAGAATATTCCCAGAAACAATGTACTAATGATTCTATCTTCACCCATCAAGCTGATTTCCTGAGGATTTTGCATGATAGCCCATGTCAGTATAATGAATCTTTAAATACCTCTAAAAAACCCTGTGAATATCTGTTATCCATTATTCTATTACTTATGACTCAGAAGTCAGTTTTCCTATAAAATTTAGAAATTGGTTTTTTAATTTTCATCTGAGTGATTCAATAATATGTATCCTAGATTGGGGATTCTCTACCTGGCCATGACACACACACACACACACACACACACACACACACACACACACACAAACAGAGAGAGAGAGACAGAGACAGAGACAGAGAGAGACAGGAGAGACAAAGAGAAAGAGAGAACCTTTTTTAAAGTGTCAAAGGTGCCTAAGTTGAAATATTGTCCTCTATTTTTGGATGTTTGGTCATTTAAGACTCAGTTACTCATGTCCTTTCAGGCTAATTTAAGGATTTGGTTACATAAGGAAGAAATCTATGTGAATTCCTTTATAGCAAGAAAGAATTTCTTTACATATAAGAAGGAATAAAGACAAAAACTTACAAGGGTCTTGGGCATGCGGGAATCCAGGAATCCCAGACAGAATTCTGCCTCCACCAAGCTTACAGTTGAGTAAAGAAGACAGATATTGAAAGAGATCTAACCTCCAAAGCAACATATAAGCTAATATAAAACTATTTGATTTGAAGATCATAAAAATTTGTCTAGAGAAATTGTTTCTTGGAAAATGTTCCCAAAGATGTAGAGTCCTCAGAAGGACTACATTATGTGTCAGCGTGTACCAACAAGAAAATGTTCTGAGAGAGCAAAAGGACTTGTGAGTACGTGCAGTAGCTGAGCCATCCAGCCATCATAGTATTCTGACTCAGAGCTTGAATTTGCTATCAGAGCTCACATTTGAAGTTCGAGTCATTATGTGTATTAGTGACATTTTCTCATTGGTGTGACAGAATCAATCTAAGGAAGAAACTTTTTTCTTTACTATATTTTTATTAATTAAACATTTTTATTTTTACATATACATTTATATTATTACACATATTTAGAATAGACTACTTATAGCAAGAAGAACCATGACACAATCAGGATTTATATAAATGTTACATTCTTAGTATTTTGGCTATTTGTACTTGACAGCCTTGAAGAAAACATCTTTCCTATGTTGGTACATCTAAAATTCTGAATGTAAATAAACCTCTACCACATCATTATCAACTTAAAACATCTATCTAGACCTAAAAACAATTTAATCTCTAAAAAAGTAAGCTACCTGAAGGTCTTCAACTCCATCAGAGACTTGAGAAGAAATAAACTTGACTACCTGAGTATGCCAGGTTAGTAGCATTCCAAATGAGAAGTTCACAGAGACAGTTTGTACCTGAATCATCACCCAAAACTCTCTATTATGTTGGAGCATCTTCTTCAGCCTTCTGGACTAATATATCTGACAGACATATTTGTGAGGCAGCAACTATTAAGGACTTGCTTACCCTGTCTCAGCAGAATTTGGCCGTCAACTCTGCCTGCATCCAAACTTGCCTTTTTTTTTAGGCAGAATTCTGTCTGAGGTAGAAATGAGAATATTTTCCCAGGGCCTTGTTTGCCACATTTGAAACTATCTCCATAAAGAGGTTCTTTGATGTTCATTATCCTCTTTGAGTTAGGCTGGGTGTTGCCAGGAGTTAACCCATCTCATTTTCAGTGAATCTTTAAAATAATAAAACATTTTAAATGACATATTCTGCATGTCTCTGAGGATTTTGAAGACCTTATCTAATTATCCTACCTTATCTTTATAGAATTATAACTATCTGCCACACCTAAGATGTATATTCTTGTGACAAAAGTAGACTAGTAATTGATATGACCATGACTTGACCAAGTAACAAGCAATTTGGATAACTTATTTATCCTAAACAGCCTGAAATAGCACCCTCAAGCATTAGAAGTAAACCTTTGAGTTATATGGGTAGAATGCATTACATTAGAGTAGAAATATATATATATATATATATATATATATATATATATATATATATATATATATATATAGTATGCAAAGAACAATCTTACATTTGAATTCCATATCACTGTATCTAGAATTAAACTTATTTTGCATCTATATACAAAATTCTATACCAGTGAATTAAAAAATAGCCTTGTGAGTGACAATTAAGGCATTAAGGAAGAAACTTTTTATTTGGCCTCACAGTTTAAGGTATATCCAATAGGGGACATTAAGATTGGAATAGGAATGGGAGAAATCGGTACTTTTGAATCTGCAGTCAAGTACCAGGGACCAGTGAGCTCTGGTGCTCAGCAAGCTTCTAATGCTTATTCAGCTCAGAGTCCCAAACCATGGACTAGTGCTATCCACAGGCAAGGGAGGTCCTCCAACCTTAATTAAACCAATCTTGGAAATCTCGTAGATATGCTCAGAGGTTTGTTTCTTAGATGATTCTGGATCCCGTCAAACTGACAGTCAAGATTAAGCATCATTCTACAACTGTGAAGAAAAAGAAAACCTTATGAGACATTCCAGTTCAAGGCAACAGGTGGTATGGCTTGTTGGAAGCCTGGCAGGGAGCTTCTGGGAGACTTGTGTGCAGTCAGAGAAGATATAAAGATCTAAGGGCACTGGGCATTCTGCTTCTGTTGGGTTTTGATGCCGTGTTTGAATATGTGGATGGTTTAAAATGATGTTTAATTCTACTTCAGCATATGTGTTAGATTCCTAAGAAGTCCATTTTTTTAAGTTGAAAGAATACAAAGGAGCCTTTTACCCAAGGCCCGTGTAGACTTTATCCCAGCAGGACTCTAAATTTGATTGATGAGAAGGGATCATAGCAAGTCCTTTTCCAATCCCCTTTGCACTGCTTTTCTCTTCACTGCCCTTTAGTTCTGATTGAACTTCCCCTGTGTCAAGCTCCATTTCAGTGAAAAGTCCCAATTCCCTTTAGCCTTCGGGTTTTTCCACCTTCACTCAATCCCAGCGTTTCAGAGCCCAGTAGCTTTTTTGATTGCTAGTGTTCTTGTAACACTTCGGCAAATCATTCAGCACTTCCCACACACAGCCAGCCCTTCACAAACAACAGGAGTGCATGAAATTCAATTCACAACACCTGCAGTTACACATTCCAGCCTCACCGAAGAGATAAGGCCTCCAATTAATGATCTCCCTCAGTAATTGCTTCCCTTCGCCTTCCCATTTTGCTTTTGATCATGTTCTGTTACACATTCCCTCACCTGCCCACAGTGAATTTCTTAGTTTAAAGGGAACCTGTAGGGGCCGAAAGAGCAAGAGCGGGCTGGAGACTTGAATGCACAGTGAGATCCTTGGAGTTGAATGTTTGGCCTACTATCTTCTAGAGTAACTCTTCTTTACTCTTTATAGCATAACTACTTGAAGTTTTCGACCTTAAGTTTTTGACCAAGTTGTGACTATAAGTTATTTTCCTTTATACCTTTTATTAACTTTCAAGAAACTCTTTTGAAAGAAATTAATCTCATTCTGATGTCTCCTGCCTGTCTTCAACTGATCCTAAGAAAAGAAAAAATAAGTCTCATGGGTTATTTCCTTAGAAACAATGCAACAATGTTGGTAATGATCATGTCTTCTTTATCTGTTAATAAAGGAATGTCTTTGTGTATACTTCACAAAGGGAATTAAGCAAATAATCATTATATGGCTCTATAGGTAGGCATCTAAGAAAACCATTACACTTAGATAAAGAATTCTTTTAAAAGTCAATGGGGAAAACAAAACAAAACTGGAGAATCAAAAAGAAATATACACAAAAGCACGTGAATTCCAGACAGTGGCTAGATTTCCTTGTTCACTAACCCTTGTGGGCTGTTTGAAATTGGCATTTACAAGTGCCCATCTGTCTTAGTTAGGATTTCTATTGCTGTAAAGAGAGAGACCATGACCATGAAAACTCTTTTAAAGAAAAAAGATTTAAATGAGGCTGCTTTACAGTTCAGAGGCTTAGTTCATTGTCGTTATAGTGAGAAGAATGGCAGGACACAGGAAGATAGAAAGATGGAAAGAGAGCTGAGAAGTCTACATCTGGATCCATAGGAATTAGGAAGAGACTGGAACACTAGACCTGGCTTGAACATCTGAGACCTTAAAGCCCACCCCCAGTGACACAAGGCCACACCTACTCCAACAAAGCCGTATATCCCAACAGTGCCACTATGAGCCTATGGGCACCATTTTCTTTCAAACTCCTACACGCCATCTATCTGACTTTGATGTGGATGGTAGCAGAAAATATTAAATCCTTTTGGAAACACTTATTTAAATAAATGAACAAACAGAAAACAACCAGTCCTAGAACGAAATTAATCTCAGGCTGATGTCGCCTGCCTGTCTGCAGTGTCACAAAACCAGAGATTTCACAACTAGGGCTTAAGTTCACCTCCACCTGTTACGTCCTGAGAACAAACTTCACTGAGTATCCCACTATAAGAGTACTTGCCTGTGAATAATATGGGAACAGTATCTCTCTCAGCTAAAAAGAAAATGAATGTAGCAGAGAAAACAATTCACAAACTAAAAATGTAGTTACAAACACTTTTAATGCAGAAGATACAGATGGTAAGCATTCTGATCTCATTTCCATTACTATGGTAAACTATCCTAACACTAGACAATTTAAGGGTTTAATTGACATACAATTCGAAATTATAGTCCCTCATTGAGGGAAGTCAACGTATAAGCACAAGGAGTTAATCCTATCACACCTAAAGTCAAGACCAGTGAGACCTACTTGCTTACTTATTTGCCTCCAGTGCTCTTATAATGGTCAAGATCCCCCAGCCTAGAGAATGGTGCTGCCCAAAGTGCGCTGAGTCTTCTATGTAAATTAACAATCAAGACATTCTCCCATAGACATGCCCTGAGGCCAACTTAATCTAAATAATTTCTCATTAAGGCTCTCGTTATAGGCGATTCTAGTTTGTGTCAGGCTAACAATTAAAATTATCCAGCACAGTAAGCAAGCAGAATATGATGAGAACTTGTTCTCTAGTATTTTCATTTTTAGTAAGTAACTTTATATGGTCTTAGTAGCTTATAGAAGGTGATGCCATTATAAAACAAATTGTATGTCATAGCATTCTTGGTAAATATTCATTTGAATTCACATGCCACAAACTCTAGTGCATTACACACTTCTGTCTGCAGGTCAATGGGGCATTAAATCTATCGAAAGATTTACAAAATCTTCATGAAATAAATCATATAGGTGAGCAAATGCCTTTGAAATCAATATAAAGTGTCCTGGCCTCACTCCAATGATTAGGGTTCTTCTTCTCATGACTGTTATTATCCCTGGAAATATTTTTTTTCCCTAAAGACTATACTAAAGCAACACAAGGAAGTAAAGAAAAAGATGTCCTTATTTACAATTTGTCTAACTGACAAATTTTTGGATGGTCACAATGGGGAGCTGACACTTTATATGAAGTACTTAAGATTTTACAAAAATGCATTCGACAGTGGTTCAAAGGTCACATGGCAATCATTTGGAATCTTTCAGTCCAAACGAGTCATTCCTAACAAGCATATTACTGAATACCTCCAGTCATATAGAAACTATACCACAAGGATCAGTGCCATAAAATGAGGAAGCCCTGGTCTTTGTCCTCTATGGCAGGATTCCCCAACCTTGACAAATGAAGCAGTGGGAGATTTATATGCTTTTTTTTGGCTTAAAGATAACACTTCCTTAATGAGCTTAATATTGAAGAGTCAGCAGAAATTCTCAAATAGCAGTATAAGGGAGATAAAAACCGAAAAAGTGATGAAAAAGGCAATAGTTATAAGGAGATCTTAGTAACGATCTGAAACATGATGAATGTGATTTCCCCAGGTTTTTTAAGTCTGTAAAACTAAAAAAGTTCTAATGTGCCCTCTCTTTTCACAGCCTCTGTATGTGGGTTATGATAGAGGTCTACAAGTAAGCCTATCTCAACCAGCTGATTTACTTAGGGTCTTTTTGTCAACATTGCCCTAGCAACATCTTCCCACTGTTGACATTTGATGCATATCTTTATAGAGTTATAGTAAAAATGGGAAAATGGGAGAGGATACAGTAACAGTAGTGTGTATTTTAGTTTAAATAGTTCTTAATCTGCTTCTAAATCTGAGCCAGGAAATTATCTTGTTTTGTTAGATGACAGGTGATGTGCACATGTCCTCCTGAGAGCAGAGGAGGCTGAGCATCTGTTGTCAAGCTGGAGACAGATGAGGGAGTGGACGTGGAGAGAACACAAGAGGAGACTGGGGAGAAATTGAAGCTTGGAAGGCTAGCAGAGAGACAAGAAGGGCCTTCCCACCAGGAGTAGGAATGGTATCTTCTAAATATTGAGAGAGAGTATTGGGGGAACTGCACAGAAAGACAGGAAGGGAAGGAAATGTGGTGCAGGGCGATGACAGCAGTGTCGACACTCTGGGAGTAAGATGGAGAGGAATGGACGAGATCAGAACTTCAGAGAAGCAGAGGGCCTCTATGTTAACAGGATAGAAATGGGACCCCAATGTTGACAATGAGAATATGGGGCCTTGAGAGAGGTAACTGGAGAAATAGCAGGGCTAGAATAATGAGGCACTGGAGACTCTTGGAGGACCAAAAGAAGTAGCATGCCCAAAGAGAGATGGGGATATCCTTGTCCTGGAACACAAACTGAGAAAATGAGAAACAAGTGACTATGTGGAGGAAGGAGGAGGTTTCACAGGATGATAAGAGAAATAGAGAATGACAAAGTTAAGGGGGAAGAGTAGCTGTCCCTGACCATAGGCGTGAGGAATCGAGACATTTGAGGCTGAGAGTGGAGAGGAATTGTGGGTCAGAATAACGAGGGAAAGTAAGCTTTGGGGAGATCTCTTTGACTTAAGGGGAAACAGGGGAGGATTCCAGGCTGAGGACTGGAAAGATGAGGGGTGTGTTTGACCCTATATGTGGACAAATGGGGGACCAGAACGCTGAGAGACACTGGAAACCTAAGTCAAAGAAAGTTTAAATAGGAGGTTAGAACACTGAAGTAGAGAACTGAAGACAAGAGAAATGGGGCACTCATACCCAGAATAGAAGGAATAAGTCTTCTCAAACTGATGATCAGTAAGATGCACGTTTGGAGGATGACAAAGAGGAGGGAAGGGGCTGTGAAGTCAAAGGCAGGGAGTATTTCCTGCAACAAGGACATAGTTTGGTAGTGACAATCCTGGAATTTTGGTTTCTTTAAAAAACACAGGAATATAAGAAAATGTTTTCATTTTTAATCCCAGGTGTGGGGATATGGAGCTGCTTAGGACCCTCTGCAGCAGCTCACTGTGATTTGCCTCACACTGTAGCAATAGTTTCTGTGATTGTGTGATGTTTAGAATTCTGGGAATTTTTCAGGAGACATATAAATGCTGAGAGACAGGGTTGGTGGTTGTTGTGCTCAAAGAAAAAATAAGAGGAGAGAAATTAGTATAATGGATCTCTATCTTTCTCTCTGCTCTATCCTTCTTTCTCTCCTATCTAGTGATAAAGGGTGAAAGGGATAGGGATAATGGGTAGAAAAAAGAACCCACAAAGTTTCAAAACAAGATACATGCTTGTGCTTGTCTAGGGTAAATATTTAAGGAAATATATGACTTCTGTGGCCTGGAAACAGTTTGCTACTGTCTTCCATACTCTACTTTGTTTTTATCAAAATCTCAACCATTCAAATTTACCAAATAAAGACTTGGGACCCAGATGCTGGGGTGAAATCCTGCTAGCTCACAGAGGCAGAGAAAGTACCCAGCTGACCTTTCTCCTCATCCCATTTCCCAGAAGGAATGCCTCCTCTCCCATTGGTCTCAAAAACTCCCTTCGGACTGAATGTCCCTCCCTTCAACTTCCTGTGAGTCTCTCTATTCTTCCTCTTAACATCCCCTCTCTCTCTATGTTTTTTTCTTAATAATTCTATGTTCACTTCCTATTAACTGGTTGCTTGCTCTTCCTCTTGATCTATTTATAATATCCAAGCAGAAAGCTCTTAGATTAAATGTGTGTACTAAGGCTAAGCCACACCACAAAAATACAAAAACAAGTTTTCCAGTAAATAACATAATCCTGAGGTTCACAGTGTGACCAAATATCCTGCAACACAACCTTCTTCCAGCCTTGCAGGTTTCTGTTCTTCTCTGAAGCACCAATGGCTGAGGACTGGCGGGACTTCCCAGCCCTGAGTCCTGACTGGAAACCCTGTGAGTTCTTTTGCAAGTCAGGGGCCTCTTGTGGACGTTCTGACATCTATTATCAGAAGTAATGGATGGATTGTGGGCAGTGTTCAGTGGAGTTGGACCTAGTTAGTAACCAGAGTAACTGGTTTAAATATATGTGTACATTTAAAATTATGCACATAGTTGAGAAATATTTTTCAATCTTACACGAATCCAAAGCACACTTTTGTCCTCCTAAGGCAATTATGCTCATTATACTCCTTTTCATTGGTTTGTCTATCTGCTGTCTTTCACTGAGCAGATGTCTTTCCCTTGTTGACATCTCAGATGCTCTTTTAGCTTATTTGACTTATAGAGCGACACATCATGTTTTATAAACAGCCACAGGCCCACAGAAGGCTGTCATACAGTGTGAGGCAGAGGGATGATAGTGAAATAGCCTGAGTAAACATTATCTTGGTGGCTGCAAAATTCCATGTGAGAGTTTCAAAAGAGTTTCTGCCTATTAACATCCATGGTTATAACTGTACTGTTACTTTCTTTTACACAGGAAAGGTTCATGGAGCAATCTCTGGAACCAATTTGCCCACTTTTGCAATTCTAGATAACAGATCCCTGAAGCTTTGTTAGTGTGAGAGTAACCTAATAAAGAAAATTAAAAGGAAAAAGTAAAATCAACTATGGAAGTTGAAGTAGCCTGTCACTTCGGATGAGTGATGCCATCATCAACCTTTAAGAACACATCAGCTATTATTGAAGTGTCACATATCACAGTGTCCAAATTAAATTAGACAAACTATTACCTCATTATTATGCTAACAAATCTCAAGCTTATCTGAATTAATATTACATGGACTGGGGACTTCCTTAACCAGTTTACTAATAGTGAACAGATTGAAACTATTTCAACATAATTCATTAATTCAAGTGCCTAGTTGGTAAAAAAAAAAAAAAAAAAAAAAAAAAAATTATCCAAAGCTACTTGTAGTAATGGTAAAGTTGTGACCATCCCTGAGACTAAATTACCAGTTGGTATTTAATTTTACTGAAGTGTGTTGGAGGAAAGTTGATGTCTATTCATTTTATTCTGAAATCTTTTTACTTGAATGTCAGATTTTCTAATATATAATAAAATAAATTTATATTTTATCTAAAGAGAAGATATGGGTTTGAAAGCATCAAGTAAAGGCAGTTTTAGATATCAAAGAGCATCCCACTAAATGTCTTGTTGAAAAGGTTATCATGCAATCAATAAACTAAAATATGGTATATGAAATGTTCTGACGGAGCTGAAATTTTGACTTAGCTACAATAGGTAACAAGGCTCTCTTGCCTCAATCCTGTAAATATTAAGTCTTAAAATAATGGTTCTGAAAGGCCCATTAGTGGTCTTGAGAACCTTACTATTTCATGAATGAAGAGATAGGTACAGAAGATTTAATAATTTGATCTGAATTACAGAGCTTAAAACTCCTTACACAAACATAGCCACAATACACAGGATGTTAAAAGCCTGAAATCACACAGTAAAACTATTCAAAGATGAGGAATAAAGTATAGGCTGTGAATTCTGCCTAAAAAAGGCAAGCTTGAATTCAGGCAGAGTCAATGGTCAAACTCTGGCAAGACAGGGTAAGCAAGTCCTCAACAGTTCCTGCCTCAGAAATATGTCTCTCAGATATATCGGGCCAGAAGGCTGAAGATGATGCTACAATGCTATAGAGAGCTTTGGGTGATTGTCCAGGCAGCAAACTATCTCCGTCATTGTTTTCATTTTGAAAGCTGCTAACCTGTACTCTCTGTTTACTCAGAAATTAATTGTATTTCTTCTCAAGTCTCTGATGGGATTGAAGACCAGATAGTTTAGTTTTACAATTAAGCTTAGTTATTTATGGGTTAAGACGTTTTTAGGTATAGATAGATATTTTAAGCTGATAATTATAAGATATGATAGATATTGATTTTCATTCAGCATTTTAGACTCAGCAAGCTAGGAAAAATGATTTCTTTAAGGCTGCTCAATACAAATAGCCAGAACACTGTGAATATTACACTCATATATTTCCTGATTTTTGTGGCTCTTTTTGCTGTAGGTGATTTATTGTATATATGTATACATGTATAATAATACAAATGTATGTGTAAAAATATTTAAAAATTGCTACTATGCAAATATGCATAGTGCCATGTGCACATGGAGTTTTATATGTGTGTATATGGTGTGTATGTATAGACACACATATGTACATATGTAGTATATACAGTTATGTATAATACATACACATGTACTTCTTACATATCTCTCTATCTGTCCTCTTGACTTCCTATCACTCTCTGGTTTTTTTTCTTATGTTCACTCTCTGTCAACTGGTTGCTTGCTCTGCCTCCTGACCTAGGATTAACTTCTTTTAATGAATTTTAAAATACTCAGTCATAAAGTTCTTGGATTAAAGGTGTGTGCTAGAGTTGAGCCACACTACAACCAGAAACAGGTGTTTCCAGTAAATAACACAACCTCAGGGTTCAAATTGTGATCAAATATCCTTCCACATATGTATACAAGTCTACACATGCATGTTCAACAAACTCTCATAAACAGACCAATAGCTCCTAGTATGTCTGTAGAGCTTCCCAGTTTCTTTAGTTATGTTTAATGTTGCTTCATATGATTTGATACTCTTACTATTAACTGTTATAACACAATGACTGTTATGTTATAGTTTCATTTTTTTATTCCATTTCATCAATTTTATAGCAGCTCTTTGTTCTTAAGAATATGTAAGAGACACTGATGTGGCCCTTTGATCCTTACTCTCAGTATTTATGGCTGCCCATAACTTCCTGTCTCCCTGATAATAGCTGGATCTTGTAACTTCCTTTTAAGCTAATGTAAGTCACCAATAATATTGAAATACATAATTGTGATTATGTAACTTCAGGAAACTTTAACTCATTTCTTTAGAAATTATCTTACTGGTACAAACACAAATGTAGAAGAGAATGGATTTTGTCCCGCTCATAATGAACAGTGAAAACAAACAGGTCCTCAGTGAGCTGTTGGTGAAAACCCAGCTTCAGACAAACTGTTGCAACTGGACCCTTGAGCATCAGCTTACAAGATTTGCTTGGGCTCCTGATCTACAGAGATGAAGCTTTACTCTTCTCCTTCGACTGCTTCCGAGCTGCGTACATTATACCTCCATTACATTTCCAGTATCCGTGTTGTTGTTTGGGCTACCGAGATCTCCTCCCTCTGTTTGACTTTGTTGGAACTTATGAGTGTATGCATTATCTGTTCCACCCATTGTGTTATCTCTGCAGAGATTTCATAATCAATGAGGATTAAGCACAGAGCAAGCTAATGTCTTTTCTTTTATGTGTTTTCTGTTTTATTAGATTGAAGTACGGAGTAAATAAAAGACACATAGAAAATATGATGAATGGTGATATGATCAATGTAGAAAAGCAAATCAAGAGACAGGTTCACAGCTTCAAAGGAGTGTTGAGTGTTCTGTGGCATGAACAGGACTTTACTGATAGTGTGTCTCTTTGCCTCCAACTAAAAGGTTTAATTGAACCACTTTTAGGGGGTATCTGCTCTCTACTAGATAGTAGAAGATTCAGTAACTGTTTATTAAGTGTATTATTTCATTCAGTCTAAAATATAATTGCCTAGCTTATGCATCACCATTCCTCCAGTTTTAACTGTGATAAGCGCAAAGTGTCTGAAGAATCAAAATGCCATGTTCTATTGCAGCGTTTATAAAGAACAAGATTTCAGTGCATGTCGGTCTGGCTTCACTGATCCTGAGTTACTCGCCAATGGGCTATGGGGTCTATTGAATTCTAGATGTTTTCTTACACCCTGTAGTAAGTAACATAAATATCCACATTGATGGGAAAACAAATAAGACCAGTTTTGAAACCAATTGTATTAAAATGATGCTTGTAGGAGATTCAGTTGCTTGGCAAGTATGAGATGAGAGAGAATGACATTTGAAATATGATTCTTTGTAATCCACATGTCATGTGAACATAGTGAGGAAGTTCAGCCACTAGTATAATATACAACCAATAACATACTAGCTACAGTAGATCCAAATAAACTAAGATATTTATAAAGCTCTTAACATGATAAAGGTAGAAAAAATTATCCTCTTCATGAAATTTCATGAGAGGCACTATAAGGGATCCATCACATATTCAGCAGAGAAATGCCATAAGGATTAGCCTCCATGCTAAAGAACAAAACCGTTTCCTTCCGAAACTAAATTTCTACTTAATGTTTTGATAAATAGATATTTTTAATTTGTATTTCCTTGAATGATCTACATTTTGTGAAAAAATAAACACTGACCCTAATATACATTATTTAATTACCCTACATTTGCTTTTCAGGTTTATTTCCAAAACTTTCTCGGTTGTCTTATGCCATGTGTAATCAGTATTGCATAGATAGAGGCTGAACTGGTTCTGTAGCCTACAGCTGCAAGAAAGAAGCAAGTGAAAAAAAAAAAAAAAGAAGGTCTGCCACTTATTAGGGCTGAGTTTTGACTACAGTCAAACTCTTGACCTTTTCAGTAATGGGTACAGAGGAAATTGCAAGTCAGATAACAGTTGTTCTAAACAGAACTAAAACCAACACATGTAATTAAGTTATGACCCGAGGCACAGCCTAATATGCTGTGGCAGAGCGGACATGGCAGGATTCGCCTAAAGGGTGCCGTGGGTCTGACCTCAGCGCAGCATCGCTCTGAGAGCCATGGAGGTAGCACTTCTTTCCGATCAACACCATAAGGTATTTTTGGAAATTACTAGTGCCATCATGAATGACTAGATGTTTCTGAGAAATGAAAATCACAAGAACCAGTGACTATTTATACAGGCAGCTATCAAAATTACAAACACACGTGCATTTTGCTGTTTATTCATCCATAGCACAGCTGCTGCCTTTGTATTTGAAAGTCTGTTCTAAAGCTGAAGGACTACAAAATGAGTGCCTACTAGTTTGTCACTGCATTACTTATTTGTTTAGTTTTGTTTCTCTGACAAATACTTTATGTAAGCATATTAAGGAAAAGGGATTTGTTTTAGCTGTTTAAGAAAGGGTTTGTTCTATTATGACCAGAAGGCACAGTGGTGGGCCCATGAGACAGCTGATCATAGTGTCTCTGAATTAGGAAGTGAGAGATGAATGCCAGTTTTCAGTCTCCTTTTCCATTAGTTTTTCCTATTTTTTTTTTCCTTTTCTTTTCCGAGCTTAGGGCACAAGCCAATGCAATTCAAGTAGGATTTTCCTACTCATTTAAACTTCTCTTGAAGCATTCAAAAATAAACCAAGTGATGCATCTTTGACGTGACTCCAAACTCACACAACTTCGACAGTGAAAATTAGCCATTATAAATTCAGTTCTTGCCAACATGGCACACAATACATCAATTTTGAACAACAGCATTCTGCCTCTAATTTCCCCAAAGCAAAATGCATGTATCTTACCTTCAAAAGTCCCCATGCTATTTTTTTGTGTCAACACTGTTATAAAAAGAAAATAGAAAGTCTCTTTCGAGACTCAAGATGTTCTTGTATTCCTGTGTCCCTTTAAAGTCAAGAAAGTAAATCATGTGATTCAAATGCAGAGCAGCACAGGGCTGGGAAATGTCTCTGTAGTTATGAACACATGCTATTCTTGCAAAATATCCATGTTAAGCTACAAGTAACCACGTGGTGACTCACAACTGCTTGTTCCAGCAGATTCAATGCCCTTTTCTGAACTCTGAGGGCTCCTGTGTGTATGTGCTACAATAAATACACAAGGCAAATACACACACATAATTGTATATATTATACATATATGTGTGTATCAGAAGAAAAACAAATGTTCTTATTATCAAAGTCTACAAACCTGTTCTCATTAAAAAAAAAAAATTGGTGTGCCAATGGAACAGATTTTGCCAAAACAATATTCATACCCAGTAGGGAAAACACTACAATCTAAAGCTCCATGATATGCCTTTATAGTCTTGGTGGCGTCAGCCTTGGATAGCTCTACCATGCCAGTTCTACATCTGTAAGATACAGAACCTCTCTATTGAGCGGGTTCCATTACATCCTTCTAGCTCTTTGTGGCTGGTGTCCTTACTGTTGTGGCATCTCCAACATCCAGGGGTCTCCAGTGCAACTTAGACTTCATCCTCACAGCTTTGTGGAGCAGATTCTCAGGGCCACACATTGCCCACTGTCAGTGACTTTATGAACCTGAAACTTGCATTTTTCATGTAGGCCAAACAGGCATCATGTAGATAAGCCCACAAGTATTGCTATCAGCCTAAGATGTTCTCTACCCTACCTATATACTAGGAGCTTCCAGGGCTTTAGCAGCTGAGTCTGGAAAATTCCCAAGATGCTGGTTTTTAAGTAGGAAATCCTATAGGTAGTGTTCTTAGTTCATTCTCTTTCCTTTCTAATGATATTGCACTTTTACAATCTGGAGTCTTTCTAGGTAGTGTCTTGCCTTCAAATCACCTTTCATTTTGTTCTAGTGAGGGGCTGTAGATTCCTCTTTAATATAATTAATCCCTTCAACAATTTCACCTTCTTTCTCTGTACCTGACTTGTCTGCAGCTTAAGATCACTTGAATACTATGACCTATAGCATTAAATAACTTGGTCCATTTTTAAAATATAACCATACCAAATTTTTCAAAACACACACAGCCAGAGAATTAGTGTTAACGTGGCACTGATGGCCTGCTGAGTTCTTATTCTCTGAAACGTCCTGAGCTGAGATTTCAGCCTCTGCATTTCTATAAGCACTTAGATCTGTAAAGTTCCCAATAGAATTACAATTAATAGTTTCTCTGTCTAAATTCTTCCAAATTCTACTCATAAAGCAATTCCAAACACCTCTATGTCATAGTTATATATTTGTATGAACAATCTCTCTTAGTACAGGTATTTTATGTTAATTATTTTTATTGCTGCACGCGCACACACACACACACACACACACACGCACGCACACACGCACACACACACAAAACCCAAAACAAATCAACCAAACAAAAAACACCTTGGTGGAAACAACTTAAGAGAAACAACTTAACTTATTTTGGCTCACAGTTTAAGAAGTAAGAGTTGGAAGGCACGGTTCATCATGGCACAACAGTGGAAAGGATGTAACTGGTTACATTGCAACCACAGACAGGAAGCATAGGAAAAAATGAACTCTGGTGTATATGAAGATTCTTCCTTTACCTCCTTTTATTCATTCTTTTGTCCAAGCCACAAGATGGTGCCATCCACATTCAACCTATGACCTCCCTTAGTTAAGCCTTTCTGTAATCGCCCTCAATGACATAGCCAGATGTCATTCTGTGTCATTATGCGATTCTAAACCCAGTCAGGATGACAATGCACATCAACCACTCCAGTAACCAAATACTACTTTTGATTTTAATAATACTCTGTTATTATCATCAATGTCCTTGTCTCCCTCCTACTGTGCTATCAAAGTTCTAACTGCCTATGTTTAGTGTGTCTAGCATAACTAAATGAAGTTAGAAAAATACATTAGGGATGTGCTAAGTAGTCATTCTCTAATGCTTAAAATCTAGTTTAATAAGGTTTGTATGGATATTCCAAAATCATAGTAAAATTCATTTCCTGTTGCCTTTTCTTGCATAACTCTTCAACCTCTGCCATTTCAAACTCCTAACACTTCTCTCTCAGTGCTTTCAGAGTTGATGGTGCAGAGTGCCACTTCCTTAACAAATTAGAAACTGCTAGAGGTTAAGTTTCTGTTCAAGATTCATTTTTGGTGCCATGATGAACTAACCTGACCAAAAAAAAAAAAAAAAAAAACAGCAACTTAGGGGAGAAATGGCTGCATTTGACTGTACAGTCCCAGGTTATAACTCATCACTGTAGGAAATTCAAAACACTGGTCCCAGCACATTTGCAGTCAAGAGCAAAGAGAAATGAATGCATGTATGCATTTGCCTGCCTGTGTTCAGCTTGCTTGAGCTGATATGTTCAGGACTTTCTGACTAGTGCCCTCCACACTGAGATACATTTTCTCACATCTATTAACTTAACAAGACAGTCCTCCAAGTCAACCCAGCACAGACAGCCTCTTAATGTGATCATTTAGTTGGGTGATTGACTGTCAGCTGCAATGAGTTGACAATTAAAACTGGACAGTACAGTCCCCATGCTCTGAGCAAAATACATCCACAACATGGCTTCTTTGCCTTCACAGAGTCTGTGATCTTTCCATTCTGCTGCACTCCTAGTTAATACCAATATCCACCATGGAATGGAGGAGCTCATCTTTTCTTACCTACACAAAGGCATGTGTGTTCTGGAATCCTTAAATCATTGCTATTTATAATTTACTGAACTAGACTCATTAGTGTGTAAGCATCTCATAATAACTCAGCCTAAAAATCATTAAGAGTTCTCCTTTCACTCTATTACCTCATTTGGATTCATTCATTCATTCATTCTTCATCTTCCTTTGTAATGTAAATTGTTTTCTGAGAATTTGATAGAGAGTGTGGTATTTTCATCATTCCTGATCTCTAATCCTTATGTCCTCTATAATCCCTCTAAATTCACGACCAAATTATTCTATTTTAATAATTATTTTTGCACACATGCACACACACACACACACACACACACACACACACACACACACACTGCTGAGTCCCTTTAGTATTGTTCATATGTATTAAGGAAAGTCTATTTAGGATTACACAATCCAGGCTGTACCATGTAAACCAATCTAATGGATGCTCTTTTGATAAATCTTAATTCCTTCCATTCTTTTCCTCTAGAGAATGCTGACTAATAAAGATAGACACCACAGATTTTTTTGGGCATTTTTGGAATTTGAAGATATTTCTGATGATTGGAAAGGATTTTGAGAATTTGAAATTGATGAGGAGGACAAATCCAATAAGGACCTGGAACTAGATTCTGAAATGACAGATTGACAAGCATTCCCAAGATTCTCTTGAGAACATGTGGTTTTCAGAATTTGAACTGTCCATCACTTCTACATCTGTCTCCAGAGATAAGGGGTTTTCAATTTACATGAACTATTATAGTTAAGATCCGTGGACCTCCTGAAGTATAAGTTACAGGCAAGCAAACACAGTCTCAAGATTTCTGAAGTTGCAGGTCTAGACAAATATTCCTAATGACCACAGAGGAAGGAAGCGGGGAGGGAGGGAGAAAAGGAGAGAGAGAGAGAGAGAGAGAGAGAGAGAGAGAGAGAGAGAGAGAGGGAGAGAGAGAGAGAAAGAAGAAGAAGAAGAAGAAGAAGAAGAAGAAGAAGAAGAAGGAGGAGGAGGAGGAGGAGGAGGAGGAGGAGGAGGAGGAGAAGGAAGAGGAGGAGGAGCAGGAAGAGGATGGTGGGAGGGAGGGAGGGAGAGAGAGGGGGGAGTAGAGGGTTCTGCTGTCTGAAATCTACCAGAGCTTTCTCCAGTCTTTTTAGAAAACTACCTCTAAAATTTTCTTCTAATTTGTTCCATATACTCCCATTGATTCCTTTCAAATTCATAGTTTCATTTTTCACTAATGGTTATTATATACATATATGTATTTACATATATTCCTAAATAAGGCCAAGGATCATTACATAAGAAGTGGTGGAAAGATTATAAGAGAATCAGAAAATTTGGGCATTATTAACTATAGTATATATCTTCTTTGGTGAGACTTTGTTAAAATACCCTACCCACATTTTCACTTTATTGTTGAAAGTCATAAGTTATTTACATATTCTGGTTTCAAGTCTTTCGTTGGATATGAGACTATAAATATGTTCTCCTAGTTATGATTTTTTATTTTATTACTTTTTTTGTTTTTGCTGTTGTTTTATTTATTGTGAAGATAGGATCTTATTATATAGTCCAGGCTAGCCTTAAACTTGCAAACCCTTACTTCAGCCTCCCAACTGTTGAAATTATATTCATAATCCATCTTTGTGAAACCTATGAGAGTTTTGAATGTTGATGAAGTTCAAATAAAACTTCTAATGTTTTCTATATTTGGTCTCATAATCTGAAAACTCACCCAAACCCAGACCATAGAAGATTTTTCTTTTACATTTTCTCCTAAAACTATTGAGTTTTAAATTTAGATTGTCATCTATGTTAATATATAAGAGAAGTATTCAGTGAATGACTTTTTTCTTTTTTTGCTGTTTCTATGTAAGAATAAACAATGACTTCAACACAATTTTTAAAGACTTTTTTCTCCTTTCAATAGATTTTGTATTTTTGTCAAAAATCTGGCTACATTTATGTAGTCTGTTATGGCAATGTCTATTTTGTTCCATTCATTTATATTAACTTTGAGTTCAGTCCTTAAAATCATACTAGAAGCCAGTGCTAGAGATAACAGAAGCATCTTTGTTGAACAACAGATCCCTTTGGCACTCCCAACCCTGCTTAATGTTCTCTTGGCTTGGTTGCATAGTGTAAGCCCCCAAAGACATGATAAGTCATTTTAATCTCTATAAAGTTTGTTATATACAAATACAGCTTTCAGCAAAGATAAATATTAATATTAAAAATACTGGTATAAGTGCTGGATATCCAGTTCCAAATACTCTTCTTAAATATTTGAAAAGTCTTAGATAATAAATCCAGCATGGTGAAAATAAATTGAGTATTTTAAACCAGTATATACAATCTTTCTTGAGTTACTAATAAAAAAAAAATAAGAATTCTCCCTTTAATCTCTTCTTTGCTAAGCTAGTGCAAAACTGTCTGAAGTATCTTATGTTTTATAGAGCAGGGGTTATTAGAATCATTGATTATCCTCTTGAAGATTGTTTTGAAGGAAGGATCTGTAGACTCTTAAAGAAAAGTATACAGCTGATGCCCTTGGAAGGCAGGGTAAAGAGACTTGTTTAGATTTGAAAATATTATCGTTCAGTTTATAGTATAGGGTTTCAATATAGTCTTCAGGCATAAACAACCTCAGCTGCAGGATGTCAGACTAAAGTGAAAATGGAAGTAACCCATTATTAGCTACTCACAAGCATTTGTGAAGAATCCCAATGACCAGTGCCCATGTTTCTTTAGTCTGATACTCTTTACTGCCATGCCAGGGCTGTCTCCAAGCTGCTAACCTATCCAAACAACTTATGATCTCTGAAGGAGACAGGAGATTTGATAATTATAGATTGGCTAAATGAATCAAAAAGAGAAAGAACCAGATGTACCTCAAGGAAACAGCAGAGCTTCCACACAGAGTCAGAAAATATGATTCTAGATATTGTTGACTCCTAATTTATAACTATTACACAAAGTAAAGAGAAAATAGGGTCATGAACCCTGGCCATGAATCAATTCCTTCGTGAGATATGGTAGAATTTATACTATATGTTTTGAACTTTAAATTGTATTCTAGCAAAGATAAAAAGAAAAATTCAATAACTAGGATACTAATTTTAATATTTTCACATATTTACTACACACATTTAATATACTTAATTATCTGTAGGTATTACTTCCCTCTCCTTCCAGGCTAAGCCCTTCCCAACCTCCAGTAAATCCTTTAAACTTTGAGAAGTGATCATTATTCTCAGATCCTAGGGTAAGAACTTTACAGTGACCTAAAGTATCAAATATAGGACAAATACAGATTACTCACAAATTGAAACTTGAGAGAAACATTGGGGACATAGAATGAAAATTAGAAATATATCTGCCGTGAATCATATTTAATGCAAGTGAACAAGGTGGCCAGGAAATTAAACTTAGATCAACGTGGGATGGTGTCCAAATAACCTGGATGCTGTTAGTCCTTAACAAACATCCGTTTTGCCAGAAGACCCTGTCAGACAGCTTGCAGTCTGTGTCCAATGTAGAAGAGCCCAAAGCATTTGACCAAAATCAGTGACAAGACACTGTTCTCTGCAGAGGAAGAAAAAATGAGAAAGGACTAGTTTAAAAATCAAACCCCTTATGATAAACTAAAAGTGGCCTAACGAGGAAGTGGAGTCTGAGACTTAAATGTTCATGACAATATGATAATTGACTAGGTTTACCACAGTTTGCAATGTAGGCTAGCACTGATTCTTCTGCCTAAGGGATGGCAACAGAAATGCCATCACTCCAACTCACCTACCCATTGACACTTTCTACCCTGTCAATGAGGAACAAGAGTCACCTAATGACATATGTGTGAGAACTGAAATGTCTATATTGAGAATTACATTTTTTGCAACATGGAAAATATTCTGAGATAAATTAAGCAGTGCCAATATATGAGTATAAAATTGAGGCCTAGAGCAAGATATAAAAAAAAAATATGAAAACAATAATGAACTCAGTGAAGCAGTAAAATCATGGGCTGAATCAAATCAAGATGTGAAGTGAATTAGCTTACAACGCTAGTCATAAATGTTAAGTAATGGTGATAAATGAAAGACACCTCAAAAGGATATATAATGCATTTTATTGCAAAACTAATTCCACCAAGACAGGATGGAGACGAGTGTACTTCCTTTTAGAGCAGCAAATTTAATGTTAAGAAGGAGCTAAGCATATTTACCTATGGCTTAGAAAGAATCAAATCAATATATTGTAGCTCTTTGATTTTCATAATGCAAATTTGATTCTATGACTGATAAATACATGCTATATGATATACACTTTTCAATCTAACTCTTTCAACTCACCTATGATAACTATTGTATGTCATCATAATTGTATCAGAAATTTTGCAACCTTAGGTAGCATTAAAAAATTACAAAATCAACAAAGAAAATAAAATCGAGCCAAGTGGGATAGTGCACACCTCTCATTCTAGCACTAGGGGAGGCAGAGACAAGAGGATCTCTGGAAGTTCAAGGCCAGCCTGGTCTTCAAATGGAGTCCAAGACAGCCAAGGCTACACAGAGAAACCCTGCTTCCTCAAAAAAAAAAAAAAAAAAAAAAAAAAAAAAGAAAGAAAAGAAAATCCTGTATAAGCCACACTAATACAAAGAAAAATAAAAACTTTTCATTTAGGAGCTTAAGAAGAAAATCTAGTTGTAAACATTTATAAAATTATAGTATCAATAGAATGAATATTTATTTAAAAAAAAAACTTTTTTCTCAAGCTGGCCATGGTAGTAAATGCCTGTAATGCTAGAACTAAGGAGGCTCAAAGCAGGAAGGGTTTGTGTTTGAGACAAACCTGGGCTGAATACCTAGATTTTGTCATAACAATAATAAAAAAACCTAAAGCTGCACAAACAGATAACACACACACACTTGCACACACAGTGAGAGGAGAGAGAGAGAGAGAGAGAGAGAGAGAGAGAGAGAGAGAGAGAGAGAGAGAGAGAGAGAATATACAGAAGATTTTTACAGAGACTAAACCAAAGGATTTGTACCTTTTTAAATAAAAGATTCAGTTGGCACACGTAACTTTACTTCATCACAATTTTTTATCATGATTAAAGTTTTAGAGAAATCGGGGATACAAGGCACTTTCCTCAACATAATAAAGGCTATATACAGCAAGCCAATAGCCAAAATCAAAGTAAATGGTGAGATACTCAAGGAAATTCCTCTAAAATCGGCAACAAGGCAAGGCTGCCCACTCTCTCCATATCTCTTCAATATAGTACTCTCGAAGTTCTAGCCAGAGCAATAAGACAACACAAGGAGATCAAGGGTATCCAAATGGGAAAGGAGGAAGTCAAGTTATCCCTATTTGCAGATGATATGATAGTGTACATAAGTGACCCTCAAAATTCCACCAGAGAACTCCTAAAGCTGATAAACACCTTCAGCAAATTGGCTGGATACAAAATTAACTCAAAAAAGTCTGTAGCCTTCCTATACACAAATGACAAGCTTGCAGAGGAAGAAATTAGGAAAACCACACCCTTCACATTAGCCACAAGCAATATAAAATATCTAGGAGTTACTCTAACTAAGCAAGTGAAGGACTTGTATGAAAAAAATTTCAAAACTCTGAAGAAAGAGATTGAAGATGACCTGAGAAGATGGCATGATCTTCCTTGCTCATGGATAGGGAGAATTAACATAGTAAAAATGGCCATCCTACCAAAAGCAATCTACAGATTTAATGCAATCCCTATCAAAATACCTACACAATTTTTTAAAGACATTGAAAGTTCAATTCTGAACTTCATATGGAAAAACAAAAAACCCAGAATAGCTAAAACAATCTTGTACAATAAAAGGTGCTCCGGAGGAATCTCCATACCTGATCTCAAACTGTACTATAAAGCAATAGTAATTAAAATTTTTTAATACAATTTGCTTCATCATTTTTTTTTCTGTTCCAAATGTCATTTTATTGCAAGATGGTATAACTAATTACAAGTTTAAACTATGATTTGGTAATTTGAGTCAGGCAGCAAGTTGTTGCAGATTGCTTATTCAAAAGTGATCACCAGACAACTCCAGATACTAAGCAAGGGTCATAAATATCTTACTGGCCAGTAGGGTTAAACCACTGAACGGACCTTGATCATTTCTTAGGAAAAGTACACTGTAATTTCAATAGACGGCAAATACAGGAAGAGTTCGTCCACACCAACTAGTTAACTCTCTCTGGCCGTCTCAATTGAGACAGATACATTCATATCCCTGGCCAAGCTTGGGCCTTCTTTGAGAGCATTTTTAGCTCTTCCATGCATTTGGCAAGCATTTCCTTTTCCTGCTGTGCAGGAATGGTCTGCACCACATGCTTCTCCACCCAGTCTCTCGTGTGCTCCTGCTCCTTGCGAGACTTCATGTCCTGTACAGAAATGTGATAGTCCAGGCGATTCTTTACTTCCTTATATGCTTTATGCAGCCATTCTCGGTAAGTGACCTCCAAGGCCAGGGCAATGGGCAATGTTATTCCTCTGAATGTCGAAGAGGCAGTGGCACTTCTGAACCAGTGCACGCTGTGCCTTCTTCATGTCAGCTGCATCCTGGCTTTGTTTGATGGTCAACTGCTTTACTTCTTCTAGTTGAGCCATTTTTTTTGCTCATTAAGTTTTTTGACAAATTCTCCAACGGAGGAGCCATATTTCTTAATCACATATATAATCAGCCCTACTACTGATATCTTAGGGAATGCCTCTGGGGTGATCACATAGATTTCTTTGGATAAAAAATACAAGCAAAACCCAGTCCCAAGCACGTAGGGTCCTATTACACCTGTTTTAGAGTAAAGGAATTTATGCTTCATTCCTTTTAAACATATTTTATTAATTATTTGAGGATGCCATACAATGCATATTTATCATATTCACCTCCACTCCCACCTTAACTTCCCCTAGGTACTTCCTACTTTCCTACCCTTGCAATTTCTTGTCTTCTTGTTGCTGCTGTTGTCATCATTGTTACTGTCGTTGTTAATAATCTATTGAATCCAGTGTGTGGTGTCTGTGTGGGGCATCACCTGGATTTTGGATGACCTACCAGGAGCTGAACACCTAAACAAAACCCACTCTCACTATTCTAGCAGCTATAGATTGCTAATAGCTCCTCAGTTGTAGAAATCAGTTAGACCTAAGGGTCGGTGGATATTTAGACAACATGGCACTGATATGGATCGCCAATATGAATTAGCACAAAGTAAATAGTGGTGTCATCTCTCTTATAATTATTTTATCTGAGTGTCACTTTTGTAGAATTCTATATAATTGTGCCTTGAGATCAGAGGCCTGATCTTTATGCTTAGTTTCACCTTTGACAGTCAGTCTGTATGTCTGCTTATGTCTATGTGCCTACCACATATGGTTTGTGCCTTGATCTCTCTGTGTGTCTATGGATGTCTCTTTGTGGCCCATGTGTGCAGGCATATGTGGGCATGTGCCTGAATATATACCAGCAGTTTTTACCCTACTGGCTTTCTTGTGGAGTGAATAAAATATGCCTTCTCTGAATATGGCACCTCACAATCCTTTCAACCTCCCAGCTTCCAGAGCCCCTCCTCCATTCCTGGCATTGGAGCATCGCCTCACAGTGCCTCCACCCTCATGTTGATATTCTGTTTGGCTTCATCTTGTGCAGATCTTGTACATGCTGTCACAACCATTGTGTAACTGCGCAACTGCCCTTTTGTGTCTGTAAATAAAGTGTCCTTCTATTTCCTTTCCTCGAGGCACTGCCAGCTTAAAGCTTTTAAGTGACAGGAGCTATTACTGGCGACGTGAAAGAATGGAGACCAGGCAAAGGGGTGATGCAAAGTGATTATGCTTAGCTCCTAATCTGCCTGAGGTCTAGAAGAATCCAACCCCAAAGCTTCCATCTTGTGAGTTCTAATCTGGTCCTTTCTAAACATTTATTAATAAAGACTGGGTCACAATACATATAGTTAAAGGGCAGTTTTTTCCTATGTATTTCTACCTTTGCACATCAAACTTGTGTGGAAAACCCAGTGAATTAATAAAAAGCTTATTTACATCACCACTGTCTTTATGAATGTGTTTTATACATTAATGTAAACATAATGACATATGATCAAGTTCGGGTAGCACAAAGGGAAACAAGACAGTTTTGGAGAAGGAAAGTTGAACTTCTTGTTCTTATGCAAAGGCACATTTGATGGAAAGTAAAGATTAAGGGTGTTCTGAGCCTGGATGCCAAACACTCTAGGTCATAACATGCACAGACCTCCTCACATCAGCTGTCCTCAGAGAGTTAGACAGGTCTTAACATTAATAAGCAGCCAGCAGCACAGATATGGTTATTAAATTGCTACTGGAGCCAGCATCCCTTGCAGCAGGCCACTTTGCTCCCCATGGCAGCATGTTTACAAACTGTGAAAGTCAGTTTGTTCCAATCCTATTTCAGACAATGCTACCCAAGGTAAATGTCTGGCTGTGTTTAATCCCTGTGACACAGTCCAGAAGGAAGGAGTGGACGTTCATCATATCAGGGAATTGTGGCAAGGGAAACATACATCTAAGTAACTGAACATTGGGAGTAGTATGACTTCAAATGAATGTCTAGTTGAGCTGTACACAAACCATGATGAATGAATGAAGGCTCAAATGTTTTATGATTCTTAGGTGTAATGGGGAAAGCTTTAGAATCAAATACAATACTCAGAAATAAAATATGATAAATAAAATCTACAGGAAGAGCAAGTAGAAATTCATAGATTTAGATATTTAAAATAGTCATTTTATTCATCAAATAATACAAATACCTTTTCTAGAGCAATAATAATTCTTTAGTTAGTTTCTTATGAAAAACCATACAAAAATTAACTAACATGCATTTAAATAAGGGTTGTCTTTATTTTTAAATATCAGTTTGAGTATACATGCAATTCTTGTCTTGATTTTCTTATATTCTTATAGTGTCTTACAGATAAAGTCTTACTCTTACAATTTGTTTAACAATTCATGATTCCTTTTTTTTTAAATAATATGGCCCTATATATTTGTGAGGATATCTAAACGAATTATACTCTTTAAGAGCCATTCAAGAACATAGTCTTTCTGAGTCATTTCTCAAAAATCTGTAATGAACAATTTTTTAACATTTATTTTAAGTTATTTATTTTATTTAGAAAGACTGCCTTCCCTCCTTGTGTGTGCGCGCGTGTGCATGCTCTCTAGGAGGGACAAAGACATGTGGAGGTCAGAAGGCAACTTGAATGACTCTCAATCAGCGCTGAGCATTATTAACAGGCCGCCATCTACTGCAAAGAGAAGCTCCTCTGATGAATGCTGACTGATGCACTAATGTATGTGTACAGCAGTAAGTCCATTCAGCATAGAATCAATGGCGGAGTCTCCCCTATCGTGTACAGCTGGTCTAACCACAGGTTCTTTTTTTTTTTTTTTTTTGCAGAAAGACTTAAATGGTATATACTCACTTATATCTGCATACTAGCCCAAGGGGCATGTCCCACGAAAGCCTTCCCTTACCAGGAAACTGGGACAGAGGGGAAGGCATCCTATTGGGACTCTAAATGAGAGACGCATGGGAGAATAGCAAAATAAAAAGATACAGAGGGTCCAAGAAATCTACAAGTAGAACAATATGATAGGCAGATTTGGGCCCAGGGGTCCCGCTCAAACTAAGGCACCAGCCAAGGACAATACAGGAGGTAAACTTTAAACCCCTTCCCAGATCTAGCCAATGGTCAGAATATTCTCCACAGTTGAGTGGAGAGTGTGATATGACTTTCTCACGTACTATGGTGCCTAACCACAGGTTCTTGATCCTAATAATAGTGCCAGGTATGAGTTTAAGTTTGAAAATGCTATGTGGGGCCTTAACCTTGATCAGAAAGTGATTGTTCACTCCCGTATCAGTGCCACTATTGCATCAGTGTGCACATCTTGTCAGATTGGTCACCAGGGTAGCTTCCAGGGTACACATCTGAGCGAGATCGGTGCTTCTCTTTCTTCTTCCAGTAGCACAGCTAGTACATTCCAGCATTGTATAAACTAACCAGTAGAAATGAAGCATCTCAGTGAGTTACAGCCTGATGTTTTATGACTCAAGTGTGTGGTATCTTCAGCAATAGGGTCTTAGCGTCAAGTTCTAGAGGGTTATGAAGAACATTGGTCAAAGCACAATATTGAAGAGTCTAAGGAACCACACTTTCCAACAACCTTAAAAGAGACAAAGACTGGGCTTTATATTTGGTGTTCTGTGACAACTAGTTGGGCATTGTTGCATTGTGATACAGTAAAACTCTTTTTATATGTGTGTATGTATATTTTTGGAACCTTCTACAGTGGAAGGTTACCATATGAGGTTTTCATAATGTCTTTAATATTAGTTAGCCCTTCCAATATTCCCTTATCTACTTGCCTTCTCATTAAACCTTCCCTGTGCCCTCTCTCAAAATGTTATGTTTTGCCTGAGAACTTTGAATTTGCGTTTTTCAAACTAAGGTTGGTCTTCCCATAATGTGCTAAGTTTTTGTTGACATGATGGCATTTATATATACCCTCTCTGTCAGTGCAGACTGTACAGACAACAATTTTACCCAAGTTTCACACTTTGACTGAAAAATGAGTTCACATTAATTATTCACAAGAATTTATAGGGACCAGGTCAACTTAATATATGTTAAATTTTTGATGACCACCATTGGTTTTCTTACAAAGCTAAGCCTTTGCAGGTCTACTCCAAGAGGAATGGCTCGAGATTCCTACCAGACTGCTACAACCAAGGGGTTCAACAACTCTACAGGCCTTTTGAATGTCATTTAAATTTCTGCCCTGCTTTCTCTTGCAAAATTCTTGAAAGTCTATCTAAAAAACATTCATTTACTTACTCTTTTATATGCTTAACCCTCTCTCTCTCTCTCTCTCTCTCTCTCTCTCTCTGTGTGTGTGTGTGTGTGTGTGTGTGTGTGTGTGTGTGAGTGTACAAGGAAGGGGAGTGTCACAATATGCATGCAAAGATCAAAGGATAACTTTCAGAAGTCAATCCCTCCCTTCTATCATGTAGATCCTGGTGATCCAACTCAGGTCATCAGGCTTGAACTACGGAAGTGCTTTTATGCCCTGAGCCATACAGAATGAACTGAAATTACATAAATCTTAATGGTACTTTCATTTTGCCAAAGCATCTGGTAATAGTTTAATCATGTAAATGTATTAAAGATATCATCTGTGGTATTATAGATTGTTTATTTTGTGAATATATCTATTTCCTAAGGATATTCTGACTAATCTATGAAGCATGCCAACAACTGTTATGCAAAAATATTTACATTTATAACTACTACAACTACCATATACAAAATCTCATTGAAAGCAAAGTAAAATAAAAATTTTCTTTTATCTGCAAGCTTGTAGACTATTAAAAGATATATATACATGAAGTAATATTTGGAACTGTTTTTCTGTAGACATTTTTAAGTCAAATGCAACTTGAAAATATTTTTCTAGGTGCACATCAAGATTTTTCAAGTTCTACTGTATTTGTATGTTCCTTAGTAGTATGTACTCTTATGCAAAAAAATGTTAATTTTACCAAAGTATTTAAAAACAAACTCCTTATAATTGTGCTACATTAGGTTAAACCTGCTCAAGAGCTGATATTTCATACTCCCTGAAACCACTAAGATTTTAAGGTTTATTCCTGTGTTAACTCAAATTAAATTATTGGTTAATTCCTTTTCTTGTTTGGTTTTGGAAACTTCATTAAATCAGCTTCTCTTTTCACCTACGATGAACACACCCATCGTTTATATATTATGAATCATTCCCTGATCTTCTGTTTTGCTCAGTGCACCAGTTTTTATGTCAAGCAAAGGTGTTAACATTGATATGAGTTATAAAATACTAGTCTATCAGTTCCTACCATTAACACTGTGGATTTATTAAGTGGAGTGATGTACTCTGCAGTGTCGTCACAGTGCAAGACAGTTATCACAATCCAACTGTTAAGTAGTTTCATATGTGCCACTTGGTATAAGCCACTAAAAGCTAAGTGAAATAAAGTTTACCAAAAACATCAACTTGAAAATAGAAGTTCAATATTATTGCTTTTTATTCTTCAATTTTAAAAATCTACAACTCCTCCCCATTTTGCAAAGAAGGCCATTTATCTGGAAGATAACACTTATGATTTAGTTCAGCTGTGCTCTGATCATGTGTCCTGTGGCTGAATTAAAGATGCAAGATTACATTTTAATCATCTGAAATGCTTATAAATTCACAGAATACAGCTGGAAAGAGATTATGTTAAATTCTAGGAAAAGCCTAGATTATTCTCTTCCCAGTACTTAAAGAAAAGCCAGGGGAATCAGATTTCAATTTGGGTTCTATAAATCAAAACATGCAAGCCTCATGTAGTGCTGCTCTCAAAGATCCTTCTTGGAAGAATCTTTATGTTTAAATTTGGATAGCCTGCTGTGGTTTTCCTATCTGGTATAAGTGGTCAATTTGGCATTTTCCAGAAGTAAATGCTTAGAGATGTGATCTGAAAGAGGAATTTCGGTTCAGGCTGTTTCCTAAATGTTTAGAGAAGACATATTTACAATTTAAGCCAGAGAAACATAGAGGAAAAGCAAGAAGAGTGTTATCCATGTTTGTGTAATAAGGAGAAAGTCAAGACATACAAACCTGTCAAGATCTTCAACCCCCAAATTTGCTCAAGCCAAAATTCCTTTATCCATAAACCTGCAATTTATCTTGGAAAGATCAATTAGAATCCTAGAGTAACTCCCTCCCAATTCAAGTACTTTTTCTAAAAGACATTTTTAAATTAATAATACATTGCACCATTGCAAATAGTCTGCACATAAATAAGAGAAATGTTTTGTTTAAAATCAGGACTATGTCTGACATTACAATGTGAGATCTATTTTACAGGGACAAAAATGGGACAAATTGGCTGGGATATGATGAAAATATACATACTGATTACATGAAGGCTGGATGTCTCTAGATAGCTAATGAAAATGTCAATACTGGACCAGTTTAAATCGGAAACTATAAAAGCTTTCTCAGGATCTCAAAATAGTAACGAAACCAACATCTTGTAGGATGTATAAAAGACACAACGATAAGAACTTAAGTCCCAAACAACACACATGTTCCCACACTCATCATCATGTCTTGAAAATAGTGCCAGGTTGAAGATTTATTTTTAAAACATCACAATCTCTAATTCACCCTTTAACTCAGCCTTGCAGTTCTAAGATGTGCCTTGACGAACTGCAGGCCCTTGATGTTCTGGATGGTTGAGTGTCCTCTAAAGTTATTGGCTGAAATCTCATTTTGGTTTGTTTCATGGCAGTGTTTCTCTATGTAACCCTAGAACTTGCTCTGTAGACCAGGATGGCCTCAAATTCACTGAAATCTGCCGACCTCTCCTTTTCCTTACATTGTCAGTTCCGTGAGATCAGGGACATTGTCTGGTTTGTTAGCGAATGTATCCACAGTGCCTAACACGATGTATGCACAAAACATTTCTTCTGGTTTTTAAATGATGATAAATGATAAATATTAAAAGTAATTGGAATAACCTGTTTGGAGGATAAGTGGCAGTACAAATAAAAAGACACAAAAAGAATTAGTAGGCTGCAAGAAAGAAAGAAAAAAGGGAGGAAGGAAGGAAGAGAAAAGGAGGAGTAAGGAAGGAAGAGAAAAAGAAAAAAAGTATTTTTTACCCATAAAATAAATACCATATTGCAATGTCAAACATGGTTCTGATTTTAGGCAAACAGTCTTCTTATTTATGTATAGACTATTTGCAATGTTCAATAAATTATTAATTTTAAAATGTATATGAGAAAATCTAATTGAATTTCTTAGTGAATAATCTTAGGATTCTAGAGTATCTTTCAAAGATAAATCTATTCAATTCTGATTCTCTTGGGAGAAAGACCTTCATTTGTTCCTGAAGGACTTTTCTTATTGAATCGTTAATCCCCAAATAAGATGTTGGAAAAATCAGAGCTGTCCTCTTCCTCCATGATAGAACACAGCAAGAAAGCAACATTCCTATAAATAGTCATTAAAAAGCCACAGAGTCTGCTAGTGTTTCCAGGATGGACACCTCATGAACTTTGAGAAAGAATAATTCTGTTTTTTCACTTCTCAGTTGGCTCTTATCTTTCATGAACTCCCAGATTTTCTAAGAGTTATTTTATGTTTTCTTTCTTCTAAAATAAAAAATCTTGTAAGTTGTCTCTTGAAGGTGATGTCATCATCTGTCCAGCCTTCTTATGAGACAGCACAGAACTTTTTATTCCCCAAATTTCTTATCAGTTCATTAGCCTTGTTTTCAAGGTTGTAGCTGTTCCAAAGTTCAAGTTTGTCTCAGGTCTCAAAGAATTATCAAAATAACCTCTTAATTGAATTCTTGCTTCTAATACCTCTTTGAGCTATCATAATTCAACACAGAGTCACGTTTTTAAACATTTTTCAAATATTTAAAAAATTTATTTCCAAATATTTAGGTTATGTAAAACCTAAACATTGAGATAACATTGGTAATTCAAAAAGATATAAAACCAACTCAGTATTGTAAATACCAAAAGAATGAAGTTTCCTAGAATTTGAAGAGTAGCAAAGTACAAGTGATGGTTCCTTCAGTTATTTTGTTTCCTGGGAAGAATGTTTTTCTTTTTAAAGTTGAAGGCAGATATATATATATATTGCACAAAAGTACCTTTTGTGGTGTATTTAAATTGTGCATCCTATGCTCTTGATATATCTATGGGACATCTCCTGGAGTTGTTGGCCAAAGGGGTTTTATAGAATCCCCAAACAACAGAGGCTGTTGCCTAGACTCTCAGTTACTTTCCACAAATTGATATTAAGACAGCATTGTTGGAAGACAATACCCACACTACTAATAGAACATGCAAATGCTGAGATTGTGCCTACATAGAGTCTTCATTTTTACATTATAGCATCTTTGGTATGAGAAGGTACTCTACACAGTACCAAAAACAGGAACATAAACACAAAGCCAGCTATAAAGCCTATGATCAACAATGCTGTCCTACTTGCCAGACGTGTGAAGACAATGACGGTATAAGGTTTATGGGAGTAACCAACTAACCTCTGATTAGACAAGTTTGACTCTTTGATATGGAATTCATACCCAGCACTGCTTGGATGACCAAGAACATAAGACTAAAAAGCCCAGGGACCTAGGGTAAAAGCAAATTCTAATTTTTTTTTTAAATAAAAAAGCAATAAAAATACTTCTGGCAACAATTTGCTATAACCAAAATCAGCGCCTTGCTTAGCCGTCATCAGAGAAGATTTCTCTTGCAGAAAATGAAAAAAAAAAAAAAATACAGAAACTCAAAGCCTGACATTATGCAAAGTGTGATGATAAACCTTGGCAGACTCAGCCCTAAATGGAATGTCTCCATCAGGTCCTTCCCTTCTAGGTAAGGAAACTAAGCTAAACTTTTTTCTGCATCCCTGCTATTATTATCTCCATCTCATAGTTGAGGACAGCAAGTTTCTGGAAGTATAACTTATCCAAGATCCTACAGCTAGTGAATGATAGAGATTCAGTGTATGGCCACTTAAACCCAGTCAGTCTGACTCCAGAAGTTTACAGAGTTACTTATAACTGAGTCAAGGTTCAGGTCTTAGTGGTGACTTTTGGAATGGATACAAGCAATTTGAATAGACAGAAAGAGTGTAAGAGCCAGAATGAATGGAAGACCCAAAGAAAAAAGGTCCTCTAAACCGACACGATTAAAGCTCACATAAACTCATAGAGACTGTGTCAGCATGCTCAGGGCTTTAACAGGTCTGTAACAGTTCCTCTGTTCACTGTTTTTATGGGATTCTTGATTGTAAGAAAGAATGATCTCTGATTCTTGTGCCTTCTGTTTGTTTATTCTGTCCAAATAAATATGTTAGTTTTTGTTTTATTATATTATATTAACTATATTATAATTTCTTAGAAGCTTTTATGTTTTCTAATGAGAGACAAAAAGGAAGTGGATCTGGGTGGATTGGGAGGTGAGAAGTAGGAAAGAATAGAAGGAGGAGAAACTTTAATCAGGATATATTATGTGAGAAAACTTCTAATTTTAATAAAAGTAAAAAATTCACAAGAAACATTTTTTTAATCTTGAAGAAAACATCCACCAAAACAACTGGCTTAATGCAAGCAAAGATAACCATGTTATCCAAATCCTGTATAATTTTTTCTAAATACGTGTAATGGATGAATTAAGCAGAATAAATAAATAAAAGATAATAAAAATAGCCCTTGAAACCACTACTTATCACATTTATTTGTTGAACTCGATTTATGTATTTTTGTTGTTTGCTTTGTACATAGTAAATTTTATTTTATTTTTAGAGAAAGAAAGGTTTATTTGGACTTACAGTTCCAGAGGAATAAGACTCCATCATAGCATGAAAACACAGCACCAGGAGCAGAAAGTTGAGAGTTCACATCCTCACCTGCAAGCATAAAGTAGAGTCAGCCAACAGGAAAGAGGGCAAGACTATGAAATTCCAAACCCCACCCTGGTGCCATACTTCCTCTAGCCAAGCTATACTTCCTACACATTCCAAAATAGCATCATCAACTGGAGACTAAGCATTTAAATACCCCAGGCTATAGGGAATATTTCTCATTCAAACAGTTACAGTGTCTATGGACAAGTAAATAGATAATAAGATTGTGGCATATATGAAAGTTTATTCACTTATATAAAACAATGAAGTTCTGTCATTTGTTCCAGTGATGACTTAATTAAAGGTCATTATTAATAAGCGAAATAGCTCAGTTGAAAAGGACAAGTAATACACTATCTCCTTCATATGTGTATTTTGAGGAGCAATGTCTTGAGTGGATGTAACAACTCTCAATAAAATGCTGTATAGCCAATAAGCTGGGCAGAAGGACAGGAAGCGCAAGGCTGGACTTCCTGAAGAGGGAGCATTGACAGTTGACAATTAAGAGAGGATGAGAGTTGACAGAGTTGGAAGAAAGAAGCAGCACAAGAAAGATCAGATTGGCAAGCATGTGAGTTATATGTAGGTTATGAGGATTAGAGTAGATAATTTATTTTATTATTTTAAAAGTAGCAGTTTAGAATCTGTCCAGTGTAGTGCTTGCAGCTTTGAATTTCATTTCAGTTTCTTTGTGTCAGTTATTGGCTTTCTAGGCTGAACAAATACATTTTATTGCAACAATAATTTTATTTTACTAATTTTGAAAATAGATTTTCTCAATACATATCCTGGTTATAGTTTCCATTCTTCTACTCTATTCCTGTCAGTTCCTCATCTCTCCTCCTCTCTGGATCCACTCATTTTTTGAATCTCATAAGAAAAGAACAGGCTACTAAGAGATAACAACTAAACATATAAGAAGATGAAACAAAAACTATCATATCAAAGTTGGACCCAATGGGAGGAAAAGAATACTAAGAGCAGGCAAAAGAGTCAGAGACCAATTCATTTCCATACTCATAGACCTCATAAAAACACCAGTGTGTGTGTGTGTGTGTGTGTGTGTGTGTGTGTGTGTGTGTGTGTATATATATATATATATATATATATATATATATATATATATATATAGAGAGAGAGAGAGAGAGAGAGAGAGAGAGAGAGAGAGAGAGAGAGAGAGAGAGAGGACCTGGTGTGTACCCATGTGGGCCCTATGCTCTCTACTTCAGTCTCTGTGAGCTCATATGTGCCTTGTTTAGTTGATTCAAAGGGCCTTGTTCTCTCTGTCCTTCATCCCATCTGACTCTTACAATCTTTCTGCTTCCTCTTCCAAATGATTCCATGAACTCTGAGAGGTAGGATTTGATGGACACATCCATTTATATTCTTTTTAATAAATTTCAAAAATATGAAAAATCACTCCAGGGATAAAACAAGGCTTTCCACTTTCTCCATATCTGTTCAACATAGAACTTGAAGTTCTCGATAGTGCGATAAGACAACAAAAGGAGATCAAATGGATAAAATTTGGAAAGGATGGAGTCAAAGTATCTCTAATCACAAATTATATGATAGTATATTCAATTGACCCCCTAAATTCTACCAGAGAGCTTCTACAGTTGATAAACAACTTCATCAAAGTAGCTGGCTGCAAAATTAACTCTAAAAAATCAGTAACCCTCCTTTATACAAATGATAAATGGGCTGAAAAAGAAACCAGAGACACAACACCCTTTCACACAATAGTCACAAATTGCGTAGAGTATCTTGGCACAACTCTAGCCAAGCAAGAGAAAGACATTTATGACAAGAACTTAAAATCTCTGCAGAACGAAAATAAATAAGGTATCAGAATATGGAAAGATGTCTCATAATCATGGAATAGTAGAATAATTGTAGTGAGAAAGGCCATCTTACAAAAAGCAATCTACAGATTCAATTCAATTCTTATCAAAATACCAATGTATTTTTTTACAAGCCTTAAAAGTACAATTCTCAGCTTCATATGGAAAAACAATACAAAACAAAACAAAATAGAAAACCAGAATAGCTAAAAGAATCCTGTGTATTAAAAGCACTTCTGGAAATAACTCAATCCCTGATTTCAAGCTGCACTACAGAGCAATAGTAATAAAAAATGGCATGATACTTGCATATAAACAGACTAGTTGATAAATGGAATCAAATTGAAGACCCAGTAATAAACCCACACACTTACTTAGACTTGATTTTTGACAAAGAAGCCAAACTATAATCAATTAAAAAAGGACAGCACCTTCATCAATTGGTGCTTGTCTAAAATTGGATGTCTACATGTAGAAAAATGCAAATAGATTCATGCTTATCACCCTGCACAAAACACAAGTACAAATGGATCAAAGACCTAACATAAAGCCAGATAACACTAAATGTATTAGAAAAGAAAGGGGGAATTAGCCTTGGACTCATTGGCACAGGAGACAAGTACCTGAACAGAACACCAACAGCTCAGGTTTTAAGGTTAAAATTAATAAATGGGATCTAATGAATATGAAAAGGCAAAGAACTCTGTCAATAAAACAAAATGACAGCCTACATGCTTGGGAGAAACATCAACAACCACATGTCTGGCAGAGGGTTTATATCTAAATATATAAAGAAATCAAGAAATTAAACACAAACAAAGCAAATAACCCAATAAAAATGGTACAGAGCTAAACAGAGAATTCTCAACAAAGGAATCTCTACTGACTGTGAAGTACTTAAAGAAATGCCCAGAGTCCTTATTCATAAAGGAAATGCAACTCAAAATGACTCTAAGATTCCATCTTACCCCTGTCAGAATGGCTAAGATCAAAAACTCAAGTGACAGCAAATGCTGGTGAGGATGTGAAGAAGGTGGAACACAACTCCATTGCTAGTGGGAGTGCAAACTTGTACAAGCACTTTGAAAATCAATCTGGTGCTTTGTCAGAAAATTGGAATAGTTCTACCTCAAGACACAGCTATACCACTCCTGGGCATATACCCAAAAGATGCTCCACCACACAACAAGGACTCTATGTTCATAGTAGCTTTATTCATAATAGCAATAATCTGGAAGCAACCTAGATCGCCCACAACCAAAGAATGGATAAAGAAACTGTGGTAGACTTACACAATGGAATACTACTCAGCTATTAGAAACAAGAAATCATGAAATTTGCAGAAAAGTAGATGAAACTAGAAAAGATTATCCTGACTGAAATAACCCAGACCCAAAAAGACATACATGGTGTGTACTCACTTGTAAGTGGATATTAGCATTCCAGATCTGGTAAGCAGCAGATGGGCAGAGAGAGCCCAAAGCTGCATGGTGTCTCACAGTCTTTCTCATGATGGTGGCTAATGTGGGTTGTCCCCTGGGGCTTTTCTGTGGGTTAGCTGGGGGCCCAGGGGGTTGGACCTGCCCATGCGCTACACAATGTGAATCCCTTTTGCCTGGGAATCAGCAGCACTGGTGTTTTGTAGCTCTCAGTTTGGTTTTTAGGTAGCTGCACAATCCGGGTTGCCCTGCTGATCAGATGCAGTGTGTGACCAGCGCCAACATCTTGGATCAGTTAATATGTATTCTTAATTTTGAATTTATTAAATATTGTCAGACCAACATAAAATTTGATAGTTATGGCACAATTGTGCTCTTCTTACTCCTCATTCTTAACAAATTACACAAACTTTTATTTCAAGCTTCTCTAGCCATCATCTCTACAGATTTTTATATTCGTTTAAATGTAACACCATAACCTACCAAACTAGAATATCAACTCTCAAGTTTTCATGATATAAGTTAAGAAATGCAAACTCCCATTTTTGCTTCCATTATTGTCCTATAAATATTGGATATTTATTCATTTTTTACTTCCTTCCACAAACCTTGTTTATTAATAAGTGTTTATGCCTCAGCCAAATGTATAACTAACATCTGTGTTTTAATTTTTACTCTAGCTTTTGCACTGTATTTTCGAATCCTGCATCATCTTTCTTGCACTTAATCTTGAATGTGCTGAACAATCACTTTAGGAGGTAAGTGGTACAGTTTATAAGTTTATGCCATCCAGTGTGTGTCTAAGATGAACTTGCCCTTGAATGTTTGGCAAGGAATAACATTTTCCTTTGCAATTTAGAAAAAGGAATTTTTTCCACTGTCACATTCAGTTTTGATGATAAAACGTCAGAAACTCTTCCAAATCTTTCTTTTCTTTTTTTGTACCTAACTTGTTTGTTGCTTGTCTCTGATGATTTAGTGATCTCTTCTTATATGATCCATGTTCTAAAATGTCAGTAGGGAGGTATCTTTGTAGGGGTGCTACATTCATTCCGTTCAGTCCTTGAACACTGTTATTCTGAAGCAACACAGTATGAGATAGCTCTGGAAAGTTGTGTTGATCCATCCTTCTATTTTTTACTGTTTGCTTTTGAGTGTGTTTTTAAAATCTACTCAACCTATATTATAAAAATAGCAATTTTTAAGATATAGGTTAACCTATGAGACTTGGAGTCAATACACCTGGGCTTGTGACATTCATCATTAGTATTTGTGTCATGTTGTACAAATTGCCTTACAAGTTACTGCATCTTTGTGTGCTGCAGTTACTCCGTTGATGAGATAGAAGTCAGAGTAGATCTGAACTCATAATTAAAGGTGTTAGCATACATGAAAAAAATATCTCAGCCATATATCTGATGCTTAGCAAATTTTAAGGACTTAAAACTGTAAGAGGCCATAATATCTTTGGAGACTGGGGATAATTTTTTAGACATTACAAAATGGTAACTGCATGAAATGTCTCTCAGAAAGTATCAGACAGCAAATGCATAAACAATGTACACGTAGTTTACTATAAATGTTAGAATGCCAGTATAGCAATGGACTCATGTTCTCTGTGTCAATAGCTCCATTGTAATTCTTTCTCCTTTGTACAGGGAATTGTGAAGGAAAAATACATTAAATTGGATGGATTATTACAGTGTGTGTGTGTGTGTGTGTGTGTGTGTGTTCTCTCTCTCTCTCTCTCTCTCTCTCTCTCTCTCTCACTCTTTTGCTTTCTCTCTCGCTCTCTCTCCCCCTCACATACTCTCACACACACATACACCTAGATATATACACAGACACATGTACATACATATATATGAATATCCACAAGGGCATGCAGTAATTCAACACCTTAAAATACTACCCTTTCTACATTAATTCCAAAATGGGAAAATGTGAATTTCAACTTATTTAATCTCTTTCCTGTTTTGAAACTAAATTTACAGAATAGTTGCCATTTAGGAAAAGTATAATATCACTCACTATCTTTTTGTGATAACTAAAACATTCAAATCAGAACCTCTGAGTGTCCCAGCTTATGAAATGGTGTTATAATGAGATGGGTAGCAACCCTGTATGCACAGAACACATGCAAGCTTGCAATATTTAAAATCTGATCCCAAAAATTAATTTATTAAAGAAAGAAGAAATGAACCTGAACATAAGCATTGAATCTGTGTCTGCTTCAACAATTCATTAATGACTATAATATGATAACTACTTTACTACTTTATATTAAGTTTTCTTTATCTCACACTTTTAAATATGTTCCCATGATCCATTTTGTTGAGTTTTAAGTAGCAGTGATAGATAAGGTATAGGGAATATTGGGTTTCTCATGTTGAAACTTCTATCACTTTTTAACTCCTAAGACTATTTACTTTCTTAGAGAATAATTGTCTAGAAAAATGTGTTTTACTCATTAAAAAACTAATCATATCTTTTTCATTGTATGACTTCCAGAAAGAAATATTTGACAGGGTTCATCTATTAATAATTAATTTAAAATGCCATCATCCTTAAAATACTAAAGTCTCTTTGGCTAATCTCAAAGTACTAAGGAAGTATGATTTTAATGCAAAATCCTGGCAAAACAGTCATCACTGGCATGCATAGTTAATGTCCTGGGAAAGGCTTTTGAACAGCAGCTAAAAGAGACAGTTAGAACCCACTGAAAACTTTGCCGCTCTGTCCTGGAATCATGCCTAGCTCTTTTAAAACAATTCAGAGAGGGCCATTCTTTCCACTGTACTCTTCTTTCATATTTGCTGATGACTCCTTTACCATAATAATGTGTGAAGAGCTGGGTAGCAACTACATGCAATGTTCTGGTGACTAAGGCAGTGTTTACAAATAAGTGAAAAGACCTGACATATAGGGAATATGAACCCTAGGGAGGACATAAAGTAACCAAGCCCAATAAAATTGCCTGTGACTAGTCACTTTAATGGGAAACAGTGGCTATCTTCTCTGTGAGGAGAGTCTCACTAGACGTCAGCCTAAGTTGGCTGAAGCCTTTCTACTCTACCTGCTGCAGCTCATTCTTCCGTATATCCCGCAGAGCAGAGATGCCACAGACATTCCAAACACAAAGTCTTGCACTCACCTTCTCTGAAAACCGTCAAATATAAAAGACAAGTTTTTTACTCGTTCGACTAAGAGCTTTACATAAGAGAGAAAATAAATGGATACATAGCAAAATGTGGGCCTTCAGCTCTTTATTTCAGAAGTTAGATTATGTTAGTTTCCTATTACAGTAGGAAATGACAAAAAATGCATTGCCTTAAACCAACAAAGATTTATCAGTTAGAGTTCTAGAAGTCACAAACAGATAGTCAAATGTTCACGAGGCTGTGCTCTATCTGGACCACAAAGAAGCAATCTGAGTGCTTCCCTAGTTTGGTTTTGGACCTGCCTTCGCTGACTTGGGGGGCATGCCCATACTGTACATCACCCCAACTTTGTTTTTTATCATTACCTCATCTTGTTCACCTGAAGGCAGACCTCCATGTACTTTCTTCTTAGGAGGACACTGGTGATGGCTTCAGACTAACTCAGGTGATTTGTGATAACCTCCTTTTCAAAACCTTGAGTTTAAGGACAACTGAAAGGTAGATTTTACCATAGAAGGTAATATAATAACAAATGTAGGGAATTAGAATATGTGCATATGGTGGGAACTATTCAACTTACTATAAAGTAGAAAAATTAGATTTCATAAATCATTCAAGTGAAGTTTAAAGGTTGTGTATTTCCCATGTTTATAGAAATGCTTTGGTAGTAACATGAGAATTATGACAATGTCCTGAATTGTCCTGTAAGGAAATTATAAGTTAAAACTGTTTTTCTATACTCAACATGTATTACTTATCTGTCTGTGCCTAGTTTTAAGCAAATGTACATATACTTTGTGTGTGTGTGTGTGTGTGTGTGTGTGTGTGTGTGTGTATCCATGTTTTTGTATGCATATTCTTTTGAAGTGTAAAAAATAATTCTGAAAATTTTCATCTTTAAATTTGGATAAATTCAGCCAGGCTGTGGTGGTACATGCCTTTAATCCATGCTACTTGGGTGTCAGAGGCAAGCACTCCTCTATGAGTTTGATCTACAGAATGAGTTATAGGACAGCTTAGGCTGTTGTACAGAGAAACCCTCTCTAAAAAACATACAAGTAGACAAACAAACAAATATTTGCAAATGCCTGGAGATATAGATATGTGTGCTGTATTATAAATATGGTACAGTGTATATATGTAGCAAGGCATCATAAAATACCACATGTATACATATAAGTTCTTATATTTCTATATTAAAGTGAATAATTATCGAGGGAAGTGAGATAAACCATTTTATGTAATAATAGATTATTAAATCCTTGGTGTAGCATATGCTTTCACTTTTGGCATTTAACAATGTCAACAGGACTCCTATTATTAACACTTGGACTTTCTATTTTGTTCTTAGAGATTATACAGAAAACATATCTACATCTCACATTTTTCCATCTCATTTTTTCTGTCTGATATGGTTTCACAAGTTGGCCCTGAATACATGATCCCTTATCACTCAGCATTTCTTATACTGTGAGCTCCACCATTCCCATCACAATGAGTTTTGGCTGAAAATATAGGTTATTTGTAACTGAAACAGTTGGTATATTAACTAACATTAAATGTGTTGTATTAATTCTATACTAAAAGCCTGAGAGTTTATTAGTAGCATGGAAAACATTCTTTAAGTTATAGAGAATACAAAGAAGAATATAACCATTCATTTGGAGAGAGAAAGACAGAAACAGAGAGAGAGGAAGGAAGGGGGAAGATGGAGAGAGATAGAAACAAAGACAGAGACAGACACACAGGCAAAAAAAAAAAAAAAACAGACAAAAGGATAGACAGACAGAATGTAAAAGGAATCTCTTGTGTAGTATATGGATAAAATACCTGTCAATTAAAAAAACCGATGGCCTATGGCTAAGGGAGAAAATAGTTGGGACATCTGGGAGGCTGAAAGGATTCTGGGATAACAAGGTAAGGGAAATTCCAGTCAGCAAGATCCGAGGAGAATGGATGCATGATTTTTGAGCTCAGGTAACCAACCACGTGGCAGAATGTAGCTTAGTATAATGGATTATTTTAAGTTGTGAGCTAGTCAGAGAAGAGCTCAGATATATGGTCTAGGTTTTTGTACATAATAAAAAAGTCTCATGAGTCATTATTCCAGGAGCTAGGGTGCAAGCAAAAACCTTCTATAACAACAGAAAAAAAAAAACAGGCCAAGACAGTAAAATCGTAAAGAAAGAATACAACCCAGAGTTACACAGGAGAACATGGCACCAGACCATAAGCAATGATCTAAAATTACTGATTCTCATTAAATAGAAATCAGCTTTAACAAATTACTCTCTGCTACAAAAGAGAGCACAAGGGGATGTGTTTTCTTAAGTACAGCTGATGTCCATTGCCATATTATTTGTTAGAATTTCAATGGTAGATTCTGACATATGTATATATCTTCTCTTGGTGTGAAGGCTTGGTGCACAGACTTCTGGAATCAAGATTTTCATCCAAAACAGTTAAAGAAAGATTTTCAGGGCTGAAGAGATGGCCCAGCAGTTAGAAACACTGGCTCCTCTTTCATAGGTACTGAGTTCAATTCCCACTAACCACATGGTGGCTCACACTCATCTAGAATCTTATTCCCTCTTCTGGTGTGCATGAAAACAGAGGACTCATATGCATAAAATAAATAAGTAAATTTTTTAAAAATAGGAAAGAAATATTTTCATGCAGATATACAATGATACATTTTGGGAACTGGAGTCATAGTTCTAAACCTGGATCTAAACTGTACCTAAGACCTCACCTGGCATCAAATTGTCAATTTAGAGACAGTCTCATACTTGTCAATGGGTAGACTAAAATGTAAGAGCTAAGCCATATTCTCAGCTCAGAAACAAGGCAGAGTGAAGCAAACACTCATGTGGAAGCAATGGGAAAATTATTTTCGTTGTCTACATTATTTAACTAAGATGGACTACCACAGACCCTGTGAGTGTTGAGATTGTTTTTTGTTTTTTTTTTAAATTAATTTATTCTTGTTACATCTCAATGTTTATCCCATCCCTTGTATCCTCCCATTCCCCCCCCCCCCCCATTTTCCCATTATTCCCCTCCCCTATGACTGTTCCTGAGGGGGATTACGTCCCCCTATATATTCTCATAGGGTATCAAGTCTCTTCTTGGCTACTTGCTGTCCTTCCTCTGAGTGCCACCAGGTCTCCCCCTCCAGGGGACATGGTCAAATGTGAGGCACCAGAGTACGTGAGAAAGTCGTATCACATTCTCCACTCAACTGTGGAGAATATTCTGACCATTGGCTAGATCTGGGAAGAGGTTTAAAGTTTACCTCCTATATTGTCCTTGGCTGGTGCCTTAGTTTGAGCGGGACCCCTGGGCCCAAATCTGCCTATCATATTGTTCTACTTGTAGATTTCTAGGACCCTCTGTATCCTTTTATGCATCAACGGAATTCTTTACCCATTGTTGTAAATGGTCAACTTTATTATCATATGCCAGAGGAGTAGTAGGCGACGAAACTGGCCAGGTAAGAGTTTGACAATTGTCTTCTACACACAGTATAATCTTAAAGATTATTGTCAGGCATATTTTGACAATTTAGAAATCTGCTGGTCAAGTTAGATACCTATCCTAGCAAATAGGTAACTATTCAAGCAAATGCTGCTGGAGCACCAGAAAGGAAGGAAAGAAGGAAACAGAAAATTGACTTCAGAGGCATATACAACTACACCCAAAGTCTCTTCTTCAAGTCATGGCACAGATTCTATATAAATCTGAGCAATTGACTCTGCAAGAAAATTTATTGTGCATAGTGTCTGTCAACAAAAGTGACAAATTGAAGCGGCTGGGAAAACTTGTTTCTTTTCTACTGGTAATATATTAAAAACACCAGGCATGGATTCATCCATCTCACCCCCCCCCACCGCCTAAATTTTGAGCATATAATTTATTATACGCAACTTCACTGCTCTGTATGCAAATATATATCCATATATAGCAATACAGAGATATACAAACTTTAATTATCTTTAAAGCAATTCAGTTTCGTTTTATAACCTTCTTAGAAACATTTTTCTTGAAGAAAGAGTACGACCTCAATATTAAAAACAAGCTGTTTTTCGGTACTAGAATACAATGTTTCTTTTCCTTGGAGAAACATATTTTACATCATAACACTAATGGGAACTGAAGGTCATCTTGTTGAAAGCTCTGTTGCTATAGTTCTGAAGCCAGATAGCAGTGTTTATTCTCAGAAATCATAGTAGGATATAATACTTATTTGATAACTTTAACTGAGATGTTTCCATTATAAATGGTTATATCACATATATTTTCTTGATTACAATCACAGTCCTAAGAGAGCTATGTCTTAATTTTTGAGTAAATTTATTAAGTCTATTCTTTAAAACCACCCAGATTCGGAAAGAAGTCAACAACATGCTCATGTGTTTTGTAAAAAATGAAGCCAAGGCTTGGATGTATTTATTGTAAGCTTATTTATTATGAGATTAGTTTTTTTGTTTTGTTTGTTTCTTCAAGACAAGATTTTGCTGTTTAGCTCTAGCTGTCTTGGAACTTTCTCTGTAGATCAGCTGTCCTCACCCTCATAGAAATTCACCTCGTTTTGCCTCCAGGGTGCTGGGATTAATGGTGTGGGCCACCACCACCAGGCAAGATTACCTTTTAACAATGTCTAAAGGGAGTGAAAGTTACCTACTTAGAGTGGTGTTTACTCCTTCTTTTGGAGTTCAGATCAGAAATCTAAGGAATATGTCCTTTCAATCATGGAGGAAAATCACTGCTGACTAACTTTATGTCAGTTTGACACATCTACAGTCATTTGGGAAGAGGTATTCCCCATACCAGACTGGTAGTGGGAAAACCTGTGGTGCATGTTTCTTAATTGATGATTGCATGCAGTGTTACCTTGGGATAGTAGTCTTGGGTCCTATAATATAGCAAGCTGAAAGAACCATGGGGAATAAGCTTGTAAACAGCACCCCTCCATGGCCTCTCCATCAACTCCTGCCTCCAAGAGTCTGCCCTGACATCCTTGAATGTTCCATTACCAGCTTTAAGGTGAACTAAACCCTTTCCTCCTCAAGTTTCATTTTATCATGATGTTATATCCCAGCAATAAAGACCCTCACTAAGACAACAGTCTTACTGCTTTTAACAGCTTTCGCTTCTTCATCATGCCATATGAAAACACTCAAAACTTAACATGGCTTCAGCAACCACAAACTAAACTTTATGAAAATATTTTTGAAACCATAAAATAGTGAGTGTTGATATTTCTCCCAAGGAAATATTCATATAATATTTAAATAGTAGTATAAAATAATAAGCATTTATTACTCAGTGGTGATTATAAAATCTAATTTTGGCTTTAGCTATAATTTTCAGAGTTTCAGGAAACTATTTTCATGCTCAAATATCTTTCCAAAACAGTACTCTAACAGACTGCAGAAGAATGAAAGAAAGAAAGAGGCAAAATCAAATATGAGAGCAAAGAAAGGAAGAAGGTAAGGGAAGACAGGAAAGAGGAGCATTTTCCACAATAAGAAATATGGCTTAATGGTCACTACAAAATGAGTGTGATTTTGAGATTACAAATAATGGTTTTATTCTTCAAGGACAAAAATGAAAATATGGCACATGTGCAGACAAGCGTATGTTGACAATAAAATATATTTATGAGAAGCTGTTACTTAAAGGACTCAAATATTGGTATCACCTATTCAACAGCCATGCCTTAGATAAAAGCAAAAGAAAAGGAAAATATTACTCAAGCCTTCATTAAGCAAAATGAGAATCAATCCACCAGCAATTGTATAAAAATATCATTAAACGTTTGAGATATGGCCATTATATCTTAATTGGGAAGGAATTCTGAGCCTTGAATTGTAAATATATCTAATATTTATTTACCCTCTGTCGATTCAGTGTCTATATGTGGCATCACACCTACCTAGATGAATGTAAGATATGAAGCCCATCCTTCCTTCAAAACAGTAGGATGTTTCTCCTGATTAGCAAACTAAGCAAACAGAGCAGGAATCAGTCATCAGTATTATAAGCCAAGAACCAGTTTTCTTTATGCCCTCCAAGAAATAGCTAACATGTGAGTAAAGGGGAGCCAGCCTGGATAGCTGTGGACCTTGTCACAAATGGCTTTTTCTTCATAAGAACTGACATTTTTTATTACAATAAAAGTCTTGATTAAAAGATGTTTTCAACCATGAGACCCTTGTACCTTTGATCTAAAGAATGGCTTCCACCATATTTACAATGCACTTAGTTCACCTGAGACCCAAAATTATCATTTGTGGAGCCAGGGAGCCATGGGACTAGGGGAAGCCAGCCCCGAGCAAGAGAGGGATCAAGGCATGTCCACCCCCCACCTTGTACTGAGTAGCCCTTCATCCTGCTTTTGCCCCCGAGAGGAGGTTAGTAGCCCAGTAGCCAGGTTAAACTTCTTCTCCCCTGGAATTCCTCCTTATACAAATGAAACATCCCCAACACCCTATTCCTGGCCAATGATATATACTCATCCAGAAAGCTCCTATCCACCACAAAGGTTTAAGTAGCCTTTGTTCCTCCCATTAAGCAAAAGCTGTCTCACTGAAGGCTGTCTCCTGAGAGTCTGTTCTTATTGTACTCACAGCTTCGTGAGGTCTCTCCCACTACTGGCCATCCCTGCTGTGCTTTACTCTCTTGGGATCCACCAGTTACCCCCAGGGGCAGGGAAACAGAGCATGGATGCCAATCTTAATTCTATTTTTTTATTTTATTAATTTATTCATATTACATCTCGATTGTTAGCCCTTCCCCTGTTTCCTCCCATTCTTCCCTCCCTCCCATTTCTCTCCTTCTCCCCTCCCCTATGTCTGTGACTGAAGGAGACCTCCTCCCCCTACATATGCTCTTAGAATATCAAGTCTCTTCTTGGTAACTTGCTATCCTTCCTCTGAGTGCCACCAGGTCTCCCCATCCAGGGGATATGGTCAGAAAAGGGGCACCAGAGTTCATGTGAGAGTCAGATCTCACTCTCCACTCCACGGTGGAGAATATCTTGTTCGTCGGCTAGGTCTTGGTAGGGGTTCGAAGTTTACTGCCTATATTCTCCTTGGTTGGTGCCTTAGTTTGAGGAGGACACCAGGACCCAGATCTGCCTGTCATAAAGTTCTTCTTGTAGGTTTCCAGGACCCAGTGGGTCCTACTATTTCCCCTTTCTTGCTACTCTTGCCTAAAGTCTCAATCGGATGTCCAATCTTAATTCTAAATCATTGGTTCTTACCTTCTAATGCTGTGACCCTTTAATCCAGTTCCTCTGGTCATAATGACCCCAACCATAAAGTTGTTTTTGTTACGACTACATAACTGTAATTTTGCTACTGTTATGAATCCTTGTGTAAATATTTGTGTTCACTAGTGGTCTTATGAGACCCCTGTGAAAAGATCATTTGACCCAAAGTCACAACCTAGAGACTGAAAACTGTTGCTCTAAATTATAGCCATTTACTGTCATCGGACTTCCAAGTGAACTAAGCAAAATTCACAGATAGTCATGAGCATATAGAATAAAGGATGACTAATCATTTTCTTGTGTTTTTTCTTATAATCATTTTGTTATTGATCATAATTTCTAAGTTTTACAAATATGAGATCACAGTTGAAAGCTTTAGGAACACATGGCCCAAGAAAATAGAATATCCCTACTGCGTTAGTACACTAAGATAGACACTATTAGAATACATTTATATTGTGTATGTTATTTTCCAACTCTTGAGTAATTTTTTACATATTATCACAAAATAATTTATCTATAAAGTACTTTGCATGAAATCCTGTGCACATAGTATACATATATTAGTTATAGAACAAATACTTCAGCTTGGATTAGGTGAGGGTATTGTGTAGACTATCAGGGAGTTCATGAAGTGCAGTGACTTCTCCTAATTTGTAGCACACCCTGTGACTTTAAGTCTACTCTTTGTTCTCAATTTCTTATCATTATCATCTTTTTTCTTTGCTTTACAGCATTTTTATAGTTTATGTTACAAAAAATTAGACTGCTTAGATTTCCATGTATCTATCTTTGTGTAAATAAATGATACCTTTACCTGTGACATGCTTCCCGGATTAACTTTGTGTACCTGATTCCCCCAAGCAGTTGTGTGTGCCAAAGTTACATTTGATTTTATTCTTAAAGGGAGTTGAATTTCCCTATATTATTATTCTATTTATTTTCTTTATTTTCCTGGAAAGCATTTCCCCAAAGTATATATTACTGCGAACAATTTCAAGCTAACAGATTAATAGTATTTAAAGTCTTGAACAAATTTGCCCAATGCCATGTTCAGTCCTTTCAGCTCCAAGCTCCTATTTTCCTATCTTTAACACATATCTTTGTTTCTTCGATTTATTTGTTTTCAATATTTTCTCAGTAATAATTTATGTTCACTGGGGTGACACTTATTTTGATTACTTATAGATTTGGACTTAGTTTTATTAGCTTTTTGCTTTTTATTTGTCTTACTTGTTATGTGTTTTTCTCCTCATTTTAGCAAACTTTTTACTAGATAGTAGGTTGTGTACTTTTTATTCATAACTTTACTAGATTATAAATTATGTATTTTAGATATTTTAACAATTTTTCATGCATTTTGATTATGTTTCCCCTCCCAACTCCTGCCAGATCCTCCCCACTTCCCACCTATCCAAATACACACCCTTTCTCACATTAGAATAAACAGAAATCTAAAATAATAATAATAATAATAATATAAAATAAAAGAGACAAACCAGATTAAGGAAAATATAAAAAATGGGAAAAAGCAAGCCAAAGAATAATGATAATAAAAATATTTATGTTCACATGTGCATGTGCATGCACACACACACACACACACACACACACACACACAATCTCATAAAAACACAAAACCACAAAACATAAAACATACATAAGGGACATGTAAAGTTTTTTTGTAAGAACAAGCAAACAAACAAACAAAACTCCCCGATAAAACTTAATGAAACAAAGTACCTCTGAAAAGGCCAATGGCAGTTACAGTCTCTCTGAGTTCATATGTGTATATGTTCTGCTATGTTTAGAAGGCTTTGTTTCTTGATTTCTTCCATCCCCTCTACCTCTTAAAAACCTCTTTTGTGTGGTTCCCTGAGCCCTGGGGGCAGTATGTGTGAACAGATACAGAGATCCACAGCTGGACAATGAAAAAAGAGAGAGACCTGGAAACACCCTGCCCTAAATGGGATGTCTCTTACCAAATGCCTTCTATTTTTCAATTTTTACTTCCAGAAAGCTAGTTTTCCAAATAATAACACCAATTAATTTATTTGTTCTGGTCTTCATAAATATCTTTGTCTATAATTAAGTTCTCCAAAATTATTTACTGAATGTAATCAAAGTATACAGCACTATGGAATTCTTGCAGAACTAAATTTGAATCAGACATGATCTTCAGAGTAACTGTTATCCTCATGAGGTAGTTACATAAAGCTACATATTTGCGGTGGCAACGGGAAAAGGGTCTGAGGACAGTGTGGCATGTGTCTTCCCCTGGAGAGGAGTCTCCCCATTGGGATTGTCAGTAACCTTCCATTTGATGGTTGTGTTCTTTCCCTAAAATGAGGAGGAGGTGTCCAGTCTACAGGGAGAAGAAGTTCAAGAGCTAGACGAGCAGGAAAGCGTAAAAACTCAGAATTGAAAACTGGCAAGCAAGGCCTGTATCACTGTGGAGGATGGTGCCATGCATCGAACCCAAACCTAAGAGAGGTGGGAGATGAATCCAGAGACAAATCTGACCTAAACTCCAGCTCCCCGGGTCCCAGATGTGTAGGCAGAAGCTAGAACTAGAGAAAAGAAATGCTTGTGTCAAACGTAAGTACCATTTACGTAGAGAGATCCTGTGTTTTAAAAAAAATGTTAAGATTATTGGAATATTTCCTATTATTTTAACGAAGGAGCCACAGTTATCATTCTACTTATGATCCTCTTATTTTCCCATCTCTCTTTTCTGGTCTATTTCAATCTATCCTTCTTTTCAACACGGTGCCTTCAGCCTGTTATTGTTAAAAATCTATAAAATGGGTAGCTGAAAGAAAACAGAAGTCTGTTTCTTCCTGTCCTAAAGCCTGAGAATCTCCAGTCAAAGTGCTAGAATATCCCATGCTTGATGAGGGTCCTTGTTCACTGTGAGGTCACAGTTCTCTGATTCCTCTTTTACAAGTACTCTAGTCATAGAAAGAAGCTTTCCGTCTCAAGACCTGATTGACTCCGAGATCCATCTCCCAACACCATCTCACTGGCAACCAGATCTCAATTCATAATTTAGTTGAGGGAGGGCTGCACACATTTTGTCCATAGATCATCAGCACTCCCTTTACTTGTTACAGTACATTTTAGCTGTGCAGGTGTGTTAAAATTAATCATATTTTTCTTTTTTTTCCTGCTAAGAACTCCCCCATTTTTGTACCCTTGGAAAGGGAAGAGACAAGGCTTTGAGCGACAGGTGAGTCTGAACTACAGCCATGCCAATGTTGTACAGACTGGACATACAACTTCCATCAGAGCTTTAGAGTTAATAAAGAGGGAGGAGGAAGATCCCAATGTTTTATGCATCTGGATTTATAATTTATGAAAAACTATCAGCTTACACAATGTGTAAAACTCATGAACGGATCATTGTAATTGAGAAGAAAGAATATCATAAAGAACAGAGGACTGTATCACACCAAGGCAGAAGTGGCAGCTGGAGGGCAGATGTGCAAGGGGCAGAGACACTTGCAGGATATTTTAATCTCTTTCCAAGAATATTATCAAAGTATTATTTTGAGTGTATCCAGATTAACCTTCCAAAAGTTCAAATCACATTCTATGTTGAAAGTTTGACTCCTTATAAACCTCATCCAAACTCTCTCCTGTCTTTTTAAACCTCTCCTTCCCAACTCTAATCTCCCATGACACGTTTCTAGAACCTTATGTGTTCTGTCACCATTTCCTAGTCATTGAACTATCAACCCCAGTTCACATTTCAGGACTCCATTCATAACCTCTGTTTCTAGAATCTCTTCCATAAAGACCAGCCAGACTGTCTTTTCACAGAACTTCACAATTTTTCCTTAGAACTAGCCATAGGCTCTGTGCTCTCTATTTCCCTGTGTGTACACATGCTGAGCCTCCATTGGCCTACATAAAGTAGTGTTGATATTTAAAGGATGGCTCTAGCTCAATGCTTAGTCTCTGGTATAAAGAGTAGAGTTATTCTTCAGGATTTAATTTGGATCGGGATTGGATTCCAGGAGCTGATTTTCCCCTCAAAACGGTCACATAATTCAGTACTTGTAAAACTACATGGTAGACTTTTTTCTTATGACATAAAACTAAAAACTCACAAAGGGAAAAACATTTGTGTCGGTGTCCTATCACTAATACACACTTAGCATAGACTCTGAACACTGTTGAATTGGCTGATGATGAAAAAAAATAGTACTACTAAGTTTTTACTCTTTGGTTGTGAGGGGATTTATTTGGTTGATTAAATTGGATTCTGAGAACATTCTAAGCACAGGTAATATAAAGTGTAACTATCCTATGAAACTTGTTTCTATTGGGTATTTGTCACAGTGCTGAGAATAGTAACTAACAGGCCTTCTGTAAAATGTAGTGATGGAGAACAATTGGACCTAGAACTTATCTTCCCTTTTATGAAGCTGTTGCCGTTCTGAATGCCATAAATTTGCACATGAACTTTAGGAGCCGCCAGTCTGCTTCTGAGGAAACAAAGGTAGAATCTAACAGAAATTGCTCTGAATCTGTAGATTGTTTTTAGAATTATTTCCATTTTAACAATATTTAACCTTCTAATCAGTACAAACTGTCTTTCCACTTATTTGTGTTACATTGTTAGTTTCAGTGAGGTTTTCTGTGTATTTAATATAAAAACTACATGCTTGGTTAAGCTTAGTCCTATTTATTCTTTATGATACTATTATAAATTCAGATATTTTTTTAATGCCTACATGAGTCTTAAAATCCTCTGTGATCCTCAGCTACCAATTAACCTCAATTATAATATTAAAATAATAAGCATCAGATATGCTTAACATTATACAATGAAATATTCAAGCTGTTATAGAGAATATAAAGATAAAGCATTATTCGGACTTTCTGACAATTGAAAATACAGTATATTCTGCTGGAAAACCACGTTCCACTGACTGGCAGAGCCTCTGACATATAATAAACATTTGTGAAACAGAAAGTGTGTGAATAACACTCTAACAGTGCTGACCATTCTGAAGTCTGACTTAGCGAAGGGATAGTCCTGCAAATTTTCTCTGTCCTGCACTTTCTTCCTGTGTCTTTTTGTCCTGATTTTCAGAAATTCTAAATCATTTATGCCTCTGGACTGTACTTTTTCCCCTTTGATGGCATGTGCTACCCTTACCTAATCCTGATTTTTCCACACTCAGGCCAGTTTATCCATCTTTTCTCTTGTGAAACCTCTCCTGGAGATTGCTATAGAAATTAGAGCTCTTCATTCACCCATGACCATTGCAGACCACCTTCCTCTTGGCATTACACTATTTTTATTGTTGTGCTTACTGAGCTGAGAGCCCTTTGAAGACATAGACAACTAATCTCTTTCCTGTCTTCCTCCTCCTCCTCTTCCTTCTCCTTTTTCTTTCCCTTCTTTTCCTTTGCTGATGATTGGACCCAGAACCCAGATGTGGAAGGCACATATTCCGTCTCCAAACCACACTCCAGAACTTTAAAAAAAATAAAAAGGAAGAAGAAAATAAAAGACAAAACATTTTTTAAGCTCAAGACAAAGTCTGGAGGAGGAGTCCAGGTGGTGCTGAACTAATTCTATATCTCAGGTACACCTACCTTGGAACTGTGCTTGACCCTATTACTCGGGTACACCCTAGAACTGTGATGGATCCTATGACTCAGGTACACTGGACCTGTGGTCGATCCTATAACTCGGATACACCTGGACCTGTGATCGGTGCTATAACTCGGATACACCTGGACCTGTGATCGATCCTATAACTCGGATACACCTGGACCTGTGGTCGATTTTATGACTCAGGTACATCTGGACCTGTGATCGGTGCTATAACTCGGGTACACCCTAGACCTGTGATCGGTGCTATAACTCGGCTACACCTGGACCTGTGATGGATCCTATAGTCTTGGCCTCTAGGGAAGCTGGGATTATTGGTCTACTTAAGCAAGCTCAGCTAGAAGCCATACATTTCTGTGTCTTCATTGTGCTGGACAAAGGCTACTGTATATAAAGTTCAGACCCCCTAAAGTGACCTAACACAAATTGATGAATTAACAAGAATGGGTGAGTGTTCTTAGGCTTTTGGGTTTAATTTGCCGTTTCCAAGTTTTATTCCTTTTCAACATCCTTCCTTTCACTTCCATGTTCCATTTTGGGTTTTTTTTTTGCCACATGTCTCTTGTTAAGCCTGGTCTCTGAGCATGTGTTTTGTATTCCTCTTTATAACACTTTCCATGATCTAGGTAAGAACTCAGAGGTTTTTATAGCACATTCTCAGAACGCACTTCACATTTCCACAGTAGCAGCATACCAACTAAGGTTGGAAAATATAGTTATTTACTAACTACAATTAGTGCTTTATAATTCCTAAATTACATATAACAGAATTAATTTTAAAGTCATGTGTGGAGTTTACTCTGTTCTCGTAGTCACAATAGATTATCTGGACTATGCATTTGATCAAATGTTTAATAACTGAGATAGCAAGAAGTTACTCTACATTTCTGACTTCTATTTTCAAAGTAATGATACATAAAACTTAGCAGTTTTCATACAAAAGACAGGAATAACATTTATAATAATGTCTAAGCTGCCTATCAGTGCTGCAGGAACATTAGGTATGTATAATAACTTAGTCCCTCTCTGAATTCTCCTCACTTTTAGATAAATAGAGCTATGACTCCAGTCAACTGTCTAACTCTGATAGAGACTCTATTTTTCATTACACATATGGTTGGTAGCTACTTTGAAAACTTATCAAAAAGAAAGCAAGCAAGCTGTATGCTATAGGAAAAGAAACAATTGATTTTTGATGTTTTTTATTTCATTTCAATATCCTATAAAAAAAAAAGTCATTAAATCCAAAGTCACAGACTATAATCCTCCCTCAGGATTGGCTTCAGTACACTCTAATATATGCACTTCTCACTGACACTGCCTTAGTTTGTTCAGAGTTGAGTATTTTCCAAATCCCTGAAACCTATTTCCCCTATAAATTACTCTTCTAAATGTTTTTACACTAAAATGCCTACATGTTGCATTTCTTTCTGTATAAGGGGCAATTTCAATATTTCAAAAGACTTATAAATCAACCATAGTGTTGTAAAAACGAAACGATTTGGCTAGAAAAGCAGACATGGTTCCCGCCTGACATTTGCATCAAAGAGTCAGCCAAGCTTCTGAGTGCATCAGTCCAGGGAAACAAGGGTCCTCTTATGATAAACAAGCACTCCGGGAGACAGGGTATTATCACAAAGCGGATTATTTATGCTAGTTCGAGAAATAAGAAAGAAGGGAAATGTAATCCCCTTCAGATCTTGAGGCTGTTGATCAAATAAAAATTTCAAAGCAAAAAATATTGTTTGTTTGTTTGGTTTTTTGTTTTTTTTTTTTGTTTGTTTGTTTGTTTTTTTTGAAATTGGCTCTGAGAGTACTTATGGTTTGAGTCAGAAAAGCAAGTAGGCAAAAAGACCTGTGGATGGTAGACTACTGCATAAAAAAAATGGGCTAATGTTTAATTCTCTGAAGCAGGATTTTAATTCTCCTGTATATCAGGAGCCATCCTCACTTATTGAAGAAAGTGAGAATGATGTCATTTCTATAAAAAATAAAAAAATAAAATAAAAAAATACACATTCTCATTGCTGATTACACTTACTTGGGAAACACAGTCACAACAAGCACAGAGAAGTATCTGTGCTCTCAAATACACACTAAAGCAAACCATTCACACCATTTGTGCAGTGATTTTTGAGGGCCTACGTAAGCCTGAGCTGCAGGACTGCATGTTTCAAGCAAATTCCTAACCTTCAAAAGCATGGCCTGTTTTTAACTCGACATGGGAAAAACGTTTTCTGTCATTGAAAAGTGTCTAGAGAAGTACAATTTAATTATTTTTGGTAGTCCTTTACTCAAAGAAATCTCATATGTAAAAATATGGCATTTTGGATCTCAGGATAGTGAGGGGATAATGAGAGAAACAGAGTAACCTTTTCCACCCAATTAAGCTAGAAGCAAACTAGTAACACTTTTGACAGTTTTCATCATTGAGAAGAGTCCAAATCCGGTGAGAAAGAACAGACTAGCAAGTAAAGCGTTTCGGAATGGAGTCTATCAAGTGTGACGTCACACCTGGGGTCGACCTGCTGTGAGCTCTGTAGCACTGGACAGAACATGTAGCCTCTGTGACTAACTACCGCACCCTTCAATGCAAGAAACAATGATTTACATCAGATTTTGATTAGGACTTCGTATGTTCTCCCTTTCACTTAGCACCTTGCAGTACTGAGCAGTCACTCAACATAGTTCTTACACATCAAAACGACGCAGTGTGACGTGGTACGACGTAAGAGAGGCTGGCCACGCCTGTCTTGAAAGTACAAGATGAAGAATGCTCTGAAATCCGCCACTTTGCAATCCTGGCGTGCCACTCACGGTCTGGATTGTGCATTAGTTCACATGGTACATTTTCAGATTCGAACTGCTCGTTGGGCAAGTTCTGTGAAGATATTCCAAAATTCAAAACAGGAAAAATAAAAAACAAACAACCTTTGAAATCAACACACTGCTGCTCCCAATCATCACAGACAAGGAATTCTCAGCTTGTAGCTGCCTCCAAGGATATATAGATTACATTTACTTCAGTAAATGTTAAGATGATCTTATTCAAGCTGCCTCGAATGAATAATGTGGTAAATTCAAGAGGTAAAGAATTTAAGAGCAATTAGAGGCTAATATCTTTCATTCCATTGTATGTTTAACAACAAAATTTCTACGTACTTGAGGATAGTACTTAAAGTAGAGCTACAATAAGAAGGAAGAGCTTTGGCACGTTAATATGCCTGCAGAAAATCAGAGGAACCGTTTGCCATGCAGTACTAAAAGATAATAATCTCTTACGGAGTGAAAAATCCAGCTGCTGCAACCACCAGTCTCCGAAGCTTAACACTCACTCCACTGGCTTTCACGGCATGGCTCCCCAGAACCTAGATTTAAAGCAGTATTTCATGTTGTGTTCTGTAATTGTATGTTTCAGATATATCCTAGAAGATGCATATAGTCTATTACTGTGAAACACAAACACAAGACACTCGTAATGTATACTGGGTAATTACAGGGATCCATATGCAGTGCTGTAAGGGTGTAAAGAAAACTGAGAAGGTAATTGTTAGGATTGCAGGTCCTGAGAGAAGCCAGAAGATGGCAACAGATTCTCTAGAGCTTGTGTGACTGGTGGTTGTGATCCATCTCACACAGATGCTGGGAACCAAATCCAAGTCCCATGAAAGAGCAGTGTGCACTTTTAGCTGCTGAGCCACATATCCACCATCAAGATCTGTTAATTATTTTGTCATTATGTATTTACTTTGCAAAAGAAAGTAATATTATTCTGTACATTAAGTGACTATGTGTGTACAATATTTCCTGAAATTTCTAGGTACGGTGAAATGTGAATGGTTAAGCTGAGCCAGGTAACATATGCATTAGCTGAAATACTATATTTTTTGTATGATGGAATACTTAAAACTTAAATCAAACTTAAGTCAAAATGTAATACAAAATTAATAACTTTAGTCATCATGATCTGAGTTGAGCAAGTCATGGGATGAATACCATATGATCTCAATTAAACATGGCATTTTTAAAAGTTGATCTCAGGCTGGCAAGTTGGCTTGGTGGTTTAAAGGTGTTTATCATCAAATCTGGTGACTTGACTTTGAGGCCTAGAATCCACATGATGGAAAGAGAGAACTAGCTACTATAAGTTGTCCTCTGACCTCCACACTTGCACCTTAGCATGTGTATGTGAATCCCTCAACACACATATAAACACAGGTAAGTAAATAAATACAGTTCAACAAGTTGGGCTCATAGACAACAGGAGCAGAATGTTGGTGACCTGAGACTGAGTGAGGAGAATGGACCATTGTGATGAGGTGGGTCAGTCAAAGAACACAAAACCTCACCTAGACAGGATGATACTCTTTTTTTTTCTTTTTATTAAATATTTTACATATACATTTATATTATTACACATATATACAATAAACTACCTATAGCAGGAAGAACCATGAAACAATTAAGAATTATATAAGGGAGGCTAAAGACTGTGTACTGCCAAATATGCTACCCTTTTAGACCTAGATGCCCCATAATACGAGTGTAGACAAGTCCCAGAACCCTCTCTCCTACTGAACTTTTGTTATTGGTTTCATATAAAGAATATTCAAAAGTCTCTGTTTAAGCAATTAGTCCAAAAATATGATTATTTAGCCCATGTAGTTTTTAAACAATTTCATGGCTCATGAATATCTGCCCACAAAATATGGGCAAAGCATAAGGCTTTGCCTAATCTTTTTGTACCTACATTTGTTTCAATTCTCTTGTTATGCCCACAGCTTCAGGATTGAATTTGTTTCTGGGTGAAAATTTATATTACTTATGTTCTTACTTTGTTTTCTCAAAGGAAAATTCAAGTAAAGTTGGTGAACACACACACACACACACACACACACACACACACACACACACAAACCCTCAGAGGTGTCAACTACCCAGAGCTCTTTGAAGTCTGTGTAATCAAGTAATTGAAAACAAATTGTACGATTTCCAAGGGTTTAACTTTAGCTACAATTTTCAGTGATTTAATCTTTCTCCTTTAAATCCACCTCCCACCAAGTTGCCTGCATAACACAGGCTTCCAATAGCAGAGGACACTGTGGCTGCCTGCTTTCTGATGTGTGGTAAAACAACCTGTAGGGACCACTCTTTTCCTTCGCGTCCATTCTGAAATCTGGTGTGGTGGAACCTGGACTATAATTATTCTCTTATGATCCAAGGTGAGTGGATTTTTTTTCTTTTTTTTTTCTTTTTATTAATTTATTCTTGTTACATCTTAATGTTTATCCCATCCCTTGTATCCTCCCATTCCTCCCCCCACCCCCCCCTTTCTCATTATTCCCCTCCCCTATGACTCTTCCTGAGGGGGATTACCTCCCCCTATATATTCTCATAGGGTATCAAGACTCTTCTTGGCTACCTGCTGTCTGAGTGCCACCAGGTCTCCCCCTCCAGGGGACATGGTCAAATGTGAGGCACCAGAGTACATGAGAAAGTCATATCACACTCTCCACTTAACTGTGGAGAATGTTCTGACCATTGGCTATATCTGGGAAAGGGTTTAAAGTTTACCTCCTGTGTTGTCCTTGGCTGGTGCCTTAGTTTGAGCGGGACCCCTGGGCCCAAATCTGCCTATCATATTGTTCTACTTGTAGGTATCTAGGACCCTCTGGATCCTTTTATTTTGCTATTCTCCCATGCGTCTCTCATTTAGAGTCCCAATAGGATGCCCTCCCCAGAAAACAACCCAGAGAACTCAAATACAACGGAAATCCTTAGTAATGAGGATGATAATGGTGAGTGGATTTTTAAAAACAAATAAACACTTATCGATCTATGCATTTCAACTATCTTATCTACAGAATGTGGCCAATGGGATAATCCTTAGAGAATCTGAGCAATAATAGGCCCAAGACACAACTGACAATTACTCTACAATATCCATGCTTCCTTTTAATGAGTGTACGTATATACATACATATACGCTATATATGCACAATAAATATTGGTGTAGGTAGATATGGGTGCACGTTCGTGTGGAAGTCAATGGGCCACATCAAGTGCCTTGCTCAGGATTGCTGTCTAGCTCCTTTGAATCAAGTCCTCTCACTGTCCTGGAACTTATCAATTAGTTTAGGCTGGCTGGCCAGAAACCCCGGGAATCCTCTTGTGCCTGCCTTCCCAATATGAAGATTATGAGCTCATGCCGCCATACCCACCATTTATATGTGGGTTCTGAGATGAAACTCCAGTTCTCATGCTAGCAAGGTAACACTCAGCAAGCTACTTACCACTGTCACCTCCTTCGTTTGTTTTGATAACTAAGCTCATTGAAGGAAAACCAGGAGCTTGCTATATATGAATTGCACTTCTCAGTGACCATTGCAAATAAATAGCATCCCATGACTAACTTTGCCAGTGTGGAAAGAAACGGTATGCTCAAGTTCAAGGCTGAGTTCTTAGGAGAAAAGACCCCATTCTCTCTACATGTACATAGTGGTGGATAACAACCTTGTCATTTCCTTGAAGAGTGATGGTAAGAACAGAAAGAAAGGCTTTAGATGCCATCAAAAGTCATAAAATTTAGGTCTCAATTACCTATTTTAGTGAAATGTCCTATAACAAAGGAAGGACCCTTGTGCATCAAGCCAGTGAAGCTAAAACCCTAAGGAAGTCAATGAATAAAGCTAAAGCATGCAATATAGATTCCACAGCAGGCCAGAACACAGTATCTTACCTTATGATCGCTTCCATATGGGAAGGATCTGCCTCTGTGACCCTTCTCAAACTTTAAAAATCCTCTGTGAGGTTGTAAACACACACACACACACACACACACACACACACACACACACACACACACACCAAATAGAACATGTTTTAAAAGTGTCCCATTCTGAGGAACAAATTAGAAATAGTCAACAATACATCTTGAAACAAGGGTCTCATCACTTAATATAGTAACAATAATAAATTCATGTTCTGATAAAATATTTTTAAGCCTAAAGTTTCCCTACCCAATCTTTGGCCAAATGCATATATGGGTGTCATTTTGAAGACCGCTTTCACTTTGAATATTTCCTTGATTCTCGACAGCATTTAGATACTTGCTATACCAGATTGCCACATAATGGGTCATAGTACATATTATATAGCCCATCATCTCTATTGTTTAAGAAATACAATGTCTTTTCTTTAATAACTAACCTCAAGTCCTAATTGGACATAAATGAGTAAAGTCACTAGTATTTTCAGACTTGACAATGTACCATCCTATGGGCAATTATCTCACTTGAGTCCCTGTTGTAAGAATAATTATTATTAGCCCCACTGCACAGATGAAAGGTTGATGTGTGAATAATTTGTTCATGACTGTACATCAAACAGGAACTGAAAAAAATAGAATGAAACCCAGGATTTATGGTCAACACCCAGCCAGTACATTACATGAATTCTCTGTAATGTACAGAGAGAAGAAACTAAGAATGTTGAATGTCTTTCCTGAGTGCTATAGCGCGGTATGCAGAGAAGGAAGCACAAGTCACCAACTCTGCCTCTCAAAGCGAATGTCCTGTTATAAAGGATGCAAAGAACACACACATGAATATCAGTTGTAGGGGAAGAGTAGGAAATGATTAAGTATCAAATGTGTATCACCTACACAGTCTCTCTGCCTATTTTGTCTAAATGTACGAGAGAAATGATGGAGTTTAAAGATCTTCTTTGTGATAGCAATGCACAATCTCTTCTCCCCATCCAACACATTTATTCCCAGACTCCCTTGAATGATGAACTGCCTATTCATAAAAATAACCAGTTTCTTTTTTAAAAGCATCAGTCCATGTAAAAGAATCAGCATAGATTTTAAAGAAACAAATCATGCTAGAAAATATGATTCTTTATGTCATTCCATTTGGAGATAAATTGTTAATAGAGACGTTGCAGAAGTTTTGAGTTAGATTTGATTTATTCAGCACAAGTTAGTGTCTCAGGAAAACACGCTCCCATTCTGGGCAAAATTGCCACAGGTGCCGGATGAGCACTGTCAAGTAGATTGGATAGGAACTGAAAGGTCATAAAACAAAATGTAATTGCAAATTGCCTGGCATTTAAATGGAAATGCCCTAACTGCAAGAGTTTATGAAACAGATATAACCCAAAAATGATAGATGTGTCAGATATTTCTACAAAACTAAATATAGAAAAGCATAGCTCATAGATCTACACGTCTATACCTACATATGACTATATAATAGCGCATGCTGTTTTCGTGAGTCATTTAGCAAACTATTAAATTGGCAAACATGTAAGAAGAAAACAGGTAACACATTTGGTGCTTAATATTCGTTGCATTTTGAATTAATAACTACCCATGACTAGTCTCATTTGTAGAGTATGTAGGGAGCCAGTACTTCTGTTACTGCCATGTCCAGAGCTTCTTTTGAAGTGTACTTAGCTAATTTGTTTTCTTTCCTAAAATTTAAAACTAAAACCAAACATAGATTTTATTTTTTTTCTTTTGATTTGTGTTATTTATTTTTTATTTTTATTTTTTTTAGAGTAAGCAAATTGGGGAGAAAGTAAAAATCATCTTGTCAGAGGTCTGACCTCTATTTTACATAATTTAAAAAAAAATTTTTATTAATTTATTCTTGTTACATCTCAATGTTTATCCCATCTCTTGTATCCTCCCATTCTTCCCTCGGGAGGGGAATAATGGCAAACATAGATTTTAAACGACTAGTTTTCCCCCAAAGCCTGACCTCTCATGATAGCTGTGTACCTTTGGCCAAGACATTTAACTTGTCTGGTCCTCAATTATCACATTGAGTTTCTTTAAAGGTGGAATAAGTTAACGCATGTAAAAGGTGGGAAACTTTACCCAGTGCGCGGAAACCATGGACAATAGCGGTTACCTTCCGGCTTCATCTTGTCCCTGTCCCTCTGAGGGGGTAGGCACTGAAAGAGCATGTGTCTTTGTGTGTGGAAAAGCTTGACTCAAAAGTTTTTCTTCCAGTTTCTATTTTGTGACCCACTTTAAACTTTTTGGACTTCAGTTCCCTCTTAATGAAATCGAAGCTGATACCTGTCTCTTTAAGACTGTTATAAGAATAGAAGCTAATTATTTCAATTTGTTGCCAGCATTCTTGGAAAAATTAAAAATCCTCCTTCAGAGGACACTACTATTGTTTAAAAACTGCACTGGGAGCTCTCTGCCTCAATTTCGAATTCTGATGCTTGCTCAGAAGCTATTTTATCTTTCATTTTAAAGTCTGATTGAATGTTTATAATCTTTGTTGATTAAAAGCATATATATCCATAATCCCCCTGCCCCGAAACCTTACATTCTAAATCCCTAAGCAAAGTTTTCCTCTGTATTACTTCCTATACTGCCCTCTTTATTAGAGACAAAGCAGATGTTTTGAGAATGCAAAGGTCATTCAAATTACTGGTCAATGTCAGACATGGTAAATTGCTCAGCCTGTACAAACATGTGCTTATCTTTAGAAGATTTTGAACTACTCATGCTTAAGAATTCAGAAATAGAACTCTCTGATAACACTGCCTGAATCCATATCTTCTATCAGAAAATTTAGAAATAGTGTCTGTTTTCACACTAGAAAACACTAACTGGCCCGTTTTTTAAGTTTGTTGTCCACTGTGAAAATTATTTTATTCTGTACGAATTTCATCTATTTCAACTTAATTAGAGGCAATTATCATTCACTGATGACCCACCAGATGCTAAGCCCTAGGGATAAAGAAACATGAACAGCAAGCTGCTTGCTCTCCAGGAATTTAAAATCCAATGGTAAACACCAACTGAACACTGATTATAATGGTCATTAGAGAGGAATCTTGATGTACTTAATTCTATTTAAAAGGGCTCTCAACTATTAGAATATATTGTAATGAAAGCCAGATTAACAGTGGATGTTAACTCTGTATAAAAACTCTGAAATAATGAAACCTTGTTCAGTACTTCAGGTTATTTTATAGCTAATCCTTTCATAAGTAATTTTTCAAGTTTAAACATTCTAATCTAGTTTGATTTTCTTTCTTGTTCTTCCATCTTATTTTGACAATGCTACTACATACTATGAGATTAAATTTAAAAAGGATCAGGCTTAACTCAAAGAACTATAGATTATTTTTATTGATGAGACAGCTGTGGCTTATAAGAATGTTGGCTATTTTCTAAACCTAGAATAAAATATGTAAAAATAGTAAGATCACTTACAAAGCAAACTGAAATGTGTGAGAAAATCTAAGTATATGTACAGATATATCATCCAGTGAATAGGAGCTTAAGACCTAACAGATTGGCTGTATAAATATTTACTCAGTAACTGATCACTTATACTGATCAGAATGACGTATTTGAAAGTAGGTAACAAATTCCAAAAGTGGACACAAATTTCCTGAATATGACTGAGGCTCCTATCTAAGTGATAGTCATAATGGATGGGTATTCCCTCATTGTTCTAACCAAGAGACAGAGTATTCCAGAGGTGCCATGGACTTACTAAACTGGTCACAACACAAAGTTGATGCTTTGAGCACCTCATAATTCCTATGCACCATGCTAAATAATCTGCATGTATGTCCTTTTTATGATCCTTTCTCAGTGCAATTCAATATTGCAGGGCACATTACATTCATCTTAAAAAACAAGCTGCCAGAGGAGGTTTCTTGTTCATGAAGGTTGAGGTTGATTGTTCATGCAGCTGAGAGAAGTCATATAGAAGTTCATAATCCCTGCTGCCACTGCCTGCTGTGGGCAGCAAACTTTCTCTTACAGTGGCATGGATGACCTTGATGTAGTTAAGAATTAGAGACATAAAAGGATTCTGCAGCAACCTCCCTACCATTGCCACCCAAAATATCTAAATTGGAAGCCACTAAAGATGGTCCTTAAAAATGGTGATAAGGATGCTAAAGTGTAGCTCTTCAAAATTGATGGTTTCTGTTAAGGTGGGGGAAACACAGTCATGATTCAGTTATCTTTTTTTAAAAAGATTTATTTATTTATCAGAATAGGGGTTCGATGTTTACTACTTGTATGGTCCTTGGTTAGTGCAATAGTTTGAGCAGAGCCCCCTGGGCCCAATCCTCCTGTCAATGTCTTGTAGGATGTTCTTCACAGTTATGTGGAGAGCGGGGACTTGTCTCTGACATGAACTCTGGTGCCCCATATCTGACCACCTCTTCTTGGTTGGGAGGGCTGATGGCACTCAAAGAAAGAATAAGCAGGCTACCAAGATGAGACTTGATAGCCTATGACCATATAGTGGGGAGGCGGTCTCCCTAGGTCTTAGACCTAGAGGAAAGGAATAGAGTGAAAGCAGGAGGGAAGGAAGAATGGGAGGATACAAGTGATGGGATAACAATTGAGTTGTAATCTAAATAAATTAATAAAATTAAAAAATTTAAAAAGATTAATTTATTATGTATACAATGCTCTGCCTGCATGTACCCATGCACACCAGAAGAGTGCATTAGATCACATTATAGATGGTTGTGAGCCACCATGTGGTTGCTGGGATTTGAACTCAGGAACTCTAGAAGAGCTGTCAGTGTTCTTAACCTCTGAGTCATCTCCCCAGCACCCAATTCAGTTATCTTTAAGGAGCTGCCCACTGGGAGTTTAACCATGCTCCATGGAGTATATGGGCAACACAGATTGTACTTGGTGTATTTTTGCTTAATTTTTTGGGAGGATAAAGGGCACAAGGGTGAGAGGATGGACCAGGAATGAATTGGGAGTAAGTGTGACTGGGTACAAAGTATGAAATTCGAAAATAATCCATAAAAATAATGTTAGAAAAAAATAAAAAATCCACTTCAGAAAGTGTTTTTACTATATTGACTAGCTAGTACTAGAAGGAAAGATTAACCTTCCTCAGACTCTGTAGTGTATTTTTCCTGTAAGAATTTGTAAGCCGTTTGTAATTGACAACTATTAGCAAAGGAAAAATTGGTTCACATAGAAGAAGCGTCACTGGGTATATCAAACCATATTCCACGGCAGAACCCATACCCAGGAGTAGATGGCCAGTGCAAACACAAAATTAATTTAATCCCTTGTGGCTTTGTGAGCTTCTGCTTCTTTTGTTGGTCTTATTAGTTTTAGCCTTGGTTTTAATTTGCTTTTGTTGAAAGAGTGAGAGAGAGGGGTTGAGTGCGGAGTATATTGAAGGAGTTCAGTAAGTGGGAAAAATGATCAAAATCTATTTCATTGAAACATTATATTCTAAATAAAAAAGAAATGATGATTTTTTTTTTTACCGTTTTGACTCATAGGACACTTTTATTGTCTATAATGGCACATATGCTATCTTTTAGATAATTCCAGCATGTAAGTACTGAAAGTGTGCTGTCTTCTCTTTGCCTCCTAGTTTTCTTTATGCTTGTATTTTAATGTTGATATCAACCCAAACTTCAGGCATCTCTTCCTCTGCTGTACCCCAACGAGGTCATTCCCCATGTTAAACTTTCTATGATATCCATTCAGTGCATCTCCCTCTTTGATGTACACCTACTTTCCCCAGTGGATTCACATCAGTATCCCAACAAATCCATCATACAGTGTCTTGAAACCCATTGACCTATTCTTTCTCTTTTTTATTTGTTCAGTTTTTGTTTTAGTTTTTAAACTAGTAAACCCCAGTGTGATGAAGATAACCTGATTTTTAAAAACAATTTTTATTAAATATTTTTTATTTTTTACATATCCATTTATATTATTACACATATATACAATGAACTACCTGCGGCAAGAAGAACCGTAAAACAATCAGGAATTATATAAATGTTACATTCTTAGTCTTTTGGCTATTTGTATTTGGTAGCCTTGAAGAAAAATCTTTCCTAATTTGGTGTGTCTAGAATTCTGAATGTAAATCAACATCTATCATATCTCATCATTGTCAAATTAAAACATCTATCTAGATCTAAAATCATCTTAACTCCTAAACACCTAAGCTTAATTGTAAATCTAACTATTCTCTTATTTTTGGTGTTAATATATTCAGCAGTTAGGTTCATTATACCTCCCAAAACTCTGCTATCTTCCTCATCTTTTATTGCAAAACATATAGATCTGAAAACTGAATTTAGACAATATCAGTCATTTCTAATATACTTCATTTTTCATGTAACTAGAAAATAAAATCCATCTTTCCAGTATGCTGAAAGGTAGGTGACCCACTCACACATTACACGCATATAAACAATTCTCTATGGGAATGTGTCTTGTATATTATTAAGAAAAAAAGAGAGAAATAAAGAGGGGTAGAAAGGAAGAGAGAAAGGGAAGGAGAGCAGAAGTGAGGGAGAGAAGACAGAGTCATAATTTGAACCTAGCTACTCTAAGGTGATCAATTTCTATGAAGAGATATAGTTTTAGAAATACATAAAAATGATGGTTAATTTTGATTGTCTACTTGGAGTATGGAAATTAACTAAGAGATTTGCCTTTTGGAATCCCAATGAAGGTGTTTACCAAAAGCATTCACTGAGATGTACAAGACCTTTTTTCGGAGTGAGTAGCATGTCCTGATTGGTTGCCCAGATATAAAGAAACCCAAGAAACAAGCAATGTTTGTTTGTCTCTGTTTCTTGAAAGGTGAGTACATTTAACCGTGGGACAGCTGCTTCCTCTGCAGCTCCTGCTCCACCACCTTTTACCAACATCTGAATCTAGATTCTTCAATTCTTCTACATGGATAAAGACAAGCTACTCCCCAAAATTTTTCAAAAAGGCCATCAGTCTCAGATTAGGATACCAGAATCATCCAGCCTCATTCACTGAGCAACTCCTGCAGTCAAAATCTTTAAAAACTGTGGAAAATCTTGACCTAAGACAAGAAACCTCTAGATTATGATTCTATAACTTTAATAGAATAATTTAGAACTGTATCCAGAAGATCATAGTTACTATATAAATACATTCTGTGATAAAAATTATCAAAGATAATATTTTAATCTACTTACATATTGTAAATGGAGAGAATGATTCAATGTTTTGCTGTAGAAATTATTGTATTAGTTGCTTCAGATTCAAAGGAGAAATCTTCCTGACCTAGTGAAAAAGACTGACCAGAACAATTACAAACCAATAAGGTAAGTATTCAAGATTCAATAAGATTCAAAGGATCAAGAACTGTGCTTAACACAACCAACAGCGGAGAGAGAATAAAGTCAAAGAAATGTTCAGAAAAGTCTGACAGAGTGCTTGGCATAAACAAGGTAAGACTGTAAATGATTAAAGCGAGTAGCTCTTATTCTGGCTGGGCTTGCTTTTTTAGCATTACTGTCCATTCCACTTTCAACTAAATCAAGCCAGTTCCTCCTTGATTAGTATTACATCATCTTGCCAGAAAATCACACTTCTTGGTAGTCACTCTTTTCAAATAGTTGAAGTGTCATGAGAACAAAGAAGAAAAGTGGAAGGAATAGAAAGTCAAGAGCAACAGGCCTATTGGTAAAATTGATGCAGTTGGTATGCCCACACCACATTTGATTCAGAGTTATTTCCAATACAAGTGTCAAGATCTCAAGAAAATCCCCTAAACTTTATAAGGAACAGAGATTTATTTTAAGAATACAGAAGTCTCTTCCAATTTGTGGACTATAATAAAGGCATGCCCAGAGTTTCCAAATCTAAAGAAACAAATTAAACAAGAGAGAGAATCTCTTCACCTCTTTGGGACCACAAACATCTGTCCTGTGACTTGCTCACTGCTTTATTTCACATCCCTCAGAAGACATCACTGCTGAATGCCCAATATTTTCTTGAAGTTCAGGCTCAGGTCTACCCATTTAATGATTAGCATCTCTGTATTTTTAAGTCATCCATTTCTTGGAGCAAACTTTCATATGTCCAGTAACGTATTGGGTGTTGACCGGCAACACAAGAGTTCTTTATTCACTCACAGGACTCAGGTTTATCACAGTAATACTACCTAATAAATTATTCACTTACTTGTTAGCCAACCATTCTTTCTTCAGGTCTTTCTGAGCACCCAATATAAAACTCAGTGTTGAACCCAGAATACAAATAGAAACATGCTTATAAGGGACTAGAGTTAGACATTGAGAGATGGGTCATACTAATCAAGTGGTCACTCAAATATGAACTTATACTGGGTGATATGCAGCAATGGAATTTGTATTACTGAAAGAGCATCTAACACACACATGAACTTACAAAGGAATTGTGCACTGTCTTAAAGGGAGGATGGTTGAGCTGAAGTAGGATGAATTCACAGATGGAAAGGAAGAACGGAGAGTTTGTAAAAATCACCATAACAGAAGAAAAGGGTTTCAAGTAAAGAACAGAATGCTGATATTTGTCCACAGAGTATAGAAATGTGAGAGATAAGGTTACAGCCACATCATAATTATTATGGTTCACCCAACCCACCACATGGGACAGACACAGAACTGGAAAGGGAATATTTTGAAGATGTGAATGAAGAAAAATACCAGCAGATTACTGTTTGGAGAAACAAAATCTTAGATATGGTAAGAAAAAAAAATAGATTAGGAAAAAGGGGGTGATGGCTGTTAAATTTCATGTGTCCATTTGGCTAAGCTATGGTTGCTACAGCAAACAATAATTGAGAAATTGCAATAAAGGTATTTTAGTTGCATTTATTAATACTAGCGTCAGCTATGTTAACCTTAGTAATATGAGTGAGTCTTGTGCAATCTGCTGAAGGCTTTTAGGGCAAGACACATCATTTCCTGGAGGATAATAAGTAGTGAGGCTAGCCTATAACACAGAAACGCTGCTTAGATCACAATCCCATTGATCTTCCCATAGATTTCAAACTTAAGATTTCACCATAAACTTTATCTTGGGTTTCCAGCTGGAAACTGCCAGCTGGCCATCCCCATAAATTTCAGACTTTCATCCCACATAATCCTATGACCCAATTCTTTAAAATAAATTACTTTATATGTAGATAAATATAAAAGTTTACAATCAAACCAGGAAGAGTTTATCATTTGAATAAGATATTTGGTGAGATATTTGGTGAGGGAGATGGAAGAGGGCTGCTAAATTCTAGAAACATTTAAAGGAGTTGGCATAACTTGGTAATGGATTTCATGCAGAGGGAATTTATGGAAAAATGTGATAAGTATAGATGATTTGATTAAGCAGATTTAGCAATTATAAAAGCAGATTATCAAAGCGAATTCTAAGATTCTTCAAGGAACTTCAAGATAGCAAGCTGCCTCTAAGGTAGAAGGCTGTCTGGAATCTGGGCAAGAATAGAAATCCTACCTTATCTGTCTGTAGCCTGTGATTGACACTATTGATGTGAAGGAGTCAACAATATAGAAATCAGAATACGAACAAAAAAGAAGTATTAAACCAAGCTGAGGAAATTTTAACAGTCTTATATATTGTACTGGTACAGTTTCATTGGTAGTGGAAAGTGTGGAAAAAAACAGTCTCCTTCCAAAGTGTCATGTGACAGTCAAGGCAGACTTAACTAAAAGTTAGAACCAAGTGTATAATATGAACTGGCCAAGATCCATTTTTACCTTGTTCCAGCATTTTTCTTCTCCCAAAGGATGCTTCCAGGCAAAAGTAAACTCAATGGTTCTCTGTCTTTCTTGAGGTCCTTACAGATCACTAGTTTTCTTTTATATCAACCCTCCTTTTTTAAATATGTAAATGTATTAGAAAGGCTGGATTTTACCTATCTGCCTCTCTGAGTAGACTTTCATGCCTTTTTAAAAAATTTTGTTAATTTATTCATATTACATCTCAATGGTTTTCCCCTCTCTTGCATCCTCCCATTCTTCCCTCCCTCCCATTTCCCCCATATTCCCCTCCCCTACGACTGTGACTGAGGGGGACTTCCTCCCCCTGTATATGCTCATAGGGTATCAAGTCTCTTCTTGGTAGCCTGCTATCCTTCCTCTGAGTGCCACCAGGTCTCCTCATTCAGGGGACTTGGTCAAACCAAATGACCCAATTGAGAAATAGGGCTTGGAACTAAACAGAGAATTCTCAACAGAGGAATATCAAATGGCTGAGAAACACTTAAAGAAATGCTCAACCTCCTTAGTCATCAGGGAAATGCAAATCAAAACAACACTGAGATTCCATCTTACACCCATCAGAATGGCTAAGATCAAAAATTCAAGCGACACCACATGCTGGCGAGGATGTGGGGAGAGAGGAACACTCCTTCATTGCTGGTGGGAATGCAAACTAGTACAGCCACTTTGGAAATATATCTGGTGCTATCTCAGAAAAATGGGAATAGGGCTTCCTCAAGACCCAGCTATTCCACTCCTTGGAACATACCCAGAAGATGCTCCAGCACACAACAAGAAAATTTGCTCAACCATGTTCATAGCAGCCTTATTCATAATAGCCAGAACATGGAAACAGCCTAAGTTTCCCTCAGTAGATGAATGGATAAAGAAGCTGTGGTACATTTACACTATGGAAGACTTTCATGCCTTAACTATTGACTATAGCATTTAGACATTTACTTCGAACAAATATAGTTGTCTGTCCCTGGGGTAGACTCTAAATGCTCAAAAAGTGTTGAGAAACAACAAATGCATGGAATTTTAGAAGTATTTTTTACTTCACCATATCTTTTAGGAGTAGCTATAAGAAACACACACATTTGGAAAGCTCTTAAAAATCTCTCTTCCAACACTTCACACATTTTCGACAAAGTGTTGATGAGCCATAAACCTGCAGTCATCTCATGTAATCTCCTTCCATGGTGTGTTCTCAGCAATAATATTTTAATCAGTGCTCTATGGATCCTTTCAAGAAAGGCATTTGCTCCTGATCTCAGCTATCTATCTCCTGTGCAACAAAAGATATGTATAATAGCTCAGTCGCATCAGAAAGCCAGAACCCAGGACTTTGAGGATGAGGCTGAAGATGATAATTACAAAGGTAAGTTGAAGCTCTTCATATTGATTTTGGCCACTGAGATCAGCATTAAACAATTTAAAGATCTGCGCCTCCCCCCACCCCAGTGATTCCTCTAACAACTTTTCCTCAATCTGTCAGGTTCTATGCTTCAATGTCAGAAATGTGCATTCTATATTTCTACTCTAGGTTATTGCATACCCTCTTCTGAAAGTGTATTGGTGGTTTTCTTTAAAAAAATACATAAGGAGAAAAAAATATAAAACATTCACTTTCTAAGGAAAGGAAAATTAAAGGGCATCCTCTCTGTTTTAACAACAGAATCAGCTTTGATGTGATGAGTGCACTGAACATGTCAGGCAGAATGTTATCAAACGAAATCATTTCCAACCATTCCTCAGGAAAATACATTTTGATGTCCAACTATCCTTGTCTTTACATGAAAGTACTTGGTTTAGAGAAAATTTTGCTTTGACCCAGAAATGGCAAGCATATGCAATTAATATAAAAACAACAAATCTGAACTTTAGAATAGCTCAGGCTTTGAACTCTTTGATGAAAGTCAGGTGAAACAACATGATACTACTTTCTTGAGAAGTTCCAATTCGTTAGCTGAGAATAAAATTGTTTCACTGGGTCCCTTGACAAAATGGCACATTAGAAATTTCCAACATGGGTGTTATTTTGGTTACGAGAAGCCCCTAATAACTGTTGCATCAGCTATGACAAATACTATCTCTTTCCTTGAGTAAAAAATTAAGCAACTAAATGAACCAACAGCTCTCTTTTCTTTTCTCTATCACCTCCTATCCTTTTTTTCAGAACAGTTGACTAGAAAATAAATGCAAAACAAATTATAATTAGGTATCTGAAATCATTGACAATCTAAGAATTTACCCTATTTTTTTCTTCTTGGTTTTACCTGAAGCTAACCCCAACCATAAGAAGGATTGTAATAAACTGGCCCATATCTCCACCTAAGATTGGAAAGCCATCTTATAATGAAGACAAACTAGATTTATTCCTGTTCATGATTAAATCTGTTTCTCAAGGGCTGGGATATAACTCACCTGTAACCTAAACTATGAATGGTTCTGTATTGCCTGGTCCAGGAAATGCAGCCATGCTTTTGCTTCAAAGGTTATTATGACCACCTTGTTAAGATCACCATGAGACCATGCCTTTGTTTCAGGAGGTTATTATGACCAACTTGTTATGTTTATATTCTTTTCCTGTAACCCTATCTATTTGCTGGCAGAATCTCCCATTTGAAAACCCTTACTCTGGAACTATAAAAAAATTTCATCTTCCTCTTGTCCAATGCAGATCTCTTGAACTCCACCTTTAGGAAAAGACAGCCCATGTACATGAATAAAAAGCTTGCTTTACTTAATTTGGCCATGATGATTTAGGACAGTAGTCTTTCTCCTGGAATCTGTGGGAATAATAGTTGTGCTCACACTTTTTTCTTATAATCCCTAAACAAAATCAACATTTCATATATGAGATTTTAGTAACTGTTGATCGTCAAAAGTGTCCTTTTGCTAAATGAGAGCATCCAATCTGCAGCAAGTTCTCTATATAATTTTCTTTCTGGAGATGAAAATGAAGCCATATGTTAAACTCACCCCTGTAGCACTATTCTGAATACTCAGACCAGAGTCCATCGCCCAAAGCTAATGCTGCTAAAGAAGGCTCTCTGACTTTCTGTGCTTTCTTTTTTCCAGAAGCAATTCTTGCATAGCTCTCTTCAGCTTGGAGGCATTCTCTCACCATTGGAGAGGGCATATCTTCACAGGGGAAGATAGGAGGAATGAAAACCCACCGTTTTGCCTAAAAAGAGTCCAGAAGGGGAAAGTGAAAAGACCATCCAAATCTAGATATAAGGAAGTGGAAAATAAATGCCCAGCTATGTCTGAACATTGAACGACCTCTGGCAAGCAAAGCACCAGAGAGCAAACAGAAGCTTCCAGTGGGATATCAGGGTTAGTTGCTTGAAAAATAAAACAAACAAGCAAGCACACAAAAACAAAAACAAGATCTAAGCTGCAGGACCAGGACATGGCTAGCATGGGAATCCTAGTTACTACATCAGTTTTTAATTTAAAAAAAAAAAAAAAAAAAAAGGCTAGTTAAGGAAAAATGACAATCTATAGTTTGGGGATTCTTACCTTGTGCTTATAAATGACAATCTGTAGTTTGGGGATTCTTACCTTGTGCTTATTATGTGTTTAGAGTTTATATTATTTTATGATCCAATACAATGAACATGGTCAACCTATCTGCACTCTGACAGTTCCCAGCTGTCTACTGTTAATGTAAACCAGGATATATTTCTTAACAGATATGGACACTTCAAGACTAGTCTACAGAGTACCTGACATACTATATAGGATTATGAAAATGGTGTCCCCAATTCAATGTTTCCATTTAAAAACTAATAGTGGAATGAGCTACCTCTTTTACTATCCTAGGAATAGGTAGAGGTTGTAAGTGTATGTGGAACTTTATTTGTAGACAGAGTCCAAGGAAACCTTGGGAAGTTGGGCAAATTGCATCTGCTTTGTGAGTCCATACCTTCATTACTTCTCACTACTCTGAATGACCTAAGCCAAGTACCAGGTTAGCCTCAGTCAATTATACCTGCAGTATGGTGGGGTTGAGGTCAGCCTAGGAGCCTGGCATGAATTGCTGATGACTGCCATTCAATACTCCTCAGGATCACAAGAAACACTTTTCTTAGAACTGGGGGTGACAGTCACCTGCATGTTGACCCCAGCTGAGATATTCGTATCTTATAGCACCAGGATCCCTATGAGACAGGACTAGTAACATAGGAATGTGAAAGCAATTTACAAATACTTCCTTGTAGACGGCAGTCACGAATTAATGAGAACAAGATAGATTTCCACATACAGTGATGCATAGTCTAGCTGCAAACCTGACCTCTACAGCTTAGGCACTGTGCAAATGCTCCCTGGAAGAGGCTAATTGGAGCAGCAAAAGCCACCTGGGCTCTGATTTTCACTGCTTCACTCAACTCTTAACATTATATGTATGCTTTATGAATTGTAAAAGAGATAGTTGCTGGGCGGTGGTGGCGCATGCCTTTAATCCCAGCACTCGGGAGGCAGAGGAGGCAGAGGCAGGCGGATTGCTATGAGTTCAAGGATAGCCTGATCTCCAGGGCAAGTCCAAAATAGTCAAGGCTACACCAAGAAACCCTGTCTCAAAGAGAGAGACAGAGACAGAGAGACAGAGAGAGACAGAGACAAAGAGACAGAGACAGAGAGAGACAGAGAAAAAGACAGAGACAGAGAGATAGTTATAGCATTTTTGAGATTAGGATTGTCAGGACTAAATGTTTCTGTTCCCATGAAAGTACCAACATGAATGGCAGGAGCACAATAAGCATTTGTCAAGCCATAACCTTAATATTACCTGTTTGCTCCCCATCAAATATTTGGGTTGTATCCATTATATTGTACTTTATAAATGGCCTGAGACTTCTGTCAGTTAAGGTGTTGTCTAGATTATGTAAACGGTAAGTAAATATGTACAGGTTTAAACTCAGGTGTGTCACATTTGTGCATCTTTTGAATTGATAGTTTCTTATTGTTTAACCCTATCCAGCCTTCAAAAAAAGTTAGAATGAACTTTTATAAAGACAGCAATACATAGCATTTGTGTTTATTTTACAGGATTGGAAGATGAAAAGCCCAGCAATTGACTTTATTTCCTCATCAGTCCCTCTATTGTCCCTCACCCTCTGTCTTTCTCATCCTCTTTCCTCTTTTTCCATTTAATGATTAAATGATCTGGCATAACACAAAATGCAAATTATGTTCTATTGCCCTAAATTGTTCCAGTTCATTTAGCTCACCATGAGCATTCATTATAGCTAATTATTGTAACAGATTTTTATTATTCATAATTATTTTTTCATGTTGTAATGATCATAAATTTTAAAATTTCTGGTCATCATGAGTTACCATTCATGCATGCATGTCAGGGACTTTTTCCTTAAAGAACATTCAGATGCTCATTATCATCAATACATGTGTAGGTTGTTATTATTCATATCCAATAAATCCCTTTTGGGGTATGCAGAATGCAATAATTCTCAAGACTAATGATAAACTGACACTCTGCTTAATTTTAGAAAATCAAATTAACTACCTCTGATTAGATGTGTGGCAGATTTCACTGCGCTAATTGCGTCAGGTTCATGACCCCAGGCAAGAGAGATGCTTTCTTAACTCTCTAGCACGCAGTAATGTCTATTTTTAAAGATTACCCTCCAAGGTGCTTCAATAATACAGTAAGTTTTGCATCAGTCTCATAGAGATCATGCCCCAAAACTGGCAAATGAGACAAATGCCAAAATTCCTTGAGAGTGAGAAAGTGTTGAAAGTGCACCCTCTCACCATTAGTCACAGAACTAGGCTTATACTGTCACAGATTAGAATTAGGACATCCTTGACACATCTCATGCCATGGGAAACAGATCTTACTTTGTTATTATCTTCATATAGTTCAGTTTAAATTCACTACTCATTCCTTGTCATATTCATGACTAAAGAACAATGGAAGGGCACCTTTTGCCTCTTGAGTTTGTGCCAAGACCAAGGATATAGTCAGTGTCAAAGCATCACATTGACTAGGACTCAGTGTCCTGTAAGCATCTAACATCTGTGGCTATAAGTCCCCCTCTTCAGCTATACACAAAGCTCTCTCCTATCCACCTTCAATGTGCAGGTTGTCAATTAAGGGCAAGTACTCCTTGTGATTTTTGTCATTAGCATTCATCTTTTAGTTCTAGGTCACTAAAGTAAATTCTGAGTCTTAAATTTTCCTGCTTCTTACATGTGATTCCTGAACTCTGATTCATATCTGAGCTACATTCTGGCATTAGACTCTATACTTTCTCAATACTCCTTCTTACATATTTGATAAACATTCCACATTCTATAAATCTCAACAAGAACAGTTATAATAGCATCCCCACATTCTTCAGTTGCTCCATTTTTATTTTTATTTTTATTTTATGACTGGTGGAAGCAAGGAGAATCTTCCCTGTTTAACTCTTTCTTTCTGGTTCCTTAAAACTTCTTATCAAATTCACTTATTCCAACCTCTATGTCTTACCATCTGTACAGTTGGCAATCTGGGTCACACCAGCACCTAACACCTGGGCACTGTTAGCACCTGCTCCTAACCCCTATACTCTAATCTCACCACGATGCACACAGACGTTCAGCTAAAGCATAAGTTAGTGCTGCATATGTTCTCCAAATCCGTCAAGAACTTCTGATTATTCTTAGAATCACCAGAATCCAAACTAGAATCCTCACCAAATACTCTGAGTGAACTGACCTCTAATTCCTTCATCCTGTATTGAACCTCCTTGCTTCCTCCCTCCCCCAAAATACACAAGGCTCAAGCCACACAGGTGGCCGTCTGCTTCTTAGAATTTATTATTTGATTTTAATATTCATTATCCAAGTGCTATGATTGCACAGTCCACATGTATTTTTCCATCTTAAACAATAGCTTTTAAAATTAGGTACTATTAGTATGATTTTCTATGGATGAAAAATAGAAAAGAAGCCCATAAAAAATAGACTTTTCTGAACATTTTGAGAGAGAAATATGAGAAGGCAAAGGATAATAGTGTAAAGGAAATGTATTGGCAAGGTTCTACACATAGTAGGAGTACACCCTTTGGGTTCTTCCTCCTAAAACCTTGCCTACACTACTCATGGAATAGTGAGATTGGCACCTTCTACTTCTGCTATTGGCTGTAAAGAGCCATTTAGCCATCATTAGCATTGGTTATTCTTTATTCACTTACCACAGTTACTATTATTTACTTATATACTGAGATTAACCTAACTGAGGCTTTTATTAAGAGATAAATTTTACTCGTAGATTGACTTTATACCAATTCCATTTAAGAAATAACATCTTGCCGGATGTGATGGCACACACCTTTAATCTAAGCACCCTGGGGGGCAAAGAAAGGAAGGCAGATTTCTGTGATCTACAAAGTGAGTCCAAAACAACCAAGCCCCTGGATGGGGAGACCTGGTGGCACTCGGAGGAAGGATAGCAGGTTACCAAGAAGAGACTTGATATTCTGAGAGCATATATAGGGGGAGGAGGTCTCCCTCAGTCACAGACATAGGGGAGGGGAGAAGGGGAGAAATGGGAGGGAGGGAAGAATGGAAGGAAACAGGGGAAGGGCTAACAATCGAGATGTAATATGAATAAATTAATTAAAAAAAACCAACCAAGCGTACACAGGGAGGCCCTGTCATAAGAAAACAAAAAGAAAAGAAGGAGGGAAGGAAGGAAGGGAATCTCAATGTGCTGCAACTGAATTGCACAGAAAAATATAGTAAAAACTCATATGTAATGTTATAACTGGATGCTAATGATGACAAGAAGATTCTGAGCCCATTATTCCTCTTTAAGAAAAACAGGAGTTCTCATAGGGTATCAAGTCTCTTCTTGGCTACTTGCTGTCCTTCCTCTGAGTGCCACAAGGTCTCCCCCTCCAGGGGACATGGTCAAATGTGAGGCACCAGAGTACGTGAGAAAGTCGTATCACACTCTCCACTCAACTGTGGAGAATATTCTGACCATTGGCTAGATCTGGGAAGGGGTTTAAAGTTTACCGCCTGTATTGTCCTTGGCTGGTGCCTTAGTTTGAGAAGGTAATCCCCCTCAGGAACAGTCATAGGGGAGGGGAATAATGGGAAAATGGGGGGGGGAGGAATGGGAGAATACAAGGGATGGGATAAACATTGAGATGTAACAAGAATAAATTAATAATAAAAAAAAAGATATTAAAAAAAATAAAATAAAAATAAATAAATAAATAAATATCTGACCAATGGAAAAAAAAATAAAAAATAAAAAATAAATAAATAAATAAATAAATAAAAATGTAAAAAAAAAAAAAAGAAAAAGAAAAACAGGAGTATGTGGATTCAAGAGTGCTAAATATACATAATTGAACACCAACCCCCCTCTAAAACAATAGAACTAAAGAAATAAACAGAAAAGAGAATGGTCACTCTTATTCTATGCAATATTATATAAAGTCTAATTCCTGGAAAACCAAAATCATCTAACTTACTACCTTAAAAAGATCCCATGAACTCTGTCAACATCGCACGGCTATTGCTACTCCAAAACAATATCTCTCATCTCTGAAGTGCAGTTAAAGCAGCTGGCACTTGCAAGAATGAAGTTTTCATATACGTGTGTGTGTGTGTGTGTGTGTGTGTGTGTGTGTGTTTGGAGGTCTCTGAGTTCTCTGTATAAGAGGATGCCAGATAAGGGAGTCCAAAGGGAAATACTTTGAATAGCAAGAGAATGGGTGAGACAAATTGGTAGCAGAACATGCTCCCGGAAAGGCATGAGAGACACAAAGAAGAAAAATGATGGAGGCATCCATGGAGGATTCTATTTGGACCTGCTGTTCAATGGTCTCCTCAGAGTTGGGGAGAAACCTTGCGTGGAGGAGTGGAGAAGATGAAGCCCACTACAGTGTGAAGTGATTAACAGACTAATTAACCCTTCTGATCCAGCAATTAATGACCACTGATTACAGTGATGAGAGGCACAAATCGTGAATACACACACGTAAGCATTACAGTCTGTCTTCTTCTCGAGGAATGCCTACCCGACCTGCCAAGCAACACTTAGCTGAAAATTAACAAATATATTCCACAAGGGCCTCCAGCTGTTGCCATGTCATTAGGTTCTATGTAAAAACACTTCTCAAGTAGAGACAATATCACTTTTTTACACTGTTTAAAAACAAAATAGTTTTCTTTTTTAAGTTTTCTTTCTTACATATATATTTATATTATTACACATATATACAATAAACCACCTACAGCAAGAAGAACCATGAAACAATCAGGAATTATTTAAATGTTACATTCATAGTGTTTTGGTTATTTGTATTTGTCTGCCTTGAAGAAAACATCTTTCCTATCTTGGTGAGTCTAAACTTCTGAGTATAAATCAATAACTATCATATCTCATCTTCATCAACTTAAAACATCTATCTAGACCTAAAACCATCTTAACCCCTAAACAACTAGGCTTAATTGTAAAACTAAACTATCTTGTCTTCAACCCCATCAGAGACTTGAGAAGGAATAAAATAAATTATCTGAGTAGACAGGAAGCAGCTTCCAAAATGAGAAAATGACAGAGACAGCTTACTGCCTGAACAATCACCCAGAACACTGTATAATGTTGGAGCATCATCTTCAGCATCTGGCCCAATATATCTGACAGACATATTTGCGAGACAGGAAATATTGAGGAGTTGCTGACCCTGTCTTGGCAGAGTTTGGCTGTCAATTCGGCCTGCATCCAATCTTGCCCATCTTTAGGCAGAATTCTGTCTGTGGCAGAAACAAGGACATTGTGCCTAGTGGCTTGTTTGCCATATTTGAAGCTATCTTCATAAGGAGGTTCATTGATGCTCATCATCTTCTTTGAAGTAAGCTGAGTGTTTCCAGGATTTAACCTTTAAAATCTTTAAAATAAAATAATCATCTTTAAATGCCATATTCTGTAGGTCTCTGAGGATTTTGAAGACCTTATCTATTTTACCCTATCTATCTAAAGAATCATATCTATCTGTTAAACCTAGAGTGTATATTCTTGTAATAAGAATAGACTAGTAATTGACATAACCATGATTTTACACATTGTATATGCTCACTCATAAGCAAATGTTAGCCACATAATACAGGATAACCACACTATAATACAGAGACTGGTGCACCAACCAAGGACCATTTTTGATGTGGACCTAGACCCTCTTCTCATATGTAGTGGATAAGCAGCACAGTCTCCTTGTGGATCCCACAGTATGGGAAGTAGAGACTACTTCTTTTTTTTTTTTTTTTTTTTTTTTTTTTTTTTTTTTTTGCTTTTTTTTTTTTTATTAATTTATTCTTGTTACATCTCAATGTTTATCCCATCCCTTGTAGCCTCCCATTCCTCCCTCCCCCCCCCCATTTTCCCATTATTCCCTTCCCCTATGACTGTTCCTGAGGGGGATTACCTCCCCCTATATATTCTCATAGGGTATCAAGATGGACTCTGGACCTCTAACCTTAATCACTTCCTCCTGGCAGAACAACCTTGACAGGCAACAGAGGAAGAGGATACAGGCAGTCCAGATGAGACTTGATCTGCTGAGGTCAGGTGTTAGGGGAGGAGGCTTCCCTTTCTGAGGACTAGGAAAATGAGGGAGTGGAGGGAAGGGGATTGGGAGGTGATGAGGGAGGGGGCTACTAATAGGATGTGAAGAATTTAAACTGCAGAGCAAGCAGGTAACTTATATTGCTAATCTCACTACATGGGAATAGCTCTGAGACTGGCTGAGACATGAATGTCTATGCATAGACAATTTTTCTTGTTGGGTCCAGAATCCATGTGGTTTATCATTAGATGCCATTCTTCATATGGCATGAATAAAGATTTACAGGTGTCTTTCTTCTGCTCATACAAAGAGCAGAGAATCAGCTTTAATTGTTCTGTGCATTATGCACATCTCATATATTTATAATTTTAGGAATATATAATGCTTGTGAGAAAGTATATGTTTTCAGAACAAAAGAACCAGACACTGATGCTGGATCAGACCTGACAGGATTCATTCCTCTCTCAGCATGCTGGACACTGACATCCTGCATCCTTTGTGTTCTAGCACCAAGTGCTTCAGTTGAAGTTCCTAGTCAGAATAAGACAGCTCCCAGGACAACTTGGAAGAAAGCTTCCAAACCTAATTGGTCCAGCAAATCAGACTGTCCCACAAAGGAATTTTGCAACATTTAGAAGTTGGACAACAAATGCTTTTCCTAGCTTGTTTAGCCATTTTACCCAATTTTATTTGTGCCCCTACAAAGGTATTATTCATCCCAAATCAGGCAGAAGAAATATTAAGATAAAGATACCCCATTTCCTTTAAGTGGGGCTGGGGAGGCTTTTGGTTGTTTTCTTAGGCTATAGAGGCATATTTTTATTGGCAGTTGGTTATAAGTTACTATTGGTCTTATTCAGAGAGAAAACAAGGTTGGACTCAGGGATGTCTCTTTTTTATTTTATCTTTCTTTCTCAGAATTTGAAATAGGGGTTGAAAGAAAGAAGGGGGAATATAGAAATATATAGGGATGATAAGACAAAAAGTAGATTATTGAATCCACTACTCAACTTAAGGCATTAATTGTTACTCACAAGGTTATTTTTAATTCACTGGTATAGAATTTTGTATTATCGATTAAAAATAAGTTTCATCTTGATACACTGGTATAGAGGACAATTTTATGATTATTTTTCACACATATTTTATACATATATTTCTACTCTAATATGAAGCATTGTGCCCATACAATTCAACTATATACAAGGTTCCTTTCCAATACTTTGAAAGTGCTTTTGCAAGCTGCTTAGGATAATTAAGTAATACAAGTTATTTATCAGTTGAACAAAATAGTTTTCAGTGGAGTCACATATTCTTCTCAGTTACATCTTGTCTAACTTGTAATCTTGCTCTAGTTTGGTGCATATTCATTGTATAATCAGGATCACAGTTACTCAGAAGGATTTATTAAAATGTCCTGGTATGTATTAGGAAGATGGTGAGGGGTGGAGGAAGAGAAGGAGAAGGAAAGATGGAAGTGAAAAGGTTCAAATGAAAGCTTTCTGGTTTGTATTGGTAAAGGCAGTAATTGTGGTCCCATATACAGAAGGAATGCATCACCTAAAGAAAACTAGATACTGCAGGATCTGGCAAAGGACAGTCAAAGTCAGTGTGAGCACTCATGTCCACAGTAATAATGCTTGGTCAACAACAGTCTCTTTTGCACACGTTGGAGTCATGGCACAAGACAACCATTACAGATTCCATCTCCCCAAATTTAAAATAGACTTGTCAGCTTTTACTACTTCCATGTGAAGTTCTCCAGCCTCTGAAAACAAAAACAGCAAAACAACCTGCCACCCTGCTCCATTAAAAATCACAGCCAGTCTGACATTTACTTTACCTGATGGAGCATCCCAGATATTTGGTAGTTGAATTTTTGTCTGGTTTCATTTTTCTTTTTAGGTTTTGTTCTCTGAAGTGAGGTGTCAAATCAGGAAGAAATCAATAGCCTCAGGGAGACAATGTCCAAATAATGTCACTTTTATGTCCTTTCCAAAGGAAGGTTAAAACCTTCCGTGTCTCATAAGCATGACACACATACTAACTAGTTTAATCTTCTTATTTTCCATTAATCAATTTATTTATTCACTTTACATCCTGATCACCATGCTTTCTCCTTCCTCTTCTCCCAGTCCTAACTTCACACTACCTTCCTCTTCTCAGAGAAGCACAGGCCCCTCAATGAGTACCAACCTGTCTTGGCTCATCAAATTCCAGATGGGTAAGTTGGTGTCTCCCTCTCTTCACTTGGAGTCCCACCTGGTCTTAGGAGGTAGGCACTTTAGGTTTCATGTCTCCTTCTGCTAGGAAGCTCAGGTAAGGTTTCCTCCATAGATTCCTGGGAGCCTCCCCTGCTTAAGGTCTCCAGCTAGTCCCAGAGAAGATACACACACACACACACACACACACACACACACACACACACACACACACGCATACACATACACACACACACACACACACACACACACACACACACACTGATTTCTGTTCTCTCCAATTCTTCCACCCATTGCACACTTTCCCGTATCTGATCCTTACTCTCTCTCTCCTACCCAGTATCCTCAATTGTACCCACTTCTGATGTTTATTTTATTTCCCCTTCAGAGTGAGATTCAAGCATATCCCTTGGGCCATCCTTGTAACTTAGCTTCTTTGGGTCTGGATTTTAGCATGGTTATTCTGTACTTTGTGGATAATATTCACTTATAAGTAAGTACATATTATATGTATGTTTCTGGGTCTGTATTACCACACTTGGCGTGATATTTTCTAGTTCTATTCATTTGCCTGCAAATTTCATGATGCTCTTGTTTTTAATAGCTGAGTACTATTCCATTGTGTATGTGTACCACATTTTCTTTATCCATTCTTCCTTTGAAGGACTTCTAGGTAGTCTGCAGATTCTGGCTATTATGAGTAAAGGTGCTATGAACACAACTGAGCAAGTGTCCATGTGATATTATCGTAGTTTAATTTTCTAAGACTCACGAGACATATGATTAACCTAATTTTTAATAGAAGATACTGATTCATACAGTGGGTCATTCACACAGCCCAAAGAAATACCCAGTTTGTGTTGGGAGAATCTACCACTGACTGCCACATGGGCCCTCAGACATCACGCCAACATTCCTCTGCATTAGCAACTTAGTCACAGTCTCATGTTCAGAGCTCTTGAAAGTACTAAATCAACCCATGATCATTGAGCCTGGAAATTGCCAAATAAATGATATAATCTTGAAAAGGGGATCAGGGAGGTGTTGTAGAAGAGGCCTAGTGAGTCATGTTGCAGTTCTCCAAGACTGACAAGGTCATTATCAATGAAATGAACACAGTTAATTGTGTTTTGACAAAAGGCCAGGGTAAATTGAATGATGGAGGTTGACTGTAGTATTTCACTCATTTTTCTAGTGCTTATTTCTTCTATCATTTATGGAAATTAGGATATTAATAGTTAATAATAAATAATTAAAGACACGGCCACCAAAATCGAGCATATGTTGGTGTGAGAATGTCCCCACTCTGATACTTACTAGCCGCAGTTGCCATGGGGATGTTACTAGGCTCTCTTGTTTGTTTCCTTTTAGTCTTTAAAATTATCATGAAGTTGAACTTACCTCCTGGCATGTAGCAGTTAAGTAAAATTATATATGCAACAGACAAAGTAAATATCTGCTCTGAAAATTAATTTTATTAACAGTATTCTGTTAGAGCAATTCAAGGATATAAGATATTTAAGACATGCCTTGCACTAAGCAAATAGAAAGTATAGTACTAAACACTGTGATGGAGGCTGCACAGTGCTATGAGAACACAGACAGGAGATGTAGAATTTAAAGATAATGGTAAATGCTCCATCAAGATTCTAACATATCTTAGATACTGAGTACATAAATTACATAGAGAAGAAGAGATGCAATTGTATTGGTGGCAGCTTGTGAAAATTCAGATATATTTTTTTAAATATCAAGATGAATACCAGTAAAGAGTTTTGGTCATATAAAGTAGTGTGTGGGGAAAATAACATTAGAAATTTATAGGGTCAAGAAGGCTCAACAGCAAAAGGCATTTGCCACCAAATCCGAAGACCTTAAGTCAATTCCCATGACCTAGAGAGTAAGAAAACACTGATTCTCACAAGCTGTTCCTGTCCCTGAACATGAGCACCATGGCGTGTACCTACATGTGTGGTGTACACACACAGACACACACACACAGACACACACACACACACGTGCACACAGTTTGCAATACAGACTTTTCTAGATTACCAAGAATTTTCTAGTAGGTGAAGCCCCCATGAGATGGGATTCCTTCAGGCTTCCATATTAGAACTGTGAAACAAGGGTCATGAACATGATTTGGTCCTGTACCTGTGATTTGCACAAGTTATTTACCTACTCTGATTTTTAATAATCTGTACAGATAAGATGATGGCATGCTCAGGAGGTGATGTAGGTTATATTATATGATTGCTTGTGTAGCATGGCTTTAAAAGACTCATTCATTCATCTATAAAATATTTACTCAGTCTCAGCTATATGCTAGAAACTTTCCAGGAAAGGGTACTAAGACAGGAAATAGGAAAATACCTTTGTACTTCCGTGAACTAACCCCTAAAGGTGAGAGGAAGTAACTACCACTTATAAATATAAACACATTATAAGATTATGTTAAGTAATATGAAGAAAATAAAGAGAACAAAGAGAGCCTCTTGATTCGACATGCATTAGTCAAATTGTCATATTGTATTGTGACTAGGAAGCTTGCTGGAAAAAAAATGATGTTTGACCCAACGACCACGAAATAGTGAGCAAATTGGACAGCCAGGGACATCAAATGTACTCCAGGCAGGTGCACATCTGTAATGCCAGCACTTGGGAAGTACAGATAGAAATACCAGGAGTTCAAGGCTATCGTCTTCAGATACATAGTGAGTCAGAGACCAACTTAGGCTACACAAAACCTTATCTAAAATAAAGACATTGATTTCAGGGGCACGTGAGGCCAATATGGCAGGAGAGGCAATGATATATTTTCTCACATTGCTGAGCTTAAGAAGAACTCTGAAAGAGTGAACATCAAAGTGTAAAATGACAAAGTGTCTGGGATAACTCCACAGAGGTATCTTGCATTGGTGGGATAGTGGAGAGAGAAACTGGATGGCACGGACTTAAGGCAAGGGATAGGACTGGAGGGAGATAAAAACAAAGATCACAGCAGGTGTAATAAGAGCAGGAACATGCACTGGAAAAGAAAAGGAATATGAAGTCTGTGGGTGGATTTTCCCTTTTTCTGTTCTTTCCTTTTTTATATGGCAAAAACTACAGAATATATACTGACATGAATAATACATGAAAGAGGAAATAATACTTCATGAAAAAGGATAGAATGCCAAAACAGTTCCTACAGTAGATGGAAAGAAACCTTACAGTTATAGGGACTGAAGGGAGAGTGGTGCTAGTATTCAGCAAAGCAGGATATTTCATCCAGAGTTAAAGAGCAGAATGGAGAAGAATGCAGGCAAACATTCAGGGAGCACAGAATGTGGAAATCTTCTCTTTTAATTCTTCCAGTGTTTACAAAATCTGAGAGCAAGGGTCATAGAACTTGGCATGGATGAAGAGTGTATGTTGAAGACTTGAGGACAGAGGAAAGGTAACAATTTGCTGTGTAGGGAAGGAAGATTGGATTGTTTAACGCATCATCATCAAGCCACAGTTTGTGGTCCAAATCTAGCCTACTGTCTGCTCCTGTAAATAATTTTTGTTGGATGAAAGCCACAGCCATTCATTTGTATAGAGTACATGTTCTTTTGCTACGATGGCTGGATTGTGAAGGAAAATGTATGGTTGTAAAGTTCATATTCCATACTCTCTGGTCATTTACATACAACAATTGCCAAACACTGGTCTAGAGAGTTCAGCTGGATTTTGTTGCAGCGTTGTGAGGTTAAAGGTTAGTGGTCATAAATCTAAAAGGAAATGAGACATATGCCTCATGTATGTATTTATGAGAAAAGGAGGAGGAGAAAGAGAACTCTTGTCATACACCTTCATCTGGTCAAGCCCATGTAGAGTAAAGAAAAAGTTGGAATTAACCAGAGCTTGTGTTCAGTCATGCTAGTGCAAGTCATAGAGAGCACCGCAGAGGCATCAAGGCAATGTGAATAAGCATGAGAAACAGACCTGGAAACTGACGCCAATAAATGAGGTTATGAAACAGCAAATGGCACTGAAATGAAGGGTCAGTAGATTTATGTTTTAATGGTATTCATAAAATATTAAATTGGATGTAAGAAGAATACAACACTAAAACATAAGGTGATGGATGAAATGAAAAGAATGAAGAGATTGCAATTTAGGGCAATGGTAAAGAAGATAAATTACTATAGTGGCATAAAAAAATAAAATAAAAAAGGGACACATATTCTTCAAAAGTAATATTCCACAGAAATCCAAGAGAGCTTTCCTGATGACTAGATCTAAGTTTCACACATGGTATAAAAATGCAATTTGGGGAGCAAGTTTGGAAAGCATGAGCAAAGAAGACCTCCTTTCCTTTGTCTACATAAAAAGGGATCCATGAACTTGCATCAAGAAGGAAAAAAATCAAAACCAGGGAGGAGAAAGTCCATGCACTTTGAAGAGTAGGCCTTGTTAATAACTCCATCTCCCAAGGGAAATGTTTCCAACTGAAAGACACTGCCCAGGATTACTGTCCCTGGAATGGTGCAGATGACAGACACAAACCAGGAACTGCAGATTTCATTATTTCCCACACTGCTGGTGAAATGGAGCACAGGGTGAGTTATGTGAGGTTTTTCAGGTCTTTCCAAACTAAACACACTTTGTCAGTTTTGTAAATCATAAAGAATGACCCATCTTCCTACTTTTAGCCTTGACCTCGCTCACATAGCTTTTCTTTTTCAATGTTTGTGTCTCTTATATCAAACACTTTAGATGCGGAGCATGTTGGTCCTAGATGGCTTTGTCCATGCTTGCCATCCTTCCTGACCCACCTTCAAAGTTATGGATGCATTCCAAACTGATTAGATGGGTCACAGCCTCACAGAGAGGCCAAAGCCAGCTGGTTCCAGTCAATTGTATTCCTTCGAATTGGCAAACGATAAATGGATTTTTCTTCTTGCAGTTGGTGATTTATGACTTGATATTATGCCTTACAGACCAGAGTAACATCTCACACTAAGCCAGAGTCTATGAATCTTTCTGCATTCTTAGATTAGCCCAACTACCCACCTCGGCACATTGAATTTGAGTTTATTTTTAAATAGTAAGTCCAGTTGTGTTTAAGAATATGTTTATATATGTCTGTAGAATTTTCTGTGTATAAATCACAAATAATAATTACATATATATGTATATTATGCATATATGTCTATCCATACACACCTGTATATATAGTGATTATGAGGAAATAAATCAAAGATACTATTGTTCTTTAAGAGCCTACATTGAAGGAAGAAATAGATTTTCAAAAAGTGAGGTTCTTGGTATTAAACACAATAATCAATATAAGTGAGCATGTGCTTAATATGTATAAATCCCCAGTTAAATCTAAAGAGGAAAAACCTAGTTTGACTAGACAGAATAGAACCAACCAAAAGGAATCTAAAATCAGGCAATCTAAACCTAAAAGTTCCCAGCCACAATATCTGAGATGTCTGTGGGTAGACAACTCTATTTTTTACTAAACACTTCATAATTTATTTGTGTTGTATAATGTTTACCACCATCCTTCACCTCTATCTAGTATATGACAGTAAGAATGCAGCTAGATTGTGATAAAAATATTTCTCAGTGTAATTAAAGGTCACCAGTTAGAGAAATGGGTCTCAGCCTATGGGTAGTAACTCCTCTGTGTGTGTCAAATGACCTTTTCACATGGGTTGACAAATACCGCCAGAAAGGACAGGTATTTACATTGTGATTTATAATAGTAGCAAAGTTATAGTTCTAAGGTAGCAGTGAAAATAATTTTAGGGTAGGGAATCACCACACCATGAAGAACTATATTAAATAGTCACAGCATTGTGAGGTTGGAAGGTTGAGAACCACTGAGTTAGAGGGAAGCAAAATTGCTCCTATCTGAGAATCACAGAACTACAGCATCCTGGAAGGTTTCCTTTAGCAAGTCTTCAAGGTGTGTAAAATTAAATAAAACTCCTGGATAAAGGAAGCATCACATAGATAGATGTCATTGCCAGACAACTGTAGGCTGATAATGGATACAGCATAAACTACAAAGATGGTATTAGAAAGTGAGATACAAGACTGAACCCAGATGAATCACTATTGTCATGATCACAATACATTGTGGTGGATATAAAACAAATCACGCTGCCAAAATTATCTGAATTTGATGTTCAATACTGTAGGCCTTGGTTCTGGCCTTACTCAATAGGAACTCCTATGAATATTTACATCATAAGCTTAAATTAATGAATCTTTAGTATTATAGCACTCAGATTCTAGCCCGCAAACCATAAGCTATCAATATCTGCTGAGCTCCTTTTAGAATCGCAGAATCTCATCCCAGCCTGTAGAATCAGTGCCTTCATTGTGTAAATGCCTCAGTGATTCCTACAGATTGTAGAATTAAGAACCACTGCTCTGGTCCACAAAGTATTGCAAAATTACTCATGTTAGCACCAGTGATGACCTTCAGAAACACATACTGACCTGTCCAGTACTTTCCTGTAGAGTAAGAGGTGCTCGCAGGCTCCTCATTAAAACATATTCTTCCAATTTGCCCAACACAGTAAATTGAAGTTTTATTACTAATGTACAATACTACAATCTTTTTAAAAATCTCATGGGATAGCACAAAGATGCATGTCACCTCTGATCACAAAATATCTTCTTATGATGCAAATTTAATTCTAACACAAATAGTCATTCCTCAAACTCTCAAAATAATCCTATTGTTTCAGAGTCAGTGAGGGAAAGAAGACATTGTATTTGATGTTTGAATACTGAGAAAAAGCAGGCATTACATGAGGAAGCTTTTCAATCCATTATCTACATGGTTAACATACTTTAAATTCAGGATTATTTGAAACCTTGGCCAATTTACAGGCGATAGTGAGAGAACCAGATATAGAGATTAATATCTCCTGCATAGAGAAGATTTATGACTTTTTCAATATTGTTTTAATATGTCACATACTCAATGACTTTTCAGAAAAAAAATTATTATTGTCTTGCAGCAGACAAAACGAAAGGTCTGTGTATGAATGTCCAGACTCACTGATAAATAAATAATAAAGTCTGAACACCGTTCTCCACTACCTGATGGCCACTACACTTGGCCACTCCAATTTAAGTTTAGTTCTAAGAAGAAATATACTTGAGTTTCAGCCAGACTTCTTTGAAGGCTTCATCGTAAAATATCTGAGTCTTGCTTCCCATTTGTAATTTAAAACACCAATATCTAATTTGCTAGACTGTTATAAATCACTGGAATCAAGTTTATTAAAATGTAACTGTAAATCATTATGATTATGTCGATTTCAGCCAAAACTAGAGAATGATTTCACCTATAAATTCGACTCAACCCCTTCCTTCATTGCAAATCTATGCGAGATTTTAAAATTTATTGACAAGAAAATATATCTGTGATGGTAAGCATCTCAATGGTCTTTAAAAAGAAGACCACAGAGGCAAGCAAGAATCCAGGCTCAGCTTCCAGTCTTGGATCTAATGAATAAGATTTCAGTATCTATTACTTAAGATTCTCCAGAATGATGAAGGGATATGTGTGTAAATTCGTATAGACAGTGAAAAGAAAGGGGAAAATGAGAAAGAAGACAGGGAAAAGGAGAGGAAAGGAGAGAAGGGGAGGGCAGAGAAGAGAAGGGGAAAGAAAGGGAGCAGAGAGGGGAGGAGGAGGGATGGGTGGGAAGAAGAGAAGAAGAGGAGAAAAACTAGAACCAAGAAAGGTGTAATGATTTGATTCAATTCTGAAGGTTTATGACCAAGAAACTAAATGGTCATTCTAGTGTGAGGGCCAAGATGAGATGTAATGTTTCAGCTAATCCCATCAACCAGAAGAAAAGGAACAGATTGCATATTCCTATCAATGATTAGCTCACAAAGTAAACTGTTACACATGTGTTTACACACAATGAGCAATTTGTGACCTGGGTATAGCAGAAAACAACTGTATATGCATTAGCCTAGCTCTGCAGTCATAAGAGAAAGAACTAACAATCAACTGAAGTTATGACCACATGGACTAGCTGTCTGCTCCATCAGAGAGGTGCCATGTCAATGCCACAGGCACAATCCAGTGTAAATGCTTGAAGCTCAGACGGAGAACAACTGGAGGACTAATGAGGGTTGAAGAACCCACTCTGGTTAGCTTTACAAAACCATGAATCTGTCCCAGAAAAAGAAATGAAACCCCTCATTCAGAATGAAATACTGCAGATGTTCCTGGAGGAGGAATGTTGAGCAGCATAAATTCCAAGGATCTATTATTCCTTTCGAGTCATAGTCAAGGGTAATTTCTTCAGCATGATGGCCCTGACCACTATACAGCATCGTCCTCTGCTGTCAATAGAGAAGAAGGATATTTGTAGTTAGAAGATACTATCTAGGGAGAAAATCAAGATTGAAAAATTCCTGCTCCACAAATCTCAAAATGTTGCAGGCAATGCCTTATTGTCTGCAATTTTAAAGCAGGCCTAAATAAATTTTCCACCAGGTACAGATCCTTCAAGCCGACCCATATGACAGTGAGACCTAGACAAGGTTCCTCATAAACTCAATGCAGTTGTATTCAAAGTGGCCACACATAACCATAAGAGGTATTTTCATATGTAATTTTGTTTCCAGAAATTGCATGATTTTCAGCAGTAGGATCTTGGTAAAGCATCTTTAACATGAAATAGTCAGGAAGATGAGGGAAATACTTCATTTAGTAAAATGGCTTGAAGCCATCAATGACAATTTAATGTTAAAACAGGAAAATATATTGGTTGGACAAAGCCAATGTACCAGGAGGAGTAGTGGGTCCGAACTTTTCCTCAATTTCTTTCTCTGATAATTTTTATGGTACTAGATGAGATATCATAGATATTGATTTTCATTCAGAAATTTAGACCCAACAAGAAAGGAAAGATATTTACTTCAAGGTTGACAAATACAATAGCCAAATCACTATGAGTATAACATATATATAATTCCTGATTATCTTGTGGTTCTTCCTGCTTTATGTAGTTTATTTTATTCATGTGTAATAATACAAATGTATATGTTTAGAAAAGAAACATAATAAAAAATTATAAAAAATAAAGTTATTCCTGTGCATCAAGATTCGACTTTCTTGTCATTAATGTACAATATTAATCTATGAAATTGGCTTCTAAGATCTCTTCTAGTGCTGTAGAATCATGAATCTCAGTGTTAGATGTGTAAATTTATGTCCTAAGGGTCATCATGATCAGTTATTCCATTCTAGCAAGGACTCTTTGGAGCAACAGATAAAAACATACAATGTCAGAATCTATTAAGTTTGATCTTTATATAAAAAAATCATGGTCCTGTTTTATTCTGTGAATTATAAGTGGGTTTCATCTACTGGACTTTGAAAATGGAAAGTAGGGAAATGGTTTTGTGCACTTGTAAGAGAGAAGAGGAAATAAAACAAATGAAGTACAGACAGTGATATGCTAGAGAGAAAATGGAATCAAAGTCAGGGTTCAGTGTTCTGGATATATGGCACATGGGACAGGGACTGGTTAGGGAAGTCCAGTTTCAATTAACTACTCAGCTATTAAAAACAAGGAATTCCCGAAATTTGTGGATAAATGGATTGAGCTAGAAATGATCATAATGAGTGAGTTAACCCAGAAGCAGAAAGAATCAAATGGTATATACTCCCTTATATCTGCATACTAGCCCAAGGGGCATGTCCCACGAAAGCCTTCACTTACCAGGAAACTGGGACAGAGGGGAAGGCATCCTATTGGGACTCTAAATGAGAGACGCATGGGAGAACAGCAAAATAAAAGGATCCAGAGGGTCCTAGAAATCTACAAGTAGAACAATATGATAGGCAGATTTGGGTCCAGGGGTCCCGCTCAAACTAAGGCACCAGCCAAGGACAATACAGGAGGTAAACTTTAAACCCCTTCCCAGATCTAGCCAATGGTCAGAATATTCTCCACAGTTGAGTGGAGAGTGTGATACGACTTTCTCACATACTCTGGTGCCTCACATTTGACCATGTCCCCTGGAGGGGGAGACCTGGTGGCACTCAGAGGAAGGACAGCAAGTAGCCAAGAAGAGACTTGATACCCTATGAGAATATATAGGGGGACGTAATCCCCCTCAGGAACAGTCATAGGGGAGGGGAATAATGGGAAAATGGGGGGGGGGAGGAATGGGAGGATACAAGGGATGGGATAAACATTGAGATGTAACAAGAATAAATTAATAAAAAAAAAAAAAAAAAAAAAAAAAAAAAAAAAACATTTAACTGATATCTTAGCCAGAAACCTAAAGATAATTCCAAGGGATGGAATTTCTAAGGAATAAATGTACATGCAATTGAATACTCTAGCAGATATATTTGCTTTAGAATTATTTTCTTCATGCTTATTACAATATTAAGTTTCTTATTGTCCTTAGGTTAGAAGCAACTGTTTCACACCTTTGAAGTGTGTACCAATATACTTTCTTCTTGTTCTTCATAGCTGCATAACAAACTACCCCAAAATTTGTTAGTTGTACATGATCATTTATTTTGCTTATACTTTTGGGTATCAGTAATTGGGAAAAGGTTTGAGTTCAGATTTCTAGCTAATGTGGCCACAGCTGGAAGACATACTTCCCAGATCCTCTCTTCTTACATATGCCTCCATATGAGGGTGTTGGGCTTTCTTCAGCACTGTGCCTCTTGTTACACAGCAACTCCACACAACTCAGGCTTGCTATGGTATGAGGACTCCATCAAGATGCTCCTCTGAGCTGGGTCCAAAGGAAAGAATCATAAAAGCAAGGATACTGAATGGAACTTCAGCAGTCCCAAAGTAACAATTCTACCACATTTCACTGAGCAAGACTTACCCACGGGCAACACACAAGAAAAAATAATACCTGGGGGTATGAGCAGAGCTTACTTATAGGCACCACTGTTAGGCATCAGCTACTGCACACACATTTCCCAGTGAAAATGTGTCTTTATTTTCCTCATTACTCCTGTGTTCCCTAGGTTCTTAGCATCACTGCTTTCTCTTCTGTGAAGCATTTATCTGCATCTGAAAACTCATTGGACACAGATCTTCCATGACATGTGTTTTGTCCCATTATCGCTTGATTTGCAGGCCTGCCTGAGTACTAGACATTGAGTACCTTAAGGGGGTTGAAGATGTCTTTATTCATCTTTATATGTGAGACTTTGATTGCTGGTACTCAGTAAGTGTTGGCTGGATGAGCAAGCATGTGCGTGCCAACTCATTTACTCCGTAGGCTGAAACAAACAGCAATAGACAAACTCAAGTGTAATTCTTGTTCCCAGAGAATTTTTTTGGGTCAAGGCTATGTCATCTCGTAGACTCTCTCCCTCTCCAATATATTCACACATGATGTCAAGTACTATCAGGGCACAACAAATAGGCTTGCCTTAAGATAGTGAAAGCAACTCATGTCAAAGAGTTTTAGGATCTTGTCAACCTAATAAGTCATTCTGTTCTTTTTACACACTTCAAGAAGACGTGTGAAGTCATACATTTATCTGTGGAGGAAGTGCCACAGAAAATGATGGGGAAGAAAATGCAGCTGACATTCAGTCAGAGGAAAATAACTTGCATGTGATTTCTCTAATCTAATCTGATATATTATAGTTCTTATAGGTTGAGTCTTAAATGTCCCCTGGGGAAGATATATTAAAAGATTGGTCACTGGCCTATGGTGCCATTAGGAAATGAAGAACCCTTAGGAAGCAAGGTTAAGTGGGAGGAAGTTAGGTCATTAGTGACACACTGCCCTTCCTTCATGCTGTAATTATTTTCCAGCTCACATGAGATGTGCAGCTCTACTGTATTTCCCCATCAATATAGTGCTATAACTCACTGCAGGCTCAAAAAGAAGACATCAAGTGACTTTGAGCTGAAATTTCTGGAACTACAAGGAAGACAAAAGCATAACAAAACCACTTTTCTCCTTCAAGTTGATTGTTCTCAGATTTTTTTTTTTTTTTTTTTTTTTTTTTTTTTTTTTTGCCATGGTGAAGGACTGTCGCTTGTAACAGTGACACTCACTGAATCTCTAAATCTCTATTGTCATGGGGAGCTGTGTGGATGCTGCATTTGTTAAGCATGTACAGCTTCCCAAAACAGCAAATATTTAAGGAAAGACACAGACACATCATGTGGGTCCAAACTAGCATATGTGTGCTTATGTCAATCACTAGAAAGTCAGAATTAAGTCCTTTTCAATCACCTTATACAACTTACAATTGAGAAATATCACTTAAAAAAATCTGTGTCCTTTGTCTTTATATATATATATATATATATATATATATATATATATATATATATATACACACACACACACACATATATATATATATATATATATATATATATATATATATATATATATATAATCTATTTATCTACCTACCTAAATAGATAGATAGCCAGCTATCACCAATTATTTACTTACAATGGCTTCATTTTTCATAAAGCTGAGGATCACTCAGGATGCCTCCTGCATGCTCTATCACAGAACTGTGCCCCCAGGGCCTGTCTTTCAATTCTTTAAATGAAAAACAAAGGTAGACTTACTCAAATGGGAAAAAAATCAATTGAATTGGTGTATGGAAAGAATGACAAACAAATGCTGAAATTATTATTATTATTTTTTAAATAAAGTACTTAGGTAGAGAAACAGCAATTAGAACATTTATTTCAGGATATGGGGGGAAATTAGAGACCCCACAGCCCTTCAGGACAAGCTTTCCTTTTATTGTTTGAGAATTTCATAGAAGTAAATAATATGCTTTGATGAAATCTACTCCATTAATCTCTCCTGCAGTTTCTTACCTGTGATCCCCACTACTTTCCTTTCCCACCTTTGTATACTTTTACTTTAAACCAAGTGAGTCAATTTAATCCTGCCTGTACGTGCATGGATCTAGGACCATGGATCTGCAACACAAGGTAGCCTGTAGGGGACTCATGCATGAAGAAATTGCTCTAGCAACTGTAAATTGTCAACACCTCCTTTGTTATGAGTGGAACTTTATGAGCCCCTCCCCAAGTCACATTTGTATTTTGTTATCACGAATTTTATTTTTCTTTTTCTTTCCATTAATTTATTTAATCACTTTATAGCCTGATTGCAGCCCCTTCCCTCCTTTCCTCCCAATCCTACTCCCATGCCCCGCTCCTCCCATCGCCCCTCCCTTCTCCTCAGAGAGAAGTACAATGGGTACCAAGCCACTGTGGCATATCAAGTCTCAGAAGGACCAAGTGTATCCTCTCCAACCGAGAGAAGACAAGGCACCAGCTAAGAGACAAAGGGGATCCAAAGGCCGGCCACAGAGTCAAGAGATAACCTCTACTCCCATTGTTAAGAGAAACCACATCTTGACCAAGCTGCACATCTGCTATATATGTGTAGAGGGCCTAGGTCCAGCCCAGGCATGCTCTTTGGTTTATGGCTTAGTTTCTGTAAGCCCCATAGGCCCAAGTTAATTGACTCTGTAGGTCTTCTTGTGGTGTCCTTAACCCCTCTGATTGGTTCTCTCAATTCTTCCTCCCACTTTCTTATTATGGAATTTTTCTTTAAAAAAAAAATTAAAAGAAAATCTGGTTTGCATTTTGCAAATCAAAATGACACTGAGATTCCATCTTATACCCATCAGAATGGCTAAGATCAAAAACTCAAATGACACCACATGTTGGCGAGGATGTGGAGAGAGAGGAACACTCCTTCATTGCTGATGGGAATGCAAACTAGTACAACCACTTTGGAAAGCTATCTGGCGCTTTCTCAGAAAAATGGGAATAGGGCTTCCTCAAGACCCAGCTATCCCACTCCTTGGAATATACCCAGAAAATGCCCTACCACACAACAGGGACATATGTTCAACCATGTTCATAGCTGCTCTATACATAATAGCCAGAACATGGAAACAGCCTAAGTGTCCCTCAGTAGAAGAATGGACTAAGAAACTGTGGTATATTTACACGATGGAATACTACTCAGCTATTAAAAACAAGGAATTCCCGAAATTTGTGGACAAATGGATTGATCTAGAAATTATCATAATGAGTGAGTACACCCAGAAGCAAAAAGAGACAAACGGTATATACTCACTTATATCAAAACACTAGTCCAAGGGATACGTACCATGAAAATCTTTACTTACCAAGAAAGTGGGTCAGAGGAGAGGATATCCGATTGAGACTTTAGGCAAGAGTAGCATGGAAGAAAGAGAAAATTGTAGGACCCACAGGGTCCTGGAAACCTACAAGAAGAACTTTATGACAGGCAGATCTGGATCCTGGGGTCCTCCTCAAACTAAGGCACCAGCCAAGGAGAATATAGGCAGTAAGCTTCGAACCCCTACCAAGACCTAGCCGACGAACATGATACTCTCCACCGTTGAGTGGAGAATGAGATCTGACTCTCACAGGAACTCTCGTGCCCCTTTTCTGACCATGTCCCCCAGATGGGGAGACCTGGTGGCACTCAGAGGAAGGATAGCTAGTTACCAAGAAGAGACTTGATATTCTGAGAGCATGTATAGGGGAAGGAGGTCCCTAGGTCACGGACATAGGGGAGGGGAGAAGGGGAGAAATGGGAGGGAGGGAAGAATGGGAGGAAACAGGGGAAGGGCTAACAATCGAGATGTAATATGAATAAATTAATAAAAAAATCTAAAAAAAAAAAAGAAAAGAAAATCTGGTATGACATGCTGCTAAAGTAAATGTTGATGTCCTAGTAGAGGTCAGCAGGACATCACACAGCATCTGCTAAGAGGATGAAATCACAAAATTCCTCAGAAGCAAACAAACTCAAATGAAAAAGAAGCTGCAAGTGTAGCAGGGGAAAACATGCTCACAGAAGCTTGTGATGTCAGCAAGACATTGTTGGCACAAGGTGGGACATACTGAGTAACCTACTTGGGTGCCTTTAATTTGGCTACAGCAGCAAGTGGGTGCCTCTGTGTTCCCAGACCTGTTTGCTGACTCGGAGACAGTCTCATCGGCGTCAGTGACCCCCAAATGTAATGTCAGATCCTCTCATCAGAACTTCACCCTCAAAACTGGAAATGAGGGCTTGAGACAGAGGCTTTGAAGAGAATGAACTAAAATCTGTAACCCCAAAAATATAAGAAGGAAGATCTGTCCCATCAGGCTCTATGCACTTTCTCTACAGCTCAGTGCCCCATATATTTTAGGCTTACTGGGTTATGTATACTCTGTTGTAAGGGCTTAACGGCCTTATAACCAGAAAAAAAAATTCAAAAGCCTGTGCCAGCAAATCACTGTTCTGTATGTCATTAAAGCATTATTTGATCTTGGAAATGGAATTTTATCAAAATTTCACATTTTACACTGGAACTTAAAAAAAAAAAGTTCCATTGCTTGTCATCTTGGCAGGATCTACAATGACCTACGAGTTGAGCCTGGGGCATGCCTGGAGGAGAGTATTTTGATTAGGTTAATTGGTATGGAAAGACACCACACCTGCAATTGTAGGTGACAGCATTATGTGCTGAGGTTCTGGACTGAATACAAAGGAGAAAATTAAATGGGGGTCACCATTCCTGTCTCTCTGCTTCAATTCCTTACAAACAGAACCTCTGAAGAAAGAAAACTTTAGTTTCAGTTTTTTCATCCTGTAAAATAGTGGACCACTGGGCCAATTAGATATAAAGTGGAATAAGACAAATCAAGCTTCTCTTAATGCCATATAACAGGATAACAGTGTTCTCCATCCATGTCTCTTTCTCTCTCTCTTACCTTAAGCCCCCCTCAGCACACATGCACACCAAATATATATATAGTATATATTACTTATATTTACTTATTTAAATAACTTTTAAAAAGCATAACCAAATGTTTGATTAGTAAGAATATGGCTGAAATTTGTTTCAAAATAGCTGAAATTTTGGTGCTTTGATATAGCCCAAAATTGTACTTCAGAGGTTATTCTATTCTTTTTCCGAAGGTGCTGAAATAGCTGGTAAACTCTCGCATTTAGAACAATTTTCTCAGTTGTATTCTTTCCATGATAAATCATGTGAATTGGAGTTCGACTGTTCTCATGTAGGGACCAGTTTGCTCCCTCTGCACAATGATGCTCATCAAATCCTTTTTGCTTTCATAATCTTAATGTTTCAAAATTAGAGGTTTCAAGATTAGACCTTGCCAATCTTACTTGGTTCCATTCTATTCTTAAATATGAATTTCACGAAGTAACAATAACAGCTCTAGTGACTTATTTTCTCTAAATGTGTCAATGCACAGAACAGGAATTTGAAATGATACATTATGCATCATTACTTGAGTGCTAACTCTTTATAATTTGCTGAGGTTTTTGCTTGGATTTTTGCCACAAATGCCAATGATTTCTTACTTAAAAACTATTTTTCAATAATTGTAACTTAACAAAACTTCAAAACTCTGAAGCTTCATGGCGTTTTAGCCATTACCCATTTGATTAAAGAGTTCCACCAGAATTTTACCTCAGTAAATAAACAACCAGACTTAGAAGAATTCAATTACAATAAGCAGATATCAATAGGAGAAATTCTAACACAAATGCCGTGTGATGACTTTTAGATTGGATTATAAGGCTAGAAGTTCTTTTTTCTAAAATCTAATCAATTATCCATGTGGATGGATAACAAAATACATTCTGAAACTGTTTGAGATCATTTTAAGTGCAATAAAATATGCATAACACTCAACATCTCAACGAGATTTGAGGATAGTTTAGTATCAATAATTACTTCCATGTTGATTTTCAGCCAGTCTGGAGACACAGTCCATCTTAAAAGACAGAAAGTACTGCAAAGAAATAAGGGCCAGCTTCATAGTGAGGTGGTTATGCAATCTCCCAAGGGACAAAAAAACATCCAATAGTCCTATCCAGCTGTAATGGCTACATTCTCCATTTTCAACCGTTAGATAAAGAATTCTCTTATCTTCTCCGTGTAGAATCCCACTTACTGAGTAGGGTTTTTCTGCTGTTGCTGTTGTTTTGTTTACTTGGTCTGGGGTTTATTATTATAATTATTATTGTTGCTGATTATTATTATTACTATAATGTGCATGCATGTGTGTATGGGTGTGTGTGCATGTGTGGGTGCAAGAACAAGTGCATGCATGAATGCATGCATACATGAGTGTGTGTGTGTGATAAGTGTGCACACATTTACCCTCCACAACACAGGTATGGAGATCAGAAGGCAGCTTTCAGGAGTCAGTCTTCTCCTTCCACGGAGAGTTCTGGGTATTGGTCCAGTGGTCAGTAGGGTTCTGAGACCTGTGAGGCACTGAGCCGTCTCATCCTTATGAGCCCTTGTGTTGTTGGACTTTTAAAAAAATATTTTATTAATTCATTCATATTACATCTCAATTGTTATCCCATCCCTTGTATCCTCCCATTCCTCCCTCCCTCCTGCTTTCCCCTTACTCCCCTCCCCTATGACTGTGACTGAGAGGGACCTCCTCCCCCTGTATATGCTCATAGGGTATCAAGTCTCTTCTTGGTAGCCTGCTATCCTTCCTCTGAGTGCCACCAGGCCTCCCTATCCAGGGGACGTGGTGTTGGACTTCTAAGCACTGCCATTTTTTCAGAGAAGCTCTGAAGAGTATCATTATAATTTGAATCTTTCAGCCAAAAATCTACATGCTGTTGATACCTTGGTAATAGGTTGATTGTTTGCTTGCTTTTATTGTTTTGTTTATCTTGTGCTCCCTGGGACGGTGAAATAGTTTAAATGGCTCATCAGATAAGTTGCTGGTTGTGTGAATACTACTTTTATTTTTGTTCCATTCTGTTTGTACTATAGGTTTGTAAGCAAAATTTGAAAGTGAAAAGTAAAATTTCTAATTTCTTTTAAAGAATGTTTAAGCAAGCAGTTAAGGTATACTTTATTAGTGGTAAAGAGTCAAAATTCAGTGGAAGGGGAGAAGTTCATGGCATAGCAGAAATTCTATGAACTGGATAATGATGGCTAAATGAGAATTTCCTATAATTAGAAGTGTAGAGATAATGAATCTTTCTATTAAATAGTAAAACTGGAGTTTTTGACTATTGAGCACATCTTTTCTAAACGCATGATCCAATCACTTTATTCAGTATGGTAATTAATATCTTGTTTTTCTCATCTCTTAATAATGATGACTGTTATAGTAATTATTCAATAATCATGCTTAAATTAAAAGCCCAATATTGAAATAAATTTGGTTTTTTATTAAAATAAATTAAAAGTTAACTTCTCCAAGTTTCTGTGTGACTTTTTTTGATCATGTCATCTTGTATATCATTTTCCTGATTTTGCTTAATTAACTATGTCTTATTCTGTCGCTTGTATTTGTTAATTCACTATGAATCCTTTAAGATAATTCAATAATTATTTAGGTTCCATTTCTAATTAATTATTTTGTCCTCTTGAACTGTGTTTCTTTCAATCATTGCCTATTGAAAAAAAAAAAAAAAAAAAAAAAAAAAAAAAAAAAAAAAGGCCCTTCCTCAGGTTTTGTGGACTGATACGAGTTGGAGAGAAATCTTCCTATATCAGCCCAAACAGAGGCCTTGTGTCCCAGCTTTCCTGGTTGGCTTACACAGCACCTCCCAGTTCTTCCCTAACACCCACAGTCTCCTGTTGGCTCTGTTTCTTAACAATTAGACTTCATTATACAATCCAACTATCCTCTACAAGAGGGGGAAAAGGGTTAAAGGGAAACAAGAATAAACCTTCCGGTGTCTGTTCCATGGGACAGATCCCCAGGTGTCTCTAGTCTGGCCTGTAAGCTGGTCTATTCCCAAATCCACCTGCGATCCTGCTCCAAAGCACACAGCAGCCTTCTCCTCTCTCCTCTCCCTGCACGCAATGGCCGATCTGGGTCAGGATCCCTGCCCCCATCGATGTTCGATTAGAAACACAGGAGCCTGGCTGGAGTCCCTGGGTCCAATTCCTGAATTTCAGACCCAGGATGGCTCCATTCGGTCTATTACAATGTATCCATGGTGTTTCCAAGGGGCAAAGCCCACCAAGATTGCTTTCACCTAGGACAAAGCTTACAGTCCTTCCCACAGTCTCGCTAGGTGTTTTGTTCCTCTATTTCTCGATCTTTAGCAAAGTTATGAATTTCTCTATACATGATTATGTGCCTTTAGGTGTCTCTATCCTCTGGACTCTGCTGCTCTTATATGCAGTAGACTCTATCACTGCTGTCAGACGCTTCGACCCTGATATCCAAACTATGCCACGGTTCTTAATCGCATTTGGGGTCAAGAATCCCCAGAGAATTTCTAACAAATTGTAATTTGCAAGTTTATGTTATGTTTTTCCTTCTGACCCAAGGAAGAAGTCTTGAACTGAGCAACTCCTTCCTAAGGCATCACTACTCTTCCTGACTGTGAACAAGAGACAAGAGCGTAGGATCCCCTAACATCTGGAAGCTTTCTTTTCCTTGGTTAAGTGTTCAGTTGCTCGTTGGTACTTGGATGTTCTCTAAAATGCTGGCAGAGGTATTCTGACATGTGCATTATTATGTTGAAATTGCGGGAAGGAGGCCTGATCAGTGTTCTGTCTGTTATCAACTTAAATTAAAAAAAAAAAAAAAACCACATAGCTTAATTATAATTGCTTATAGCTTAGTCTTTGTAAAATATATTAATCAATTTTGATAGTTAAAATTTATCCTCAATTCAAAGAATATCAACTTGTAGAATATTCTTAGAATATCCTTTTTGGCACAGTTTGTAGTAAATCATAATTTATCTGTTAATAATTATTTCTTATGTTTGTATCATATTCAAAAAGAAGTATATTTCCATTCCATGATTTTCTTAATGCTTAAAGCCTTGCTTTTAACAAACTTAGTTTTCTCTACGATCCATATTTTAATTATCAACACAAAGACACCAATTTTATCCAATACCAAACTTCTACACTTGAAATATTATCAATGAAAAATTCAGTCATTTTGGCAGAGCAAACCAAATAATTTACTTTAGATCCATTATTTCCATTTAAAAATGAAGTCATTTTAAGAATTTAACTGAATTTCATCTTGTAAAATTAAATGGCACCTATTCTCTACTAGGGGAAGTCATCTGTTTAAAATGCCCTTCTGTTAAGTAAAGTAAAAATATCAATACCTGTGAGGTGTGTGTGTGTGTGTGTGTGTGTGTGTGTGTGTGTGTTTTCTTATCTTCTAAACTTTTCATTGAAATAAAAAATTAAATAAGAATGGTTGATAGTGATAAGAGTCATAATCTTTAAGTGATATAAACATACTATCTCCTTCTAAAAGCAGCAAAAGTTTTACTTTTTGGAGTAGTTTGTTAAAAATACATAGTATCTTCTGTAATAGCTTATGATGATATTGTGTCCTTGGCTTTTTTTATGTTCCTTATAATGCCACTATGACTGTGTGATGGATGGTAAATGTCAAAGAAACTTTTATGCAAATTAAATTGTTTCAACACCTTTCTCAAGTAACAGACATGAAGTATTTAAATTTCCCCTAAACATGTGCTTTTGCTTTTCTGTGCTCATTATTTCTAACAGATTTCAGTGCTAAATGGAAAACATGGCAAAATAATAAAATAAATGTATGCGACAATAAATGACAAACCACAGGAGCTGACAGATTGGATCACTTTAAATCTATTCCATGCTTGGTCTGCTTAGCTGCTGTCTCTAGCCCACACACATTCAATGTACATATATTCCTAAATTATCCAAGTCTCTTAATAGTCCTTGTCTGGTGGCCTGGCAGCTTTGTCTTTAACAGAAAACACACACACACACACACACACACACACACACACACACACTTTGGTAGAGTTGGTTGGCTGATATACATTAAGACAAGAAGAAGCTAGCTATCTTTAAATCAAATGTCACAGTTCATTTACTTTTATCCATCAGCATCCAATATGAAATGCTGATAATGTCAAAAATGACCTGTCATCAATGGTAGTCTTGAAATTTTTACCACATATTAATGAGGAAATTCTTGCACTGCCTGCATTAGTATGGCAAGAACATAAATACATAAATACATGCAAAAAACAATTAGCATGGGAGAAAGGAGGGCAAAGAGGGATATATGGGATGATTTCAGGGAAGAAAGGAAATGGAGACATGTTGTAATTATATTAGAATTTCAAAACTAAAATAATGCAAAGAATACCCTTCAAACTGAGATAGGAATAAAACCAGAAGCCAGAGTGGGTGGCAGGACAAACCTAAGCACATACCATCATCACAAAGAAAAGTAAATATATGGTCACTCTAGGTACATGTATTTATATCTCACTAGTCACCTCCAGTTTATAAATAATGAAGCATACTGTTATCTATCTTTGAAAGCCTAAGCAAATTCCCACATTATTTTGACTCTAGCAACAGTTTCTGCTTTCTCAACCTAACAGCTCAAGTGTAGAGGGCAACAAAAGTTTGGAAGGTTTGTGAGAAGAGATTCTGAGATAACATTTTTATTTACCACGATGTAGAACTTTTTGGGTCCATCTTGTTCTGCTAAAGTATCAGAGAATGTTCAGCAGCTTCTTTGGGATATTTGGTTAGTGCCCTTGATAAAGAAATGGAATTTGCTGGCTGATTCTGCCTTTAGAATACACATGGTCTAAATTCCTTGTACAGGTACTTTATATTAAGAAGGTAGCAAAGACAACTACTCAAACTTGACTCAAGTGTTAGGAGAGGGGGAAGGAAGTGGAGCTAGAGCTTGCTCAACCACAAGTGGTAGATATATGAGAGATGTGACCTCAAGTGTTTTAGTGCACCATAGAAAACGGGAAGATCAATAAAGACAATGCGCTGAATACATCAAAACGATCTAAAGTACTTCCAAGGCTCTGCCCTAAAGAAAGAATGCTTGAGGAGACAGTCACATTTACACTGGCATGAACATTGTGTAGCCTATCATATATGTATCATATATCACACCGAACTCAAAAATAAGCATAAGTATTGTACACCAATTAATTTTTAATTTTAAATGATACTATACAAAAAGTAAGGTCCAACTTTTTCATCTGTGGTGACCTGAGGGAGACATGTTTTCCATGCCCGTGGGTGATGTTTGAGAAGGCTATGGATCTTTAGGAGTATGTCACTGGGGATAGGCTTGAAGGATTTATAACGTGGCTTGACTTTCTGTTTTTATCTCTGCTTCCTACCTTATGTGAAATGTGATCCCTCTGCGTCCAGACTTTCAGTAAAGGCTCTGCTCCAACTCCATGCTTCTTCACCAAGGTGGACTGGATGGCTCTAAACTATAAGCCAAAATAAATTAATGATTAGAGAAACTATAGATATTGCCTCAGAGGTTGACTGAAATGGAAACATCTACATGACAAATGGGTGAACCGGAAGGTAATTATGGCAAATGAATGTGACCAGTCAAAAAAAGGCAAGATTTGTAAGACCACACCAGTAGAAACCAGTTAGCTTGTCTATATCAGGGCACAGAATGTTGGTTACCAAGGGCCATGATTACGAGACATGGAAAATTTTTCTTTGATGCCTATCGAGTTCACTTCATGAGATGAAAAGACATCTATAGACTGGTTGCAAGAAAATGTGAGTGCGTTTAACACTACCTTGTGATACAGGAAACGAAATGGCTAAAGGCTGCAGAGATTTCTCAGTGGTTGCTTGGTTCTCTCCCAGAGAACTTATGCTTGGTTCCTAGCATCTGCAGTAAGTGGTTTACAGCCACTCCTCACTCCAAATCCAGGAGATCTGATGCCCCCTTCTGAGCCCTATGAGTGTCCGCGTACATGTGGCACACACTCATATAGGCACCTACATGCAAATAAAAATTAAAATAAATATTTGACAACGGCTAAAACTAAGATTTAAATTACATATATTTTTGTCACAACTAAAATAAAATAGAAAATTATCCAGCACACTGTATGAAACGATGCATGCCTATATTCCCTTTGCTGCCCATCATAAATTAGATTTTTAGGGGGTGAAATGAGCCTGAGAACTCCTCATCCCAGGTCCATGGACACCTGTCAATATGATCAAGTCAAGAAGGGACTCGCATCTTCCCCACACTGTTAAATTTGCCTTACACAGAGTTGTTAAGCAGTCATGACACACACTGAACTCGTCACTCTGTTCTAAATAAAATTCCTTACATTTGAAAGATGTGGGGTTTTGAAGGCATAATGAGTGTGTAGACTATACCCCAGAGCATCCCTTATACTAGCACCTGTGCTTATAATAAACTCAATTTAATGTTTGCTCAGTTCACATATTTGGCTTGGCTCATGCTTTTCATTTGGGAACATGTAAACTCGCCTGTGTTTTAGTTTACAAAAGAAGTATGGCATTTCCACCCTTTGATATAAAAACATTTATTAATGTTTGAATGGAGGGTTCAAGAATCAAGCAGATTTAATTTGAAGCTTATGAATAAAAGATATGCACTTAGATTACATTTTTCTCTAAGGCACCTGTGCCGTCCCTTTTATTGATCATTATGTTGCACAAAGAAGTTGCGCTAATTCATTGTGTTGTTACTTTGATTAATGCTCACTCACTAAATTTATTCCTTCAGCGACACGCCAGCATTTCTAGGCATGGGTCATCATTCTAATCTCTCTTTCTTGAGCTTTTTATTGGGCGGGGGGAGGTTTCTTGCAAATGACAAAAATGTAAATTCTGTTTAAACCATTTAAATGAATTATTATTGGATCAGTGTAGACAAAACAACAAAAAAAAAAACCTCTAGCCCTATTCCAAGCTGAAGTTTAAAATTTTCTATTAATTTATACCAAAACAAGTTCAAGATTTTAAGCTTTCGCTGACACAATAAAAATTGCCGAGGAACTTGAAAGTTAGGAGGAACTTAGAGAGACCATTGAGATACTAGGAGTTCCATTAGCCCCCAAAAGTAATGAATGTGTGTGTCTACCCAGAGACACAAAACTAGGCTTCAAGCTCAAGGTCCTTCTTTTTGTACCAGAATCAGGAAAAATAAAGTATACTCATTTCTTTTCCTGTCCTGAAAAGTTAAGGCAGACAAAAGCTGATTCAGGACACCATATAGACATTATAGTATCCAAAACACTTAGGCGAAATATTTTTCTTGCCTATGATTATGGGCTCAAAGTGGCTGATTTCTGAGAACTATTAGGGAACTATGCATGGAGATCATTGAAATGCACATTAAAGATATTTTATTTTCTCGTGTGCGGATGGACAAGGAATGTTGTAAAGGGGAAATTAAAATTGTACTAAAGTGTAAATAAAAATAAAAAATAGTTGTTAATGTAATAGGAAGTCATAATTATCCTACCAACATTGGTCCATTTATTTGGGAAATCGGAGGTTTCTCAGGATTAGAGAGGAACTCATAGGATTAAAAAAAATGATTCAATGAGTGAATTTGTCAACTTCAAATGCCTCAGAAACCCTTTACCTACAACAAAAATCAGGTCATTAATCACATTTGTTGGTATGAAACGATTTTCTCAAATTCCATGGGCCAGATATTTGTTAGCAAAGTGAGAAAGGGAAAAGAAAAACGATTGTGATTGGGGCTGGAGAGATGGCTAAGCTACTAAGAATGCGTACTGCTATGGGAGAGGCCCCAGGAGTTCTAGAACTGGAATGACACAGCTCCCAGCTGCCTCTAACTGCACCTCTGGGGAACTCATGTGTCCCTCTGGTCTCTGTGGGCATCTGCAGTTGTGTGCACAAACCCACACTCAGGCATACATACACACACTTAAACAATTAAAAGGCATCTAAAAAATATAGTCATTTATATTCTTCGAGTCTTCCTTGCCTTGTGCATAAAATTATATATAACTTGGCACCATGTCTATTATGTAATAAAAATGTAGTTTGTGTAAGCTGGCCTTCATGCTTTTAATTGCCAGGATTGTTTACTTATTTCTCCCAGGCCTTCCCCTTGATCAACTGTTTGTATCACATATAAAATAGTTTTATTTGCTGGAGGCACATTTTTGACCGGCCTCACGGCATTTCTTATACTTCAGGTAGAGGCTGACTTTGTGAACATTCTAGTATCAAATTCCTACTCCTCGCTCATCTTCTGTCTAATTTGCACAAGTTCTCTTAAACTCTCCCTCCCCATTAAATCAGTCAACACTGCCAATCACTTTTACTTAGAGGTGGAAGAATGGCATCAGGCCAGAGCACACTTAGCTCTCGGGACTTAGATGCTGTGCATCTCCTTGTCAGCATCTTGCCTCACCAGCATCCCACCTCACCCTGTGTATCAACCACATCCAGCTATTCCCACCTTTTTTATGACTCACTAGGTTTTTCTCTGGTTTTATTGCCTCTGCACACTGAGTCTCTCTGCCTAGACTCTGACCGCTTTGTTTAAAATTTGAAGTAAACTAAGCACAGAAAGGTCAACTAGCCATTAGTTATAGCATTGTTTTTCTTTTCAATAACGTATTCACTTTTTATGGAAAAGTGCATAGTAATCACTATTTACTTTCAGACTGATTTCCTTTTCTTTCTTGTTTCTACTTATTTCTTCATAACTATTTCTGTCTAACTTATCTTGCTTAATGTGATTTTCTTTCCTTTTTTTTTTCTTTTTTAATGTGATTTTCTACACTTCTATCAATTGTGCCACACGTGACAGGATGCTGTTTTTCCTTTGGGATTAAATAATAGTCCATCATATGTACATATGTCTGTAGATATTAATTTTGACCATTCCTTCATTTGATGAGCACCTAGGTTGATCCTATACCATAACTAACATGCATAGTGACACAAAGCCTGTCGCATTCTGGTCTTCTGGTGTCCTCTGGCGATGTGGCAGCTCTACTATCAGATACCGGCTGTATGCGTAGTTTTCTGAGAACACCCTTACCATTCTTCATCGTTGCCGTAAAACTCTACACGCCCAGTGGCAGTGCATGTTTCTTTTTCTCCACATCCTCACTTGCACGTGCATGTGTGGAAGGATGTTGGCTGTATGAATAGCCATTATAATTGAAGTGTGAAGTTAGTTTTGATCTGCATATGCTTTCTGATCAAGTCCCCTGATGTTTTCAAATACGCGCGTTTGTGTGTTTCTGTGCCAACATCAAAATACAGAAGAAAGAATCATTCGGTTGCAAATCCTCTCTTCGCCTTTAGCATCAACATTCTTGCTTAGCCCAACGGCTGATCTTAAGTCCAGCGTTTCATGTGCAAGACTCATATACTACAGACCAAAGTCCAACTGCATTTCACTCTTCCTAACACCTTGAAAATCCATGCAACTTGATTTTCCATACCAGTAGCGTGCCTGTTTCTGCTACGTAGCAAATCATTATATGACATATTACAATTTGTTTATTCACTTAGTCTATTAAACAATTCAGTTGGTTTTGGCCTTTGTTATTAAAAGTGCTACAAATATTTGCCTATACAGTTTTCACTTAAAAGTGTTCACTTTGGTTAAGTAAACCCTTAGGTGTAGCACTGCCAGTAAATGCATATTCAAATATTTAAGAAATGACCAATGTGTTTAACAGAGCTCATGTGTCAGTTTTCTTTTCCGTAGGAAATCAGGACAGCTACGATGGCTCTGTGCTCCCAGAGACACACTAGAACACACTGCACGATACTTACTAAATGTTGCCACAAAAATATTATCTTAACAGAGTGGTTTTTTTTTTTTTCATTTTTTTTAAACAGCCCAAGCTGGACGCACACTTATGAGCTTCCTATCTCAGTTATGAGAGTGCTAAGATTGCATCATTTGTTGTTGCTGTTGTAAAAATATCAGTAACAATAATGAGCTAGTAGCCCTACTTGGGGTTTTTCTATTCTATCTTTTTAATTGGCATGCCTCCAGTGTCCTGGTAGCACAGGCTTTGGATGCTACAGCCACACTGTGCTGTGAGATCAGTCCTCTTTGAGCTCTGCAGTGTTTGCAGACAGGAGCCTAGCAAAGTTTTCCTCTCAGAGGGAACAATAAAAAAACCTGGAAGTAACAAGAAATCTACAAGAAGATCAATAAAGTCAACTAACCTGGGCCCAGGACAAGGCAGCAGGAGCTGCCTTGCCTGATATATGGTCAGTCCTCATGCAAGTTGATGTCCTGGGGTGGGTTGGTGGAAGGGGACTCCCCTTTTCTCAGAAGTAGGGGAGGGGAGGTAGGGGAAAGAGAGAGTGAGGGTGATACCAGGAAGAAAAGAAGGAAGAGCTAAGATCTGGAAGCAAAGTGAATTAATTAATTAATTAATTAATTAATTAATTAATTTTTAAAATGGCCATTTGATTTACTGACTGTAAAAGCTTTGAGAGCAGGCTTTATAATTTTAGGAAGATTTTTCTGCTGAGACTTGATGTCGAATGAGTTAAAGGTCAAAGGCTAATTTCATTCAACTGACAGTTTGTAAACACTGTTTTCCAGTGCATACAATGATATATTTCTATACTTAAAACAGTCCATGTTTTCATTGTTCCTTTAGTGTTCAGCATATTAAAATTACATTAGTTTATTATATATCTAATGCTCTGATATTTTGATGCTACTATAAATAATCTTTTAAAGATTTATTTCATTTCTAATTACATGTAGTTTGGAGAGGTGTGTACCTATGAGTTCAGGTGCCTTCAGAGATAAGAGGAGTTAAATGCCCTTGGACATAGAGTCATAGCCTATTGTGAGCTGTCTAAAATGATAGATGGATATTGAACTTGGGTCCCCTAGAATCTCAGTACGTGCTCTTAACAGCTAAGCAGCCTTTTCAGATCCTAATAAGCTTTTAAAGTTGACATCATAATTTTATTTTGGAAACTTTTAAGGAATACTTGGCATATTCTGATACAAAGCACAGATAAAATAAACAATTAAATAAAGGTACTTAACATAATGAACATATTTGTCATTGACAGAATTATCACTTGACATATTCCTAGTGATTCATTTGAAATTTACTCAGTCATTTTTAAATGATTACAATTACCCATCCATGCATTAGACCTCAAAGTTTTTTCTCCTTTTTCTCCTACTGCCTAAATTTAGTACTCTTTAATTAGTAACTCTCCATGTGTTTGCTTTTCCTACCCCAAGCCTCTGGTAACTGTCATTCTCTTCTCTACTGTGGTTAGATCCCACATGCAAGTGAAATGATGCAACATCTGCAACACTTGCATTACCCTGATCACAGTGTCATCTAAATTCATCCATATTGTCTCCAATAAATTTCCTCCTTCCTTCCTTCACCCTTCCTTCCTTCCTTCCTTTATTTCAGGATAACAAGTATTCAGTTGTATGCATATGTATAAACTACATTGTCTTTATCCATTCATCCTTTGAGCCTACTGTTGACTATTGTGAATGTAACCAACGTGCAGATTCACTTCATTTCTTATAAAGAGGTGCTATTGATGCAGCACACAACAGTTGCACTTTCAGTTTTTTGGGGAATCCAAACAATGTTTGTCACTTACATACTGTACTCAAATTCTCCAGCAGTGTACAGAGATTTCTTTTCTCTCCTCTTCAACATTGTCTTTAATCTCTTTGGCAAAAGAAATTCTAACAAATAGAAGATAATACATCAATGTAGTCATAAAATGCATTTCCCGAAGGATTGGTAATACTGAAAAAAAAAAAAAAAACACATCTGTTTACATGTCCTGTTTTGAGAAGCATCTTCATATACTTCTAATATTCTTCTCTCAGCCTGATTTATGGCTATTGAGTTGTTTGAATTGCTTTTATGTTTTACAATCACCCCTTGCAGCATTTGATTTCTAAGTAGCACTGATAGTTCTCTACACTGTCTGCTTACAACACCTTCCCTTTTCTGTACAGAAGCTCTGTAGCATCATGTTGTTGCCCTGTCTTCATTTGCCTTTGCTATCTTAGATGCTTTCCCAAGCTCCTGTGATGAAATATGGCCTCTTGTTTCCTTCGCATAGACTTACAGTTTTATGTCTTACTTTTAAGTCTTCTTTCTGGGTTGACCTTCATGCGTCATTTTAAATAAGGGCCTTTTCTCCTTCTATATGATGATAAGCAGGTTTCCCACAATCCTTTACTGAACTGCTGCTCATTCTCTATTTTACGTCATTGGCATCTTTGCCAAAATCCATTTCTAATAAATGTGTGAGGTTATTCCAAGATGTCTGGCCTGTTCTATCACTCAATTTGCCCTGTTCTTACAGCAATAGCTAGCATTTTTGTTATTATTTTTTTCATAATATTTAAGGCAGAAATTATAATGTTGTTCTTTTTGCCTAAGATTGTTTTGACTACTTATGATCTGTTGTGGATTCATACAACTTTAAGAGTCTCCTCATTTTTGTAAGAAAACAGCACTGGGACTTTGACAGGGGTTCTGTTGAATATGTAGATTATGTTGGATTGTAAAAGCACTTGATATTAATTTTTACTGTCTGTGAGCAAGACATAGCTTCAATTTATTTGTTTTCTTCAACTTATGTTACCACTATTTTCTGATTTTCAGTATAAAATCTTCCATCTCCTTAGTTAAATTTGCACTTGAGATGGTATAGACTCACTTATATCTGGACACTAGCCCAAGGGGCTTGTTCCATGAAAGTCTTTACCTACCAGGAAAGTGGATCAGAATGGAGAACACCCTATTGGGACTTTAGGTGAGAGGAGCATGGGAGAATGGGGAAATAGAAGAATCCAGAGGGTCCTATAAACCTACAAGAAGACCATTATTATGGGCATATCTGGGCCCAGGGGTCCTGCTCAAACTATGACACCAGCCAAGGACAATACGTGCAGTAAACTTCGAACCCTTACCCAGATCTACCCAATGGACAGGACATTCTCCACAGTTAAGTGGAGAGTAGGGTCTGACTTTCACACAAACTTTGGTGCCCCATATTTGACCACATCCCCTGGATGGGGAGGCCTGGTGGCACTCAGAGGAAGGATAGCAGGCTACCACGAAGAGACTTGATACCCTATGAGCATATACAGGGGGAGGAGGTCCCCCTCAGTCACAGTCATAGGGGAGGGGAGTAGAAGGAAAGTGGGAGGGAGAGAGGAATGGGAGGATACAAGGAATGGGATAACAATTGAGATGTAATATGAATAGATTAATAAAATATTTTTTAAAATTTGCACTTGAGTATTTTATTATTGTTGTCGTCATTATAAGGGAAATTTAAATTTTTCCTTTTCAGATAACTCATGACTAGTATGTAGAGTAATTTTTGTAGGTTTATATGTATCCTGCTTAATTTGCTTATTGTTATCAAACAATTTTCTTGGAGTCTTCAGGATGCTGTACAGGTATATGAGATGCATTGCCAGACAGAGAAATGTGAATTTCTATTAGAATGGACTGTGCTCAACATTTGATCCAGCTACCAAAACAAGAAGGTTATCATTCATAAGTGGCCAGATTCAAAAATATAGTAAATGCAGATTATATACAGTCTTTGATTAGCATTAAGAAAACAGTGAAAGAGTGCTAGAGAGATGGCTTGGTAGTTAAGAGTGCATATTTCTCCTGCTGAAGGCCTGAGTTTGGTTTCCAGACCCATAGCCAGTGGCTCACAACTGCCGCTAACTCCAGCTCTAGGATCTAACACCTACTTCTGGTTTCTGAACTTTAAAAAAGGAGCATATATACATATATATCATGTACATATACTTATACAACACATGCACATATATATATCCTATACATACACATAAGCATATATATATATACACACAAACAGATATATATATATATAGATATATATATATATATATGTATCTTATTGCTGATTTTCATCTATAAAGAAAGAGACAACTTGTGGTGATTTATCAGAGGACAAATAACATGCAGCCACTCTTGTATTCAGAGACAGCAATGTACTTACAACATTATATGTAATAACCATATTTACATACATATAGACACCAATTAAATTCAAAATTAATTTTTCTTGAAAAGCATCTGCTTTTTCAAAAGTTCATGAACACAACAATAAAACACCTAACAACTATAAAAGTCAAGCAGTGTGTAATATTACCAAAAATGTAGTCAAATTTTAAAATGAAAAATATTCACTGAGAAACAGCCAGAAGGTTATAAGGGGAATAAACTTAAACCGGAAAATTGGAGATGTTTAGCAATCACCACTGGTGTTTACTTTAAAATGGATTGTGCTTATTCAAGAATTAAAAATCAGAGACTCAAGGGTAGAGCTGTTCTCTTTAGAAATAAGGTATTTCTCAACAGTGCAGTTGTGTGTGCTTAGACAGCATAGACATTTTATAAGGATGCTAGCATAATTCTCCTTTGTTCCCTTCATTTCTGTGGCAGCCAGGAGCTCAGACACCTTCACAGATGTTATATTAATTGGCATTGTCTACAATAACAAGGTCAGAGCTACCTTAAAGATGCATGTGAAACAAAAGTGCCCAGGGAGATGTGTTTTTCCTCCTATCTCTGTGGCTGTAAGGGTTTGGAGAATGATATTTAAGAATATCTAGAATCGAAATGACTCAGTGGAGATAGGACACTCCACCACTGCCCCATTCATATCACAGTGACTGGCATTTTGTGACCGTCACAGAAAATCAGACACAGAATCAGCTTCAGCCTTCTATTCTGTTCCATACCACAGAATCACTGTGGAAGAAAATAACCTTGATAGCCAAAGACGGCCAGAGAGAAAAAGTGTGTGTTCCTCAGTGTATGTTTGATCAATGAGAACCAGTCAACGTGAATATAGTGCTAACAGATTTCTTTCGGTTGCTTTGGAGTCATATGAAGAAGAAGAAGAGAAGAAAAGACTGTCCACATATTTTAAAAACAGTATTGGTTACAGCACCACCTGTCTTAGAGCTCTGTAAGGATCCATTGCTGCCCCACTTCTTCAGGAATATGTCCCTGATTTTCCCAGCAGGTGTGTCCTCCATCGAATTACTGTCATGTTTAGAGCCATAATTGTTTGTTTCTCATAGTATATATTCACTCACAAAGTATCCCCAATATTGTGGTATTGAGATAATTTTGGCTGTTATTGGTGTTCACAAACAGGGATGGAAAAAGTGCACCAAGAATATGTTTTGTTCCATAGTACTTTATAAAGTTTCCTATTTCCTTTTGGCTAATAAGAAAATAGACAGTTTATAAAACCTACAGACTTGCTGTAGGCTTCATGTGTAATGAACTAAGGATATGCAATGGTTTTTCAGAGCAAAACACAGCTGGAGTAAAGTGAACCAAGAATTAGCAATTTACATGCTCTATATGCATGCTCTCTGCATGTTTGTTTGGGATATTTAAACAATGTATTTAAACCAAATGACATGAAAGAAAAATGAACAGATAATTATTTGCTTCCCCATAAATTATCATCATCAAATCTCTCCAAAATTGTTTGAAGAGAGAGGGGTAGGCCATTTCTACTCATAACCAATAGACAGGTAGGTAATGGAGAAATCAGAAAGACTGAACATTCACTGGCAAAAAAATCCTATTACATGATTGACTGTGTAGAGATTTTTTAGGCTTTGTTGACTTGTAATCAGAAGTACAATTCTCTCAGATTGAGTTATCCAAAATAAGAGAGAGGAGCAGGACCAAGAGTACAAAGAGAAAGAGGAAGAGGAGGAGGAAGAAGAAGAAGAAAGAATAAGTTACATGGAGACTAGACTAAATTGAGACAAATCTAGAAGCTGGTATCACTTGTTCACAATGCCCATTTGGGGGAAAATAACAAAGTTTAGAAATATGTGGTAAACAAAGGCAGTCATCAAAGTCCAGAGAAAAAGAAGAGTTTTAACATAGCAAAAAAAAAAATCCCAAATTCTCTGAGAATTTCCTACTCAGTCTTCTTTGCAGAAGCATGGACACTGCCCATGTTATTAAAAGTGAATCTGTCTATGCACCCACTAAAAATATTGGCATACCTGGGAAGCGCCTCGAGTACCAATGGTTGTGCTTCTTCACAGAACTTCTGGTGGGGAGGACCAAGAATTATGCTATTTCTCTGAGTGTTATACATTCATCAAAGAAGTGCTTAGAAATATGGCATCTGATCAATGCTAATGTGCTGTGTATTTCTTCCATGAATGTGCTTCTCTCTCAGCCATCTCTGACACCTTTACTTATGGTTCTGCTCATGCTTGAAAATTAAATAAAAGTAGCCCAAGAGAACTGTGTCAAAATTTAAAAGTGAGCATCATTTTTTTTTTCCCCAGAACTAAAATGTGAAACTCATTAAAGTGTTGAGATGGTTCACAGTCGCCTTAGTGTAGTTCCAATATGGTATGTGCTTGCTTCTTACTGCATCGGACAAAAACACTTACAAATAATAGGGCCTTCAGTACTTGAACTTATGTCTATTTTCTCTGTACAGTTCTTATTTCGATACTACCAATGGCGGCAGTGTCCTACTGTGAGTTTCTTTATTATAAACGCCTCCATTGTAAATAGAGCAGAAAAGAGAAGTGTAGCTTCCAATGTGATCGTGAAAGGGTGGAAAAACCTTGTTCCTAATTAGGCTCTTGAGTTTGAAAAACTCCATTCTTTCCATGAGAGGAAATACTTCAGACTGAGCATCAGGAAAAAGAGATGGTACATAAGAGCTGGGAATAAGAGATTGACACACTAAAGGGAATATCCAATTTGTTGCGTTTCTGAATAGGGGTTTTCAGTGTTGCACCCAAGCTTGTTTCCCACTATCTGCTGCTTTTTCCCATTTTATTTCTCCCTTGCAATTGCAGCTGTGGGAGTGGTAGAGTGCTCAGTCCGTGTCTCCCCCTCAGTTTATTAATCTCCTTCTCCTCTATTCTTTGAAGAAGATAGGCTTTTATAGGAGCATACTTCTCTCTCTCTCTCTCTCTTCTCAAAGAAACATGCAAGCAAAATGAAAGTAAAGATGCCTGGAGAAAGAAAAGAAAGGAGAATCCTAAGAGGGCAACACTTGGGGTAAAGAAAAGATGATGAAAGTCCCCTGTTGAGCTCCTACACAAGCGGCTAAGAGCCAGGCAGTGCTAAGAAAGCAACAGACAATAAAGACAGTGTAATAACCGCCACTTAGCATCTTTGAAAGGAGAAAAAAATTACACCCTTTCTATTCCTATGAAGGAACAAGAGGACCACCCAAGGGGGACAAGAAGAGATGGGGCTCCCCCTTTCTTTCTTTCACACACACACACACACACACACACACACACACACACACACACAGAATAAATAAAGAGACATTGCAAAATGTTCTTTCTGATTACATAAATGGGAATATGCTGAGATGGTTTTAAAGTATAGACTGTGCAAGAAACTGGTTTCAAATGAGTGTGGCCTTCTAATCAGGTCCCAGAAATGACAACTTATCCTGGAGATCCTGACAGTGATTGGCAGACACAGGAACTGTCTTTAAGATGTCTTTTTAAATTTGCTTGTTCTGTGGCATTTTAGTTGGTATGCCTGGGAAATCAGAAACTATATTCATTTTGCTTAATTTGATATTTTTAGACAAGGTGTCATAAAGCCATGGCTGGTCTCGAAGTTGAACTGGACCTATCAATCCTGAACTTCTGATCAGCTTGTCTAATTTGAGTCTTAGGATTGCCGACAGGTTCTGGGACTGTCAGTTTGATGGTGCTGGGACTAAACCCACACTTCTGCACATGTTAATCCAGCATACCATACTCGCAGCTGAGCTACCTCCTTATGCCTTTATTTATTTCATTCTTCAGAATGGAGGCTATAGTGATGTGCTGCACAGAGCCCACGGTTGACCCTATAGGTACATAGCTTTGAGAAGAAACTTCCTACAGACAGCACAGGGCTCTGACATTCATACGGTGACAACAGAGTTGAGGCTGAGCTCACCAGGCCTATTACCCTTGGGGCTTCTTATTTTTTACTTCCAGCTCCAGAGGCTGAGTGACTCCCTTTCACACCCCTTCAAGCACTATTAAGGAAGGCACCCTCACAGTCATAGGTGAGTTAGGTTTTTAACAATAGACATGCAGATTTTCTTGCCTTCCAATAATCAGCTGGGAGTGTTTGGTGCTGAGGTATTTCTGGTCATTATTCTACTTCTAAATCTGTAAGTATTGCACCAGAAGTTAGTCCAATCTTTCTCAGATTAAAAAAAAAAAAAAAACTAAACTGATCACCAGTCCAAATGGTACTGCCATAGTGGCAAGGATCTATGTGCAAAAAGTTGCCTTATTTCTGGCCTTTCTGCAAATCCCACTGCTACTGAAAGGATGAAAGATATATTCTTTACCTAGGAGGGGCAAGCACCCTCCTCGTTATCATCCTGGGTACAGGATCCAAGGTTCCTCTAAACATAAAAAATAATAATACAGTTTAGAAAAAAAATACTCAGTTGCTTATCTGCTAGACAAAGCCAGAATGTTATAGGAAGTAATGTGGAAAAATGTAATGTGTCATGTTCCAAGAAACATTCAAAACCCCAAGACCAAGACCCTTGAAAGCTACCCCAATAGTTTTGAAATATATTAATTTTTATAAACAGTGTAATATCTGTCATAACATTTTGAGAAGACTAAATGAGTCAGTTCATTGGCTTTATACATTTTAACATAACATTTTATTGATTATTTGGTAATTTCATATCATGCACCCCAATCACATTCACTTCCCAGTCCTCACAGGTCTATTCTCAATATCCTTGTGACCTTCCTCCAAAACAGAAGAAGAGGAAGAAAAAAATACAAGTCCAATTTATGTTGTCCATATACTCACTGGAGCATGGTCAAACTCCCAGTGGCCATCCCCGTAAAGAAAACTTAGTCCTTTCACACTCCAACCCCTATCAGAAGCCATCAATTTTTATAAACTTAAATTTTTCATAGTTATTATGTTTAATAAAATGTGCTGATGATTCTGTTAAATGTCAGACTTTGAAGTTGATTTAATATATAGAGCATTTTAAATGCATGTTACTTATGAATATAAAATGTATCTACATATAAAATCCTACAACAATTTATTAAACAAAGGTTCTAACTATTTCCTATGAGTCTGCTTGTTTCAGATGACTACATCAGTGGAATTCACCTTCAAATCGAGTCAGTTTCCTGATCACTATCAATCAGGCTTGCATGCCTCAGAGTGGTTCCCAGACCACGTTCTCAAGCTCAGTCAATTTTTAATACGATCCCTTTGTACTTGATATTGATTTTCCCATATCATCATCTCAGTCCAGACTGTGATCGCATTACACCTGAAATGCCCCTTAGCTACTTAGGGGCTCCAACATTCCGAAGCATTTCCATCATTCTAGTTATGCTTGTCCCATTAAGTTGTAGAACTTTGTTTTAAATAATCTTCAGCTGATTAAAAGGCAATTCATTATAAGCTAAGAAGATAGTGAGGAAAGATGTGGGGATTGACCATGCATATGTTAAACTCAAACACTTCTAAAACCAATTACTACAGTAAAAAGAGTCTTCGTGTTAAAATTATGCTTTCCATGTGTTTTCTTCTTTTTACACAATTTCAAAAAAAAAAAAAGAAAAATCTTTCTAATCTTGCTTATTTTTTGCTTCTTCTTTTTTTTCTTTTCTTCTTTTTTCTTGAGCAACTTACTCATTTTCTCATTACACTTAGTTTTGAAGCATACTTGCAGTACACCCAATCTACTAGAATAGTAGCTTGGTACCTGACATAGCACTTGGGACGAAGGAACAGAACATGTTATTATAAATGGTGTGCCCATACTCCTGGCAAATGTAGAAGGTGTCACCAAAGAACTATTGTGACTATTAGTAATAACTGAAGTCAGTAAACTGCTCTAATACAAAATAAATATACAAAAATCAATAGCCTTCCTATACAGCAGAAAAAGAATTCGGAGAAGATAATGAGAAGAACATTCACAAGGCCATCTTTCTTGTGATGCCCAAGCAATACAGATTTCCTCGGAGCAGGTGAGTGGACTATTCGTCAAGCATATCGAAGGTATAGAGTAGCAATCTTAGAGACAAAAATTTTAACTCAAATTCCGACAGCCACATATGAGCTGCATAATCTTAACAAGGCTAAGTAAACCTAAGCCTATGATTACTCATATTTTAAAAACTCATGTACATGTGGTGTGATACTTTTAATCCTTAAATTTAACAGGTTTTTAATTGCAGAACTTGAAAAGCTAAGACAGGAGTGTTATGAGTTGAAGGTCCAGCCAGGGTTACACAGCAAGGCCTCATCTCCAACAAACTAACAAATAATTGAACAAAAACACTACAAAAAAAGTAAGAATCCACATAGCTTATGGCATCGACCCTGATATATGCCTGTGTCATGGACAATAGCCATGTAGTTTGACTATATCAGTAAGTCTAGAACAGTGTGGCCACAAATGAGAAGTGCAGGACTCTTCCTCACTATAGCGATATAACATGGTATCTGTAACATTTCATGTAACATGAAATGGTATATGTTTTTTTTTACCAAGAGTTGATCACTCAGCATAACTTCAGAGGTGAGCCTGATGTGCATTAAGATTTCATCCAATTTTGAGTTTAAAGGTTCATTGAAAATTTTAACTTGTATGTCTTTATTTCACGTCTCTGTGGTTCCTGTTAGTTTGGAGACTGGAGTTTTGCTGTAAGTGTGTTCATATTATTTCATCTAAAACAAATCATATTTCAAAGAGGATGGAACACTTTATCTAAAAGTCTCCAAAACAGTGGTCTACTTTATTTTCACATGTACAGTGAATTGAAAATTACTAAGGAAAGGTTGGCAGAGACACACAAAGGGAGAGCACTGGATCTATTCAACTAAAGTCTACACTGCTTCAGCCTAGTCTGAGAGTGATTTATAAATGGGATGTGTTGTAAAGAATATGCATCACACTTTCAAATAACCTGGATTCTCTGGATTTTCTCAGTGTCTATTGTTATGCCCTCCTTTGCACTCACAATTTTGTTCACTTAAATAGTGTCTCTCTGCCTTTCAGTTAGTTCGAGTAAGTGTTTGTCTATCTTCTTAATTTTCTCAAAGAACCAGCTCTTGTTTTGTTGATTCTTTGTGTTGTTCTCTTTGTTTCTTTTCTTTTCTTTTTTTTTTTTTTTTCATTTCAGCCCTGAGTTTGATTATTTCATGGTATCTACTTCTCTTGGGTGTGTTTGCTTCTTTTTATTCTAGAGCTTTCAGATATGCTTTTAAATTATTAGTATGTGATCTCCTCAATTTTTTCAGTTTAATTAGTTTATTCAGATTACATCTCAACTGTTATCCCCTCACTTGTATCTTCCCATTCTCACCTCCCTCCCTCCTTCACCCTATTCCCCTCCTCTATGTCTGTAACAGAAGGGAACCTTCTCCCCCACCATATGATCACAGCTTATTAGGTCTCATCCTGGTAGCCTGCTTACCCTTTCTCTGGGTACCACCAGGCCTCCCCACCAAGGGAGAGTGGTCAAACAGGGGGCACCAGTGTTTATGTCAGAGTCAGTCTCCACTCTTCACACAACTATGGAGAATGTGCCATCCATTGGCTAGATCTGAATAGAGGGTCTAGGTTTACTGCATGCAATATCCTTGATTGGTACAGTAGTTTGAGAGGAACCCCCTGGGGCCAAATCCACCATCTTTGATGGTCTTCTTGTAGGGTTTCAGGACCCTCTGGGTCCCTCCATTTCCCCATTTCCCCATACTTCTCTCACCAGGAGTCACAATAGCTTCTATGGCAATCCCCCACTAAATGAGAACTCTCAGAGGATATCACTGTTGGGCTAGTGTCCAATTATAAGTAAGTATATACCATGTGTATCTTTCTGGGTCAGAGTTAACTCACTCAGGATGATAATTTCTAGTTCCATCCATTTGCCGGCAAATTTCAAGGTTTCCTTGTTTTTAATAGCTGAGTAGTATTCCATAGTGCAAATGTACCATTGTTTCTTTATCCATCCTTCAACTGAGGGACATCTAGGTTGTTTCCAGGTTCTGGCGATTATGAATAAGGCTGCTATGAACATAGTTGAGCATATGTCCTGGTTGTGTGGTGGAGCATCTTTTGGGTATATTTCAAGCAGTGAAATAGCTGCATCTTGAGGTAACCCTATTCTCAGCTTTCTGAGAAAGCACCAAATTGATTTCCAAAGTGGTTGTACAAGTTTACATTCCCACTTTCCTTTTAGCACTGCTTTCATTGTGTCCTGTAGTTTGGGTATGTTGTGCCTTCATTTCCATTGAATTCTAGAAAGCCTTTAATTTCTTTGTTTATTTCTTCCCTGACACAGACATAATTGAGTAGAGAGTTAATTGTTCAGCTTCATGTGTTTGTAGACTTTCTTTTGTTTCAGTTGTTGTTGAGTCCAGCCTTAGTCCATGGTGGTCTGTTATAATACAAGGAGTTATTTCAATGTTCTTGTATCTGCTGCGGCTTGCTTTGTGACAGACTATATGGTCATATTCGGAGAAGTTTATGTGAGGTTATGAGAAGAAGTTATATTCTTTTGTGTTTGAGGGAAATGTTCTGTAGAGATCTGTTAGGTCCATTTGATTCATAGCAATCATTAGTTTCATTATTCCTCTGTTTAGTTTTTGTCTAGATGACATGTCCAGTGGTGACAGTGATGCATTAAAGTCTCTGACTATTAATGTGTGGGGTTCAATGTACAATTTAAGCTTTAGTAATGTTTCTGATTAGTAGGCAAATGGATGGAACTAAAAAATAGCATCTTGAGTAAGGTAACCCAGACCCAGAAAGACATATGGGATGTATTTACTTATCAGTGGAAATTATTCACAAACTACCGGATAACCAGGCTACAATCTACAGACACAAAGATGTCAAGTAATGTGGAGGGAATAAGGGAGGAGGCTTGAACCTCACTCAGAAGGGGAAATAAAATTGATATCTCAACTCTATGAAGGAAGAAAACAGGATGGGAGAGGGATAGGGAGGGGAACAGAGGTGGGGATCATGGATAGGGGGAAGGCTGGGCAAGAAAACAGAAATCAATGGAAGGAGGCATCTCTGGACAGGAGGTTTCAGGGAGTCTATGGGGGTAATCCTACCATGTCTACCAGTGGGAGAAACGGAGTCACAAGAGGCCACTTCCTGTAATCAGGACTATAGGACACCAACCTACCCACAAAACCTTCGACCTAAAATTTGTCCCTCCTACAATTGTGCAGGGATAAAGATGGAGCAGAGATCAAGGGAATAGCCAACCAGTGACTGGTCCAACTTGAGACCCACCCCATGGAAGAGAGCAAACCCCTGACACTATTAAGAATGCTCTTCTATGCTTGCAGACAGGAGCCTAGCATAACTGTCTTCTGAGAGGCTTCATCCTGTAGCAGGTAGAAACGTATGCAGAGACCCACAGCCAAACAGTAGGCGAAGCTCAGGAGTCTTGAGGAAGAGTTTGGGGAGTTATTGAAGTAGCTGGAAGGACCAAGACCATCACAAGAAGGCCTACAGAGAAAACTAACCTGTGCCCATGGGAGCTCACAGAGACGCACCAAAGAACATGCATAGGCTATACCAAGTCCCCTAGACATATATAGCATATGCACAATTGTTATTCATTTATGTCTTCTAACAATTAGAGCGGGGCCTGTCTGAGACTCTGGTGCCTGCATTGGGATCCCTTTCCCATAGCTGGGCTGCCTTGTCTGGCCTCAATGGGAGAGGAAGCACCTAGTCCTGCTGCTACTTGATGTATCCGGGTAGATTGGTACTCATGTGGAGGGGCTCCCATTATCTGAAAATAAAGGAATGGGGGGCGGGTGGGGGAAGGGATATGTAGTTGGGGCTGTTGGTGATGAGAGAGTGGGGCTGTGATCAGGCTGTAAAGTAGATTAAAACAACAAACAAACAAACAAAAATCCATATTCTAATCCCAGTCTTCAGGCCTTCCATTCAGAGGAACTTGGTGACTCTCACTCAAACATGAAACTTGGCTTTCCTTCATGCTAAAATAAAAGACAATCACTGTCCTAATTTTAAGGACTTTGGCACCAACAGTGCCCTCTGGCTATCAAAGGACAGCAGATTATTGCGTATATGAACTTCTGAACTATAAAGACACATGTCTCAAAGTACTTTGTAATTTTGCAACAACACATGCAGAGCAGAACCTTATTCTCTCACAGTTCTGATAAAATATCAGGTTTAGAATGTGTCGTAACTAGGGTTACTATGGCTATGATGAAACAACATGAGCAAAGCAGTATGGGGAGGAAAGGGTTTTCCATATCATCACTGTTCATCATTGAAGTAAGCTGGGACAGGAACACAAACAGGGGGAAACCTGGAGACAGAAGTGATGAAAAGGCCACAGAGAAATGCTGATTACCAGCCTGGTCCTCGTGGCTTGTTCAGCCTCCTTTCTTATAGAATCCTGGGCTGCCAGCACAAGGATGGCACTACTTGCAATGGACTGGGCTCTCCTCTATCAATCACATAATGATGACCACTTCACAATGCACCTAGAATTCTTGTTTTTCTCTTAAAATGCAAGAAGTAGGCTAATCTACATGGCCTAAATCTATTTCAGGCATTTAATGATCAAATGGTGAACTAAACACAAAGGGCAAAATATTTAGTAGATAGGAGGTAAAGTAAAACAAAATATATGCAACTATCTTCCTCAGTGATGTTTTAAAATTATACAGATGAGCAGTACAGCTCCATCCCAGGAAATGTCAGCTGACTTCTGAGTCCATTCCAACTAATCTGGAAACCCTGCATCATTCATGGCTGTCCAGATCAAGATGAAAGTCTGAAGATAGTGTCTCCAGGGTTTGGAGTAGCTCACAAAACCAAAGCAAAGGGAGGGAACATTCTTTAGTCAAAGAGTTGTTGAGAGGTTTAGGATGTGAAATAATGATTTCCCCTAAAATTTCTGCCTCAAACGGGCACTATTCGATGACAAGATTCAAGATGCTCTTTCTGAGAACTATATTAGCTATTGATAGCTCAATTTTCTGTGATTCATTTGTCAGGGGATGGGCATGTTGATTGACGCTTTCTTCAAGATTGTACGGGATGGATGTGTTGCTTAGAGAGAAAACAGAGGGAGAGAAATGGAATATGAGCAATCAGCAGTCCCTAAATATTTACATGATTTTTCAGGAAAGCTGTTTGGGGACTGTCCCTTCAGTGGGTGCATTGGTTTAGAAGCAGAGCCTTCAAAGGTGCGAGCCCTAGGTTGGTGCTATGAAATGTTCTCTTTATAAGTGCAGACTACTGCTTGATCCAGGAAACAGCATCATAGGCTCGTGCTCCCAATCTCAATTCGTTATCATTTCCATGGCAGGGAATGGAACTGATCAATGTCCTTCTTTTCCACTAGCATAGTTTTTAATGTAGACGCAAGCTTATTTCTTATTTAAATGGTACAGGTGGTTTTTTTTTGTTAGCTTTAAAAAACACTATTTGCCATGTCTTTCTTTGTCCAAGTCAAGAATATTTTTAAAGCAGGAATGTACACCAGAAGTGACAAAACACAGAAGAAAGATTGTGTTACCTAGAATTCAATAGCAAACTCTCCACATATGTCCTTCCACTTAAGAGATTTAGCTAAAATAAGACTTATAAATTATATCTTTGCTTCTATTATACACCAGCGTCTAGTGAGAAAATAGCTAATCACTGACAATTAATTACCTAGGATAATCTGGATTTTATTTGATTTTTTTTTCTATTGGCTCTAAAGAAGGTGTGATGGAATGGTCAGGATCCTTTCATACGAAACAAATCAATGTCTCTGAACTTATGATGCCACCTCTTTTGGTGGAATGACTATCAGGATGATTTTATCTGGAAAGTGTAGGTAGAAGACTCAACTCATTTTCCATATCTCCAAAAACTGTGATATAAAAAGAAATTACAGATGAGCCCAAAGAAGACTCAAACTCCATCTTGGTGTTTACAGTGATAAATGGTAAGGTTTTTTTTTTTACTCACTATCTACAAGCATTAAGAAGCACAGCGTAGAGAAAAGGGTAAAAGGCTGAGATTCATACAGGGATGTTTCTATGTCTATGAATAGTCCTTGCAAGCTGTTAAATATTCAAAATTTCATATTTTGCGGTAGTATCGTCTTTGGGAAAGCACCTGAAGCAAGTTTACAAGAGCTAGAAGATACATTAGATGTAGGGAATTGCTTAGCTGGTAAACTTCATGCAGCTTTTCCACAGTAGACATCTCTAAGAAAGGATAGTGATTTTTAGATCGTTATTCTGACTTACCAACCTAACCAAAAAAATAAAAAAATAAAAACTCAAACAGCCATACAAGGACAGGTTGTGTATTGGCCTTTGTTTACCAGGAACACTGTTTTGTCAACCTTCCCATTCCAGGCATAGAATAATTCCTACAAATGATAAACAAGTTCAACAAGCATGTGTTTCGCGTGTTATCTATCACTGAATGCATTTCCTTAACTTAGGCTATATGCAGTCTGCAGAAGTATATACACCCAGGAAAAGATGAGTTCACATCACTCTGTAAACTTCTTACAACACTGCTTTGCCGTGGCTCTCCGCTCTTATTAGAGATTTTCTGGGCCGTTTGAAGTGTGGTCCAGGTGTGTAAGGTATACACACCACATGCAGCCACTCCATATCTCTGAACCCACATGGACACTAGTGTGTTGATAAACTATTGATAAGTTATCAATTCAACTTCTACCTTTTAAAGGGATGTGTGAGTGACATGTTATTAAAACCAAACTTGCCAGCGTGATATTGCTTTAAGCCAGGGTATAATCCAAAAATGCTGGCGCTCATCCTAGTCTTGTACATGTAAGTGCCATGACCATGAAAACAGTCGATTGTGACAGAGGTCTTGTTGATGGATGGTGTCATGCTTACCAACAATTGAAACCATCCTGTGAGTTATGTGCTTTATCTATCACATAAATATTTTTAAAAACAGGATTTACCAGATTCCTAAATAAGATGTTTGATTATAGAGATGTAAGAATACAGAATTATTCATAAGGACCATAAGTCCTTCCAGGAGACCCAGTCACAGGGACTGAACTCCAAGACCAGATAGCTTAGTTGAGTCCACAGCACTGGCACTAATTGAGATATATGAACTAATAATAAATAATAGCCATAATAACATTTTATTTATTTGTTAATATTATTAATCTATGAATGATAATAACACTTATGTTAATAATATTAGTAAAAACTATTGTGACTATGATTTGAATACAAATATTATCTCCTTGCACAAAACCAAGATCAATATAAGTACTCTCCTAGTAATTCTCTAAGGGTAATTAAAAAATATTTTGGAGAATTCAGCCAAATTTGCTAGGCTCATATGTAGGACCTTCTCCATTCTCTTAAGGGTGATTCTTCAGTAGGACAACAGTGGCTACCTATATAGTATTCTGCATTTTAATAATCCTTTGCTCATTTGCCCCTGACATTCAGAGGCAATTACAGTTTGAAATGCAGATCACAAGATTTCATTTGCATTTTACAAGCTGATATCAGATTCTATATTGCATAGTTGGTTCATTTATTCTGTGAGTAAGTTATATTTTATTCATGAAAAGTTGTTCTGGACTATATATTGTGATATTAACAATGGTCCTATACATTTAACTGGAATGTGTGAGGCTTTCAGGCTAAAATATTCCCTCTCGTTCCTCTCTGTAGTAGTCAATTCCGAAAACACAGTAATCCAATTAAATAAAAGACATTAGCGCTTTATTGCTGATGAAACTGTTTGGGGTTAGGGGAGAATATGTTGTACCCATTTCAGAACCTAAGATTGTAGGCTAGAGGTACCTGAGTTACTCACACAGTGCAGGGATCAAAGCTAGAAAGAAAACAAACATATAAACACTTTCGACTTCACAGAAGACAATGGTTTTGTTGTTGTCCCGTTTCTAGCAGATACACACAGGAGAAGAAAATGAAGAAAGAAGTAGCTTATACATGCACAGTAACCGTTACCTCTGACTACCTAAAAACAGTTCAATTAAGATATCAATCTCTCCCTACTGTTCCAGGTGAAATCCCGTACCTCCTCCAGGGCTCAGGCAACTCTGCACCTGCCTCCCTGACCCTGTTCTCAGCCTTCTGGGCATGGCAGATCTAGATCAGCCCTTTGTATTTGCTGCTCTAGTTTTCAGAAGCAATATGTCACTAGGTTCTTGGCAGGATGTCATGAAAGTCTTAAATGAAAAGCTATGCTTTAGAGGGACTGGAGAGATGGCTCAGGGATTTCAAATGCTGACTGTTTTTGCAGAGGACTGTAGTTCAGTTCCCAGAATGCACATAGCAGTTCACAACCATACCTAACTACAGTACCAGGAGATGCGGTGCCTCCTTCTGGATTTTGTAGGCATGTACACAATGCATATACATGCATACATATAACTACACACATAAAAAGCTAATTTTTTTAAAAAATCAGTATTCATTCACATATAGAGTGGCCCCCCAAAGTATCTCTGCTGTTCATGGAAATATTAAGTATGTTTGTTTATTCAGTTATCAATCCCATTAAATCAATGGTTTTCAATGTTTCAGGTTTGGGGGTATGATAAGACCATTACTACTTCTGAAGAGACAGCTTAGTGTTGGGACCCTGCTATGTCTTCTGACAGTACACTGTACTGCTGAGACCCTGTTTCTACCTCTGACTCTACAGCATGGTACAAAACACCGTCATGGACAGAAATCACCATGATTTGCACAGGAGATATAGTTTGTTGGCCTCTGTAACAGATCTATGAAAACAGAATCCATAGCAGCACGTTTCAGGCACATAGATTTTCATGAACAAATGTTTGCATGCTGCAATGCTGCAGCATGATAAAGATTCACCTTATGAAAAACGAAGAATGGGAGAAAATGGATTCATCCCCAAATGGTCTAGAATACACTTTACTTATTTGTGTCACAATTAATAAATATTTTTGAAATCGAATCAATGTGAATTTTTATCTTGTAAAAACATTCTTCTGTCTCAGCTACCTGAAAAAAAAATCTGAGTCAGAAGCTTCTGCTTAAAAAAAAATATCAATTTACTTTGAGACCTAAGCCAATGTAATTTAGGGCTTTTGAGAGCTTAATCAAACAGGTTGACTAAAGCAACTAAGATTGATTTTACAGCTGTTCTTGTTGGAGTGCAATTGTTAAGGAAAAGGAGACATAATCAGAGTAAATCTTCTTGATCAGTGATTATTAACTTACCTTCCAGGACAGCATTTTAATCTGCGTCTAAATTTTCTCATCCTCAATTGCATTAGATTGGCTAGCAATAACAAAGATGCATAAATATTGAATGCACACCATATAACAAGCATAGTATTGTAGCTGCATTACATATGTCATCCCACAGTCATTCTGTGCTTGTAGGGTGTTATCTTACACAGAGAGAAACTGAGGCAGCAAAAGGCTGAGCAGATAAAAAGTGGCAGCTAAAAATAGCTAGTTGGCCTAGTGACTAGCTCCACAGCCTTCTCCTATACTCAACATGATCGTTTCTATGTTCCCAGTGGGATTAGTCTTCTCTGTGACTCTGCAGGGATGTGTTTGAAATTTAAACTCCTCAGGCATCCTATAAAATCACGCCATGCCAACATTTTAAGCTGCTACAGCAACAGCTAGCAAAGAGTGTAAACTGCTGCTTTTTGGAGAAGTGTTACATGGCACATGAGAATAAAAACTGCTGTTCATGAGAACGGGTTGCCAATTACATGAGAATCCAGCTACTTCGCTTTTTAACTATTTACATTTGTAGACATGAGAAGGGGTTTTACACTTTGTGTGCTTTTTACAGGTGATGAAAATTTTCACACACATATCACACACACAGACACACACACACACACACACACACACACACACACACACACACACACACCAAATAAACACCTTAGGCCCAGAACTCCCAGAATTAAATTTAAAGACCAGAGAGGCTCCCAGAACAATGTGCTTTCCAAACATCAGAGTACATTCTGGATGTAAGATGAGTCATAATGGTGCTATCCCATTTAGGACTGGGATTGGGTTGTGTTCTGAGATCTCTGCTAGGCACTCGCACATTAAATGTTCCATTTCTATAAGGACACTACAAATAGGTATAATGATTATTAAAATAATTTTCCCCTAATATTTTACTTTTATATAGGCCCTCCTTATGTTTCTCTGGATGACCAGCCTCCGTTTTTCTTGCTGGGCTTAAAGGTGTATGCTGCCGTACCCTGTTTCTTTATTATAAAAGTCTCAAAAGAAACTAAACTTAAGAGATTAGGCTGCTGTTTCAAAGAAACAGAGCTTGAAATTATAGAGAACTAATTTTAAGTCAGGCAATGTTTCTCCAAATGATCTTCTCACAGTGATTTGTATAATTTAATATTCAAAGCTTAAATTCGACATATGTGTTAAAATATAGAAGATCTCATGTATCCTGTAAATTTCTATTCATACTTTGTGGTGATTTTTAGAATATACATATCAAATTTTATAGTTCTCAAACTTCATATTTTATATGGTAGTTTATTTATAAGTAATTGTATGAACTTGAAATTCATTGCAAATGAATTGAAAAAACATTTGTGTCTTTTTAGAACAAAAGCAATATTAAAATGCATAAATATTAGACAAATGTGCTGTGAATTGTCTAACCCTCATTAAAGAAGATTATCCTTGAAGTAGATGACAATTACCCCAGATATCCACAACTGAGCAATGTGCAGGCATTTAGAGACCATGGAGTCCTCCAAGATCAATTGGATGTCTATTTCAAGTCCCTTTCTTCATGACTAAGATTCCCATTCAGAAGACAGGATTGGAAACAGTGTTTTCCAGAAACAACAGGACAGATGGACAAAATAATTCATGAGGAGTGTGAGAGGGTGCATAAGCCCTGCATGGGCCTAAAGCAAGCAAAACCCAAGCATGGAAGTGGGGAGGTGGGCATGCCAGGAGCTATTGCTATTTGATATATGCTAAGAACAAGAGTCCGCTTTCTTTAATGTTGTAGCCAGTGGTATAGCAAAACCATTCCAGGCTACGCCCCATACCCAAATGTAGTTGGCCAACACAAACTGGACTCCATGGATTTAAGAGGGTAAATAGGCAACTAAATGGCGGGGGGATTAGAAGGAAATTGTGGAAAGAGGTGAATATGGTTGAAATACACCATATGAAGTTCTCAAAGAATTAATAAAAACATAATTTTTCACTTTCATACATACTCTGGTGCCTCATATTTGACCATGTCCCCTGAATGGGGAGACCTGGTGGCACTCAGAGGAAGGATAGCAGGCTACCAAGAAGAGACTTGATACCCTATGGGCATATACAGGGGAAGAAAGTCCCCCTCAGTCACAGTCATAGGGGAGGGGAGTAAGGGGAAAATGGGAGGGAGGGAGGAATGGGAGGATACAAGGGAGGGGATAACCATTGAGATGTAATATGAATAAATTAATAAAATAAAAATTTTAAAAACATAATTTTTCAAAATCCGTTAAAAGGTAAAGATGTTTGTGCTGTTTTTGAGTGACTTCATAAATGCATTTAACTTGTTACCTCATAATTTCTGTACAACTTGCAATGAAACACTTGATCTTTGTTTTTCCTCAGAGGAAAATCATGCTGATACAAATGAATTGGTTTTACTACTTTTATCTTACTATCAGGTTTTACTCTTCAATAATGTTATTTATACTAACTTAATGTTACTTAAAGTAACTTCCTAGGAAGGGGAAATAGAATAGTTTTTGCTAGTGGACTGGGGTTAGGTGGGGATAGGAATAGGAATGATCAGGTAGTGGGGGGAAGGGATAGGGGAAGGGCGTATGGTGAGAGACAACTGGAACTAGAGGGCATTTTGGTGTAATGTGGAAACCTAGTGCCATGGAAACTCCTAGGAATCTATGAGGGTAACCCTATGAGGACTCCTAGTAATGGAGGATACAGAGCCTGAACCATCCATCTTCTGTAACTTGACAAGGTTTCCAGTGTTGGGTCTGGGACAACAATCCAGCCACAAAATCTTTGACCTACAATCTGTATTGCCTACAAGATGTGCTAGGGCAATGTTGGTGCAGCACACTAGGAGTGGCCAATCAATGACTGGTTTAACTTCAGGCCCATGTTAGGAGATGAAGCCATGCCTTCCATTGCCTAGATGGGCAGGAACCAGAGACTCAATAGCCCAGAGATCTAGGGTATAACCAAACATAACTGGCTAACAAACAAACAACAAAATCAGTGAAATGATTCCTAATGGTGTTCTGCTACACTCATAGACCCGTGCCTAGTCCAGTCTATCATCATCAAAGATGCTGCCTTAGGTAGCTGATGGGAGCAGATGCTGAGACTCACAGCCAAACATTAGGAGAAGACAGCCCACATCGGAGGTCTTTATAAGGTCCCTTCCCTTGGAAGAAGAATTATGAGAAACAAAGAAGTAGAAGAAACCAGGAGAATTAACTAAGTAGGGATCATAGAGACTAAAGCAGCAATGGCAGAGCCTGCGGTGGTCTGTGCTAGCTCCTCTGCATATATGTTATGGTTTCTGGTTTGGCAAATTTGGGGGGACTCCTGACAGTGGGAGCGGGTTTGTCGCTGACTCTTCTGCCTGACCTTGGGACCCTTTTTCTCCTACTATGTTGCCTCACCCAACCTTGATGTGAAGGTTTCTGATTAGTCTTGTTGTATCTTATGTATCTTGTTATGCCATGATTGGTAGATGTCTCTGGGAGGCCTTCTCTTTTCTGGAGTGGGAAAATTTCGGGGGGGGGGCAGAGAGATAAGAGGGGAAGTAGATCTGAGGGGAGGACTAGAAGGAGTGGAGGGAGGGGAAGCTACAGTTAAAATATATTATATGAAAGAAGAATAAATAAAAATTTTAAATGTTACATACATTCCATACTTTTATCTCACAACTTAGATAATTATGAAATAAATCATATGTCTTAATTCTTCCCTTAAAGCATGAATCATATTTTTTAAATGTACATAAATCTGTGTCCCATTGTTTTCTAATAGTGGTTGCAATTCATGTGGCTCAACCCTGAATGTGTATTACCAATTCATAATGATATTTTACTGGAACCAACATCCTTACATTTGTGCAAAAGTACAACTAAAAATGGACCAATAATTTCCCTTTGCACCTAGCACTATTCTATGGGGTTTATGTTACTGGTTCTAATCTGTAGGGTCATAGACTAAACTGGAAAAGCCTTCTGTGTACAAAAATGATGGGAAAAAATGATGACAGTTTTATGAGCCTGTTCAATGTGTCATGCGGTTAAATACACTTGGGGATGTTTTTAATCCAAGCTAAACATGTTGTGCTGGTTTTTGTTTGCATATAAGTATTCTTGCAAAACTACATAACATAAAGAATGTGTGGATCTGGGAAAGGACATTTAACACATAGCATCCCCCTAAGCATGTTTGCCACTAGAGCATGTCTATTCTAGCCTTTTAGGGTTATCTATTAACATCTTTCCAAGTTATTACTCTATATTAACTTCATTTTGTAAGTTAACTTGGAAAAACTTAGAGCTAGGAGAGAAAGCTTGGCAATATTGTGCAATCCACAGATTAATACACGAGATCTCAGAGTTGAGAGAAAAGAAAATACTAAGGGGTTTAAACATGAGGCAGAGTAGGAAGTGAGAGAATAAACAGTCCATAGAAAGTTGAATCCTACAGTGTTGGTATGATTTATGTTTGAATGTCTACCAGTGGTTCCTGTGCTGGAAGCTTCTTCACTGGTACGGTAATGTAAGAAGTGGCATGGAATCTCCAAGAGGTTGAGCATAATAGGAGATTGTGAGTTTAAGGTGGTTTTCAGCAAAACATGTTTAGTACTCAAAAGAATGAGTTTTAATAAAAGAAAGCATCTGGCTTCTTTTCTAGCCATGGGATTCCTCTTGTATACTCTCTTGTCATGACTCTACTGAACCAATGAGGCTGACAGTCAGTATCCACAACTGTCAGTTAAACCTTTCTCTTTACAAAGTAGACAGTTTCAGGTGTTTTACTACACAACACAAAACAGACAATGCAATAAGTACCCTAGGCAAGAACTCAAGAAGCAGCCAATGAAGGGCTTAGGAAAGCATTACAAAGGGAAGAAAGTCGTACTCAGTGACCACAGAGCTGGCTGTAGTGGTAATGCATGTGCTGTGTCCTTTCTTAGGTGATGCCACATTCCAAATGAGTCAATAGAATAATTTTTCTCAATTGAAGATGTTAAAGATAGCATCTCTCAAGTCCATGTTGTTGGATCAGGAGACCAAGTGCCTTGACGCAACATGTAGACAATATGTTTTAATCAGACTCATTCTCACTCTTGTTCTCTTTCCTGTTGAAATTGTTCTTTCCAGCCAGTCCTCCCCCTACTTTTATGCCTTTTTATATTATCCACTGGATTTAATTAGTGTTGTTAGCATGAGGAGTGGAGGGCTGTTTATCAGAAATTGATCCTGATACCAGTTGCCACTAAAGAAAATGACTCCCCTTATCCCAGAAAAACATAAACTACTAATATCTCCTTAAAAAGGAGTGGGGCCTTTTTGCTTCTGGGTTAACTCATTCATTATGATCATTTCTAGCTCAATCCATTTGTCCACAGATTTCGGGAATTCCTTGTTTTTAATAGCTGAGTAGTATTCCATAGTGTATATGTACCACAGTTTCTTTATCCATTCTTCTACTGAGGGACACTTAGGCTGTTTCCATGTTCTGGCTATTATGAATAAGGCTGCTATGAACATGGTTGAGCAAATTTTCTTGTGTGCTGGAGCATCTTCTGGGTATATTCCAAGGAGTGGAATAGCTGGGTCTTGAGGAAGCCCTATTGCCAGTTTTCTGAGATAGCACCAGATAGATTTCCAAAATGGCTTTACTAGGTTGCATTCCCACCAGCAATGAAGGAGTGTTCCTCTCTCCCCACATCCTCGCCAGCACGTGGTGTTGCTTGAATTTTTGATCTTAGCCATTCTGATGGGAGTAAGATGGAATCTCAAAGTTGTTTTACTCACTTATATCTGCATACTAGCCCAAGGGGCATGTCCCATGAAAGCCTTCACTTACCAGGACACTGGGACAGAGGGGAGGACATCCTATTGGGACTCTAGATAAGAGAAGCAAGGGAGAATAGCAAAGTAGAAGGATCCAGAGGGTCCTAGAAACCTACAAGTAGAACATTATGATAGGCAGATTTGGGCCCAGGGGTCCCGCTCAAATGAAGGTACCAGCCAAGGACAATACAGGCAGTAAACTTTAAACCCCTACCCAGATCTAGCCAATGGTCAGAACATTCTCCACAGTTGAGTGGAGAGTGGGCTATGACTTTCTCACGTACTCTGGTGCCTCACATTTGACCATGTCCCCTGGAAGGGGAGACCTGGTGGCACTCAGAGGAAGGATAGCAGGTTACCAAGAAGAGACTTGATACCCTATGAGCATATACAGGGGGAGGAAGTCCTCCTTAGGAACAGTCATGGGGCGGGGGGAATAAGGGGAAAATGGGAGGGAGGGAAGAATGAAAGGATACAAGGGATGGGATAACCATTGAGATGGAACAAGAATAAAAAAAAAAAAAAAAAAAAAGGAGTGGGACCTTCTGAGCCTTTCTCCTCATCCACAATGGAATGCTAACAGGCCTGGTTTTGGGCAAATGCGCTCCATATGATAACAGTTCCTATAGGTTCACGACAGCAATGGTCATGTCCAGCCCAAAATACAGCACATCACAGTATTTCCCCCTCTTTTCCATCTCTTACATTCTTCCTGTCCCCTATTCTGTGATGTTACCTAAGCTTTAGAGGGGGTTGTGCCAACATTTTTTAAACCTGAGCACTCAACAGTCATTTATTCTAAGCACTTTGACCATTTATGAGTCTCTGCATCAGCTACTATACACTACAAAAAAAGAAAAAACCAAAGAAACAAACAAACAAAAACCCAATAACAACAAATATTTCTCTGACCAAGAATAAGGCATTTTTGACAATATGTCCACTTAAAAAAACAGCTGTAGCAGATTTTTTCCATAGTACCTTCTATACCATAGGCTTTTGGCCAAGCATGAATTTCCTCCTACAAAGCAACTCTCAACTATAATCGAAAGTTGTTGGTTGCTCCCGTAACAATCATGTCATTATTACACCAGTAAGTATAAATTGCCTGGCAAGTGTACATTGTAGCACACATGGTTCACAGCTGGATAAGACTGCGTTTTCTCCTCTATCAGCTATCATTATACCCTCAAATATTATGACTATTAGCCAGCATGGTGGATGCTTCCAGTTCAGACAAAGTTTGGTTTCTGTGTTCTGCAATCTAAGTATATATCATCTTCAACAACAGGGTCTTACCATCTAGTTCTGGTGGACAACCAAGAACAATGGCAATACCATATGCTGAAAAACACAGGCTAAGCACTTTGACTATTCAATATGTCTGCTATCTTTATAAGAAAGGGGTCCACTAGGGTTTCGTGAGGTGGCTCAGGCAGTTGCATGTTTGTTATGCAAGCATGAGGACCTGAGTTTGGATCTCTAACGTCCGTGTAATAAAACAGGCATAGTAGCATAGACCCACAATCTCAGTGGTAAAGAGGGAGACACACAGAGATTCCTGGTGTCCACTGGGCTGCCAGCCTAGTCATATCTGTTAGCTCCAAGTTCGGTGAGAAACGCTGTCTCAGATAGATAGATAGATAGATAGATAGATAGATAGATAGATAGATAGATAGATAGATAGAAAGGCATGAAGGAAGGAAGTTTGCAGAAGAGCAGTAATGACAGACACTTGGTGTCAGACTCTAGTTTCTGCATGCTCATTCACATGTACTCATATACAGTCCCATGCACATGCGTTTATATACAAATAGGAACATGCAGCACATGTGCACTCATGCACACACACATACACACACACATGAGGGGGGGGAGGAAGAGGAAGAGAAAGAGTCACATGGTCAGAGACACACAGTGAAAGGGCCCAGCAAAAGTGGATGCAGATATTGGAATGATGCAGCTATACTCCAAGCAATGGCAGAGATTCCCCAAAATGACCAGAATTGAGGAAAGTCAGGGAATAATCTCTTCTAGATAAAGAGTGGCTATGCCAACATCTAAGTTTCAGACTTCAATCACTATAGCTAGAAAGAATAAATATTTATCAAAGGCATCCAAGCTCTTGGTACCATAGCATGATCTTGCCACCTAAAAATTTGTTGTGTTATGTTGTTAGCTATACTGAGAAACATGAGGCCTGTGAATTACAGGTTGAAGACATTTGATTCTTTCTGCTTCTGGGTTAACTCACTCATTATGATCATTTCTAGCTCAATCCATTTATCCACAAATTTCGGGAATTCCTTGTTTTTAATAGCTGAGTAGTATTCCATAGTGTATATGTACCACAGTTTCTTTATCCACTCTTCTACTGAGGGACACTTAGGCTGTTTCCATGTTCTGGCGATTATGAATAAGGCTGCTATGAACATGGTTGAGCAAATTTTCTTGTTGTGTGCTGGAGCATCTTCTGGGTATATTCCAAGGAGTGGAATAGCTGAAGACACTTGAAAGACCAGGTCCATGGTAACTTGTTAATGCACCACTAGGAAATTAATATAAGCTTGGTTCTAACTGTACATAGAAACCAGGGCATATTTATCAAGAAATCAGGAACAGCAGTGGAAGGACTAGGTATTTACCTCTTACAAATACAGTTCTATGATGGATAGACAAGAAAATTATCTTTTCTGCACAAAGAGAGACAGAACACTTGGCCTATTGTGATATATATATGGAAGGAAGGAATGGATGAATGATTCTCATCCTGGTGAATAGAAAGGTTAGTAAGAAAGTACAGTATTACATCGATGATTTCCGCAGGTGTTAGACACTACGCAAAAGGAGTAATTGGGAATAGCATCAGATAGGAAAAATACTTAAAATCTTGAACAGAAGTTAGAGGAAATTAGATATAAATGTAAAAGAAGTCAGTAGTTAATTAGGTTCTTAAACAGAGCACAGGATAAAAGCATCATTTGATAGACATTATGTTGACAGTAGAAATGTGAAAAACAAATTTCCCATCAAAGTTGTGCCAAAGAGGGTGGTCTAATTTAAATTAACATTTTATTTTTAAACTGAATTCAGTTAAAACACTTCTTTGTGGTTATAATTAATTCTAGAAAACTTTTATTGTAATTACAAAAATGTTTAATTTAGAAGCATTAGTATCTAGAAGAGCAAAAACCTGTATCAAATCATCCCAGAATAAAATGATTGCTGACATCCTTCCCCTTCTCACTTTTTCTTTGGCATTCTGCATAATCAAACTCCAACAATAAAAGATAATTTTGCTACCTTAATTTTTATTTCAAATATAGTAGAGGTATTTCTATGTTATTAAAAATCTCTTTAGAAACATAATTTTAGCAATTTGTTAGTATTCATTTAACTAAATTCACTATAATAATTTGATCCTTTTCTCTATTTTGGGGTATTTATGTGATTCAATGCTTCTGTTGCATCTTATGCACAAGTCTTTGTGACTACTTCACATTATTTAATTAAAGCATATCTATAACGGGACTTCCAATTCATAAAGCATAAGTATTTCTAATGTATTTCCAAATTGTTTTCAGGCAACATGCTAATCATTTTTCCCCATTCAAGAGGTGTGAATGTGTAAATTTTCTATTAAAATGTCAAATATTTCTATCAGAAAGAAAGAAAAAATGTCAGACATTATGCCACTAACTTCAAAATCAAACCAGGACAGAATAGCAATCACTTGTTGACCCATTAACTTATGACCAAGTTTAGAACTGGCAGGAATGCATGGCTGGTGGAAAAACCTGTGAAGGAGACTGGGAGACAGTTCCAAATATTGACTTTAGAACAACGGAATTCACATAGTGGGAAATTCCCCAGAGACAGTAGTGTTTAAAACACATACAGTTGCCAGAAATGACATCTCTCCTAAAGGTAAAGGTACAAATTGGTCATTGTTTTAAATATACTAACGATGGTAATAGAATTCATCAAATAATCTCTTGTTTCTCTGGTTAGTCATTCTTTCATTACAACACATCAGGTTATTTCATGTACTCCAGTAGATTGCTGATTTGGGCACAATTTTAGCAGCAATTGTCTGGGAAGTTTAATGTAAGTCTAGCCAAGAATGAGATATCCCTCCCTGACACACATGCATGGCTTTTTATATGTTTAGTAATGGTTCCCTTGATACGTCCTTTACCATGTGTAACAGTGCCTCATGATTCATTTATTTAGGCATCTCTTACAATTAAAGCTAATCAAGGAACTCAAAGCCTATTTTATTAAGAACCAATGTCAGCATTATCTCTATTTTACAATGAAATAAAACTTTATTTAACTAATGTTGTAGATTAAATGTACTGCATCATACACACACACACACACACACACACACACACACACACACACACACACACACACACGCATGCAAAGAAATCCCACCAGCTGCCAGTTTCCGGTGTTGAACATAAGCATACGTGTATATTTGTAAAACCACATTCCCCCTGGGTGGCTTACATTCCTCTTCATTGAGGACATAGAAAGATCCTCATGATTATACGTCATGGAAACATTGCTTCACCTTCTACCAAGATCATATCATTTGAACATCGGAAAAACCTTCAGCCCACAGAAAATTTACTTAGTATTTTTTGTGCAATTGTTTGATTCAGAAAAAAATGTACTAGACCTAGCATAGAAATTATTTGATGGTTCTAATTACAGAGGTTGTTTTATTTTATTATTTCATTGATGAAAAAGGGAATTCAATGCAGAAGTTAAATAACACATATTCTATGACATTTTGAGGCACATAGAAAAACTATTTTTAGTCCAGGGAATCTAGGCTTTTTGCCCAAAATTCTTTATAGAATTTCTAGGTGTATGAAGCACTGTCTTAAGTTCCTCTCCACTCTGAAGAATAAACATTACTATCAAATATTACATATATAATATATATATATTATAATTCTCTGCTTTGGAGATGTAAAAAGTATACAAATAGATAGAATAATGTTTGATAATTTAACTTAGTTGTTCATATTCAAAGTCTATAACTTTCTACCAATGGCAAAATAAACAGTCAAATATTTTGATACCACTTGAATATTCATTCCTCTCCCTGTGTTCTAAATATTACCCATGGACCTGATTTAAGTGTCACTGTAAGATGTAGTCTTACTTGTGTTACCTGGGGACTAGAAAAAAATCTAAATATTTTAAAGCAGCTGCACTAAAATTCCATTCTTTGATGAGTTTTATTAATAAAAACAAACATTCCAGGAATTAACAACTTCATTAAATTCGTTAGAAATGGTGAATGTGGTCAAAATAGCATGGTAAGCAAAACATTCTTCAGATTCCTGTCATTGTGGTTATAAAACTATAAATATAAATGCTTATTTTGGAAATGTGTCCCTGGATGAGTTCTTGGTGGCCTTACTGCTTCCTTGCAAACTCCATCAGAGTTTCCTATACTTTGACAGCAGCTCGCAAAGTAGCCAAGAGAATCTTGTCCATAGGAAAACAGCACAGGGATATACTGAAGCTGACACGAAGTGTAAGTAACACAGCTGAACCAATGTTTCCATCTTACATCACCCATGTAATGCTCCTTCTCTGGTCCCTGGAGTGCACTATATTACCCCCTTGGTTTTGACAATTTAAACAATATGTTCATAAAAGATTCTGTGAGAAAAATAAATGGAAGAAAGATCTGGGGATTTGCAGAGGCAGGCACATAGAAAGAGAAGACTGTTTGAAAAAGTGGACTTAAACAAAACTCATTTAGCCTTAGTTTTCTGACATCTAAGACTTGAGACTAGGTTATGACTCTGCAATAGTGTTTTTCAAAGTGACTCATGGAAGGTCATGCTTTATAAAAGCAAAAGACATGCATGATATGTGCTCACTTATAAGTGGATATTAGCCATAAAGTATGAAATAACCATGCTACATTCCACAGGCCCAAAAAAGCCAAGGAAGGCAAAAGGGAAGATACTTGAATCTCATACAGAAAGGAAAATAAGATAGTCATCTGAAGTAAAAGGAGGGGGAGAACTGGGTGTCAGAGGGGGTGGGTAAGATAATGGGGTGGGGATCAGGTGTAGGAAGAGTGGGGATGGTGTGTGAAAGAAAGCACTGGGAGAGAAAGGGAAAATCAGTGAGGGGGAGCATCTCTGGGACTTCAGAGTATCCCAGGAGTCCCCAGGAAACCTCCCAGGGTAACCTGTAGCTGAGATTTATGGCAACAGGGAATACGGAGCCTGAATTTGACACCTCCTGTACCCAGGTAGGACTTCCAGCGGAGGGATAGGGACACCACCCTAGGCATAAAATCTTTTACCCAAAATCTCTCTTGCCTACAAAAAGTGTAGGGATAAAGATGGAGTAGAGATTAAGCAAATGACCAACTAATGACTGACCCAACTTGAAACCCACCGTATGGGAGTGAGCAAACACCTGATACTATTAATGATACTCTGCTATGCTGAACAGACAGGAGCCTAGCATAACTGTCTTCTAAAAGGCTCCATCCAGAAGCTGATGAAAATAGATGCAGAGACCCAGAGCCAAGCAATAGGCCAAGCTAGGGGAGTCTTGTGGAAGAGTGATAGAAAGGACTGAGGGAGCCAGAAGGGTCAAGGACACTACAAGACCTACAGAAGAGTAAACTAACCAGAGCCCATGTGGCTCACAGAGCCTGAAACACCAACCAAAAAGCATGCATGGACTAGACCTAGACTCCTTACACATATAGAGTAGATGTGCATCTTGGTCATCTTGTGGGTCCCCTAACAATGAGATTAGGTGCTGTCTCTGACTCTGTTGCTTGCTTTTAGATCCCTTTACCATAGCTCAGTTGCCTTGTTTGGCCTCAGTAGGGGAGGATGTGCTTAGTCCTGCTGTGACTTGAGGTGCCAGGTTTGGTTGGTACCTCTTGGAGTCTTCCCCTTCTCGGAAAAGAAAGAAGGAGGAACAGGGACAGGGAGGTGTGATGGTGGGACTGGAAGGAGAGGAGAGATGGGCCAGAGATCAAGATGGAAGAGGAAAATTATTAATTTTTTAAAATAAAGTTTTATTATTAAAAAATTTAAAAATATTACTAAAAGATATGATTAGATCGTTCTTCTAAGTCAAATATCTATGCTTTGATTTTAAAAGATAGTGAACAAAAGTAGAAATTGTATTTTTTGCAATATTTTTTAAAGTAATTTTCCTATAATGCACAAATATATAGTTTTAAGTTGTTATTACTGGTATTGAGGAAAACCTTCCCCAGGGATTCCAGATTCCCCCAAGGACCCCAGTTTGTTTGACTAGTCCAACTCCATGACAGGATTCAGGTTTTCACTCTGCCTAACTAGGCCAAGTTTCTAATAATTCCAGGAAAAAAACAAAAAATGAACCCGACCTTACATTCCTTAGATATTCACCTAAGAACAGCCAATCAGCTCGCTATGGGAAAGTACCCAGAGTCTAAATATACTTTCCGCTGACCAAACTGACCATTGGTGGTTTGGAACATAGTTACAAGCCAATCAGGAAAAGACAGGTTTGCCTGTCTAGATGTCATCCAATCATATCTCGGAAAACCAAATTCTTTGTTTTAAAAACCTATAAAACCCCTGCATTTTTTTTTAAGTTGTGGCTCTCAACTCTAACTGCTGCATCGGTGAATATTATGAATTCCTTTTGAGCTTGAATAAATGACCCCTTTGTATTTGCATTGGAGACAGCTCCTGAGTGGTCTTTGTGGGTCGCATGACCTGGCACAACAGTATCAACTTTTGACATAAGCACAAATTCTGACAATAAATGCTTATTAAAGGGCCACTCAATGTGATTGAGATATATTTTAATTTTAAATAAAACTTCAAAATATTAATATTTAAAAACAAATTTGAATTAAATTAATATTGAAATTATTATTTAAAGCCACGTGTGGTGGTGCAAGCCTTTAATCCCAGCACTTGAGAGGCAGGGGCAGGTGGATTGCTGTGAATTCAAGGCTAGCTTGGTCTACAAAAGGAGTCCAGGACAGCCAAGGCTACACAGAGAAACCCTGTCTCAAAAAAAAAAAAGAAAGAAATTATTATTTAAATCTTTTGTCATGTACATATATTTGAAAAGTGATCTTCCTATGATGCAAAGTTACCTATCTTTAAGTTGTTCTTACTGGTGTTGTCTCTTGATATAGCATAAATTATAATAATGAACTTCTACATTACAATGTTTTCTCCATTATACACAAGCCTAACAAATGTTAAAATTTTAGTTGTTAATCATACCTACTTTGGTGTGTCCACACAAGTTCTTTTAATGAAAATACCCACCCATATTAATAATACTAGTGTTAATTGTGATAATTGCAGGCTATTTTTAATCTTACAGTTATATATCAAGTGTTTGTGATCACCCCCTAGGCCACACTGCCCATAATGATAGGATTAAAGAGCCAGGGCCTTTGAGACAATTAGGTCATTGGGGTGAGATGAAAATCTATGATGAATAATTTTATGAATCAGCTAGAGTGGGATAAAGGATGGCTAATTAGTGGATAAAACATAACTTCCAAAGAGTTTCCAGAAGAGGAATATTTGACTTGGGATACTAAGTGAAAAATCCCTCTCACCAGTGCTGACAGGAATCATCTAATCTGCTAATAATCTAAACAACACACAAAGGCATGGGACCAATGAGATGGCTTGGTGGGTAAAAGAGCTTGCAGTGCAGTCTAATACCCTAAATTCAATTTCTGGAATCTATACAACTGGGGAAGGTACAAAACCAATTCCACAAAGCTATCTTCTGACCTTCACAGGCACACCATGGAATATCTACACATGAACATCTGTCTCTGTCTCTGTCTGTATCTCTGTCTCTCTGCCTTTCTGTCTCTCTGTCTCTTTCTGTCTCTGTCTCTGTCTCTCTTGCATACTCTCTCTCTCTAACACACACACACAGTGTTTTGGGTAACCAAAGGATGAATAAAATAATTATGTCTCTCCTTTTGAAAGGAGGCATTGGTCTTTTCTCTCTCAGACATCAGAACATGGAATCTTCAGGTTCTTAGATATTAACACTCATCCCCATCCTAGATCTCAGCCCTTTAGATTCATACTGGTGGACATAACAGTTTTCCTGTATCAGTTCTCCAAACATGCCAGGACACCACAGTATCCTTACCAGAGAGGCCTTAAAAAGCTACCCGGCTCCCTTTGAAATACTGAAGAGCACAGTCAGAAAACCAAAAATGGGATGAACCTGTGACTAACAATGCTGACACTCCAGTCTCAGACTTTCTCCTTCCAAACTCAGAAGCCACAAGTTCTATTGCTACTAAGCTTCTTAATTACACTATGTTGTTGCAGCAGCTGGGGCTTATGGGCATGTCCATGTTTTTAATCCCTTCAGATATATTTTCCTTTTCCTGTGTGCCTTTAGGCTTTACAAAATGCTTTAGTATAAAAGTTTACTTCTGCTCATGGGAAAAGTTAAATTATCAAGAAAACCAACAGCTTCTGAGTATGTTCAGAATCTTTCCAAAGCCAACTCCATGAACTGACCTAAACCAGTTCTCTTTTCTGGTATAATAAATATACCTCTTGCTGTAGCTGATGCTGGTGGCAAAAAGCAATGGAAATCCATGTGGTTATAAAAGATGATAAGAGCATGGTTAAATTATTCTGACCACTGAAACTTTAAGTGGCACCATCCTTCTTTCCTTTGTTCTTTCCTTACTCCTTTCTTTCCTTCCTTTCTTCTTTTCTATTTCCCTGTCTTTCTTTTTTCTACTTTACTCCACCTCTTCTGATTGCCTTCTTCCAGCTTACCTCTCTTCCTCCTTTTTATCTTCCTTTCTTTTCTGATAATGAGATTTATCACTATAGAAATGTCCCTGCCTGGTCACTAGCTGAACAGATCTAAGATGTTTAAAACATACAACTTTACTATGATTTGAAGTCCATGATGTAGCTAAACCAGAGCCAGAGTATAACTCCCTATGTAAATAGATATGCTTACTAGCTTATTAAATAGATAGCCAATCCCTGTGAGAAAAGAGAGTTAGGGCAATTTGTCATCAAGAATCTGCAATCAGTTGGGGAAGGCTCAATGCTGAATGGCAGTGGGGTTGTATTACTATAGCCTGCTCTGCTAAAACATTAGTACTACAGAACTAGAATGCCTAGACCTTGTAAACTGTATCAAGGTCAATAAATATACTTTTCTCTATTTCATCTTGATACCACAATAGGATGCTATTATCTACCTAGGCCAAATGTCAACAGAAACATCCAGAGAAATTTAGGAAATATCTCAACCAAAGAATGAAAAATGAAACTGTGGTATATTTACACAATGGAATACTACTCAGCTATTAAAAACAAGGCAATCTTGAAATTTACAGGCAAATGGATGAAACTATAAATGATTAGCCTGACTGAGGTAACCCAGACTTCCAAAAGACACTTATAAGTGGATATTAGCCCAACATGGATGTCCTCTGAGAGACTCCACTCAGGGGGGGATGCGGACAGATGCCAGGACTCTCTGCTGGACTCCAGGTGAGAGTGGTAGGGAAAGGGAGATGGAAAAATCCAGAGGGTTCAGGAACCCCACAAGGAGACCATCAAGGCCAGTGTATCTGTACTCAGGAGGTCCTGCACAAACTGTTGCACCAACCAAGGACAATGCATGTAGTAAACCTTAACCCCAGTTCAGATATAATCAGTGGACAGCTCATTCTCCATGGTTGTAGGGAGAGCAGGGGCAGCCTCTGACATGAACTCTGATGACCCCAACTTGATCACTTCTCCTTGGTAGGGAGGCCCAGTGGGCACATAGCTGAATGGAAAGCAAGTTATCAGGATGAGACCTGATATGCTGAGGCCATATGGTGAGGAAGAAGACCCCCTTCTATCAGAGGTCAAGGAGAGGGGAATAGGGTTGAAGTGGGAGGAAGGGTTGGAACGTGAAAATACAAGCAAGGGGGTAACCTGAATAAATTATAATTAATATTTATGTGAAATGTCATGTAATAAGTGGGAGAGGAAGTATGGTGTACTTTTTGTATAGTCTTTTCTTTTGTAATTCTTTTTAGCTAAGGATAAAAAATGAGACAGAGAGAGAGAGAATCTATCATAGCACTATACTATACTAGGGAATGAGAGGAGTCAACAGCATATATAAGAGGAAGTTATATATGTTAGCAGTTCATGGGGGTGGGACTAGAAAAGGAATAAGCAATATATTTGTGTGGAAGGAATGTCTCAGGAAAACACACAAGTAGCTGTGCATATTTGGGAAGCATGATTTTTATGAACACCCAAGTAATGAAAGGCTATCTTGACAAGAAAGCTTGCCAGAGCATTCACATGCTAGCAAAATTGTGGGCTCCAAAGAGTAAAGTTTCCCTAAAGCACGTGATTAAGAAAGAGCAATATATAGGAATGATTACATGATTTGGAGAAAGTCAAGTCTGTGCAAAAGAGATTTTAAAACTAAGAAGCCTTACTCCAACATACTTCTATTTTAAGGCTTCATTTTTAAACAAATTTTTTTCTTTCAAAAAGCTTGGAAAAATTCCTGAGCCTGGGAGAATTTTCCTTCAAATAGAAAAAAAAAATATGTGTTAGATATTTTTGAATAGTGGGAATGCAGAGAATTTTTTTTGAGGCTAGTAGACTTTCTGTCCTTGTAGAACTCAAAATGTTTTTGTTCCTTTGAATCAAATTTAGCACATTATTAGTGCATAATTATGACCGGTTGTAGCACTGGACTCCAGTTAAAGTACATTTAAAATTATGTGGGGAGACAGATAATCTAAAGCCCCTCTCTACTGGTGTGGGGCTCAGAACGTTCTGCGGTTAAGCAAAGTATAATAGACTCAGAATCTGTGTTTGAGGACTTTCAGAAAGACACTGGTACTTCATTTTCCTCTTCGAGTTTGGTTTGACACTTTATCTGAAGGAAATGGAAGTCTTGAAGCAAAGAGTTGTAATATAGAAACAAAGAGAAACAACGCTAGATGCTGCACAGATGTTCTGCCTATAACCTAGGCACCACTAGGAAAATTATTCAGCCTTTCCCTTTGCACTTCCCCATTCTCTGCCGAGATCCATGGCATTTTGTCCCAGAGCCAAGGTGAGTGTGGCATCTCAACCTGCCTATGATTGCTTGAAAAACACAGTGTTAATTCAGAAGGCATTTCTTTCCTCAGTATAAGGTTACAGTCCATTAAGTGCATTGTAAAGTGAAAATGTTGTCAGGTGAAAATTTATTTAATATACCTAACCTACAGCACATCATAGCTTGGCCTAGCTGCCTTGAACAATCACAGGACACTTAACATTAGCTTATAGTTGAGCAAAGTCATCAACAAAGTCTATTTTACAATGAAGAACTGGTATTGCCATGTCATTAAATGAATACTGCACTGCAAATGAAAACCAGAAAGGCTGTACGGTCAGGCTTTCACACCATTGTAGAGCCGATGGCTCATAATGAATCATAAGCCAGGGACCATCTGCATTTGAATAAGAAGGACAGAGCTGTGAATGCCAGAAAATACACAGGCAAACGGAATCAGAGGAGAAAGCCAGGGAGGAGCAGCTCTACACCCTCTACTGCTCAACCGCAGAGAAGCTCGGGTCCAAGCCCATTTTCTTTTCCACAAAAGCTAGTGAATCAATGCTCCTACCACTGTTACACCACTAAACCTACACTGATACAGTGGTGCACACTCGAAGAATTTGAAGACCTCGATGTATGATAGACTCAACCCTAGTATGTACTGATTAGCCTTATGTCTGGGGTCGGCAAATAATTGAAGTTTCCAAGAACTGTGTTCCAAATATAGAATCAGTTGGCAGGGCCATGCTTTGAGAACCACACTCTCTAGTGTTCAGTTCTCAAGTTTGAATGAATGTAAGAATCACCTTGCTTGTTTTGTAAAACTGCCAAATTGTTCAGATCAGTTAGCGAAGAAACTTTAGAGGCTGAAACCAGGCACAGATTTTTTTTTCCTCCAAAGATTGTCATGTTGGGTGGGTGAGATAGCTCAGCATCCAAAGGCACTTTGCTCTGTGAGCCTGGTGACCTAGGCTCAACCATTAGAATCCATAAAATCATAGAAGGAGAGAGTAAATATTACAAACTTATCCACTGGCCTCAACATACCCCTGCCATGTCCATAACACCCCCACTGCACCCATACACACACACATGTGCACCCAAAAGTACATACATACATACATGTGGGGGGGGGGTTGCAAAGCACTGCTTAAGCAGGACAAAAAAAAAAATGGTTTTCTTCTTGATATTCAAGAAAGAGTCTCTTCATCATAATTCTGAAGACAAGACTTCCAGTTCCAAGTTTTGCCCTGAGGCTTCTGCAGAGGGCAACTTCATCACAAATAGTTGTTCACTAAATGGTGGCTGAACTCTTATTGAAATGAGGCTTGGATTACATAACCTCCACCGCAATAAACACCATGATGTTTGTTCTTGGAGTACAAATTTCCTGCTTCCCAATTTGCATTCTAGGGTTTCCCCTTTCCAATTTACCATTATTGGTTACCTGTTTGCTTGTTTTGGTAGTTACGTTTCTTCCACTAAGCCCTGAGTTTGCTTTTCTGTTGAAAACTGTACCAGTTACTGGGGTATGTGAGTGAAATAGGATATGCTCTATATTGAAAAATATGCATACGTTATAATAATAAAATCAGAATCCTTCCCGGTAAAAGGATGATAACATGGTGAGTTGTCAGAAATGGCCGCGTGCGCTTTTACCATTACAGAGTGGCGCGGACTGAAGTGCAATCAAGGAGTCAATCTGATGGATTTTGTGACAAAAGCCAGTCCTTTAAAAATGCTTAGGAATTTAGAATCAATTCACAAATGTGATTTCACTAAGAATTCATGTGAGTTCACAATGTGATTCACAAAGATGGATGGAGCGGAGTTCTCAAACCAGAGAAGCAAGCTGAAAAAGAGGGAAATAAACGGGCCAAGAGGGTATGTAGGAGTAACAATCAGTGGCCAGTTTCCATTAGTTGGTAAACACAAAGCAGAGAGTGGCTACAGACAAACATAGACTAGTGAGAGATTGATTGCTGTGACCCCTCTCCTCCATCTTTGCAGCAGCTCACACTTAATCCTGATAAAACATCTTCTGTGCAGGGAAGGTCACCCTAGCCAAAAATATTGCTGTCCATCTAGGAGCCAGTGGGCCACAGGATTGCTCATTTTGATGTAGTTAATTGTGTGAGAATTGGTGTAACTAATTGATTTCAGTGTGTATCTCATGTTACCCACCATTTAGATTTTTGTTGTGAATTCAAAAACAGAGTAATTTTGTTTGATTGTGAACTTGGAGTGTGTGGCCTCATCTCAAGAGCTCTAAATTAGGGATGGGGAATGCAACCCATAGTCTGTGGGCCACATGCAGCCCAAGGATGCTTATTGCGATGGCTGTGCTTGGTTGTCAATCTAACTACATCGTTTAGTGACTGGTTGCACCTGTGTGAGTTTTTCCCCTAATTAAATCATTGGAAGTGGGAAAACCCATTTTTAATCTGAATCTCTTAAGATGGAAAGATGTGTGCCTGCTTGCTCTCACTCTGGCTGGCAAGTCTATTCCTTCACTGGCATTAGAGGCCACTTCTTTGGGATTCTGTCATATACGGGGCAGCAACTGAGACATCCAGCCTTGCAGATTGAGAAACTACAGGATTCTTGGACCTTTCATTCTTAAATAGCCATTGTTAACTAGCTGGATGACTGCCCATGAACCACTCTAATTCCATATATACATACATATACCATACATATAATATACATCTATTTATAAGTATATACACAATACAATGTGTATATATATATGTATACACATATACTATATAAATGCATGTGTGTATGCACACTACCTATATGATATATGTATGTGTATATATATATATATTCAGTCCATAAGTTCTGTTCCTCTAGAGAACCCTAAGACAGTTATGAATATGATCCAACAGAAAGTTAACTTATGTAAAACATCACTATCAGGTTTTTATGACATTTTTGTAGCTCTATTCCATGATTCTTGAGCAGGAACTTTGTAGATGACAATGTCCTGTCACAATATCATATATGAAATATGAATGTTCTTGCTGTTTTTACACAAGTGTAGCTTTAGTTTTGCCATGGCATGTGGCTTCTGGTGTAATGCCTTCCAAGGACATTCAATTGAATTGTCACCATTAGCTGTTTCTCTTCCCATTGTGACCTGGTGTCTGAAATCTAATGATTACCCATAATGTGTTAACTTGTCTTATTCAATGTTCCTTAGACTGGTAAGAATTTGTATTTAAACTTTTAAAATTCATTTATTTAGGAATTTATTAGAAGAGGGTCAAGGTCAGAAGACAGCTTGGAGGATCAGTTCTGTTTTCTACTATGTGGTTCTAGAGATAAAATTCAGGTCCTGGGACCTGGCAGCTAGTACCTTTTCCTGGTGAGCCTTCTTGCCTGTCTTCAAACTTCAGGTATCCTTATGTATCATCCAAATTCACTTCACAATAGAACCTCTGTTTTGGGCTACATACCTATCTATGATGTAGGAGGTGCAGTGCAAAAATCTTGCTTTCTATTTTCTTGCTAATCATTTTAAGTAAAAAAAATAAAAACAAAACGTTTCTTGTCTATTGCTTTTTAATGTCAGTAAGGCCATGAGACTTTCCTTAACAAAAACACAATCCCCAGTGCAAAAAAATTACAGATGAAAAAAAAAATCATTCAAAGAAAAGTGGACAGACTAAGTTTTTGTCAAGGCTAACGGCATTAAGATTAATTTGTAAAAAAAAAAAAAAAAAAAAAAAAACTGTGGACGATTTCAAAGACTGTAATTTGAAACATCATTATATGCAAAAGCAAGATGTCAAATTTATTGTAGAGAATATTGTACTGTAAAGACAAAATAGTCTTCTCAATAAAACATTTTTCTTTAAAAAGCTACAACTCAACCACACACCTTAGCTGTATTGTTGAATGTTTAATAGCAAAAAAGAAAAAGAAAAGAATCCACAGTCATTTCTTCATGCTGAGTTAGTTAAACAGTGTATGATCAGGAAAGCCTTATTTCTAAAACTATTTTGTCTCAATAGACTATAGTCAAGCAAATGAAAGAAATTGAAAAATATTCTATAAAAAGAAGTCTGGAGAGTAGAGCCACTAACTTTGTATTTTGTGATTTAGTGATGGATAACAGCACTGTTGATGCTACAAACCTACCTCAACAGAGGTCATTTTTATTTGAAGTGTTGATCTCACAAATGATGTCACTGAACATAGTCTGTCTAGTTCCATTAAAAGACACAAGAATATCATGAGATTTACACAGAGCAGTCAAAAGTGTTAAAGCAATTTCTGTCATCCATTGTCAATGTATCTAGTATGATTACTGAGGTGTCCCTAAAATATTGGGTAAAATACATAAATTAATAGAAGACAAAGCAATTGTTAAAATAGTATTCTCTACTACATCCAAATAATTTATTATTAATAATATAAAATGGATCATATCATGCAAATTGTCATCAAGACTGTGAATTCTGAAGACCTATGTATTTAAATCATGGCTACTTCTAGAAAAGTAGCCTCCTTTTTTAACATTGATACTGACTATAACTGCATCACTAATTTTCTGGGAGTAATATGGCTACCTCAAGGCCAAATATTGAAAAGATTTTTTGATTCATGACTTGGTGACTTGTTTTTTTTTTATTTTTTATTATTAATTTATTCTTGTTACATCTCAATGTTTATCCCATCCCTTGTATCCTCCCATTCTTCCCTCCCTCCCATTTTCCCATTATTCCCCTCCCCTATGACTGTTCCTGAGGGGGATTACCTCCCCCTGTATATGCTCATAGGGTATCAAGTCTCTTCTCGATAACCTGCTGTCCTTCCTCTGAGTGCCACCAGGTCTCCCCCTCCAGGGGACATGGTCAAATGTGAGGCACCAGAGTACGTGAGAAAGTCATATCCCACTCTCCACTCAAGTGTGGAGACTGTTCTGACCATTGGCTAGATCTGGGTAGGGGTCAACTTTTAGCCAGAACTTTATTATGAAAGATGGTATAGACATTTATTGTTTTTAGTGGACTTAGCTACTCGTTTAAAAGTTAAACATGGGCCTTTAAGATGAAAACCACCTTACCAATACAATGGTTCAAATTACATCAGCATTCAAAAATGAAATGCAAATTATAGAAGATACAAACTAATGCAAATAATTCTATGTATTTCAATGCAATGGCCAAACACAATCCTGTGAACAGGCAATGTATGTAGCTTTGCATTTCACTTTGATATAATAATTTAAAAATAGAAGTCAAGATTGCTCAGAAACTAATATTTCTGTATATTTGCAACTCTATTTTCAGTCAGTATATTATGTTATGTGCCAATTTTCAAATGGAATGCAGAGATCTTCAATCTAACTTTTAGCTTAAAGAAATATTGATATTTCTTTATTAGATATTATAGATCCCATCTTCCCAGAGATAAATATCCCTCAGTTCAACCTCATGCATGGCATTGCTTTTGGGCAGCACTGACATCTGTAAGCAACTATCTTCAAGCATGAAGTCCAATAAAATAATATTAGAAATAAAGTATTGCTTGAGCACCTTGAGAGCTCACTGAGAATCACAGCCACCACCATAAAACCAGGTAAGATGCAATTTTTCTCTAATACAATGTCAATTATCCCACGAGTTTAGTGTTTCCCTTTTTTCTTTTTAGTACAAACAAAACTTAGAAAACCACTGAAGATTTATTAATTAGATATATTCATCTTTCTTTTAATTATTTTAAAAGACTGCAAACACGTTGTCACAATATTAGGGTTAGGGGAATGCTATGAACAAAAATAGATTCAATCATTACTCATCAGCTTTAATTAATGTGTATATATTAATGTGTGGTCCCAAACCATCCTTTATTCAGTGCAGCCTAGAGATGTCAATATTGACCCTACTGTAAATGGTACCTCTTTTAGAGGCACTGACCCATTGTATCTGCTAAGCACTTAAGAGTCTGGGTTATTTTTACTTTAAAATAAAAATATTGGAGCAAGATGAAAATGAGAATATTCAGATTAGTTCCAACAGGAATATAATTATTTTGAAACTTATAATCCATTGTAAACTAACACTACGTACTTTGTCTTCAGTAATAACATGGAGAAAGAGAAGAAGATGAGAAATAAGAAGGAGAAAGTCCAAAAACCAGAGAGCCTCATCAGAGTCCAGGAGACAGGAACCCACAGAATTTCATGAATGTTCTGTAAGGAAGTAAAAACTCAGAGGTGATGGGGGAGGGGCAAAAGAATCCTTGAAGGAAGACCCTATGAAAAGTAGCATTCTACTGTACGCTATATCCAATGACGTATAAATGAAAATTGAATTTATCTCAATATGTTGACCCTTATGAATTACTGAATGAACATATGAATATAAATATTGCTTACTGATGATGACCTTTAATTTTTCTGAATATTCATTCCTGAAGAGTGACTCTTGATGGCACTGTAGAACATACCATTATAAAGACAACAGCATTTTACATTTTATCTAACAGTATTCATGGATGTATATCTCAACAAATTTACCATATTTTCATTTTGATAACAGCCTTACTAACAATAGATATCACTTCACAGTGTTATTTTGCATTTCCCTAGTGGATAGTGATGTTCCCAGCTTTTTTATGTGCCTGTTTGACACTTGTGTGTCTTCTTTAGAGAAATTTAAACTGATATTCTTTGGCTGTTTTTTATTTGGCTTGCTTTTTGCTCCTACATTGTAAGAATTTTAACCATTATTAGATACAGGGTTTGCAAAGGTTTCCTCCCATTGGAGGAGTCCTCTTTTCATTTTGCTGATTGTTTCCTTTCCTGTACATAAGCAAGTTAATGAAATTTAGTCCTGCCCGTCTGCTTTTGTTTTCCTGGCTAGACTTTCAGTATGACAACCAAGAAATCATTGACACAACCTGTCTCAGAAAGTTTACCATGTTTTTTCAGAGTATTATTGTTGAGATATTTTATATATTTGAATATTTAACCCTTTTTAGTTGATTTTTCCATATGGCAAAAGCAAAGATTGAAGAGGATAAAGAAGAGGAGACAAAAAGTGACATCAATTACTGAACTCAGAGTCTTTCTCTTCTATTTAATCAAATTATCCAAATATGTTGGATTTAAGTTTGATTTTTTTTTAAATTCTCTTGCCAAAAACACTCCTATACTTTCCAACTCTAGACATTCTATTAAGTGAAAACCAAGATTTTGGAAAGTATTTTGAATGCCTTAAGACCATAATTCATTTAAGTATTTAATAAGTGTCCATTATGTGCATGAAAAATTACTAAATGAGTTAAGGAGTTCACAGTCTCCTGGAGGGTATAAATAGCACATAATTACATTATATTCCAACAAAGGCTGCTAGGGAAGAGTATGTAGCAACACTATGTTGATTGACCTTGATTTATAATTCTGAGGATGGAAGCATTTGAGGAAGTAAAGAAATGGAGGGTGTTCCCACTCTCCTCAGCATCATGGTATCATTGAGCTTGTTAGAAAGTGTTATCTATTACTTAAATACAAATAAAGGTAATAGCACATGCTTTATAAGCACAAGCTCCATGAGTCACTAATGTGACTGGGTAGAAAATGTGCAATGCTGACAAGAGAAGCAATTCTTCACATTGCATCATTAACAGTCAAATCCTAAAAGATCTTGTGCTATCAGAGCATGTGGACTGTAGACATCACTTCCTGGACTTACAGGAATATGAAGTCATAAAGAAAGTGAGTGTAATGAGGGACCTGTAGAGCCAGAACAGTAGCTAGTAATGGAGCTGAGAGATGATCAGCAAATAAAAGAAGTATAGCAACCACAAGAATAATTACAAAGTGTATTAAAATGAGCTAAGATAGTTTAAGGGAAGAAATAAGCATAGATTTTAAAGATTGTCTTTATTTGCACTCACCCATGGAAGATTATTGCTAAAGCATCAAGAACTCATCTGACTGCAAAGATTGTGCACCAGGAATAAAAGGTCTGCTAAAGTGACTTATACTCAATGAGAGAATGGTAGGACACAGAGAAGGGAAAACCTGAATACAGTGATGTCAAAGACATGAAAGAATTAAAATAGCAATTTCTCGACTCATGCTCTCCTAGATTATTACTGAGTGTGTATGGTAGGGTGGTAGGTAGCTATGCACCTACCACTTAGATATGGAAAAGAAAGGAAAAATCACTCCTCAAAAGTCACTAGCAGTGAGGCTGTGCATGCTTGGGAACCGATGGTGATAGGAGTGGCCATAGCATGGAAATCAAGCAAACGGCCACAGGATACACACCAACCATGAAACAACTTCCAGAGTTTCTCTGTGGTTGAATCTTTGTAAACTTTGTCTGGCCACAGTCTATTAAAAGAGAAGAACATCCTTTCCCAACCTGTGTTGAAGATGTCCATTCAAATAGTGTCATGATTGGATTTTCTACATGATGAGATTTAAAGTAGACAACTTGCATCATAACCATTAATGACATTGTAATGTTTTAGTTTGGCCACCAACTCCATATGTGACATATATGCGTATGGTACAGAGAAGAGCCACACATAGGGTGCTAACAAGTCGGGGAACAGAAAGAATGAAGGTGCTTATGGGAAAAACAGAACAAGGAATGAAAGGTTTCATGAGACCAATGAAGGAAAGCAAGAAAGTTGTCAGCTGCAAGGATACATAACACATCTTGGACCCGTTCCCTTGTTTGGAGAGATTTTTGCTGCCTCACTGGAGCTCTGTCAGTCAGTCAGAGGAAAGCAGGGATAGGAAAATGTGTAAGCCAGAAAGCAGTGAAGCCATCTGTGACTATAACAAATGCTTTCCTTAACTTTGGCTGTATTGTATAGGAAACAGAGATAAGATGTTCTCTGGGCTTTTCCTTCCCTCCAATGCAGTCTCCTTTCACACAGAGCACTAATGACATTTTACGGGATGAGGACATAGTGAGGGATGAGGTGCAATATGTCATTTTAAAAAACATAAGTCTAATATCGTGTTTAGAAGCTAAGAAGAAAGAAGAAGGACAGCAATGCTCTTTGCAAGAAAGAAACAAAAGAATGTACCTCTGGTTGGATTTTGCACAATCCACAGGGAGCAATAATTTAATAATATACCTAAGGCTCAAATAGTGTGGTCTCTTTCTCTAAACAGAGAAAGAACTGGACAGATGAATGCATTTTTTCATTTCATTATACACATTCCAAAATGGCAAGACATTCTTTATATTTTCTCTCTGCCAAAAACATTAAATCTTTTATGAATGTTCATTTAAAAGTCAGCAGAAGGAATGTTCATAATAAATAACTATGGGAATTATAAGGTTCTGATTATGCCCCAAATCAGGATCTGCTTAACAGCCATTTCCTTCTTCCTGGATAGAATATCTTCTGGACATGTATTTGTCATGTAACTCATTTCCTATTTATTCTTCTAAACAAATAAAAATGTGACAGTGATTTCTATCTTCCTGCAAATCTAGCATACAAGCCTCAACCATCAAAGCTGGTGAACTCAGCATTAACAGCCTCGTCCCTTTTCCTAAAACTCCCTGGAATTGCCTTCCTCCTTTTTGCAGTAAATGTGGTGCTTAAAACAAAGTATTGGTATGATGGAGAAAAGTGCTGTCAGTTGCAATGTTTCCAACACAAATGCTTTCCGTTAGTCAAACAATAAGTTTGAAAGAGTGTTTTAGAAAATGGCCAAAAGGTTTGCTTTTTTCTTCTTAATAGCATAATATATTCTCTATGAAATGTTGAAAAATGTCTTTTTTATTCCATAAAGAATATTTTTATACATCATATTTGATAAAAGCATTTTTCCTTGTACCTGAATAAAGTTCTCTCTCTCTCTCCCTCTCTCTCTCTCTCCCTCTCTCTCTCTCTCCTCTCTCTCTCTCTCTCTCTCTCTCTCTCTCTCTCTCTCTCTCTCTCTCTCTCTCTCTCTCGCTCTCTCTCTCTCTCTCTCTCTCTCTCTCTCTCTCTCTCTCTCTCTCTCTCTCTCTCTCTCTCTCTCTCTCCCTCGATGCTGGCACTTACCTTGTAAGACAGGCCAGGTTTAAACTCAGAGATATCCACCTGTCTCTGCTTCCCAAGTATGGAAGTAAAAGTATGTCCCTACGTCAGGTTACATCTGATCATTAAGGTAACCTGACATTCAATTACTCTATCCATCACTGAACACAGTCTTCCACAGAATTCTTTCTTTGGACTTCATTCTTCTTTCTCCTCTTCCTGATCTTCCTGGTTTTCTTTGTTCTCCTCCTCTGCCTACTCTTTCCTTTCTGTAGTCACAAATCAAATCATCTATTCCCAAAGGTCAAAAGTAAGTCTCCACGCTTTAGCTCATTCTTTTAACATTTTGAACCAAGTACCCCCAACAATAAGACTTAAAAAACAGACAGACAAACAAACACCAATTACCATTACTACCAATTATATTCTAGTTCCACAATATTTGACTAGGAACACCTCCTGGTCCCTAATGATGTGCAGCAGTATATTCAAGCTCTTCACAAAGCACAGAAGACTTCATAGACTATTCTCAAGCTGTCTCTTCAGACTCATCTATGGCTTAGTCTTTACAGGATTTTAATTAACTTGTTCCATTTGATCTACATGGCTCCCTGTTCACACTTCATCCCAAAAGTCAACTTCTGAACACTTCAAAATTTGTATTGGGAGTTGCAAAGGTTGACCTATAACTATGTTTTTCTCTGCTTTGTTTTCCTTTCCACACTACTGGTCCTTTAGGACCAAGTCACAAATGATGAAATACAGACTAAAATTATGTTTACAATTATGATACATGTCTCTCAAACCTGTGTGCATAAGTCTCCATAAGAAATTGTGTATAATGAAAAGAGATCAAGTAGAGACCTTAGGGGCCCTTTATTGTAAAAAGCATGAGCCAGTGGATGATTTATGAAGTAATACTACACTGCTAATTGTTACTATAAGCATGATGTAAGAAGAAATATTTACTGAACTCAATAATTAAAAGTTGAGGATAATTTGTTCACTGCCACTGTTACTTACCCTGACTAATACAGCAATCTAAAGGAGTAACTATTCTCCAGGAGTCACAAGAAAGATCTCCAATATGCTGCTATTCTGATAGGATTGTTCTATCTTTAAAAGTAGAGCATTCTTTTATGAATTTTGTTATCACATTTTTAAAAATAGTTCTAAGTTTTACATGAGGATGCAAAAAGCCAGGGTAACAGAAAAACATTGTTGAGGAAGTTGGAAGAACTGAAACCACCTGACTTCAAAACTTACTGTAAAGGTGGAGTAACCAGAAGAGTATGGAATTAGTAGAAAAACAGATTAACAGAGCAGAATAGAGTACAAGAAAAAAAGAAAGACGCATGCACATAGTCATTGTAGTTCTGACAAAGGACTCAAGTCAGGGTAATGGAGAGAATATACTTTTTCCAATGGATTCTGCCAGAAAAATTTCACATCCATATTCAAAAAAACATGACTTGGACAATAACTTTGTATTTTTAAAAATATATTTTATTAATTTATTCATATTACATCTCAATTGTTATCCCTTCCTTTGCATCCTCCCATTCCTCCCTCCCTCCCATTTTCCCCTTACTCTCCTCCCCTATGACTGTGACTGTGTCATATGGGCCACAGATTTAAATACAATATTCAAGACCTCTCAAACTAATGCAGGACAGCATTTTAAAAGTCTACATGTCCTCAGATTTAATGGTGAGTTGCAATACAACATCAAAGCTTTGGTCCAAGGGAAAAATTTACTAACTGGAATTGCTTAAAATAGATGTACTCTGTGACTGATAGTGGCACAAAAACGAAGACAAACTACTAGCCTGGAGAGTCATATTTGCCACCTCCCTCCCCCAATATGATTAAGGATTATTACCCTAAGTATACAAAAAATTCTTAGGACTCATCAACAATAAAATAAAAAGATTGTATTAGTCATGGGACTCAAAAACTTGTAGTTAGACAGGTTGTAGGCCATAGGAGAAGAGCTACTTCTACCCTTCTGCTAAATAAACATGGTATTAAAGTAACTACACATAGACTGGTACATCTGTCAATTTTCATGACAGATTCTTCCTTTTATAATATATAGCAATTAACCCAGAGATCTAAAACTGGTCAAAGTGCATAGAATGGACTGCGGAATGTGTCGTCTTAAACAGGGCATCTCTATTTCCCCCATCCTAACATGACTCAAAGATCACTGCGAAACAAGAGACAAAAAAAAGTGAAGGAGCCAGAGGTTGTAGATATTACAAAGAAAGTGATTTCTGAACACATAATGAAAGTTGCATATATGAGTTTACAAAAATGAGATAGCATGCACAAGACCTGTGCAATCTCATGTCAGACAAAATTCCAGTTGAAGAGAGGAGACGCCCATGAAGTACCAAGACTAGCTAAGGAGCTATAAGCAATTGATAGCTGGTAGGAGCTAGTCAGTTTATTTAAGAGTATGGTCCCTATCTACGTTGAATATTGTCCACTGGGCTACCCGTCCAAGAGTATATGAGAACTACAACTTGACTGACTGCTTTTAAAAGATTTTTTTTTAAAGGACAGAAAATTGGATGGGTTGAAAAGGGAAGGGTAGATCTGTGGAAAGCAGGAAGAGTAATAAAGATGATCAAAGTGCGTTACCTGAAATTCTTAAGTAACTAATAAAAAGAAAAGAAAAAAGTCAGAGTCTTAGACAAGTCATCAGAGAGATAAATATTAATGAATCCACAAGAAGGTGCATCTCATGCCATCAAGGAATTACAATTTAAATAAGAGTTAGAATCTATGATACTCATATTAGACCAAATTCAAAATATTGACACTTCCCATAAAAATGTGTACCAGAATCTTTCTCCCTCTTGGTTCTCAGCTGAGGTATCAATGAATACTACAAAACATTATCCCAAAAACAACCGAATGAAAAAATGAAAGAGATTGGAGTAGATTATTCCAATATCAGTTTTAATGGCTTTTTCTTCTCTATGTCCCCATACTCTCATGCCTTTCCCTTCAATACACACACACACACACACACACACACACACACACACACACACACACGTCTAAAAAAAACATTGAAGCTAGATTATAAAGATTTTGGTGTCCACCTTGGTAAATTACCCTCTTCTTGGCTTGCTTCCATGAAGCAACTGGCAATATTAGGAACACTCAAGTGGCCTGAAACTGGAGATGGGGGTTCTCCAGCCAACAGCCGTTTGGAAACTCCAACATAAAAAAAGAAACATAATTTTTCACACAGCCATATATGTTTGTTTGGAAGCAGACCCACTGCATTTTAGTCTTTATATGAGCCCCCAGCTCAGCTGAGACCTTGGGTGTTATGTTAGGAGAGCGACTGAAGCAGAGAACTGAGGAGATCTGAAGTGAGAATCCTCACTTCAAATGTCTTTGAAACAAGAACATGTGCTACTTTAAAACCCAAAGCTTTCCGAAATGGTATGCCCAAGTAAATGGCTGAAAGAAATGTTTCTAACTTCCTTGTGCCAGCTCTCCACTCAAGGCTACGTGTTGGGCTTTTCTGGGTTGAATTGCTAATAAGACAGACGAGCTAGAAAATAACCATAGCTTAATCAAACAGGCACCTACAGAAAGAATGCCATGCAGTTAGGGAGACATGAGTTGATACAGAGAGTAGGAACCCCTGTGCATTCTGGGTCACTTTAGGTAAACACAGACATTGTCATACACTGCTGGGCTAACTACGAGGACTTTATCATTAATAAGTAGCTTTGTTAACTATTAACAGATGGCAATACCTGTGTTATCTTAAACAAATTACCTAATGTCTTGGCTCATGAAAAGTGTTTAGTAAATACTAATTCTTATCGTAAGAGCCAGAGGACCAGCATTTCTACTGCAAGATAGTCTCTTTTTTTATTTTTTTATATTTTATTAATTTATTCATATTACATCTCAGGGAAGGAAGTCCCCCTCAGTCACAGTCATAAGGGAGGGGAGTGAGGGGAAAATGGGAAGAAGGGAAGAATGGGAGGATACAAGGGAGGGAATAACCATTGAGATAGTTTCTTTTTTTAAAAAATGAAAGAAAAAAATAAAATAAAATGAAAAGAAAGAAAAAACATGAATTAAAGGAATAGAGAAGGGAAAGAAAGAATGGATTAATAAAATCAGTGGATGATTTTTTTAATCACAAAATAAGTTTTATCTCTCTGTTTCACCAGTTTGCATCAGTTGAGAGCCTGAGGTTAACCAGACAATGGCAACATCAATCCACATATTAAAATAGAAGAGGAAAACTTCCATAATATTCTATCCCTAAACAAAGAACTGTAGGTAATTAATGACTGCTGTGAGAATGAGAACTAGCCTCTCCTAGGGATGAGTTCCCAAAGTGGCTGTGCAATGCAGAGTAATCAGCCTTGAAACTGTACAAAACAACAAAACATTCAGCAGGTTGTATTACATATTTGTATGTACGCATGCATACACATGTGTACACACACACACACACACACACTGCATCCTCAGAGAGCACACAATTGGTTGTACTTGAAAATATACATGCCAGTAACACTATATTGATTCAACAGATTAAATTGGAAATACGTTATGTATATGCAAATAAATAAATGTATGCAGTAACAATGAAAAAAGAGTACATAACTTTGAATAACTGTGGGAAAGGAAAGATAGACAGATAATAGATAGATAGATAGATAGATAGGAGGATATGTATGTATATATATATATAATATGAAAATAAAAAGAAATGTAATAAAATACAATCTTAAAAATAAAAAAGGAAAGAAAAAGAAGCTATCAACTTGAGGGAGCATGGAAAGGACTTAAAAGTGGTTGTAAACCCAAGACTGTTTTTCCACGACGCTACTTTAATGTGATTTCGTTCACATTTCTTATGGTCTTCAAGTAGACCAAGAAAATCTTTTTAAAATTTTTCATTTATTCACTTTATATCTCCCTCCTTTGTCTCCTCCAATTCCCACCCTTCCTTCCTCATCCTCCTTCCACTCCTCCCCTAGTCCTCAGAAAGGGGCAGCCCTCCTCCCCTATCATCTGACCACAGCCTCTCAAATCTCATCTGGACTGCCTGCATCCACTTCCTTTGTAACCTGGCAAGGATTCACCTGGAAAGGATCAATGAGTGGGCACCAGATTCCATGTCAGAGGTAGCTCCTACTCCTCATATTATGGGACCCAAAAGGAGACTGTGTGGCCTAAAGATTATATCTGAGCAGGGAATCTAGGTCCTCATCATGCATGGTCCTTGGTTGGTGCATCAGTCCCTGCAGACCTACCCCAGGCCCAGATTTGTTGGCTCCACTGGTTTCCTTGTGGAGCTTCTGAACCCTCCAGGTCCTTCTATCCCCCAACTCTTCCATAAGACTCCCTGTGCTCCACCCCAAAGTTTGGCTATAAGTCTCAGCATCTGCCTGGATCTGTCACTGGGTGAAGCCTTTCAGAGAACCTCTATGGTAGGCTCCTTCCCTGTTCCTTCTCTTCAACTGCTTCTGGTGTCTATTATATTTACCCTTCTGATTGAAAATTAAGCATCCTCCCTAGGGTTTTCTTTGTTAGTTTCTTTAAGTCTGTATATTGTAGCGTGGTTATCCTCTATTATTTAAATAATACCCACATAAAAATGAGTATATACCGTGCATGTCTTTCTGGGTCTGGATTATCTCACTCAGGATGATTTTTTCTTGTTCCAGCCATTAGCCTGCAAATTTCAAGATTTCCTTGTTTTTAATAACTAACTAGTATTCTATTGTGTAAATGTACCACCGTTTCTTTATCCATTCTTCGACTGAGGAACATCTAGGTTGTTTCCAGATTCTGGCTGTTATGAATAAAGCTCCTATGAACATAGTTGAGAAAATGTCCTTGTTGTGTGTGAAACATCTTTCAGGTATATGCTCAGGGGTGGCATAGTTGGGTCTGGAGGTAGAACTATTCCCAATTTTCTGAGAAAGTGCTAGAATGCTTTCCAAAGTGGTTGTACAAGTTTGCATTCCCACCAGCAATGGAAGAGACTTTCCCTTAGTCCACATCCTCGCCAGCATGTGCTGTCAGTTGAGTTTTTGATCTTAGCCATTCTGACCAGGAAAATCTTATAGTTCTCCACAAAAAGCTTCACAAGTGTACTAACTAAATATCCCCAATGAACTATCCAAAAAGGTTTCAGGTATGCTGTATAAAATGGATGCTCTAGAAAGAAGGGTTAACAAAAAAGCTGATCATTTAGTCTTCACGTAAGTAAATATGTCTTATTGTTCTCACAAAATCAAACCAGAAATTGTAAACCAAGGAGGTCTTCTACTCTTTGAGAAAAGCCCTGCCTTCAAACCCAAAAGGGGGAAAAAAGGATGTTGAAGAGTTCAGAGAAATCTTCATTTCTACATAGTCCCTTGTGACTCAAAATAGAATGTCCATTTATCATCTGTATAGAAATAATTAACACATTCCTGTCAGTTGAGAATATATGAAAGAGAATCACTTTTTGAATGATACTGCATTCATTATCAGTTTTTATTCCAATGACTGTTTTTATGTTTACCTCATCAAAACACAATTGTACATCTTCTCTAAACAAACATCTAACAAAGGTCCCTGAGAGTGTATTACTTTGTATAGAATCCTCTAAAGTAAAGATGCTTATAAGAAGCATGCTCTTAGGGAAACAGAAAACAAATAAAATTGAATAAGAAAATTTCCATTTTATTGAAATACCCTAATAAAAATAGATGCAATTCAGGCCACACTTCTTTGTGCCAACTTCTGTTGTAGCTTCATTCTCACACTCAAAGATTTGTGTGTGTGTGTGTGTGTGTGTGTGTGTGTGTGTGTGTGTGTGTGTGTGTGTACAAACTATCACACGCCTAGCTGATGAGCTATTGGCAACTGATGGCTGCTAGGGAGGAGCTAGCACTTTCTCATGGGATGCAGCCCCTGAGGGTCTGTCTATGCTCCAGTCATTGCCTTACACCCTGTATTTAAGGGGAGAATTAAATGGACTCAGTAATTTTAAATAAACACGTATGAAGATGTGATGGGAAAGAATTGAGGGGTGGGATTAAGAGAAAATTTGATCAAAACACATTGTATACACATAGGAGACTCTCAAGCCATAAAACAAAAATATTAAAATTTAAAAAAAATTAGAAACCAATTCCTTCACAACTATAGAGAACAGAAGTCTATAATAAATAGAATTTTCAGAGGTGAGTTTTCTCAAAGAGACAATAAGGAGGAAGCCATCCCTGACTCCTTTAGCTTCTAAAGTCTCCATGCTGAGTGCTTTCTCGAGGTCAGTCCCATCTTCATCTTTATTTGACCTCTTCATTTTTTAATCATTTGTTTGTTTATTTGCTTTACATTCTGCTCATAGCCCCATTCCTCCTCGCCTCCCAGTCTCTTCCCCTTCCCATCCATCCCAGTTCATCAAGTTGTATCAGGACTAAGTGTGTCCTTTTCCCTTTGACCGGGCAAGTAATCTGCCATGTCAGAAAAAGCCCCCACTCCCCTTACTAGGCGACCCACATGAAGCCTGAGCTTCCTATCAGCTACATAGCTGTAGGGGCCTAGGTCCAGTCTATGCAAGGTCCGTGGTTGGTGCTTCAGTCTCTGCAAGTCCTTCTGGTCCCTGGTTACTTGGCTCTGTTGGTCTTGTGAAGTCTTGTCACCCCAGGTCCTTTTTTCCTTCCTCCAACTTTCCCACAAGGTTACCTATGCATCTCCCAATGCTTGGTTGTTTAAGTCTCAGCATCTGTTTCAAAGTACTGCTCTCAGAGAACAACTCTGTTTGACTCTTGTCTGCAGGAATAGCAGAGTATTGCTAATAGTGCCAGGGGTTGGTTCTCTTCCATGGGGTGGGTCTTGGGTCGGGCCAGGCATTGGTGGGACATTTCTTCAAGCTCTGCTATATCTGTTCTATCTTTCTCCCTGCACATCTTGTAGGCAGAACGAATTTTGAGTTGAAGTTTTGTGGGTAGGTTGGTATTTCCCTCCCTCTGCTAAAAGATGTGTCTAGTTAGAGGGTACCCTCTTCAGTCTCCTTATCCACCGCTACTAGGAGTTTCTGGTAGATTCCCTCTCATATCCCCCAGGGAGCCTACCCTGACTTAGGTCTCCAGCTTGTCACAGATATGCCCATGTCCATATTTTCTCTTTTCTCTACAGCCCAGAAAGGCACACGTGGTATATATTCACTTACAAGTGGATTTTGGCCATCTAATACAGGATAAACAGACTACAGTTCACAGATCCAAAGAAGATAAGTAACAAAGAGGATCCAAGGAAGGATGCTTAAGTCTCCCTCAGAATGTGAAATAGAATAGACAGAGGTAGTGGTTGAAGAGAGAGAACAAGGTAGGAGAAGAAACACAGAGAGATCTGTGTAGATGCACTGAGTATGTGAGTTCTGAAAGCACATTATCCTTTGCCTAGACCTCAATGGATATAGCAGAAAGCCTGGGGGCCTAGGCACAACTTGTATCAGTCCCTATTGGTTGTAAAAGGAAGGCCTCTTCCATGGACACAGACATGCAGAATAACAGTTTCTAGTTTTAGCCTGGGATGGATACAGACACAAGACTCCAAACCATAAAAATTCCTGTGCTGGCTGTTCCTGTCAAACAATGAAAGTTGAAATCTGGAGTACCCCAAATCCCATTCCAATGTTCCCAAGAAATGGTAAATGGTATCATGGAAGAGTGTTCTGGAGCTTTAAGGTTTGCTACTATTTGGACTTGCTCACTTAGCACTAGCAACAACATCCCCTTTTACCTGTGTCTCCCTTTTAGAATAAGAACCTGCTTCATCTCTTTGTCACACAGGTTTGGAAGATTGTAAGCCTGTAACGCAGTTCCCTCAAATAGAGGTGTTGGTTGCCCTCTCTGTAAATTATCTCGCTGTATCTAACATCTTTTATGATACTTCAGGTTTTATTTCATGGGTTGAAGGTAATATAAGGGGCCTGAATATAAAAGTAATTTATGGCACTAGTTTTGTGGCTAGTCACAATTTCAAGCTAACTAATTTTAACTTCACAGGCACACAGGAAAATCTGTCTGCGGAAGGTCCATGCCTTGTGTCACATGTATATTTTAGCTAACGTAGGAACTTGACTCTTGGACTTTTGATTATGATAAAACAGTTAAATTTTGGTGGAGGACTATTAAAAATGAAATATTGTATTTTATATGCAAGGGCATGACAGATTGTAGAAGGTTATAGTTTGAATATTTTCTTTTCTACACTCATATAGAAATTTATTTTCATTTATGACAATTTAAGAAGTTAAGACCTTTAGGAGATGTTCAGCTCAGAGTTGGTCAGGGTATAATCACAAAATTGTATCTATTACTTCCAGCTCTTCTGCTTTTTTCAGTGATTACCCACACCACCACCCCTCCACTCACACACTCCCTTCATCTGCATGAATATGTGTGTGTTTATGTATATTATTTCCTATACTTAATACCCATCAAATTCAATAACATGCAAGTATATTGAAGTCACTTTTTATTTCAAGATAATTATCTCATCCCTGTCAAGGTCAAGGATTCACACAAATTGCTTGAAAACTGAAAAGCATTCCTTACAGTGGCACATTCCTGGGAACAAAATGGTGCTGAATGGAATTAGTAATAAACAACAAAATAAGTAAACATTTTTCTTATCTCCAATAAATATTTATGAAATCAAGCATTCGGAAGAGCATGCTGTTCAAAAATTCAGTTTTGTGTCTTCTACAGCAATATCCAACCATGTTTATTGATTATAGAACTTAAGAGACTTTGGAAGATTGTAAGCCTGTAACCTGACTCCCTCCAAACAGAGGTGTGGTTAACCTCATCTTAAATTACCTTGATGGTTTTAAAGTCACTTCTGATATTACAGGATGTGGTTCCAGGTTTGAAAGTAATATAAAGGGGCCTAGCTACAAACATCATTTATAGCACCGTTTTTGGTGGCTGGACATAATTTCAAGGCTGTGCCAAAAGTCTTTTTAACATAATCCATCTATCCTGGCATGGACTAGTGTGGCTTACTGATGGCTTCTAGGACAAATAGCCAGCATGCCACTAAGGTAGTAGGTACTCCTCCTGAGTGCCCACCTAGGATTTGATTAAATGAAGCCGTTGCAACAGAAGAGCTCAAGGCAGAACAATCTAGAATGGACACTCTGACCGTGCTAGGATATAACATGTAAATTTCCCTTTAGGAAACATCACCATGAGTTATACGAGGAAACCGAGTGATTTAGTTGAAGGGTGCTGTAATCAAGTACCATAAACCAAATGGCTTATACAGCAACAGAGCTTATCCTGTCATACTTGGGAAGGCTGGATATCAAAGATCAAGATATTGGCAAGAAATGCTCCTTCTAAAGTCTGTGGGGAGTGCCTGCTTTGTGTGTCTGTGTCTAAATTTTTTTTCCATAAAGATATAGTCTCAGTAGACTCAGGTCCTAACTCTTCCCTGCTGTGAGTGCATGCTCACTAAGTGCAGCTGTACAAACCTTACTTCCAACCAAGAGACATTCCAAGATAGAAAGGGCAATGACTAATACTAACGTGTGAGCGCTACGGTTTCACTGTCTTTATGGGCACACCCAGTTCAACACACAGCATAAAGCAATACGGTCAATAAAAGAGAAGTGCAACACAAGCAGGTCCTTATCAAGGATCAAGTTGGTAATGCAGGCTTCTCTTGTTTCATGCGCTGACAGCCTGCCATGCAAAATTCTGGAAGACACAGTCTCCCCTTCACTCCAGTGGCAGCCTGCTGAGCTGAGGGAGAGGATGCCAGCAAACCAAGAAAACTGTAAAAGCAGGCACAGTGTCAAGTCTGAGCTTATCACCTGGACGATTTGACTGACATTAAAGAGCTGGTTTGAAGGGTGCCAAAGAACAGTGGATAAATTAGTCTGCTCAGGCAAACAGCTGGGCTTATTTTTGGAGGGAAGACATCATTCAATTATTCTTCCTCTACCCAGCTCTGTTTTGTCAGGGGCCCAAGACTATACACACTGAGGTCTTTGAAGTGAAGTACTTTAGCAGGAAAGTTAATGTCACTTCAAACTGAAAGAGGCATGGCTCTACTTTCCACCCTGCCTTGCCTCACTGTGGCCAGTTTCCAATATTAATAAAAAGTTCGGTTCCTACAAAAATAACTTCAGACTCCATTTCTTCTCCTGAGCTCTGAAGTTTTGGTGACAAACTTGGCATATGTGATTTTATAGACCCAAATCAATGTTGAGCACAAGGGAAGGAAAGGCCTGTGCCCAATGGCAGCACAGGAACATGAGTATTGTTAGAATAAAATTCCTTAGCATGGAACAGCTGCGAAGGTCTGGTGGCACTTCTAGATGATTCTCTTTATATGCCAGAGAGAATCAAAAACCAAGCTCAGACAGTATTATTAATATGAAATAAAATTGTGTCACACTTTATATGCTCATAGGGTATCAAGTCTCTTCTATGAGCATATACAGGGGGAGGAAGTCCCCCTCAGGCACAGTCATAGGGGAGGGGAGTAAGGGGAAAATGGGAGGGAGGGAGGAATGGGAGGATACAAGGGATGGGGTAACCATTGAGATGTAAGAAGAATAAATTAATAAAAAATAAATCTTTAAAAAAAGAAAAATATTGTGTCACACTTGGTTTTCTTTCTTTTTTTTTTTTTTTTTTTTTTTTTTTTCAATTAGGAATGATTTTTATTTTATTTTATTTTTTTCTTATGAAGAAAACCATTTAATTGGAGCTGGCTTACAGTTTCAGAAGATTGATCTATTTTTTTTTCAGTACTCTTTTTTTATTATTATTAATTTATTCTTGTTACATTTCAATGTTTATCCCATCCCTTGTATCCTCCCATTCCTCCCCCCCCCCCCATTTTCCCATTATTCCCCTCCCCTATGACACTTGGTTTTCAAAGATAGTAAATCCACCAACACAAATAAAATTAACTATTTGAAGCCTCAAATTGACATATATGAGAAAGCCAGGAAAAAAATGAAACTTTCAAATGCTCTGTGACCATTCAAGATTAACTATACATTGGTTACCAAAATGCTGCTTATTCAATGCGTCAATGATAAAACATCCACCTAAATTAATATGCTAAAGATGAATATATAATTCTATGAGATTGATTACTGAAACCACTCTGAGTTGAATATATCCTTTATGACCAGGCATGCATGATCTTACCTAAACGTTTTACTGATTTCAGTTAAATTCTGGGTTCCTTTTATAACTTTGTCTTTGGAAGACTATTCAAATTCCTCTAAATTTCACTCATTATTACCTACTGAATTACATGCCACCCATCCTCCTGGTGTTGGACCCTGAAAGAATCTTGTATACTGCTTATAAAATAAAACAAAAACTCTAGTATATGTATTCTTTTAATGAGTGTGTTGGGATCATCCACATTATTGTTATTATTATTATTATTATTATATTTCAATATGCTTGGGTATTATAGAAACATCTTGGTCATTTATATTTCATATTCCTTGACAATAGGAACTGAAGTATTCCTATGCCATTTGGTTTGTAGATATTTAAAGTGTTTAATGAAGAGGTAAAAGTTCAACTCACCATATCTGATATAATGTATGATTATATATGTCTATATATATGTTTATTACATATGATTACATATGAATGTGTATTATATATAGCATGTACCAAATGTATTAATAAAAATTACTAAACTATCTGAACTTGGTAATGTATGGCTTTTCCCCAGCCCTCAGAAGATAGAGGCAAGTAGATCTTTGTAACCTTGAGGCCTACCTGAAGTATAAAGGAAGGTCCACGAACAAACAAACAAAAAAACTAAAATAAATAAACAGCATCCATTAAGGCCGTGTTTAACAGGAGAGAAAATAGCTAGTTTGTATTGTGGATTAGATTATACTTATAGGGGTGGGTTGCTCAGTTTTGAATGATACTTTACTTAATGAATTTTAAAATTATTCCAAAAACATTTGAATTGGATGTTGAAAGTCTTAGGAAAATAATATAAGAAGAAAATGTTCAAGATATGTACTTTTCTCATAAGAAATAACTTCATGATTTTGGGTCTGTTTTCTAATTTTCCTTAAAAAATAAAAAAACCAAACAATTACCAACATTCAAAAGGGGTGGCACCGATTATAGTGTATCATAGCCATGTTTACATAATATTGAAGACTCAAAAAGCAACTGCCAATACCAAAAAGAGAGAGAAAAGTGAATTTTTTTCCAGAGGCATCATAACTATTTTCCAACACTTCCAAGACCCTCAGCAGAAGAATTAAACCAGAATCAATATTATTTGAGAAAATAACTAGTACCCTAGGGGTAAAGTTGTAGTAACTGTGTTTAAGCTTAATAAAGAATAACATTTTAAGAATTAGAGCTTTATAAATCTCAAACTAGCTTCTTTAAGACATGAATTTAGGTTATCTAAAGTTTATTAAATTGAAACAAGTTACCAATTTACTGATAATACACAAAAAGTGAAAATATCAATTACTTCTGGTAATGACCTCAGAAGTTTTTCTAACGATAAGTCAGTTCCGAGATTCTATGAAAATGGATGTTTAAATTTCTCATTGAAAATTCCTTCAATTTCATTAGTCTGTTGTGGGGAATAAATAATACTTTAAATAAAGAAAACACTTTTGGCAATATCCAACAAATATGTAGATATATTTTAATGTTTAAAAAATCATGAGAATGTACTATATATGCACAATAATCAATCCTACGATTTTTTTTTTGACAAACTGTTAAGAGTTATCACCTCAAAACCATCCATAAGCCTATCCACAGTATACAAATAAAATTTATGTATTTATTCAATGCAACCTTACTGCCACATGAAGAAATAGATGTATGTGTTGACAGTATCAGTAAGTCTCATAAACAAGAAGTTGACTTAAAGACAGCCAAGAATACAGAAAACTAATATGCAGGCTTAGCAGTAGGAATACAGGAAGAGCTTTGTGAGTGGATTCTTACTCAGAGGGAGCGTAAAGCCTTCAAGCAAGCTGCCAATTTTCCATACCGGTTTAATGCAAGAGACTCCATTGTGCTAGACATATAATCTGTGCATTTTTTTTCACCCCCCCAAAAATGTCTTACTTTGACAAAAAACTTTTTGAATCACCTCTCTCTGCTCATTCACTTTCTATCTTCATCACTGGGTTGATTACGGTTTTTGATTGCTGGGAATAAATCCCCACCAGGAAGCACCGCAAGGGAGGGAGTTATTTCTGGCCCACAGTTCTGCAGCAGGAGCTAGCTCTCTGTTGGTGGTGAAGGGAAGGGGCCCATGGTGAAACCGCCAAGAACTCTCACATGTTACAATGAAAGCAGAGGCTGAGACTGAAAGGAAGACTAAGAGTTAATGGGACAAGGCTTAAAACAGGAAAATGAGTAAGAGGACTCAGAGTTGAGGTATGAGATAACCAAGCCAGACAGATAAGAAGTGGAAAGAGGCTGGGAAGTAGCAATAGCTCTTTGGCTGCTGTCCCACCACCATGACCGTGGAAGCACTGATGGGAACAGATGTATCCTACTGCCCTTTCTTGTATTCTTGCTTCTGATACAGTTAAGTGTAATGGACTACATTATAGGAAATGACCGCTTCCAAGATGACGCTTCCAACTAGGAGACCACCCCATTAACAAGGATCCAAACATAAGATAGTCAAGAAAGACTTCAGCTCTCTCTAGTTGGTTGAGATAAAGCCAACCATCTGCAATAATCAGATCCTAAAAATTTGAGAACAAGGATGGCTTAGTACACTTAGCAGTACTTGAGACACCTAGAAGGTCAGAGGCAACAGTAGCTAGTGTGTTCATCAACTTTTGTTGCTATGAAAAAATACTGAGAGAAACACCTTAAAGCAGGAATGACATATGTGGGCTCATAGCTTCAGTTCATGATTACTTGGCCTCTGATGCCTCTGGGACCATTTGTGTGAGGGGAAAAAAAATACAGCCATTATGGTGGAAAACTAATGATAGAAAAAAGAAACAGCTTATAATAAACAAGAGTTAAAATAGGTTGGGAATAGTTAGAGCAGACCCCCCTGGTCCCCAATCCACCCATCATGATGTTCTTCTTGTAGGTTTTTAGGACTCTCTGCATCCTTCTATTTCCCCATCTTCTATATTTCTCTTACCTAGAGTCTCAGTAGAATGTCCTCACATCTATCCCAATCCCTTGGTAAGTGAAGACTTTTGTGGGAGATGCCTTTTGGGCTAGTTTCCAATTATAACTGAGTATATACCATGTGAGTCTTTGTGCTTCTGGGTTAACTCACTCAGTATGACCATCTCTAGTCCCATCCATTTGTCCACAAATTTCAGGATTTCCTTGCTTTTAATAGCTGAGTAATAGTCCATGGTGTAAATGAACCACAGTTTCTTTATCCATTCTTCAACTGAGGGGCATTTAGGGTGTTCCCAGGTTCTGGCTATTATGAATAAGGCTGCTATGAACATGGTTGAGCATATGTCCTTGTTGTGTGGTGGAACACTTTTTGGTATAGTAAACATTGAATCCCTACACTGATTTACCCAGTGGACAGGACATTCTCCACAGTTATGTGGAGAGTGGTGACTGACTTTGACATGAACTCTGGTGCTCCATATTTGACCACCTCCCTTTGGTGGAGAGGCCTGGTGGCACTCAAAGAAAGAATAAGCAGGATATCAAGATGAGACTCGATAGTCTATGACATATAGTGGGGGAGCAGGTCCCCTTCAGTCTTAGACCTAGAGGAGGGGAATAGGGTGAAAGCGGGAGGGAGAGAGGAATGGGAGGATACAAGTGATGAGGTGGCAATTTAGTTGTGATCTGAATAAATTAATAAAATGTAAAAGAAAAAATAGGTTGGGAAGTGGGTAGAGGGAGGGGAAAAGGGAGAGAGTAACAGAGAGGGGAAGATCAGGATGGGATATGCCCATCAAAGGCATATCCTTATTATTCAGCTCTTCCAATCAGAAATTATGAACTCATCACTAAATCAGCCCCTTAATGGAGTCATCAATTTCAGGATCCAATCACCTCTCCTTTTAGAAGGATGTTTTTACAATCAAACTTTAACACCTTCCAAGGATATCTAGTTTGAATTAGCTGCTTCTTTCTAACAGAGCAGAGAAAGTAAATCAGTAAATGAAGCATTTAGATGCGAGAACCTTGGAAGTCTGGGAAATCTATGACCCTAATTCACAATGTGTTTATCTTTCCTTTTGACAACCATGACAAGCCACAGTAGGAATGTAGATGTCAAGGAACCTGACTAGAGTACAGGAGCATGAAAAATTGTCATAAAGGGTCTCCTCTAACACCTAGGGTGGAAGGCACTGGCACCAAATTATTGCATCCCTGAGCCAGAGACAAGATTTCCAACAATTTGTAAAGAACTTTTATTTGTTCTTTGACAATGTCATATATATGTGTATATATATATATATATATTTTTTTTTTTTTGATAAAGATTGCGTCACTCAAAACTGCTTGACAGAGTAACCAAACATGACTGTGTATCCTCAGGGTTGGAAAGCTTGGTAAAGGAGATAGGGAAATAGATGGATCCAGGGGGTCCTAGAAACCTACAAGAAGAACACTATGATGGGCAGATCTGGGCCCAGGGGTTCTGCTCAATCTATGGCACCAACCAAGGACAATACATGCAGTCATCATCAAACCCCCACCCAGACCTAACCAAGGGACAGAATATTCTCCACAGTTAAGTGGAGACTGGGGACTGACTTTCACACCAACTCTGGTGCCCCTTATTTGGCCATGTCCCCTTGATAGGGAGGCCCGATGGCACTTGGAGGAAGAATAGCAGACTACCAAGAAGAGACTTGATACCCTAGCATCATATTCAAGGGGAGGAGGTCCCCATCAGTCACAGTCATAGGGAAAGGGAATGGGGTGAAAGTGGGAGGGAGAGAGGAATGGGAGGATGCACAGGATGGGATAGCAATTAAGATGTAATATGATTTTATTTTTCAATTAAAAACATATTAAAACAAATAAAATAAAATAAAAAGTAAAAAAAACAAAAACAAAAACAGAAAGATCCATTGTTATTTGACCATGGTCTGCTTTGGCTTTGCAAAACTCTGATGTATGGACCAAAACAATTGAAACCAACATGAACTGGGTCTGATGGCTGTCCTCTTCTCCCCTAACAGGAGCCTGCAGTGTTTTTACAGGTCTCATAAAAGGGTTTATGAGGCTTTGATGGGAAGTTGGCAGGCACGGCTGCCTACAGTGACCTGATGAAAAGCAGTTCCTCACAGTTTCAGGGGAGGTATATGGTTGCGGTTGTTTCGTCAGAACCAAGGCAGCAAAGGCCGTTGTAGCCAAAGGGCTAGACCTCAGGAAGAAAGCAGAGAAGAGAATTCAGGTTTCGTGTGTCATCAGAACTTAGAAATGCATCAGCAGGCAGCAGAAATCCTAAACTAGGATCCCCAGGAGTCTGGAAGGTCCCTTCTGCAAACCGTTAACTGCTTTCCCAGGTCTACAGAGTCTTCCCATCACGTCATACCAGGACACGCTTAGCCTGCTGACTGAGCATGTGAGCTTGGAAGATACAGAGCCTTCACAGCATCCTAACTGTGTAACTTCAAGGGAGGCTGTTTTGGGGTTTGGTTTTACTTCATTTGTGTGTGTGTGTATGTGTGTGTGCATGCGTGCGTGCGTGCGTGTGTGTGTGCATGCGTGTGTGTGTGTATGTGTGTGAAGAGGATAGTAGCGGCTCTCTGATTCCCTGGAGCTAGAGATACAGAAGGTTTCAAGTCACCTCACATGACTGCTAGGTGTCAAATCTGGTCTTCGGAAGAGCAGCAAGGGCTCTTAACTACTGAGCTGTCCCTCTTGCCCCTGGATACGGTATTTATTTCACTTTTTAAATTTCTGTTTCCTGCTCTTTGTTAAGAACAACTAAATGATGTGTCTTTAAAATGCAATTTACAAAAATAGTAATAGTAATAATAACCATTTGGAAACCAATGGCTACTTACCAATGACTGACTGCGAGATTCACTTCTATCACCACAGGCAGATCAATTAAGTTACCAGATTCTAAACTTCCCTGACAATGTGGAGGCAGTGTAGGTATGGTGTAAAAATAGTGATTGTATGGAAACATAATTAGTGCATTTTAAATTTGAGTGCTATGCTTCTTGTTTTTACACAGGGTCTCTCTCAAGAGCCCTGGATGGCTTTAAACTCCTGCCTCAACTTCTCAAGTGCTGAAATTATAAACATGCAGCACGATACCTAGTTAAAGGGGAATGCAGACTTTATTGGAATTCTTTAGCATAGATTCTTGAGTAAGAATAATTAATAAAAATAAAAGCATGACATTTCCATACTGTATGCTGCATGTCAAGGCCCATTGTAAACATGTTACGTGTGTTTATATATAACAATCACTATATTGCTTAGTTGCTAATTCAGTGAAAAGAAAAGAAGAGAAATAGAGGTACACAGAGTGTAACATGTTGCCTAAACCAGAGCAAATATCAGAACTGAGTACATTTAACGCATATGTCCTTACAACATTAAATGTGTGATTTCCATAAATGCTGAAAAGTTTAGATGTGCATTTTAAACTGTCTACCATGCATAGTTTTCCCCCTTAGTAAAACCTATGGCTGTTTCTGTGTGGTTTTAGCTAATTCCACAGAAAGAAAAAATGTATGGCTTAGCAAGTTCATGTATATTTTTCTCGTTCATTTTACAAATATTGACTGAACGGTCCAAGTGAGGCAGGTGCTGGCAGAGGAGCATGCACGAACTTGTAAAATGATTTACCAAGGTCTATGCATCCACTACTTCTACCTTCTAGTCACTGCTTTGCACCTTCTTCAACCTGCCTTCTGTCATAATCGGCTCAACCTCATGTGGAAAATCACATGCTACTCATTTACCACAATGTTTGTGTGTTTATATTCATGCATGCACAGCTCCACCATCTGAATTTTGTTCAAACTCCTTGTTTTCCAACATCTATCTACAACCGTTCACTTCACTTGCGCGATATGGTCTTCGCTTTAGAAACTAGAAAATAGATTCTGATGATTCACATTCTTCCCCAATCCCTGATTTGTGGGACATTTATTGGCTTCCAAGCCCTTCATAATGAAGCTCTATAGCTCAAGGTCAATTTCGATGATATTCCTCTAGCTTTGCACCTCACTACTTTCACCACATATAAAACTCTTCAACAAATTAATTCTTTAATCTTCATTATTTGTCTTATCGCTATACATTTATCCAGTATGTTCTGCAAATTAACTATCTCCACTTGAGTGTGTTAGGTCAAGCCCTTCTCTTTCTTAGACTGTGTCTTAGTTGAAGAACCTTCCTTCTTCCATTCTTCAGTGATAACCTGTGTCTCTCTTACTCCTTACTAGAGTTTACTTTGACCTACAGATGTCTACATGTCCAAAAAGTTGTAAATACCTTAATGTCATGAATAAAAGTTTCTTCATTAATTCCTTCTAAGCCAGATACCGACCTATGCTCCTGCTAAGTTCAGTAATTGTGGTTAGGGAGCTCCTGGATGCAAGCACTGATTGTCACTGGCTTCCACAGCTAATATGTCCTACTAGGAATATGATTTATGACACTTGGAACAAGAATCAGTTAAATGTCCATACCTGATAATTGTCTTGAATATTTTCCCCTTTAGAAAATATTTTTAAAGCTGGGGGTGGTGGCACACAAGTGTAATCCAGGCACTCAGGGAGGCCAAGGCAGGCACATCTCTGTGGGTTTGAGGCCAGCCTGGTCCACAACACGAGTCCAGGACAGAAAAGGATACACAGAGAAACCCCATCTTGGAAAAAAAAAACAAAAAAAGAAAAGGAAAAAATAAAAAGAAAGAAAGAAAGAAAGAAAATACAGTTAAACTCTATTAGCACAATTTTAAGGAAATGTTTTAAATCACACACACACACAGAGAGAGAGAGAGAGAGAGAGGCACACATGCACACACACAATTGTTGCTGAAAATACTGGATTGAAATGTTGCTTTCAATAAATGGGACCTCATGAAGCTGAGAAGCTTCTGTAAGGCAGGAGACACTGTCAAGAGAACAAAGCGACAGCCTACAGACTGGGAAAAGATCTTCACCAACCCTGCATCTGACAAAGGTCTAATACCCAAAATATATAAAGAACTCAAGAAATTAAACACCACCAAACCAAATAACCCAATTGAGAAATGGGGCTTGGAACTAAACAGAGAATTCTCAACAGAGGAATATCAAATGGCTGAGAAATACTTAAAGAAATGCCCAACCTCCTTAGTCATCAGGGAAATGCAAATCAAAACAACTCTGAGATTCCATCTTACACCCATCAGAATGACTAAGATAAAAAATTCAAGCGACACCACATGATGGCGAGGATGTGAGGAGAGAGGAACACTCCTTCATTGCTGGTGGGAATGCAAACTAGTACATCCACTTTGGAAATCTATCTGTTGCTATCTCAGAAAACTGGGAATAAGGCTTCCTCAAGACCCAGCTATTCCACTCCTTGGAATATACCCAGAAGATGCTCCAGCACACAACAAGAAAATTTGCTCAACCATGTTCATAGCAGCCTTATTCATAATAGCCAGAACATGGAAACAGCCTAACTGTCCCTCAGTAGAAGAGTGGATAAAGAAACTGTGGTACATATACACTATGGAATACTACTCAGCTATTAAAAACAAGGAATTCCCGAAATTTGTGGATAAATGGATTGAGCTAGAAATGATCATAATGAGTGAGTAAACCCAGAAGCAGAAAGACTCAAATGGTATGTACTCACTTATATCTGCATACTAGCCCAAGGGGCATGTCCCACGAAAGCCTTCATTTGCCAGGAAACTGGGACAGAGGGGAGGACATCCTATTGGGACTCTAAATGAGAGAAGCAAGGGAGAATAGCAAAGTAGAAGGATCCAGAGGGTCCTAGAAACCTACAAATAGAATATTATGATAGGCAGATTTGGGCCCAGGGATCCTGCTCAAACTAAGGCACCAGCCAAGGACAATACAGGCGGTAAACTTTAAACCCTTACCCAGATCTAGCCAATGATCAGAACAGTCTCCACACTTGAGTGGAGAGTGGGATATGACTTTCTCACATACTCTGGTGCCTCACATTTGACCATGTCCCCTGGAGGGGGAGACCTGGTGGCACTCAGAGGAAGGACAGCAGGTTACCAAGAAGAGACTTGATACCCTATGAGCATATACAGAGGGAGGTAATCCCCCTCAGGAACAGTCATAGAGGAGGGAAATAATGGGAAAATGGGAGGGAGGGAAGAATGGGAGGATACAAGGGATGGGATAAACATTGAGATGTAACAAGAATAAATTAATAAAAAAAATTTTTAAGAAAGAAATGTTGCTTCTGTATATTTCTCATTGATGATGTCTCTGCACGTCTCCAGTGTCTGCTTACTATACATTTACCTGTTCCAAACAGAACTACTAAGGCTACTTAAATAGAGCACCTCTGAGTACCCCTGTGGCTCCAGATATTTGTTACACTATCATTTACCTTTCCGTAGGTACTTTGTATCCAATTTGCTGTAATTCTTGAAAAACGTAGAAATGTAAGGGGAAATTACATGTTGAATCATTCCCATAATACTTCTCCACAGTAACTGGGAACAAAGAAGAGTTCATATATACCAAGAAGTTGTTTTAGAGAAAAAAAAAAATTGAAAATGTTACTTAGGGAAAAAAAAAATTGCCATCTGCCGATAGTCCCTGCCAAGTCTAAAGCTCTAAAAGTGTGTGAGACTAAATTATGTGAGCAACGGTGTGTGTACACGTGTGTATGTGGACATTTTTTGGGTTATATGCACACACATATGTACACACATACATACTATATGAAGAGGTATATGCTTTAAGACAACAAAAAAGTACAAAAAAAAAAAAGAAAAACTGTGGTAGAAACAGAACTTTTTTTAATTTATGTGCTGAAAGACAAAGAGGTGGAGTTTTTAAAGATATTGATCACCACTGTGCTGGTGAATCCAATACTCTGTATTTGTCAGTAGGGGCAGACAGCAATGATGTGATAGATTATCAGTGCATATGGTTTTTTTTTAACATGGTTCTTTTTTTTTTTTTTTGTCAGGTTTTACTCACCCTAAATTCTGTTCTTTGGTGATAAGAAAAAAAATAAAATAATAATAATAATAATAATAATAATAATAATAATAATAATAATAATAATAATAATAATAGAAGGAAATAATCTTTACTTGCTTAACATACAAACATGCTGAAACACGTTCATCAGAATGACCCAGGGGGAACAATGACAACACAAGAAGAACAGCAGAGTCAACTAACCAAGACCCCTGGTGGCTTACAGAGATGGACGCACCGACCAAAAAGCACGAATGGACTGGCACGATGGGCAGTGTGATCTTCGTGTGGGTCCCCTAGTAAGCGGAGTGGGTGCTGTCTACAACATGGACTCTGTTGCATGCTTTCAATCACTTCGCCTTAATGGACCTATGGGGCTGCCTTGCCTGGCCTCAGTGGATGAGGAGGAGCTCAGTCCTGGTGCGCTTTATGTGCTGGGGTAAGTTGCGGGGCGGGGGGCTGGGGTGTGGGGGGGTAAGATTCCATTTTCTGAGGACAAGGGGAGGGAGGATAGGGGCAGATGGTAGAAGGGAGGGAGTAGGAGGATAGGAGGAAGGGAGCCTACAATCAGGATGTAAAGTGAATATATAAATTAAGAAAAAAAGACTTATTGAGGTAGGGGGAAAGTCTATGAGAGTGTGATTTTTTTTTTAGAGCTGACTTGTCTCCACTCCTGTGTCCAGAGTATGTAAAAAGAGTTGGAGGAAGAGGGGAAGTGGTATTCCATAATTTATCAACCTCCAAGGGCAGGTATCGCCTTCACAAAAAATAAGACCCAGAATTTACGAAGACTATGATCAAAAGCAAGTGCTGGCCAATCAGAATGCAGACAATGGAAGCTCCCTGGGGTTTGCCGAATTTCCTTAGCCTGGATTTGGAGGTGTGGTTTAAGGAAACAATTTTTTAACATTTCAGTGTTCGTGATATACATTTTAGAAATGTCACTCTGTGAGGAAATATTTTCCCCTCTTTTATAAATAGAACAGCAGAAGGCTGAATATTATAAATAACCAGCCTGAGATCATCCAGTGTACAATTAGGAAAAACACAATTTGAGTCTAGTAGGTCTCTCCCAAAATAGACTGACAATACTGTTCGTTGTGTTTTTTTACCATATCCTTTATGTCCTCAGTTGTATGATATCCTTTGAAAAAAGTGATTTATTTTATATATCTGATTATTTTCCCACTGCAGCAATAACTACAAATGTGGATCACTTAAATTATACTCATACAAATAAACAAGTGGAGTCAGAAAATTTAATTTTTACTCAAAGACATTTGCCAAGCATAATTCCTAATGCATGCATTTGGTATTCTGATTTTAAAGGCAGTTTTTCTTGCCTTCTATGTTTTACCAAACCACATATCAATACAAAATATTGTGTATAGTTGTTTTTTTAAAATGCTATTCCATCTTAAAATAATATTAAAATTATATACACACATTGTACAATATATTTGTCCTAGTAAATGTAAGGCATTGAAGGTGGTAATTTTTCATCATCACAAAGAATCCTTGTCAATTATTTTAATCTAATGTAGCTGGATAAAAAATACAGAAATTCTTCCAGCCAAGTAAAATTATGCAACCACAAAAAATACTAATAGCTTATTCTGGTACAGTAATAAATGTCTGACCTTGTCTTTGCTTGATTAGACTAATCCAGCATTTTAATTAAAGAACTTTCATTTGACATTTAGCTAACAACTATTTCTCAGAATAAAGTTTCTTGATAAACTGAGAGTATGTCTTAGCAATGATTGGAAAACGGCAATATGAAGACTATTTCTGATTTTATTCTCTCCATAATTGTTTCCAAATCCTATTCTAAGGTCACTTTCATTTTCCTAACTTGAATATGACATTAAAGGGGAGCAATGGACACCCAGAAGGACATTATCCTAAGAAACAACTAGCTTTCCAGTCTTCAAAGAGCACCCAATGTCTGAGCACTTTTTTTACTTATGTCTCCCAGGTAAAAATAGGTGTCATTTCCCTTAAGTGAAAGAGAATATTGAAGTCAACTGTGTTTGTTGACTTTGCCAAGGTTGCCCATGGGCCAGCAGTGAGAACTGGACTCAAATTTGTCCATGATTCACACCATCTCACACCCTTGCTTAATTTTAATTCCCACGTCTAGAAAATGTTGAGACGTTCCACAAGTACCAAGTAAGCCATGATTCTTAAGAGCGTTCTTCTGGAATTCAATCCAGTTTACTTTCTAATATTAAAATGGACTTATTCTTTCAATTTCTGCTCATAAGAGCAGAAGGAAAGGACAGAACACTGGAGAAGCAAACATTATTTGGTTATGGTATTTGCGAATACTATACTGAGTTCTTGAGATACAAAAGTCTGTGGCTTATAATAAATGACATTCAATAACTGATTAAAATGTTAATTATTGGCATATGAAAGATACATGAATTATTAGAACTTTCAGGGTAGGAGTACATGCAAATTCCACGAATACATGATTAAAGGAAAGTGCAGATTCTGGGGAAAGATCTACTGAGGAGGAACTATCATAGTTGAATTTATTTATTTGTTTGTTTATTTATTTGGTTGTTGGGTTTTTTTGTTGTTTTTGTTTGATTATTGGTTTGTTTGTTTGTTTTGAGACTGGGTTTCTAAGTGTAGTCTTGGCTGTCATGAGACTTGCAACATAGACCAAGCTAGCCTCAGACTCAGATCCGCCTGCCTCTGGCTCCCAAGAACTGGGGTTAAACGTGTGTGCCACCACTACCCAACCATAGCTGAATTTTCTAAATTGTGTACATGTGTACCAAATGGGGAAAAGATGGATGATGCAGTGGATAAAAGAAACAAACAAATAAATAAATAAATCCATACCACGATAACTGAAGGTGACGGAAAAAATACAAATAGTACCATGGCACTTGTGACTTAAAATGAATGACAAGGCAAGAATCGCTAGCTCACATACTTATATGTCAATGTAACTCAGAATGGTGTGGCCCTAACTGAAGCCGACACTTGCAGTGACACTCCTGTAGAGCAGGTATTTTATGAAGGAAAAAGCTAAAAAGAAGAAAGAAAGCCAAGGAAGGCAGATGTTATACTGAGTCAAAGTTAGCTTTACAGTACAATTCGTTCTTATGGGCACTTTTCTTTCAAGTCTGCAGTTGATCATGGTCACTTCTTTCAGGTATGATATTTCACACCTACATCCAGTTAGTATTTACTGGGCATCAGGCAAGCTCGGTGACTGCTCTATATCTGTGATTATATAATAATCAGCAAACACACTAAGCCCCTATAGGTCATGCTAACATTTGACTGTGAAAGTCTGTGCTATAGCTTTTAGCCTTAAATTCCCAAAGTTTCTGCCCTGGTGACCTGCTCATCCCAGCAGCCAGTCACTGTTTGTACATCAAGTCTCTCAAAAGTCTTGTGTTTCTCTAGACCAGGTTTGAAGGTCCCAGGAGTCTTCCAACTGCTTCCATATGCCCTCTTCAGTCATGGATCAGAAGAATGTACCACATGCAGGGGATACCCTGATGCTGGGCCAAAGGCAGGGCCAAAGGCAGAGATAAAATTTCTGGAGGCTGCATAGAAATAGGTGGAGAAGAGTCTCTTCTACAGGATGAGGCGTGGGAAGCAGCACTTGCCAATTCTGCATTTTTCTGTCTGACTCCCAAGTCATAGGCCTTCATGGAGACACACTTCCTTTTCCACTCTTCTGTACTTTATGTTCCCATATCTTACTTTAATCCCATTATCTTGTCTGGATTAAAAAAAAAATCTTGTAGCTACTCAAAGGGAAATATATCAACAACTATTGTAAAATAGTGCTCATTAAATAATGAGCAATTTTCAAATGCATCAGGCTGATTAAACATAGCCACAGAGAAGGAGTTAATGCTCCCAGGTCTTTATATGCAATAGATAATATAAATATAATGCCACAAATAGAAAACATATTTCTGGGCAAATAAAAAGCACAGTGGTTCTATTCACAGCCATACAGAACATAGAGATATTGTGAGGATGCTAGGCTCGTCTTTGCGTGTTGGCCTAGAAATACTTCAGAATATTGGGATGAAGATGTCTGTCTGCATTTCAAGAACTGGCCTGAGAATCCATCCATATGTGTAAATCATAAACCCAGAATATACCTACAGTATTAACCCGGAACTACAGAGTTCCTCTCACTCAACACTAGTCTTCTACTGCCAGCACCTCATGCTGCTGACACAAAGCGTGAGTCCAGACAAATTTACTTTTCAACATCTGCAAGGTCAAATGTGCAGTTTCTGGTGAGGAGTTTAACTGAAAGTAATCTTCACTCCTAGCCCAACAACGAGATCTGTGATAAGTTAGAAAATTACAGTTCGGATGGGAAGCAATGAAAAATGAAACAGAATCTAGACATTTCAGCTAAAGCATTAAGGGTAGACATATTACACATGGGAGAGAATTTTAAAGTTAAACTCCTCCCGGATCAAGTGCAATGTGTGCTTCCCGAAGCACCTGCCACATTCAGATGTCATCAAAGTGAATTCATTAACAAGCAAACCGGTCCCCAGGGCAGGAGACTCTTTGCATGGATTAGGTGTGATGAATGAAATACACATTTGAGATCTAGCTGTCCTACAGCATAGAAATGTGAGTTTGCAGCAGGAAAGAGCAATTCCCTGAAACACTGTGTAAGTATCTATGGTTCTATTTCTATGTCATAAAGAACAACATCTGCCCATGGGAAGAGCGGCAGTCCAGCTCATTCCTCTACAGCTCCCAAACGCCAAAGCAAACAGTTCCCTAAAACGCAGTCCCCAGAATAAACCTCGTGTTTTCTTCAGATAAACACACAATTACTGTTTGCCCTGACAACCCAGAATATGCACCGGCATGGATTCATTAAATGGGAGTGTTTTTCCTACTATGATTTTAACATAATTATATTTATTTTTCATTCAATTATGTCAAAAGTTCTTATGAGAAGT